>NC_135783.1:169048946-169648946 GCF_051106095.1 Pogona vitticeps | reverse complement strand
GTGTCAACCTGTTTACTCAGTTCTCCTTACCCTGAGTAAACAAGTTGACATAGTAAACTTATCTTGTGTCATCCAACTTTAAATCTCCATACCATCTGTTGCCAAGAAGAATTTCACCCTACCCACAAGCGGGTAAGTTAAACTGTCAACATTCTTACTGTCTCAAAGACATGAGTGTACAGTAGTTAGCAATCATGCCCTTTGGCCTGGCGTTGTAATGTAAGTAGGGTAGAAATTGAAAGATCAGATCCAAATCAGTTTGATTCCTGCTGTTGCTTTTGCTCCAAAATCCTACTGTAGGTTTTGCTCTTAAGTCTGTATTTAGGAAGTTAGATATGTAGAGACCTATTACGATCTAAAATGCAACCTGTGTGCTAAATTTTACAAACAAATGCAACTCTACAGAAGAAAAAACTTACAAGTCCCTTTAATGTAATATCAGAATGGCAGGCTACATTTCATGCTGGACCCACAAAGCAACTGTTCATATCTGGCAAGCAGGAAATGAAAATCAGGGCTTATTTACATTAGAAATGGGACTTGAACTGGGTCTAACAAGATTGAATTCATTTTTTTTTAAAGGTTGTCTACATGATATACAAGAACTTCCCCCTCCCCGGACTTTTTGTTTTTCTGTACTGGAGGGTGTCTCCACCAGCGGCTGTTCATTTTGATTTGGCAGTGTTGCAGGGCAGATCCCATGCTAAAATCATGTGGCTTCATGAGGACCCATGCTTGGATCCGTCTTTCTCTCCTCACCACAGCAGCAGGGGCAAGTGACCAGCGTGACAGCAGGGCAGGTGGGCGCAGGACAAAACCTTAAATGGAAAGGTTTTCCCAAGAGGACGCATACACTGCCCCAAAAACAATGTGACTACCATCTGATTTCTAAATTGATTCCATTTAGCTTATTGCAAGGCAAATGTAAATGTAAACAAGCCCTCCAGTTGCTTTAGCAGACTCCTGTACTTCCTCCCAAAGAGATATTGCCCAGGAACCAGCCAATGCCAAAGTAACACAGAGGAAGAAAGAGATACAGTACTTTGCTGCTACTGAATGCCTCGAGGCAAAGGGATTCCCTTTCAACAGCCCTTTCAGCTTTGGCTTGGATCCCAACTAGGTATCCATGAATAGAGGGACTTCTTGGCTCCTATTGCTCATGAGAAAATATTTGAAACTACAAGTGAAAGATACAAAGGCAGGCTACACATTTTAGCTACATATCTTGACTCCTTTCCAGCCTAGAGGTTAGAATATATATAAAGTATGTCCAATGACATACGTGGGGACGTGGTGGTGCTGTGGGCTAAACCGCAGAAGCCTGTGCTGCAGGGTCAGAAGACCAGCAGTCATAAGATTGAATCCACACGACAGAGTGAGCTCCCGTCGCTTGTCCCAGCTCCCGCCAACCTAGCGGTTCGAAAGCATGCAAATGCAAGTTGATAAATAGGGACCACCTCGGTGGGAAGGTAACAGCGTTCCGTGTCTAAGTCGCACTGGCCATGTGACCACGGAAGATTGTCTTCGGACAAAAACGCTGGCTCTATGGCTTGGAAATGGGGATGAGCACCGCCCCCTAGAGTCGAACACGACTGGACAAAAATTGTCAAGGGGAACCTTTACCTTTACCTATGTCCAATGAATCAAGGTTTTTTTTCCTTTTAATACTTTGCCTCACGTAGGTTGGCATTGTCACTGCGTACCCAATCTCTCAACATTACTAGGTAGTCTTTGTGCTTGGGTGTGGTAGAGTTATGGCTTTCAAACAATGTATGCAAACAAAACAATGGAAAGCAAAGGTGAAAGGCTAATAAACAAACTTTTTTGTTACTGGTTCAGTTAGCCCTTTCACAGCAACAGCTAGCTCTCTGGCAAGAAAGTTAGTGCTATCAGTGTGCTTATATAAGTAGAAAAAAAGAAGAAAAAAAGAAGATGGAAAGACAGTATGCCATCATGAAGTCTTCATGTTTGATAGCGTATATAACTTGAGCTCTGATTAGCAATACAGAAATAATGGTTTTGAGATACTACTAAAAGGACAAATGGTTTTTTGTACTTTTTTGACCAGCTGGAAAATATTGAGTTTCTGGTTAGCTAGAGAAATGTCTGCATATTTGTTTTGGAAACAGATATTCTCAATTTATATACTTTTGCCTGCCTCTTTGTTTAGGAGAAATCAGTTATATAAAGTTACAATTTCCGCTCATGTTTAATAATGAGCAAGTAGGGTATAAATCTATAATACTCCTTACAAATACATGTAGGTTAGTGACATGAGCCAAGGAACCATGAAAATTTAGTGCAGTGGCTTTGCAGTGACAAGACAGATCTAAAATATCTATCAAAAAAGCAACAGCTGCAGATAGCTTTCCTAAGTTCTGTCTTTTCCTCTCCTTAGTGCAAGAGAGTGAGTGTTCTTGTGTTGAAACCCCTGAATATATGCCAAGTAATCACATTCAACATGAGAAAAGGGTTCTCTGTGTGTGAGAGAGGGGGGGGAGGGGGAGAGAGGGGGGAGAGAATGGTTGTTGTGGGTTTTTCGGCCATGTTCTGAAGGTTGTTCTTCCTAACGTTTCGCCAGCATCTTCAGAGGACAGCACTCTGTGATGGAGAGAGTTTTAGTAACAAAACTGCAGAACCTTGCCATATATCCTAGGGATATATATTAAGCACAGCATCATATATTTGTATGTACTACTATAGTAATCTCCTCAGCGCAGCTATACTTTTGTGCCTGCATTCTATCAAATGATCTCTCTATCATAACATTGTCAGCACCATAACATATAGAGTTCTCCCTCACCAAAGTTCTAATTTTTAATGACTAAGCATGGAATTGAAGTTATGACCCTTACATATTCACTAAGAAAAATGGTAGCAACACCTAGAGTTGCCATTTCTGCATCACCAAGAAGGAGGACAAGGATCACCAAAAAGGAAAAAGACAATATTCTCATATAATTTGCATGTGCTAATTTAAATTAATACAAGCAAATATAAATAATACATAGTAGGTGAAACTGTAACTTGTGCACCTGATGCAGAATTGCAATTAATTGCTGTAAGAGAATCTATATGGAAAGTGTTTTGCATGTTGAAAATCATATTAAACTTTCTAAACTAAATGACTAAGCTTTCTTTTTAGTATGATACCATAGACGAAGAGGGACGTGGTGGCGCTGTGGGCTAAACCGCAGAAGCCTGTGTGCTGCAGGGTCAGAAGACCAGCAGTCGTAAGATCGAATCCACGTGACAGAGTTGAGTTCCCGTCGCCTTGTCCCAGCTCCTCGCCAACCTAGCAGTTCGAAAGCATGCAAATGTGAGTAGATAAACAGGTACCATCTTGATGGGAAGGTAAAACAGCGTTCCCTAGTCACGCTGGCCACATGGCAACGGAACCTGTCTTCGGACAAGCCCTGGCTCTATGGCTTGAAAACGGGATGAGCACCGCCCCCTAGAGTCGGACACAACTGGACTAAGAATGTCAAGGGAACCTTTACCTTTATACTGTAGACTATTCAATAACAGCAATGTAATAACTGCTAATTGAGTAAAATACCTGACCATAGTGCCTTTCTTCTAGATGGGGACTGACTGAGAAAGGAACAGGTCAAAAATAAACTTGGGACACAACATCTCTGAACACCTATAGAAAACATCCCATCTTTCAGATAGAGTTACTTCTTTTAAAATAAAGCAAAAATTCAGATTGCAAGCCTATATATCTCTACCTCACATGTATTGCACATCAGATCACATGAGGCCTGGATAAGTGATCATGGGATGGTTTGCAGACTCAGACTTTCACTGCCCCTCCCTGTCTCCACTCTCAAGGCAGGCTGACTTTTATTGTCCTTTGGGAGCAATTAGGGCTGGCATCCAGTGGTGGGATTCAGCTGGTTCACACCGGTTCTACAGAGCCGATACCTAATGTACTATCAATTCTGCAGAACCGTTTGTTGGCCTGCTGAATCCCACCACTGGCTCTAGCGCCCCCCTGACGTAATCGCGGCTGCTCCTCTTCCGCGGTCGCATCTGCTTCCTCCCCCCTCCTCTTTGTCGTTGTCGATGTCCTCTTCCTCTTCTCGTTGCTGCTGCTGGTGGTGGTGTTGGGGGAAGGTCACTCTCCCCTGATCCTTGCTCCTTGCTCCTGCTGCTTCTCGTCGCCCCTGCCTCGGCTGCTTCTGCTGTGCAGCCCCTGGCTGGCCTTTTGCCTCGCCGCTAAGAAACCGTCGGGCAAGGGGGAAAAAACAGGAGGGATGGAGGCAGGGAATTATTGTTGGCCAAAGGGACAGCCAGCCGACAGAGCAGCCAACCTGCTCCCTCACGGAAGGAAGGTAGAGGTTGCCAAGTCCCCCTCCCGCACTTGCTCTTCTTTCCCTCGGTCCCTTGTCCTTTTGGCAGCGGCAGCGGCAGCTGTTAGTCTGAGAAAGTGGCAAGATGTGTCCGGCTGGGTGCAGCGCGGAGCGAGCCTGAACAGTCCCCGTCGCAGAATGCGCCCAGCACTCTGCCACCTTGTCTTTGTCAGCACACAGCCTCCTAAGAGATTTCTGTGGCCGAAACAGAGAGGTTCAAGGGGCAAAGTGTACTCCTAAATTAGCTGAGTTGAGTCTGGTTCTCAGCCAGGCAGTCCCACTAGCTCCTTTTCCCAAGTCTGTTCCAATTACCAATTACTTGAGAGAAAACCACAGATAATTATTTTGAGTTTTGGAGTCTGCCAAGACGAACAAAACTCAGGCAATTAACGGACCCAAGTAGCGTAATTGTGGCCCCCCCCAAAATAATTATGCAGGTTTGCTGCTCAAGAGACCAAAAATAAGTTTTTAAGAATTATTGTTTTATTAGAAAAATTAAGTATTTAGAGATATTCAGTTTGTAGCAAAGCATAGCATTCAAGTACATTTCCATAAATCAAGGCAGTTAGAACTATAGTAAATTCCAGCTATAAAAATAAAATAACAAACTCTTTAAAAAGCTCTAAAAAATAGCAATAGGAACTCCAAAGTCCATTCAAAAATCCAACTCAAAAATCACTCTAAAAATCCAGTTCTCTCTTTGTCACCATTCTCCCATTTTTCTTCCATGCTGGAACCACCCTTCTTCTCTAACCTCCTGTGGCGTAACCCAATCAGGACTAAGGAAGGGCTATTTCTCCATTCTCCACCTCCTTTTCTCATGGGATGTGTAGGTGTTGTTGACCATCTTCCTGATGTTCTGTCTTGACCCTTATCATCTCTGGCCAAGCTTGCTACATGGAAAATGCCAACTAGCTCTAAGAGAAAACAGCTTCTCGAAGCATCTAGTTATGCTAACACAGACCAATATGGATTCCTTCTACACAATTCCACGACTACAAATCCCATTAAGAAATTACATTTTAGCCTCAATAACCTAAACCATGACAGTCTTCCTTCCCCTGCTCTCCTTTTCATTGCCTCGTGCTTGGACAGCCTCATAACCCTGGCAGGCAGGGAAGGAGGGGAGGGAGGGAGGGTGAGGCAGCATCCACCATCCTCCAATATCAATCTTTTTAGGAATTTTAACATCATGATATGCTGTGCTTATCAAAGTTTTCTCTTCTGCATGGTTGCCCGAGAGATGTGGAAGGGTTGCCATCGATAGTAACTGATTACTAACTATTGCTGGAGCATCAGTTTTGCACAAGGCAGTCTTTTCATGGAAGATAACTGTGCTCTTCTGCAGCATTGTGGGAATTTCTGTGCTGAAGGTTACAGAAATATGAATGTTGGGGTGCTACTCCATGTGGACCATATGTGGCCTTCACAGGGTCACATGTGGTCCACATGGCTTACAAGACCACTGTGAGCTCGCATCCCTGGCTTTGTTGAGTTTGAGGTATTGCACTGTTTAATGACAGTGGACAGTACTAGGAGGAACAGCTGAAACATCTCCTGCCTAGGCAGGAGGAACCTTGTCAGCCAGACAGGAGAGGAGCAAATTCACTGTGGAACTCTGCTGATAAGGTGTCACTGAATTCATTTTCCTTCTGTGTACACATCAATGTACACGAGCTGCAGAAGTGTGCCTAAATATGGTATTTATGGAAGCACATTGGGTCTGCCTTAACCCCCTTTAGTTTCTGGACTTCTTCCTACCTTTTTTAAAAGACTTGCAGCAGGTGCACCTCCATATGGTTAGAAGGTCTGTGCAGACACGCATTACACATCAAGTGCCTGATTCCCCCTCACCCCCTGAATTGCACGGTTCTGCAGAATAAATGCTGCAATTCTGTGTGGCCCACATTTTTTCCAATAGAAGTTTTTTTTTTTGCTAATAGTCCTCTCATTGCTAATGTTTTATCTAATACAATGTGTATATGCAGAGCTACCCTAGGTGCCAGTAGAGAAAGAGAGGGAATAAATATAATGCAAAAATGTTGCTAAAATGTCTATAAAAAGGCAAGCAAACCAGCCAAATTCAATGCTGGTCTCTAGAATTTTATTTACAAACTAACAATGTGGTAAGTGTGTAACATATGTTGTTCTGCATTATTCCATTTTGCTATTTCTGTGGCATCTGCGGATGTACAACCCTTTTTGTCTTTGTGCTTCTCAGTAGCACCTTATTACTTCTTTTTAGGTATGAGAAACAGGTTTAAAGGTAGGGAATTTGTCAAAAACTATCCAGTAAGTCTGCTGTTGGAGTGACGACTGTGGTTAGATTTCTCTGATCCAAATCTAGTGTTGCCAAAATACACAGTAATTTCTGCTAGTTGCCAGTGGTCTTGCCGTGAAATCTGATGGGAAGTTGCAACATCTGTCTCCACCATGTCAGCTGAATGCCAGAAAAGTTGATGCTATAAAAATGTATTTGTCTTTATAGTGCCTGAAGACTTTAGTAATTTTTGTAATAGACTAACATGGCTATTCTGGAAAATGTGTAACTTGAAGAAATTAACATACAGACTCGAAATGAAATGATTATTTCTAACCATATCTCAGCATTATGGAATGGAATGAAAATTTGTAGAACAAATGCTGTTAAGATAAGCCACATCTTAGACCTCTGCATCTTTACTCAAATATCTGTATGTTTATTTAAAAGATACAGTCTCACAGAACTCCTAGAAAACATGTGAAGCAATACCAAACAAATCCTCCTACAGAGGATGCCAAACAAACGAGAGAAAAAAATCTCATTCATATTATTCCTGTTTTCATTTGTACTAGGAACTTGGGTGGGTGGATCTTGTGCAAAGCGTTTGACTAATTAGAACCTGAGATAAATGAACACATAATTAATGCTACTTACATTAGCTAACTGATGCATGAAAGGCTTTCCATGGAAAGCAGCTGAAGAGCAATTGCATGTATTTAATACATTTTTCAATTACCAAATTGATATTAACGAGTATCAGGATTTTGTGGAAAATGTTTTTAAAAACTACCAGAACTATTCAATTCCTGAAAGTGTTCAAAGAGCTAAAAATATGGTCAGAACAATTGCTGTAAGTTCAGCAGAATCAGAAAGGGGTTTTTCAAAGATGAACATTATATGTTCTGAGAAGAGAAGTCGCCTGTTTCCAGTATATCAAACATAATGATTATCAGTCTAATCGGCCTACTGTTAAAGGAATGGAATCCTACTCCTACAGTGCAAAGATGGTTAAGGATAAATCACACAGCTGATGATGCTCGGATAAAAGCAAAGAAAACTGCAAGTGAGGACGCCAATCAAACAGCAATATGGAAATATTTTCAATAACAGTTTGTAAGGTATTTAATATTAAAAATCTTCCTTTAAACATAATCTAGTTGTCTAAGATACAAAGGTGCTTTTGAGGGGAGATACCAATATCCACGCACACTATTTTTCAAGCTCCTCCCCTCTGATCCTGCTCGAGGAAGCTCAGGGCCATTCTCTTAGGGAACAATGTTGCAGGAAAATGAGAACACCCCCCTGCCATTTTAATTCATAACGTCAAGGGAAGGGTGGGGAGTGATCCCTAGCCTGCCTTCAACTAGGAGGTGGAGGTGGGAAGTAAATGCAGGCCTTGCCACCCAATCACAAGCTGGGCGAATGCCTTGACTTTGGGAGAAGGCCACGGTGGCTGTCAAATCACGACCCATCAGGCTGAGGGGGCTCGGATGACAGCGGGATAGATTCTAGCTGCCTCTTCCAACATGAGCCACAAAGCTGATGGGGTGGGAAGGACCCAATAAGGTTACTCAGTCATAAGAAGGGAAGGGAGAGTCCAAGTGGAGCCTCTGCACATGACCCAACCATAAAAGAGGGCAGGATGGTGGACAACAGAAAAGTCAGATGAGCTGTGTAGTGTCAAGATAGACTACAGTCCCTATGATCCATGGAAAGCACAGTCTAAGAATTGTTGCTCAAAGTACAACTCTGTACAGCTGTAGTCACTATCCTTGCCACTGATCATGAGCTAGGAGACAGCAGGGAATAACATGGGGCCATCCCACAGAAAGAGGGTTGGCATCACATGCAAGGAAGTGGCAAGGAGCAATCAGGTGGGCTCAGTTAGGGGAACCATATGCAAATGTTTGAGTCTGCTGATAACAGCTCTCCAGCTCCAAGAAAGTGGGGGGAGAGCAGGGCTGGCCACAATCACACACCAGCTTGCCCTTCCTCATGGACCAAAGTATGCATGGGACACATCCCACAACTGTATCCCTTGGGAATCCTGGCCTCGGGATGTTTCCTGTTTCACATTCAAATTGCACATCTACAATTCTTAGAGCAGCAGGAAGAACTGAAATCACAGCTGTCCCTGCAAAGTACTGAAGGATGATTTGGCCTGGCAAGAAAGAGCCATTAAATTTACAAAGGACTTGATCCTTATTTGTTGGTATGGTTCAATCCAGCTGCTCGCATTTTATAAGACTATCCTTCTGGGAGAAGACTAGCCATGGAAAATTACCATAATGAGCACCCACACTTCCAAATTTACCATTGCATTGCTGATACCAGGATAGAAAATGTTGGCAAATCATAGAATTATATGATCATAGAATCGTCGTAGGGTTGGAAGGGACCTTGGAGGTCTGCTAGTCCAACTCCCTGCCCAAGCCAGGAGCCCTCATACCATCCCTGACCTCATACCATCCTGGACAGATGGCTGTCCAATCTTTCCTTGAAAACCTCCAGCGATGGGGCACCCACAACACCAAGAGGCAAGCTGTTCCACTGCTTAATGGTTCGGCCTGGCTGCCGATTCTATACAAGCCACTTGCATTTTTTTTCTTCCTCCTCCTCTTTTTATTTCTCTTTTATTCTGCCCTTCCTTTTTTTTTCCTGACTGGGATCTGGTATAAGACATAAACCGATTTCCTTTCTTCATTTCTAATCACAAAGGGTCTCTCTCTCTTTTTTTAAGTCAGGTGACGCTGGTGGATGGGAGAAGCTACGTCAGCAACTTGCGTAGAGGGGGAGATGCGTAAAAAATCAACCCCGCGGTGCCTATTTTAACTCGTGAACCAGCTGGTTAAGTAGAAGAGAGGGGCTGTTGCACCTGCCCAGGGATTTCCTTGGCTATCCAAACACTGACAGGGATCAAGGGGGCGGCGGCGGCGGCGACGACGACAAGCAGGGCGTCAGCAGGGCAAGGATCCGCAGCCGTTGGGGGCTGATTTCATCCCCCCCCCTTCCGCAATATGGTCCGTTTCCTGCCCTTTTTTTGCGTGCTGCTCCCGGCCCTTTTGGCACGGCTTCCCGGCAATGACTCTGGGCTTCCTTTGCCTACGGTGGTGGAGGCGGGGCCGAGGGCGTCCTCCCTCATATACAGTATACTGTATATATACCTGCCCATGGACGGAGTGATCACACACATACGCACGACGAAGTAAATCCCTCAAGAACGTGGATTCCACAGCGCTCCCAAGCCGAGGACCCGACAAGGAACGGCTGTGAAGCCACGGAGGCGGCCAGGTGTCCCCGGCGCGGCGGCTTCGGAAGAAACGCCGCCGCCGCCGCCGCCGCCGGACAGGTGAGTGGCAGCCAAGGGAAGACCTGGCAGGCGGGGCCGGGAGACGACGCTACGCCCAACGATCCAATCATAGCCTCGAGTTCTGGACGGGAGCTTCCCTCTGCTGGTTTATTGGTGGAGCGCCCTGTCTTTTACGGGGCAGGGTGCCCAATGCGGAACGCGGTAGGATGAAAGACGAGGAGCGGCCTCTCCCGGCTACCCCCCTCCCCTCCCTCGCGCCCCCCCACCCCCACCCCACCCCCGCCTCTCCGAAGGCGAGCGTCTGGTAACCCGGAGGGTCACGTGTTGTTTTGCTCTTCGCCGAGACCCCGCGGCGGCGGCGGCGCGGGAGAAGTTCCGGCTGGGCGTCCTCCGTGGTCCTGAAACGCCGCGCCGGGCCAATCCAGCCGACCCAAGGGAGGACCGGGCACAGGTGCCGAGGAGCCCCCGGAGGAAGAGCCGTCCTGGTCCGGGGGATGGCGAGCCCCCTTGCGCCGGAGCCTCCCGGCAGGTGTTCAGCCGGCCCCGGCAACCTCAACAACAACAACAACAACCAGCCGCCGCCGCCGCAGCAGGAACCGCCGCCGCAGCAGCAGCCTCCTCAGGAGCCGCCGCCGCCGCCTCCAGGCGTGCGCAAGTGCGGCTACCTGCGCAAGCACAAGCACGGCCACAAGCGCTTCTTCGTCCTCCGAGCGCCCATCGCGGGTAGCGGGGCAGCCGGAGGGCCGGAGGGATCGGGATCATCATCGCCGCCCGCCCGGCTGGAGTACTACGAGAGCGAGAAGAAGTGGCGGAGCAAGTCCGGGGCGCCCAAGCGGAGCATCGCGCTCGACGCCGGCCTCAACGTGCACAAGCGAGCCGACGCCAAGCACAAGCACCTCGTCGCCCTCTACACGCGGGACGAGTACGTGGCCCTGGCGGCCGAGAGCGAGCAGGAGCAAGAGGCCTGGTACCAAGCCATCGCCGAGCTCCTCCGCGAGAGTCAGCCGCCGCCGCCGCCGGCGACGGGCTCCCCGCGGCATCCCCTCCAGGCGACGGTCGCCGGCAGCGAGGACTCGGGCTACGGGCCCCCGGGGGGCGGCGGCGGCGGCGGCGGATGGGGGGCGGGGGCGGGGGCGTCGGGGGGCAGCGCCTACCGGGAGGTGTGGCAGGTGACCCTGAAGCCCAAGGGCCTCGGCCAGAGCCGCCACCTGACGGGCGTGCACCGGCTGTGCCTGGCGGCGCGCACGGTGGGGCTGGTGCGGCTCAACTGCGAACGGCCCTGCGTGACGCTGCAGCTGATGAACATCCGCCGGTGCGGCCACTCGGACAGCTTCTTCTTCATGGAGCTCGGCCGCTCGGCCTCGACGGGGCCCGGCGAGCTCTGGATGCAAGCCGACGACTCGGTGGTGGCGCAGAACATCCACGAGACCATCTTGGAGGCCATGAAGGCGCTGCGCGAACTGGCCGAGTTTCGGCCGCGTAGCAAGAGCCAGTCCTCGTCCTCGTCGTCGGGCGGCGCTGCGGCAGCCTCCGCCGCCGCTACGGGGAGAGGAGGAGGAGGAGGAGGAGGTGGTGGGGGACTGTCGCTCATGTGCAGCCGGCCCATCTCCGTTCCCGGCCCCCGCCGCCATCCCCGCCATCCCTGCACCGCGCTGCCCCCCAGCCAGACGGGCCTCCTCCGCAGGTCGCGAACGGACATCTTGGCCGGGGCCAGCGGCCTCAGCGCTGCGGCCGCCACCACCACCACCACCACCAATACCCGGGCCCGGACAGCAAGTGAGGGCGATGGGTTCCGAGTGGCCTCACTGTCGGGCTCCGGCAGCCCCCTAAGCCCTGACTCCGGACCGCCCAGCCGCTCCCACCTGCCCCCGGGTCGCTCCCTGCCCTTGGGACAGGCGCCCTCTTGGGTGTCAAAGGTGGCTGGGGAGGCCCCCGGTGCTGCCCTCTCCCAGCCCCGGCCTTCAGGTTCCAGCGCCTCTGGCTCCCCCAGTGATGTTGCTGCTGCCTTCTTGGCCTTCGAGGACTTGGATTCCAGTCCTGTTGGCAATCCGCGGCCCTCCTCTTCTCTAACTGCTGCCAACAATATCCACACACCTGACACTCCTCCTGGCCAGCACCTTGACAGCAGCTACATTGCCATGGATCGGGGACACCTGTGCTACTCATCTGGCCGTTGTGAAAGTGCTGGAAGGGACATGGGTCCCAGGAAACGCACTTGCTCTCTGACGACACCGGCACACCAGCACCTCTTGCCACTTCCACATTCCTCCACCTCTCTGGATGACTACACACTTCTGCGGGCCACCTTACCTCCTGCAGGCTGCTCCCCTAGAGCAGCCTCTATTCCTTATCCCGAGGATTACTGTGATGTGGAAATTGGGTCTGGGGGCACCAGCAGCAGTAGCAGCTCCCATCTGGGGTACAGTGCTGGCAAAGAGGAGGGCTACATGCCCATGGCCCCTAGGATACTTTCAGTCCTGCCACTGCAGGGTGACCCTGACGGTTACATGTCTATGAGCCCCACCAGCATGTCACCTCCACAGTCAGTTTTACACCCTGTCCCCTCCAGGATTGGCAGTGAGAGCTCAGATGACAGCAGCTACATGCACATGTGGGGTACTAATTCCAGGCTCTCTGGGGAGAATCTTGAGGGGAGATCAACCAGTGGTGGTGACTATATCAGTATGTCCCCAGTTTCAGTGCCCTCTTCTACTTCTAATGGTTTTTGTGCCCTGGGGCCTGGAATCCAGTCAAGCCCTTCCCATGCCTTTTGGAACAGGGCAACCTTTCTAGGTGAAAGTAAGGACAGTGACCAATATGTATTTATGAATTCACTGGCAGTAAACCATACAGTGTGTAACAACACCACAATGCCTTTGCCCATGTGCCACAGCAGAACAGAGAGCTCCCTCAGCCAGCCAGCAAATAGTGTCCAGCCCAGCCCCCTTTTCCTGGGACTCTTCTTGCCCAGCATTAATGAACCCCGAGCTTCTAGTGGGGAATATGTTAACATTGGTTACTCGCAGGTACCACCAGTCAGTGACAGCTCAACCTCCTTGTTTGGCACTGGCATGGAAGGGCATCATCGCTCCCGTTTCTCTGACTATATGAACCTCAACTTTGAGGGGTTACAGTCAGGTGCCACTTCTGTGGGCTCCTTGGAAGAAGGACTTCTGTCAGGATCTAGCCCCAGTTCTGGACAGCCTGACAAACGTGAGGTAAAGGGAGGCATGCAAGAGACTTGCCTTTCCAGCTCCTTTTCTGAGGCCAGTGACTATACAGAGATGCTTTTTACAACAGCCACTCCTCCACCCCAGCCGATTTCACATCAGCCAGAAAGTACTCAGGCAACCAGCCCAATTACTGGACTGAAGCAACTTACGCTTTCTGAGATGGAGACTTTCCTCTTTGCCAGTCCTCCCCCTGACCCCAATTATGGAGCCAAAGTCATCCGTGCTGATCCTCAGGGGCGCCGGAGGCACAGCTCGGAGACTTTCTCCTCCACTACTATGGTGACCCCTGTTTCTCCTTCCTTTGCACACAATTCCAAGTGGCACAATTCAGCCTCTGTGGAAAACGTGTCCCTCAGGAAAAGTGAAGACTTTGTGGAAGAACAGAACAGTAGTCCCATGTGCCGAGAGACTTCTGCTGGTTTCCAGAATGGCCTCAACTACATTGCTGTTAATGTGTTGGATGGAGACCATCCGTTGAAAGGCAAACATGCAAGTGGGAGTCCCTTGAATGGGAGTATCAGTGGTACGTACACCACAGTAGACTTCCTGGCCCACAATTTGAAGGAAACTTCTCTGGTGAAAGGTGAGTTTCATTTTCCTTCTTTTCTTTTCCCTGTCTTTGTTAACCAGTAGTGTTTAGCACAGAGAATGTGCTGTAGTGAGGAAAAAGACAAGACTGAGTTCCTCAGTATTGTCTTAGACCTAACCTGAAAATAAGCCCTAGTATGATTTTTCAGGACCTACCCCCAAGATAAACCCAAGTGAAGTGAAACCCCGCCCTCCACCATTGTGCAGCAATCAGAAGAAGATGGCATGACTGTAAAATAAAACATCCCCTGAAAATAAACCCTAACTAATGCATTTTTGGAGCAAAAATTAATATAAGACCCGGTCTTATTTTTGGGGAAACACAGTACATGCAAGAATACCATTCTGTGTTGTTCTTCAGTACATGGTAAAGTGGTCCATCTGACTCAGTTTGCAGCAGCCTCGTCGTTAGCCATGGACCTAACTTTAAAGGCCACTTATTTACGTGTCTGGACAAAGGGCACTGCTGTGTGTATCTTAACAGGATCAGGTTAGTGAGATCGACAATAAAGTGTGGTACTGTTTGTTGGTATGAGGAGCATAGATACCAAGGGCAGAGTTCCGTTGTTTTCTTGTAATCTGCTGGTTGTTATCTCCACAATGCCCTGCTGTTCCAGTTACTTATAAAAATTGTTAAGAGTTTTACCACAGCCACTGAGGGGCACAAAGTGATATGTAGAATTGCCTGCATCTTAAGAAGTGGGCTGCAGTTCACAAAACCTTGTGCCAAATATTTGCTGAGAAACTATAAAAAGTGGCACAAGAACAGTTTTAACTAAGACTGGGGTTTTTTTCTTAAGAAATTCTGCAGGAGCCCTGTCATAAAACAAAAAATATTACTATTATAAGATCTGTTTGAGAGAAAGACATCCAAAATAGGGTTGTGAATACTTCTCTGTGTTCTTAGGAGTTTTCTCAGACATATGTGTTTTTTCTTCCTTTCTGGTTGTATTGATATGCAAGTAGACTATAGAGTCAAAAAAAGGGGAAGCAATTTCATTCTTTCATGGTATTTTCTTGTGGAATCCTTTTATTTGTAAGAAATTGCTTGTGTGTGAAATGCTTTTATAAACCAAAATATTCACAAACCCTGGGGGCTGGATAACACCACGTGCTGCTTCTTTTATCACGAGGGCTATGTCGTTTGCCCCGGAGCCATTCACTGTTAATCACCCAGTGGAAGAAAACCAAGGGAGCAAAAGATCAGAGTTTGCTCTACAACTAATGTCTTTACTCAACCCCAGCTCCCCTGGGCTGTTTCCTGTCACTTTTTCTATAGGAAGAATCCTGAAAATTAGCTATAATTTGATATTGTTCATGGTGGTAATGTATTTTATGTTTAGTTAAAATTAGCTGTGGAAAATTTATATCCTAAAGAGGAGGACAATAAATTGTTGTAATACATAAATAATAACTCAGTGGTTATATGGATTACCTCAATTTCCCCCATAAATAGGCAGATCGTCAATATTGAGTTTATTGAGTTTATTGTACAGTCATAGACCCAAAAATACAAGAATAAAAACATTACATAAAATATACAAAATAAGTTAGATATTAGAAGATAAGAGGAATATAAAACTTGAATTATGCATCTGTCTTAACACTTTACGGATTCTTAAAACTGAGAACAGAAACTTAGCCACTGACTGTGATATTAATTGATTCTCTCCGGACAGCAGAAACTTAAGGTAGTCTGCGGGAGGTATACTAATGCATTTACACATTATTGGGTAGAGGTAACGGGTACGTTCAGACTCATATAAACTACATTCTAGAATGGTGTGTGCCAAGGACTCAACTGTTTCTTCCCCACAGGGGCATATCCTTTCTCCATAAGGAATGTTATTAAAGCGCCCTTTTAACAAGGCCGAGGGAAAGCAATTGAACCTAGCCCTTGAGAAGGCAAAACGATACCTTGGTACATTGATTTGATATAGATAGTTTGGTAACTTGGGAAAGTTAAAATTTATACCAAAGTACGTTGGTGAGCAGGTCCTGTCTGCACCTGCTAGTGAGTACTGGAGATCTATGTCTTTAATGCATTGCACAAGCATTGTCTTGATGTTGTCGTAAGGCCGACTCAGGAAGAAGTCCATAAGATCATCAATACAATTTCTGATTACATTGATAGTTGACATAGTTGAGGTAATGAACAAACAAGTAGTCCTTTGTTTTGACAGTCTTTTGCTGTGCAATTTGTATATTTGGAAAAAAACATTTGCATCTCAAATGCTGAAGACCTTTACAGATAAACAAAATTGGATTCCATTTGAAAGCAAAAGAATTGTTTAAATCGAATATCTTAATTTCACATTTGTTGATCTTTGTGTATTCTATTTCATTGAAAATTGGGTAATAATATAGTGTTTGTTCACCAAAGCAAGGTGTTCTGGAGCAAGAAAACTCAAACGTTCTAGCAAGATTGGGATATATTTCAAATTCCTGTTGGCATAGGTCCAACCCCAAAGGTGGATGTGGCGTCTGCTTCTCCAGAAGCTTGGAGTCAGATTTGGATAAGGAAACTTCCAAGAGCACTCTGCTAGAGAAAACAAACCTTGGAGCCCAAGATAACAAGTTACACAGAGTCTCTTATCTGGTAACTTCAAATCTTCCCCTTTATAAGAAGAGAGTTCTGATAAGACTTATAGCATAATATATTAGACTTGATATATTAGCACTGGTCAGACATATATACATGGCATTATATGCATAGGCATAGAGCAACATAACATTCACAGGTGTAAAGTAATGACACCAGACTCACAACTGAGTGTCAAAGTGCTGCTCTTATTCTCTTGCTTAAATAGTGAGAGCAGCCTATCACTGCAGACATAGCAGCTGAAAGTGGTTAACAAGCATTGTGGCCGCCTCCTCATACATCACAGAGGGGATGCCACTTCACACTTTCTTTCTCTTAACACGCTGCCACCAACCGCACACATATATCTGACTCCTCAGACAAAGGTATGGATTTTAAAAATAAAAATTATAGTTTATTGGTACAACTTAATATATAGTAAATCAATATATGAACTGAATAAGTCAATCATTAAAATAAAGAATCCCTTCAATCACTCTATCACTCAGACCTTATCTAACACATCTTAACCTCAGTCTGGTCACTGTTATAACTCTGTTTCTGGCACATACCAACTTTCTGACAGAAATTTCTAACCTGTTTTTCTATTTCAGGCCAATGAAACTTCTGGGTTATTCTCTGGTTGGTTTCAATTATACCCAGATGTGCATTAACTAAGACTGAATGTCCCTTTTCCAAAATTATTGAATCATATTTATCTGGTACCATTAACTGGCTTCTAATCTCAAGTTCCCCTTTTGAAATATTTATCTGTTTTTCTCTGTATAGCAACCCTTGTTTAGGGGATAATCCTTTGCCAGCCACTTTTCCAAAACAGCCTTTTAAAATAGGATCTGTTAGCTGCTCTTGGACAAAAATATTTTCCTGAGGTATTTCCAGAGGAATTGCCCCAGCTTGGGGTAGATTTCTAATTTCCTCTTGAGAATCAGTAATCTTTCCTGCTGCCTCATTTTGTTCTGGCAGTGATTGTGTAATCACAAAGGCACTCTTGACATGTTTTGAGAGATCAGTGCCTATAAGAACTGATGCAGCAGCAATGGGAATATTTTCATCATAACTTGAGATCTTCCCTCTAAATGTATCAATTTTAGAGAGCTTAGCTGCCTCTGCTTTCGTTTCTATGGCTACAGAGCTACCTCTAGAGGGAGTCATCTGACTGTTCTGTATGCAATATACAGACTTGGTCTCTTTTAAATTCACTTTCTGAGGAGAAATTTCTTTATTTTGTTTTGTATTAAAACACTGGGAAGCAATGTGTCCTCTCCCTTGACAAGCAAAGCAAATTTTATCTCCCCATGAGCTTTTGTTAGTGAATCTTTCTGATTTTTCTTTTCCCTCCAAAACCTGGCTCTTGGCCTGGCTCTGTCCTGAAGGCTTTTCAACAAAATGGCCGCCCATTTTTGGCGGGCTCTGAACTAACCCTTTGGAGTACTTAGGGTAGTCTTCCCATGTTTCCCTCATGTTTTCTTCAGAATAATTCAGGTTTTGAAGTTGCGCCTTAACCTGTGTGCCTTCTTTTGGTTTCGGAATAGTTTGTGGCTTTATCTTTCTTTCACACTCATAAACCTCATCCACTTCCACTTTGGATTGTAAATCTTTTCCCTCAGAAAACTCATCTATGCCGTATGCATCCTTAAAAACTTGCCTTAATAGAGTAAACCCAGACCTCTGTTTCTCTTTCAGTTGTTCAATATATCTATTTTCCATTTGCTTAAATATATTGTCAGTATTTTTCATCTCTTCCATATACCTATCCCAGTCATCATCCCTATTGGATTTTTCCTCACTATTTAATTTCATTTGGCAAGTGGTGCAGCTTTGACAAAATTCTTTTATTTCTTTTCCCATTTTTGGCCAGTAGTACTTCTGGGATATTTTCTGCTTAGTCTTTGCCATCCCTAAATGTCCTGATAGGGTGTCTGTGTGACATTTTTCCATTACTTTCTTTCTATATTTAGAAGGAACTACAAGCAATTTTTCCTTCTTGGAGTTTATTAAGATCTCTCTACATAAAAGTCCTTCTTCTTCACAATAATATCTCTCACGGTTCTCAGGGGTTACTGGACAATTGCTAACCATCTTAAAGCACTGCTGCAAGGTTGGATCTATCTGTTGATCCCATTTGCTAAACTCAATAGAGTCCTTCCCCTTTGAGTTCTCCATTTCTATTTCTATTTGTTTCATTCTGTATATATGTTCACCATTTAACTTATCTCCAGAACTTTCAGACATCTCTGGAGATTTTGGCTCACTTTCAGCCATTTTACTGCGCGTTAAAGGCATGTTACTTGCACAAAAGGCTCCTTACTATTTTCAAGCCTCTGTGTAAAATACTTTTCTCCCTTTCCTGTGTTAAGGTCTGATATATATATTAGCAGTGTGCTCCAACTGATCTAACACTAGAAACTGTAACCAAGCTTCTCTAGCGTCTTCTTTTCCCCATTCACTGGCCTCTTGCCAAATTCAGGATACTTTATTTTATATTACTGCCTTTGGCTGCTTTTATATTCATCACAGCTCTGCCCACTCACAGGAGATGCTCAAAATGGAGATCCCTCAGCTTTGCTGCGCTTGGTCTGTCCTCTCAGAGTTCACCTAACTCAGGACCCTCTGACCAATTTGCCACAGCCTCTGCTTTTGGGCTAATCTCCCTCACAAAATTGACCTTACAGAGCTCATAAATCAGTTGTCCACTCTGAAGCTTAAGTGCCTCTCCACTACATTTGCTCCCCGTGAGTCAAATCCTGAAGAGTTACCCACACTTTTCACTCCAGGTGACACTAACTGAAGTCCTTTTGCTCTGGTCACTCTAGCCAAGGCTTTACTGGACAACTGGACAACTGGACAACTCGTATCCCACCGCTGCCACCAAATTTTTATTGTGGCCGCCTCCTCATACGTCACAGAGGGGGACGCCACTTCACACTTTCTTTCTCTTAACACGCTGCCACCAACCACACACATATATCTGACTCCTCAGACAAAGGTATGGATTTTAAAAATAAAAATTATAGTTTATTGGTACAACTTAATATATAGTAAATCAATATATGAACTGAATAAGTCAATCATTAAAATAAAGAATCCCTTCAATCACTCTATCACTCAGACCTTATCTAACACAGTACTTCATAACATACATGCCCTAACTCAAACTGAAACTCTCATCCTCTGGTTCCTAACTCTATCTTCTCATCCTAGCTCAATCTCGCACATATCATTCACTCCCCCCTTATATACATAGCTCCACCTCCTGGAGTTCCACCTCCTGCCCTGCTATAGGCAGTTGAGCTCCAGCATAACATTGATAGGCAGGTGACGTCATCGCAGCCGTCACAAGCATTATCTAAGCTTGTTCCAGCTGCAAGCCATCAGTCATCCATTGACTTGATGTTTACAGGCATGATTTTGCATTCTCACTACAATATTAAATTTAACCCCTTGTTCACTTAAAGGAACAAATTTTGACAATTCCTTCACTCTGTTAAGAACCTATAGTACACTCTTGCCAAATCTCTAAGCACTAATATCTCATTTCTAGATTCTGCAGTGACTAAATGTCTGAGATGTTTCAGTCATAGTAGAACTGCTGGATAGCTCAATGGCTAAGGCATCTGGTTGGGAGTTCAATTCCCCACTATATCTCTTTGACAGGTGCTGGACTTGGTTATCCACAGGGTCGCTTCCAGCTCTGCAGTTCCAAGATATAGTGGGGTCTTGACTTGCGAACTTAATGCGTATTGGAAGGCAGTTCGCAAGTCAAAAAGTTTGCATGTCAAAATCTGCATTCCCATAGGAATGCATTGAAAACCATTTGATCCGTATCCGCTCTCCATAGGGCGGCGCGGGACCCTGAGGAAGGGAAGGGAAGGGGTGCCGTCAGTCAGGGCATTCATTACCTCAGGTCCTGGCGGCGGCCCACAGGTCCCGGCGGTGGTGGCGGCCTTGGCGGGAGAAGAAGGGGAGGCACCGGAGAGCATCCGCCCTCGCACAGGGAAGCCGAGTCACTCCCGCTCCCGTGGCCCTCGGCAGCCCCAAAGGAAAGCGGGCAGGGGGCGGGTTGGCGGGCAGCCCGGACCTCGGCGCAAGGGCAGGTCGTGCATGGCGTGGAGCCTGCCGGTGCTGTCCCGCGCCTGGGCCCTGTGCCCCGGACGCTCCTCGGCAGCCCCAGCCGGGGCTCCCGCCTCCTTGCTCCCGCACAGGGACAGAGCTCGGCCAGCGGAGGCACCGGAAGCCGGGAGCCCCCGGGGGCTGGGCGGATGCTGCAGGGATCCTTCCTCGCCGCTCCTGGGAGGGCAAGGGCCGGCTCCCCCGGGCACCCTTTGCCAAGCAGGATCGCCGCCGTTCCTCGCGTGGGCCGAGCGGCGACCTCCTGCCTCACTCCCGGCTCCTCCCCAGCGATCGGCCGTCCGTCCAGCAGGGTGGCTCTCAGAAGAAGGCGGCGGTGGGGAGCAGGAGCGGCAGCGGCAAGCGCAGCCGAGCTCTGTTCCAGCGCGGGAGCAAGGAGGCAGGAGCCCCAGCTGGGGCTGCCGAGGAGCGTCCAGGCTGCCCACCAACCAGTGGGGTCTTGACTTGCAAATTTCCCGGGGTTTTTTTTCTAAACTTTTTGGTACGTACCTCAAGTCTCCGTCCGCAAGTCAAAATGGATTTTTGCGGACGGAGAGGTACGCAACTCAAAAAGTTCGCAAGTCAAGCCGTTCGCAAGTCAAGACCCCACTGTAATTATTATTTTTATTATTGCTACATACCGTAATTTAACTTAACTAGCGGATAGTTAACATATTTGATATCCTAGTAAGTTCTGGTAATACTGTTTCAATGTATACTTCTTATTTGATGTATTTAATTTAAAAGCATCAAAACTAGTAATTAGTAACTAGTAATTAACTGCATAAGTGTATTGTGCATAAGCGTATTGAATAATTAAATTACCAGTGCAGTGCAAGATAATGAAGGTTTTAAAAAATGAAAATAATGGTGCGTGGTTTTTTTTTAATAAATATTTTATCGAATATTTGTATTTTAAAATTGTGGATTTTAATTTACTTTTTGATGCTGTTACTTGTTTCAGCAATGAAACCAGTTTGATTAGGTGCACTTTTCATTTCCTGTTCTCTCCAAACTTTTTTGCTCTCTGAAAGTTACTGTTAGAATTATTTCAGTTTGAAATAAAAATCCCCCCCAAATTTACACTTAAAATGTTGCTTCTGATTTCCTTTTATTATAAAGTTTATGATTCAGTGTATTTTGCATTGTTGGTGGCTTTGAATACTTGAACCATTCATTTGTAATTTTAGAAAATTGTCAATTTTGTCAAAGTTGATAAACTGGTATGCACTATGTTGAATGCAGGAAACTGCTGTAACTTGACTGATTTTAGCACTCGTGAAAAGAAATGTGTTTCTTGTTTTGCATAAAATGCAGTAAAACATTGCTGACAAATAGTAGTATGTATCCCATTGGATGATGAGCAGGAGTATGAAACCCTGATGTTATTTATGATATTAATAACTCTTGAATTAATACTTTTAGGTCCTGTGTCTGTAGTTCTGTTGTTGATTATAAGTATTTAAACTGGACTACTGCCTAAGGAAATATAGGCCTATCACCCATGGGCTATGATAGAGTATTGTTCAGAATGGTTTATAGATCGCACAAGATGCATTTAAATAATTTTAGCTGGGAACTGTAGGTGGCAACTGATGTTCTTCTGTTATCTGTTTGGGCTGTGTTCCGTAGTGAACTGTTTCTGGGTACTAATTTGGCAATGTACCCCCCCCCTTAACAGGGTGACTATTGTAGTCTGAGAAGACCCTGCTTTAGGTCCTCACATTCCAGTTTGGGAGCTCTGAACAAGCTTAGTGGTATTATAGGGCTTTGGCTGTAGATAACAGATTTTGTAGTATGCTCTGGGATAGAAGCTGGACCCTGGACGCATCCACATGAATGTAGCAGTTTGTATGCTTCTGCTATAATGTCCTGTCTGTGGTTGTACACTGGGTTGTAGAAAATGAGCTTGCTGCATGAACTGTTACAGACTCACGTTCTGATGGCACTTTATTAGGGTTACTTGTCTTTGCATCTGGATGAAAAAGATATCGTCACTAGCCTTAATCCATTTGCTAGTCTCAAATTACAGTAAACCTGTTGAAACAGAGGGATTTAGACAACTGTTGACGTAATCTCTCTCCTATTGATTCAGTGAGTCTGTTTGACTGGCAGCTGGATTTAGACCATTTTATTTCAAGCAGAGGAGCAGCTTTTGCAAAAAGGAACTGAAAAGGTGAAAAAACATTTTCTTGCGAAAGCTGAAGTGATTGGGGTGAACACAAAGTGGCAGTGTTTGGTGAGTGAATGTGGATATACACTTTGTAGTAAAGGGTAAATAGAATTGACTTGACTGTTGTTCTGGTGAGTTAGTTCACTGTAGTGCTTTGCAAGTGAGCAGTCTTAGGGGCTGAGACATTTTCTACTCTTTCTGCCTACCTATGAGTGTTGGTAGAGCGATCAAATGAATCTGACAGCTCACTGTGTCACTCTTTCCTACTTAGCTTCTCTGTGTTTTGAATGTGTTTGTGTGCTGTTTAATAATATATTTCTTAAAGAAAAGAGAGGTTGGACAGTGATTTCTCATTCACTAACAAGTTCTTTGGTTTTTCCAGGTTTGCATTACCGCAGATATAGCTACAAATTTTCTGTCTATATACTCATATTACACCTATTCATATTTTGTAATAATTTAGTCTTCTAGTTTAGCATTGGTTTTGAAAACTGTTGTGTTCAGATGTAGTACCTAATATTTATTTGAGAATACAAGAGGAAAAAGAAGAAAAACATAGACAATTGTTTCAGACTAATAGAATCCCCCTCCTTTTTAACCTGCTTTGTAATGAACATAGGTTGTGTGTTTAACAGTGAGGGGAATCTTGTTTTGCAAGTGCTTCTCTTCTCTCTCCTTCTTACAGTTAAATGAATAGGACTTTACAGTGAAAGTGCCCTTAATACCATAGTGTGAAGTGGATAGATGTATTAAGTTATGTGAGCTAGGAGAGTACATTTATATCTTATTCGTTCTGTAGATAGAGTACTTCTTGAGAGACCAACAAGGATTCCAAGGGTTCACATAAGGCCTTTCTTTTCCTAGACTAGTTACAGTCACATACCTGTAGGATACAGACCTTCTAGCCAGATTGAAGACCTAGATGATATCCTCCTAGATGAGCTTGAATATTTGGTAAATAAGAGAGATATAGTAGTAACAGAAGACTTCAGCTACCTTGATATCCATTGGAAATCCATCTGTTCCAAGAACATACAGTAAGGTCTAACAATTTTCTCTCTTGCCCTGCTGACAACTTCATCTCCAAAAGGTGGAAAAAGTGACGAGAAGATCAGCTATACTGGGCCTCACCAACAGGGAATAAAGGATGAATAAGATGAAAATAGTGGGAATTTTGTGTATATGTGACCACACTCTCTTGGGATTCATTGGCCAAAATCCTATTGCTTAGATAGTGGATCATATAAGAGTAGGTCCATTGAATCAATTGAGATTTAGTGAGACAACTGCTCCATAAGTTCCATTGATTTATGTGGACCTACTTTTGAATCAGTGGAACTTACATAGGGCTTGTCTCACTAAATTCCCATTGATTCAATGATCCTACTCTAGTGTGATTTACTACATTAAGTATCAGGAGTTTGACCACTACATCGAGGAAAAGGAAAGTTGAGAGTGGCATAATGTGCATGCTGTGCTTTAGAAAACTGGAGTCAGTAAGTGTAAAGAAGTACTGGGTCATATCCCATAGTCAAAGAGAATCACAGAATAGTAAAGTTGGAAGGGGTTTATAAGGCCATCAAGTCCAACCCCCTGCTCGATGCAGGAATACAAATCAAAGGATATTTGCCAGGTAGTTGTCTAAGTTTCTCTTGAATGCTTCCAGGTAATTCGTTCCAGTGTCTTATTGCTCTAACGGGAAGGTTTTTTAATATATATTCTGTCGAAATATGGCTTCTTGTAACTTGAGCTCATTGCTGCATGTCCTGCACTCTGCGATGATTGAGAACAGAAGGAAATTCACAATGGTCATTTCTTGAAGATGAGTCCCAGACTTCCTTTGAGAAAGAGAAGTGGGAGATGTTTAAAGTGAGATGAGTGCAACAGGAATTTTAAAATGAGCTGAGATTTTTAAAAGGACATGTTTAGCAAATGGAAGGGAAGCAAATCACCAAGGAAGGGTACGAACAAGCAGCCAGTATTTGTAGGAAGAAGGTCAGAATAGCTAAAGTTCAGAATGCTCAGACTTGCCAAAAAAAGTTAAAAATTACAAAATGAGGTCTCTCTGGACTCATGTGGGTTTTCCTCCAACAGTGCATCTGAACCTTCCTAGCTTAGAACATTGAGTTTTGGAAGAGCCCTGCCCCCCTCCAGTGTGGGTACTCTTCCGGCCTTGTCCACCCAGCAGGCAGCGCATATTTAGTCACTTCTTTGGTTTTTTTTTCACCTACTGTACCGTGTTCATGATCTTATCTTCCTTCATCCTCATATTATCTTCCCATCATGTTTATTTTTCTGCTTAAAAAGAAAAAAAGAGGTAGTTAGTAATACTTGTCACCTCAGGTCTTGTGTCTGTGTTCGATCTAACTCCCATTAAATAATCCGATATCATTGTTTTCATTATGGTGCTAGCAAAGCAGTTTTCCTGAACATTTTTATATAGTAACCTTTGTAGAAAAAGCATAGAATTTGATAAACACTAGCCTAATCTTATCTATAGAGCACATGATATAACCAGGACATGACTTTTATCCTGCTCACCTAACATTGACAATTTAAAATAGAGAATAATACCTCACTACGTAAAAAAGATAATGATAATATAAGCATAACAGATGTTGTTTCTAACTTTCCTTCTGTAGCAAAGGAATATCTGTTCACTTTAATTCCATTAGATGGCAGCAATGAAGAACAGTTGGAGTACCTACTGTACTTCCCAAAAATTGCTTTTGTGTAGAAATATACGCAGAAAGATTTATATGATCTGATGAGAAACTGCTGTTTCTGGCAAATCATAGCAGGTAACTTTCAAGCAGATGTTCCAAGCATGTCATGTCACATTTCTGCGGATTTCTAAACATTATATATAAAAATGTTAGTTTATCCCTTCTCCTTGGACACTGATCTAGAAAATCTTCCTACCTGGCCTCCAGTTATGGTGACTTTAAAATGTAAGTGTCATTGTAAGTTAAAAAGCTCATAGCCCCATTAAAACTAGGGAAGGCCCCTTGAAATAAATATGATCCCTCCAGAGCTGATTAAAAATAATCGAGTGCTGCCTCTGCTGATTGCAGTATGTATGTCATTTTTCTACTACAGTGGTGCCTCGCTTCACGACAATAATCCGTTCCAGGAAAATCGCCGTTAAGCGAAAACATCGTGAAGCAAAAAAACACACATTGAAATGCATTGAAACCCCTTTAATGCGTTCCAATGGGGTCAAAACTCACCGTCCAGCGAAGATGCTCCATAGGGCAGCCATTTTCGCTGCCTGTCTTGCGAGGAATCCGTCCCTAAACACAGCGGGGACCCATTTTGTTTCCCGGTGGCCATTTTGAAATTGCCGATGAGCTGTTTGAAAATCGTCGTTTTGTGAAGAATCGGTTCCCGAAACAGGGAACCGATCATCTCAAAGCGGAAAAAAACATTTAGACCAAAATGGACCAAAACCATTTAGATCGCAAAAAGATCGTCGTAATGCGGCTTCCTCGTAATGTGGGGCAATCGTAAAGCAAGGCACGACTGTATATAACAAGGTGCTGATATAAATGCATACATTTGACATGTTTTCAAAAAGGAGTCTAATTTTACATATGATGAGGATAGTGCAGAACTTTGATTTCATTCTGTTGCTTATCTTGATGAAATAGCTAAAACATTTTTCTATTCATCTTCGCCAACCACTGAGTGTCCCTCTGTATTTGACAAATTGTTAGATTAGGGTTCTTACAAACCACTCCTCCTTAGATCTTATTCCAAATCCTTAGAAATAAATCCCAAGGGAAAATGTGATTTCTGGAGATCTGTCCACAGCTTGACAATTTTATTGTTAGTTGTGGAATACAAATAATTGTTTGCATCTTTTAAAACCTGCTATAATTATTATTATTATTATGTGCCATCAAGTCAACTCTGATTTGTGGCAACCCTTTTTAAGGTTTTCTAGGTGAAGAATAGACAGAACTGATTACCTTTCTCTAGTTCTGTGGGAGGGGTTGTGCAGCTTGCCCAAGGCCACATAGACTGGAACTTCTAGCATGTACAACAAGGAATTCTCGATCTATGGCTCCACCATGAGATGCATAAACCATTGAGCTATCCAGCCTCCATAAAAACTCTCTATAGCTTCTGGATATCTCCATAAATTATATTCCTGCCTTTGAAGAGGTAAATTGAACTGCACAGGACTCGTTCATATATTTTTAGATATTATGGTTGCACCAGGATCTTGGGATCAGAAAGCATTCTATAAGGCAAACTAAAAAATAGGGATGCCCCAACAAAAAAGTATAACTATGAAACTGGACCATGAGTTCACACCAAATTTGGCACAGATGTACAGAAAGTCTGCTCTTGCTCTGTGCCAAATTTGGGGGCATTTGGGCAAAGGATTTCCAAGTTGTGATTTTGTGTCTTACCCCTGTACAAGTGACCATAAATCTATAGCTAAATACATTGATAAGACAAAATTTGCACACCTGAAAAAGAACATGTCTGTTTTACTGGCTTTTTTCCCCCAGAATGATTGAGCTATTCATGGCTGTAAATTAAGCTGTTTAATTCGTGCTTCTTTTTCATGGTCTCTGTGAATGCACACATATGGGTATTGTCTGCGCCTGCGCTGACTCTCTCGGAAGATTCTAGAGCTAAAAGTAACAATTTTATGGTGTGATCCTCCATGAGGTATATGCTCCTCCCACCCACCATCTTCCTCAGTTCCTTTTTTCCGCTGAGCTGAACAGTTCTCAGGAAAACTAGAGTGCTTCGCTTTTGCCTTTAAGCTATTTTTTTCCAGGCTCTTTGAGCTTTTGTTTGCAGTTTATTACCTCGTTAGTGATCCTCCTAGTCTTTTGTTAGCCTAGATTGGCTTCCCGCTGGTTTTCTTCCCTCCTTTCCCCTTCCCCCTTTTTTTCCGTTTGCCTCTCCAGCTCGCGCATGGCCTCGTTGTTGCCTTTCAAGCGCTGTACAACTTGTGCGAACAAAATCACACTCTCCGACGGCCACGATCAGTGTCTTTTTTGTCTGGGAGAGGAGCACCAGACTTCTTCATGCCCTGCTTGCAAGAACCTTACCAAGCCGGCACTTAAACAAAGACTCCAAAGGCTCAGGTCTTACCTCTGGCAAACGGCTATAAATGCTCCTTCTGTGTCCTCAGAGGGGGTCAGATCTCCCACTCTCTCAGCGAACAGAATTCCACCAGCTTAATCCACTTCTGATCCTGTTTCGGTGCTACCAGCTAAGGACACTGTTGAGAGAACAAAGCCATCTGGTAAGCACAAAGTGCGTTCCTCTGGAAAAACTCGAGCACCCGATGCGGGCTCGAAAAAGAAACCAAAACTTGCTTCCAAAAGGCCCAGGAGAGAGAAGCCTCCTGCCGTGGAGCCCCCTCTACCCTCTCTGCCTTCTCCCATTCTCGAGGAGTCCTCAAGGGAAGCTCCCTATCTAGTCTCGGATGGAGACGAGCCCCATGAACCGGCGAGCCTTTCTTCTGTTCCCCTTGGTACTCTGAGCATTGGCCTGAATGCGGCTGTGCCACGGTCCAGCCCGGCCTCAGCCCATTCCAACCCAGAATCAGGGTGGGCAGTTGAAAGCTCGGCATCAGAACAGGAGGTTCCCCCTTCCCCTCCGCAAAAGAAAACGGAGAAACGAAAGCACATTTCCCCGCCGAGGCCCGTCACGCCCCAGGGTGATTTCTGCCACTTCCCAATGGGGCCGTTCCAATACTTTGACCCCTATATCTGGCATACCCTCTATGATCGGTACCAGCCCAATCAGGCTAAGTGTCCCCGACTAATGCCGGACCCCGCTTTGGCCGCCCCTTCTATGGATTTCCACCGGCCTCATACATTGGCCCCTATTACAACGGCCTTGATGCTTTCACCGCGCCCAGCCACACTGTCTAAAGCGGCCCCGCGCCTTCCTGCGGCCCCTTCAGAACCAGCCTCGCGCCCTACTCCGGCACCAGACCTGATCCCCGCTCGGGATCATTTCGAGACTCTACCTATACAGCAGCATCAAGCCCCCGCAACTGAGGGCCTTGCCCAATCTGTCTACCCTTCCTCTCCAGGTTCACCAGCTTCTTCGGAGCCGCAACACTCCCGAGTCCTCCCATGAGCCCGACTTGCCCCCTCCACCTCCCGACACGAGGGGCAGTCACACCTCGTCTTCTTCAGATGATTTTTTCTCCTACACCCAGCTGGTTTTCCAGATGGCACAAGCCCTGAATCTCAATGCAGAACAGCCTCCACCTGTTGACATCGATCCCGTGTTTGATGACATCGACCAAGAATGAGTTGCTCCGCTGAGCCTACCTTTTAATAAGTCTATTCTTTGTCTCATTAAAGACACTTGGGGAAAAAAACCCTCTACTATGCAGATTTCTCGCCGTACTGATGGCCTTTACAGAACCCACAGTGTCGAGGCTGAGTTCCTTACCAAGCATCCAGTGCCAAATTCCATCATCGTAGAATTGAGTCAAGCTCGGGCTCACACCAAAGCCAAACCTATCCTTACCAATAAGGATGGCAAAAAGTTGGACACGTTGTCCAGACGAATCTACTCCCTACAAGCCTTTTTGCTTCGGAGCATCAGCTACCATGGGCGCCTTCCAGCGTTATCTCTGGAACCAAATCCTTCCATTGCTCGATGCAATCCCTGAACCTGTCAGGACTGACCTCATTAACATTCATGACCAGGCCATCCCCCTGGCCAAGTATCAGAGGGTCGCGGCCCGACACGCCACCGAAGCGGCTGCCAAAACTCTGGTGACTTCCATCTCCATCTGTCGCCACGCTTGGCTCAAATCCTCGACAATTTCAGATGACACCAAGTCCAGAATCGAGGATCTTCCCTTCGATGGTGTCGGTCTCTTCAACCAAACGACCAATGACACCATGGAAGACTTTCATAAGAAATACAAGACCACACGTTCTTATTCGGTCCAGCTGTCTACCTCTTACCAACGACCGTTTTATCGCTCGGGTCAGGTCTACTGTAAACAATACCAATCTCAACGTTTTCAGCCTTATAGGCAATACCACCCGCAACAAACTGACAGATCGCTGCCAGCCCCGCAGCCCCTTATGGCATCATACAAGCACCAGTCCTTTCCATGCAATCGTAAAGGACAACGAAAGGGTAAGCAGTACTGACATCCGTCCCTGCCACCCTCATCTTGGGCCCCCTTTGACCTCTACCAGGTTGGCCCCCTTCTTTCACCGATGGCAATCCATTACTTCTGACAAGTGGGTTTTGTCCATAATAGCACGTGGCTACCTCATAGAGTTTTCCACCTTACCCCCTTTGGGGTTTATTCGTTACACCTCATACTCCTCTACTCTGCAGGACGAGGTTACCAAGCTTATCCAAAAGAGCGCCATTTCTCCAGTCCCACCATCGGACTACCGCAATTGCTTCTACTCTAAGTACTTTACCGTCCCTAAAAAGGACAAGGGACTTTGTCCTATCTTGGACCTCACTCATCTCAACCACTTCATCTCTCCCCGCAAGTTTTGCACGCTCATGTTGGACTCTATTATCCCTTTGCTTTCGCAGGGAGACTGGTTCATTATCATCGACCTGCAGGATGCATACTTTCATATCTCCATTCATCTGGACCATCAGAAATTCCTCCGGTTCCACTTCAACGGCATAGCCTACCAATTCTCCGCACTCCTGTTCAGGCTCTCTACTGCCCCCCGGACTTTCACAAAGTGCATGGCACCGGTAGCCGCCTTCCTCTGGCTCCGTGGCATAAATGTCTATCCCTACATCGACGATTGGCTTATTGTGGCAGCATCGTACCACAATGCCATACAAGCCCGGGACATTACACTTTACACCTTGTATGCCCTAGGTCTCAGGGTCAACACCGAGAAATCGCATCTGATACCAAAACAAACAGCAAAGTTCATCGGCATAGAGATAGACTCCGTTCGAGCACGGGTGCTCCTACCCCTCGAAAGAATCACTCCTTTCAAAACCATCAGTTCGTCTCCGCGCACCATGCCCAGCACCTCCTCGGGTTCATGGCATCGACGCCGACGGTTGTCCAGCACGCCAGACTCAAAATGAGATCCCTGCAGGCCTGGTTCCTTTCCCTGTTCGATCCAGTGACGGACCATCCATACTCCCCATTGAGCGTGACGCCAGAACTGGCCTCCCAACTCGACTGGTGGACTTCCCACCACAATCTCATCGGCAGGTCCTTTCACCCACTGCGACTGTCGATACAGGTCACAACCGACGCCAGCCCTTCGGCGTGGGGAGCTCGCTGCCAACAGCACAAGGTCTATGGACTGTTGTCAGCACAGGAGCTTCCGCTCCACATAAATCACCTGGAACTGCTAGCCATTATCAAAGCGTTCCATGCCTTCCTTCCCCTCATTCGAGGCCGAGTAGTGCAGTTGGCAACGGACAACACCACTGCACTATTCTATGTCAACAAACAAGGAGGAAAACACTCCCCTTCTCTCCTTTACCTAGCTGTCGACCTTTGGGAGTGGTGCTATTCCAACCATGTTTTTCCCATTGCTCTCCACATCTCCATGGACAACACCTTGGCGGACCAGCTCAGTCGACTCCCTACACAGACACACGAGTGGACTCTAAACGATGCCATTTTTCGACAGCTGCGCCGCAGATGGGGCACTCCTTCACTGGACCTTTTTGCTTCCGAAACCAACAAAAAATGTCCCTGCTTCTGCTTCAGAGCAGGCAGAGACAGCGCCTCCCTAGGGGATGCATTCCTCATGGACTGGTCCCAAGACCTCCTTTACGCATTCCCCCCGCTTCCCCTCATTCAGAGGGTCATCCTTGGCCTCCAGCATGACAAAGCCAACGCGATTCTGATAGCCCTGTTCTGGCCTCGCCAGCCTTGGTTCACTCACCTGATCATGATGTCGTCGGACATGGTCCGCCTTCCTCTCCGTCCAGATCTCCTCTCGCTCGACCATGGCCTCATCCTTCACCCCAACGTCGCCTCTCTCAGTCTTTCAGCTTGGAGGATACTCCTGAAGTGATGCAGGTCCTCCTTTGAGCCCGCAAGCCTTCTACCACTCTCCTATATGAGAACAAGTGGAAATCCTTCCTCAAATACACCCACGACAACGGCTTACCCTCTGTACCCGTCTCCCTAAAGACTGTGCTTACTTACCTTCTTCATCTCTTTAAATTTGGTCTCTCCCAATCCACGATGCGGGTCTATCTGTCAGCGATTATGGCTCACCAGCCAGATGACTCACCTTCTTCCAAGTTGTTTTCCCACCCAACTGTTAAGAAGTTTCTCAAGGGGCTCAACAACATGCGCCCCCCTCAGCAACGCATCACTCCCCAGTGGTCGCTGCAACTGGTTCTCAACGCCCTTATGCGACACCCTTTCGAACCTATGGCATCTATTGACTTTAAGTTCCTCACCGTACTTATCCTCATGGATCCACATAATTTTTACATAAGATAATCCCCAGACCACTATCAAATTATAGGGCCCATCTCTACCCACAGACTATGAAACAGAAATAATGGATCCCGAATGCATGGCTTTGCAGTCGCACAAAAATATGGATCTGACATACAGATCCTCATGGATCCACATGATTTTTATGCAGGATCATCCTGAGCAGGATCATCCTGAACAATCATCAGCTTCATCTGTGCTCACAGACTACACCACAGAAACCAAAGGTTCCTCAGAACATGGCTTTGGAGTGGAACAATAATATTGATCAAAATGCACAGATCCCCACTTGATTCTTAGGTGAGTTAATCCTCCAAACTCTTGTCCAGTCATAAAACTCATCTGTGCCCACAGACTACAAAACAGAAATCATGGGTCCCCCAGCAAATGGCTTTCCAGTGGTGCAAAGTACTTATGGATTCACATGATTTTATCCAAGGCACGGACAATCACCACCACCTATAGAGAACTACAGAGCTGGAAGGGACCCTATGGATCAACAAGTCCAGCCCCTGACAAGGAGGGCACAGTAGAGAATTGAACTCCCAAATGCAGTCAGAGACCTAAACTACTGAGCTATCCAGCAATTCTTTGGATCCACATGATTTTTATACAGGACCATCAGCAAACCACTATCCAGTCATAGGGCCCATCTTTTCCCACATACTACAAAACAGAATCATGGGTCCCCCAGCAAATGGCTTCGCAGTGGCATAAATACTTACAGATCCACATGATTTTTATGCAGGATCATCCCCAAACTACTGAACAATCATAAGTCCCATTTGTGCCCATAGATTACAACATCATGGTTCCCTGAGCTTTGCAGTAGTGCAAAAACACCAGTCCAAGGCATGGATAAATAATAATTAAAATTACATAGGATCATCTGCCAACCACTATCCACTCATAGGGCCCATCCATGCTCACAGACTACACCACAGAAATAATGGGTCCCCCAGCACATGGTTTTGTAGTGGTGCCAAAGCATGCATCTGATGCACAGATCCTCATGGCTCCTCATGATTTTTTACTACGATAATCCCCAAACCACTGTCCAGTCATAGGCCCCATTTGTGTCCATAGAACACAAAAATCATGACTCCAGACCCATTCTGACTGGTCACAATGCTATGCTATGCAAATAATTCAGTTGTTTAGAATGTTCACATTTCCATCATATGTGCATGGTAGGGTAGATTCAGCTTACTCATTTTTTTTGCTGGAGTGAGAATTCAGGTTTGACTTGATTGAGCACCCACTTTTCTACTTTAGTATCTCTGCTATAAGCACATTTCAAATGGCTTGACATTTCTTCACTATCTTCCTTTCACATAATATGCATGGTTTTGACCTTGGTTTCCAATGACATTCTTTGCTAACTCCAACCTCTTCCTATTTTTTATTTCAAAAGGCAAAAGGAGGTATTTTGGAAAACTTATACATAACATATCTGTAGAGGTTTTGATCCAATACAGTGGTGCCTTGACTTACAACCATAATCCGTTCCAGAAGATGGGCGTAACTCGAAATATTCGTAAGTTGAAGTATCATTTCCCATAGGAATACAGTGAAACCCCATTAATCCGTTCCGGCCGGATAAAAATAAAACACTGCAAGCCCCATAGGAACGTGCTGGAGCTGAAACACACACACACACACACACACACCACCACAGCCAGCCCCAGTGGAATGCTATGGGGCTGGGGGAAAAACATGGTCTTTAAAAACGGTTTATTAATTTCACTTATTTTATATTTCTTAATCATACCAAATAAATGTTTTTCAATATCCACCTGTATTTCTGATTATTCCATTTTCCACCAAATTAACCTTTCTGGATTACAGTGGTGCCCCGCATGTCAGCAATCCCCCATCTCCAAGGAGATACGGGGTGCCGGAGAATTGAGAGATTCCAAAGTTTAGTCAGTCCTTTAGGAGCTAAGATGAGCCCAAGACTCTCAGCTAGGCCCTGACTAACACTTCTTCCTCAAATCCACCTCCTTTATTAAGAAAAGCAACACACACACACAGACAAATCCATGAGTTTAAACTCAGGCTAATCTGGGCTCTATATCAGGTAGCAAATACACATGGCCAAATCAGAAAGACTAGTCTGTTCAAGAAACCAATACATGCAATTCTAAATCATTACTGTTTTATTTAAAAAAGGATGGTTCAGAAAAGAATTCAGATTATTGCAAAGTAATTCAGTTAGAAACATTTTCATAACAAGGCAGACAGATCACCCCCACCACTCCAGCTGGAAAAAATAAAATAATTAAAAGCATTCTAAACTAGAATAATGCATAAGCATAGTCATTCTCACGTTTCCAGGGATTTCACAGTTCATAGTCCAACAGGTCAGGTAGATTCCAATTGTCCTCTATCAGTCTATGTTGACAAAAAGGCTTCATACCAAAGATATAATCCATTTTGGGAAAAAGCACATGTCTGACCTTTCTCAGTCCAACTCCATCTTTTTCCAACTCCTTACCAACCTCCTTCTTCTTCCCAGAATTCCTCATAAGGAACACCCCCTCCTGGGTCTTGTTGTCCCGCCTAACCTTCTCATGGGAGCTTGAGAGTTTTTATCATGTTTTGTGGCAGAATTATTTTGACTACGAAAGTCTCTGCTCTCTACTCATCTTAGCAACGAGATAACCAGAGAGCGAAGCTTCTCTGAAACAGCATGAAAAACTTTCCTACTACAGAACAGACTTTAAATCAAGATGGATGCTGTCAAGACAATATTATGACTACAAAACCCATTCTAGAATCTCATAAAAACACAAATCATCACATGCCCTCCTCTGATTATCGTTAAAATTCAGAGCAGTTAATCTGATCTAATTTTAAGAAATCAAGCATAAGTAACTAAAAAGTAATTCAAAGTAATTAACTGGTTATATATCAAAATTCAACTAAAAAGTAACTATGGCAATACTGAAACATAACACACTGTTGAATACATTGTTTCAACTTTCAGGTTCATAAGAATCTTCACAGTACATTCTAGAAAGACCATCTGCCACAACATTCAATTTTCCAGGAATGTGTTGAACTTCAAAATCAAAGTCTTGCAATGCTAGACTCCATCTCAACAATTTGTGGTTGTGAGATTTCATCTTTTGCAACCAAACTAAAGCTCTGTGATCTGTTTGGAGTGTAAACTTACGCCCCCATAGGTAAGGTCTAAGTAAATTTAGAGACCAAAATATAGAAAGAACCTCTTTTTCAGGTACTGCGTAATTTCTCTCTCTTTCCAAGAGTTTTCTAGAGAAGTATGAGATAGGGTAAAGGTTCCCATCCTCTCCTTGCTGTAACAATACAGCACCAAGGCCCAATTCAGAGGCATCTGTCTGTAAAATGAATGGTTTGTCAAAATCAGGGGATTTCAGTATAGGTGCATCCATAAGCTTAGCTTTTAAAGCATCAAAGGCACCTTGACACTCTGGTGTCCAGTTTACCTTGACAGGCTGTCTCTTAGTGAGCTCTGTCAGAGGTGAAGCCAAATGACTGAAATCAGGAATGAATTTTCTGTAGTAGCCAACTAGGCCCAAAAACGAGCGTACCTGTTTCTTAGTTTTTGGAATAGGCCAATCATTAATAGATTGCACTTTGGCTTGCAGAGTCTGAATTTCTCCTTGCCCAATCAAATGACCTAAGTACATAACTTTTCCTTGCATCCATTGACATTTGCTGGCTTTGACTGTCAGTCCTGCTTGCTGAAGTCTGGACAAAACAGTTTCAATGTGAGACATGTGAGAATCAAAATCAGAACTGAAAATGGCAACATCATCAAGATAAGCACTTACAAAAGGTAAACCTTGTAAAAGTTTGTCTATCATCCTTTGAAATGAAGCACCAGCATTCTTCAAACCAAATGGCAAACGTCGGAAACGAAAAGTTCCCACGTGCGTGATGAAAGCGGTCTTATCTCGTGAATCTTCGGCCAAATCGAGCTGCCAATAAGCATTCTTTAGATCGAGAATGCTGATAAACTTAGCCTTTGAAAGATGTTCAATTAAATCATCCATTCTAGGTAATGTGTATGGATCTGGAACAGTAACACTGTTTAACTTTCTGTAGTCAACACAAAATCTTACTTCCTCGAGAATTTCACCCAGAGCGTTACGTTTTGGCACCAGTACCACTGGAGAAGCCCAAGGGGAGAATGACGGTTCAATCACCCCCAAAGATAACATCTTTTGTATCTCTTGTTCAATCTGGATAGCATGATTACCAATTGCTCTATATGGGCTAGACCGTATGGGCTGGGCATTGTTCTCAGTAGTTATCACATGACTGATCAAATTGGTGTAACCTGGTTTATCTGAAAACACATCTTGGTATTGTTCTAAAATTTGAAATAACCTTTCTTTATGATCAACGGTACCTGTTAAAACAAGATTATCAGACCATGTACCTGCATCTTGCAATTCAGACAACATATCAATAGGTTCATTTGCAGCATGAAAATATTCAGCATGACATTGAAAAATCATTGCAGATCTATCTTTGTACAGTTTCAAACTATTGACATGGTAAAGAACAGGTTTCTTATTAGAATCCAACATTTTGACAAGATAATTGACATTTCCCAATTTTTGAACAATTTCACCTGGACCTTCCCAGACAACTTCTAACTTAGAAGGTCTGAGTGGGTTCAGAACAAGTACCAAATCACCCACAGAAAATTCCCTGTGTCTGGATCTCTTGTCATGGAAGAACTTCTGACTTGCTTGAGTGTCCAACAAATTGTCTCTGGCCAACTCCTGGACAGCCAAGAGTTTCTCTTGAAGTTTTCTGACAAAATCAGCAACTGGCACAGTACTACTTTTAACCACACCTTACCAATCAGATTTCAGGAAGTCCAATGGTCCTTGTAGATTTCTTCCAAATACCACCTCACTTGGAGAAAAGCCACCTAACGGAGAATGAGCTGAGCTACGGTAAGCAAACAAAGCAAAAGGCAAAAGTTCATCCCAAATGTTTCCATATTCCTGGGTCAAGGTTTTAATCATCCTAAGCAAAGTTTGTTGACCTCTTTCCACCATACCATGAGATTGAGGATGATGGGCCGTACTAAAACTGATGGTTATTCCACTTATCTCGCAGATCGTACGCATAAGTTCCTGCTTAAGGTCAGCTCCTTTTTGCAGCTCAAAATTCATTATTTCGATGTTGTTGCATCTTGAGCTATCTTCCAGATAAATCACTTTCTTTTGCAAATCATCTATCTTCTGTTGTTGTGCCTTTCTTTTCCGTTCATTCTGTTTTGATAGGTCTTCCATTTGCTTTACTCTGTCCTCCATTTTTACTATGCTTGCCTTCATCCCCTGTATTTCTCTCTGGACTGCTTTCATGTCCTTTCCCATCTGTTGACATTCCTTCACTAAAGAGTCTATTTTGGAAAGAACGTTCCAGTTTTCTATCAATCTGACATTATATATCTTTAGCCAGATCTTTCACACAAGTTGTTGTAAGCTACACCCGTCTCCAGGGAGATCAGATGAGCCGGGAACAGAGAGATTCCAGAGATTAGTCAGTCCCTATAATAATATAATTTATTGTCATTGTAAGTATATACACAGTATACCATACAACGAAATTAGCCTATGTGGCTAAGGTGAGCACTAAAACTCAGCCAGGCTACTGCACTAAATCTCCTTCTTCAAGTCTATCCCCTTTGTTAAGAAAAGAAAGAAACACAACACAAACCATGAGTTACAACTCAGGTATATGATGGGCTCAAATGATAGCAAACTCATGGCCAATTATTCAGGCTATTCTGCTCAAGAGACCAAAACATAAGATCTTAAACATTACTGTTTTTATTAAGAAATATAGTTCTACTCAGCATTCAGTTTATTGCAAAGTAAGGCATTTAGTAACATTTCCAACCAAGACATTAGATTACTTCACAAACTCCAGCTACGAAAAATAAAACAAGAAATGCATTCTAATCTATTGTAAAGGATTGGCCTAGCCATCCTTTTCTTAAAGAAAACTACATTCTTATGTATCCAAGAAATCCATAGTCCATCAGGAACTGCAAAGTCCAATTGTAGTCCATCAGGTCAATGTTAGGAAAAAGCTCCATTTCAGGAATTAGAATCCATTTTGGGAAAAAGGCTCTCTCTGTCTCAGCAACACTCCATTTTACAACTTACGACTCCATTACCCCCCTTCTTCTTCCTCCACAGGATGACCAATTAGGAACAAGCAAAAAGTGTCTTGTCCCGCCTAAGTTTCTCATGAGAGTTTGCAGGTGTTAGAATGTGTTATGACTACAAGAAGTTCAGCTCTCAGGCCATCCTAGCAACCAGATAAGGACTAAGAGCTAGGCAGTCTGAAAATAGCATGTGAAATTCCTTACACAGACATTGATTCAAAATGGATGCCATTAAGACAATCTTATGACTACATAAACCATTCTAAGAACACACAAAAACACATATCATTCCAGTTGTTAATTCGGCAATCTTTTTTTTCCATGCTGGCTTCAATAAGACTGCTCAGAGAGGAACCCCCCCTCTCCTTTCCAGCAGCTTCCTGAGTCTCTTTAGAAACTTCTTTAGGTTCAGGGGATTCACCTCTATTTGTCTTCAGCATTTGAGACTACAATCTGATGGTTTTTTTTCTCTGATGTCTCTCGTGTCCAACTTTTAGAAATCTTATCTCTTATTTTTTCTCATAAGCAAAGCAAAAGATTCATAGCACAGGAAAACAAAGTAATTTTTAACAGTTCATTAGCTGTTCAACTTTCACTGGTGTTCTTCCGAGCAAAAATGAAAGTGCATTCCCCAGATAAGCAGCCAGGCTTTTACAGTTTAAAAAGCACTTCTATCTCTGCTTGAACTTTTCACAAAGGATTTCAACAGATTTACTCACATTTCAAGAAGGTGCACTCATGCACAGGCACGAAGGGGCTGTGCGGGGGGGGGAATGTTTGGGGGGGTGAGAGAGCTGTCTCCGTGGTTCCGCCCAGGCCACGGACAGGGGGTTGGGGAGCTCTGTGCTAAAGCTGCTTTTAAGATATGTGTGATGGAAAAAGAGCTGCTACTGTATTTGGTAATCCCTTAAATTGGAGGTGACAGGTTTTGCCTTTCTGTACATTTAAAGTGCTCCAGGCTTGAAACCAAGAACATGATCCATTGCCTAACAAGAGATCCCCAACCTTTTTAACCCACAGACCGGATGGGGAAGGCGGGGCACCCCTCGTGCATGCGCAAAGGAGTGGGAGGGTGCTCGTGCAGGCGCTTGTGCGCATGCACAAATGGTGGCACACAGTCATATAGGCACTCATGCACATGCGCAAATGGCGCAGCACTCGAGAGTGTGTGGGCGCATGTGCAAAAGGGTGGGGGAATGGCTGCATAGATGCTGCCGTGCATGCGCATGCGCAAAGGGGCTATGTGGGGCAGTGTGTGCGGGAGTGGGGTGGGAGGTCTATCTTTGCGGCCTGGTCCGGCTCAGGACACAGACTGGCACCAGGCTACAGACCAAGGGTTGGGGACCTCTGGCCTAAAAGATACTGTGTTTACAACTGCCAAGCCATTTTGGGATTTGGAAATTCATTGTGAGATAAAATTCCCAGTATTACTTTGGTTTTATCTTAGGTGCCTTTGTATTGACAAGGACATCTACCATGTTTCCCTGAAAAAAAAGACAGGGTCTTATATTAATTTTTGCTCCAAAAATGCATTAGGGCTTATTTTCAGAGGATGTTTTATTTTATTTTATTTACTCTGGTTTCTCTTCAGATCGTATAAATCTTTCACCTTATTTTATTTTTTTGACGTACAAAAACGCTGGCTCTACGACTAGAGAGTCGGACACGACTGGACTAAATGTCAAGGGGAACCATTACCTTAACCTTGCAACCATCAAGGTTTATTCAAATACAGTCAGGTCATCTTCTTCTGGTTGCTGCACAGTGGTGGAGGGTGGGCTTTCACTTCACTGGGGCTTATTATTTGGGGTAGGGCTTATATTACGAGCATCCTGAAAAATCATACTAGGGCTTATTTTCAGGTTAAGTCTTATTTTCAGGGAAACAGTGTAACTGGTGGTAAAAAAGGCACATGGCCTCCTTCCAGCTGTGAGAGCCTGTCTATAAGACATCCATGAGGGAGAGAAAATAATTGCACCAATGGCTATTCTTCCCTATGTAGGTAAGATGTGCTGGTGGGAATGTATGCCATGCATTTAATTGTAGATGAGTTATTGCAATGGTGACTGTATCTGCTGTATCCTTTGGGCAAGGCTACTGATACCTTTTTATTTTTGTATTTTTCTTTCCAGAATGAAGAAACCAGTTTCAGCCTTGTGACTCCTGAATCCATTTTGAAAACTGATCGCTGATTTTTTAGAATTGAATCTTGAGCTACTTTAAGATCTGCTTTTTCATGTAGCTTTCAAAACAGTTCTTCATTGTACTGGAGAGGAACCACCCCATCTGATCTACTTGGGCATTTTGCAGAACTTTGCTGCTGTTTGCATAAACCTTTAGGATTTCAGACCTTTGAACCTTTTCAGCTGGCTGATTCATTACGGCCATTACCTTTTCAGAACAGAGAAACAATATTTATTTCTCAGCATGTTAGGAAGTTCTGCTTTCACCTGCTTCATCAGTCAAACCTAGTGTTTACTGGCATCCTTTCAAACCTCTACAGCAGTGGTTCTTAACCTTTGGTTACTCAGGTGTTTTTGAACTGCAACTCCCAGAAACCCCAGCCAGCACAGCTGGTGGTGAAGGCTTCTGGGAGTTGCAGTCCAAAAACACCTGAGTAACCCAAGGTTAAGAACCACTGCTCTACAGCACTACCTCAGTTACAACTGGAACCGGATTTGTATTTCTTGTGTGCAGTAGCTGGCACCTTCTAGATCTCAGTACTGAATTTTGTGCAGTTATCAGCCTTACTGGACCTGTCAAGAATCCTGCTGCTGGTGGATTGCTTCTCAGTTACTGGCTGCTCTGTCTATTTATCAGGTGGACATCAGGATGATAATTTAAAAATTAAGCCAAGATGAAATTTGATAGGTTAGAGTTCTATTAAAAATATTTATGGTCGTTATAAAAATATTTAATAGAAACAACTGAACTTAACATCATTAAACTGTATTGAGATGTCATTCTTTACCTCTGATATACTGTATTTGTATAATTGTCTCTTTCGCTTTTTAACTACTTCAGAGTGCAAAGACTTTTAATTCTATGTGTAGGCTTACATTTGTCACATAATGCTGTTATTAGCTGAATTTCTTGTAACCAAAAACCACATCAAGCTGCTAGAAGTAGAAGGATAATAATGGTTGGGAAACAGATTGAAAATTTGTGTTTTGGATGGAATTCAGTGATATCTGATAAGTTTCCTTCTGCCAGGAATGAAATCCCCCTAAAATGGCAAAGTATCACATTCTGGGAGAGGATAAAACTTAAATCTTTCTCCTAGAAATTTGTGATCAGTACATATGTGCTCAGTATTTTGAAGAGAACAGTATAATGACTGCAGTTTTTCTGTGCATTGCTCTCAGAGCATGGCAGAGTTTCTTTTTTGGATCATCACTCCCAGAATTTCTCAGCCAACATGACTAGAGACCATGCTGCCTTGTTTAGGGATGGGGGGGGCATGGGAACTGTAGTAAAGAGAAAAAGAAAAATCAGCTTTGCTCAGCTCAACCACTCCCAAAGTTTACACTGTGCTAGGACATGTTTCTTCCTCTTGTTGCTTCTAATATGTGTTTGATTAAGGAGACTTCAAAATAATATTTCATGAGTATATTCCTGAAGTCTAGTCTAACAGAAACGGTAAACTATAAGGTTTCCCTCTTTGAGCATTCTCTGTCCTGGAAAGAGTGCTGGCTAAGTCTCCACTGAGTCCAGAGCTCACTGACTGGGTGGTCACAACCAGTGTCCCTCTCTCAGGTTCTGAAATTTGGAAGCATCCACGTGGTTAAAGGTGAGAGAGGCCCTCCTTCATCATGTTGATCACGCAGCCGGAGACAAGTCTCATAAGGAAAAATTCCTCTGCAAGATCTACACATGAGCAAGAGCCCCAGATAATCTAGGTTCTTGCTAACATGTAAACCGACATGCAAGCAGGACCCTTCTCTTCAGACATGTCACAGGTTGTCTTGGGAAAGCCGTGAGGGAGGGAACAAGGCTAGCCTCTCCTTTGCAGCTGTGGTGACATTTCAAAACCCCTGAAGAGGGTTTTAGTCTGACATGCATCCGGGATTATTGTGAAGACATAGCACAGGGTAGGGAGATGTTGTAACAAAGGTTGAATATAAAGGTGACTAATAAACAAACAGTGAGTACATGCATCATCAGAAATAACTGATTTACATTTTTATTAGAGGAGACAAAATAATCAGGGCCCTGCTGCTCAAAATGCAAAGTAATCACAATGCAAAGTAATTCTGCTGAATATAGGGCTGAAGATTGTATAATAAGACATATCTGAATGTAGTCTCTTCCCACTAAGTGTTCATTTCAGGGCATGAGAGGATAATATCATAATAATGAATATGCTGGTAAAATTATTGAAGTGGCAACAAAACTTAAGTATCAGTCCTATTATATTAAATGACTTTTCTGCCTCAATTGATATAACAGAGATTATTGCCTATGGTGTCCCAAGTTCCTGAGAACACTGAATTGATCAACTGTTAATATCACACAATTTGAGGAAAAAATAATTAGTTCCCGGTGCCACTATACATAGTTCAATCAGATGGCATCTAAAGTTAAGGAAGATGAATATATACTGAGTTCTGTTCAATACAACACCTTCCACAAAAGGCATATGCAAATATTTACATCCTTAATTTAGTTTACAAAATGTGGAACCAAAATATATAAATGTTAGGCTTGTGGGGGGAAATGCCTGATTTTACCTTAAAATTAAAATATTTTTATGTAACATTCATAGTTATAAACAAAGAGTTTTTCTTTCAGATATATAAAATTCTTTCTAGGAATCAAGATACTAAATATATTTCTTGCCATTGTCATATGGCAAAACTCTTAACTTATCTTACTGTGTCTTCCAGTGTACACTCTGTATAGGAGTAATCAATGATGCTGCTAGGGAAGAGAATACATGGAACTAGAATAGTTATGTATTTAGTCTTTATTGATCCTGGCTGCTCTCCTTAATAGCCATATGCAATAAAATATGTTATTTATTAAAGAAATAATGTCTTTGAAGGCTTGTTCTTTGTAGAGGTTTTTAAAAATCAATTTTTTCTTATAATGCAGCTTTCTATTAATAAATTTTTATTAATGGAAAACATTAACAAGTCTTTATTATTGAAGTGTATGTGTGCATGTGTGTGATAATCTGCATAGTGTTCGTCTGCCACTTGAAGGATTCTGTCAGCAGGACAACAAAAATCATGATTTCCTACTATTCCTTCTGTCCCTCAAGACCTCTGCTGCAAAGCTCCACAGGGCCTGTGAACAGGGGGAAACTGGTTGAATTTTAACATCCATATATGTTGCATTTTAAAAGATAGTTTGGAAAATGTGCCCTCAAGCCCAATAATATTGAGATTTTTTAAAAACATGTATTCATTTTCAATAAGGTTAAGGATTGGGGTGTGGGTACAAGGGGTAAAGAAGGGATAATTAAGGATGGGGAAAGAATAAAATTCCAGAGAGCGAAAGAGTATTCTTACATCAACGTACATAATTATGTTAAAAAGGGAAATCACATAAGTAAACAATTTAACAATTTTTCCAGACTATTGTTGCTACTCTCTCCATTCCTTTGGATCTACTCATATGTCTTTTATCTATACTTTCCAGTCCATATTTTGGATCCAGTTATAAAAGTGTTCCCAATTTTTGAGTCTTTGACATCTTTTATTTAATGCTTCTGTTAGTACATCCATCTCCCCCACTTCCAGTATCTTTTCTATCAGTTCCTCCAGAGATGGTACCTCTTCTTTCTTCCGATATTTTCCATATAGTATCCTCGTTGCCCTAATTACATGTATTATAAAATATCTCATTTATCTATAATTTTGGTCATAATATTGAATAAAAACAATTCCGGTTTAAATGCTACCACGTAAGATAAGATTTTGTGTAACATTTCATGTATTGATCACCAATAATTTTTTGCTTCCCTGCATGTCCACCAAATATGGTAAAAAGTACCCTCCTGCATTTTACATTTCCAATATTTGTTGGAGGTATTTTCGTACATTTTAGACAATTTAGTTGGAGTCATATGCCATCTATAAAACATATTTTGTTTTTTTTCTTCAACATGTACTGGTTTTATAAGTTTAATATTATTCTGCCAAATTTGTGCCCAGTGTCTAAGTCAATATTATGACCAACATTTTGGGGCCATTTTATCATACAGTCTTTCACCACTTCATCTTCTATTTTCATATTTATTCATACATTCTTTTATTATTATTATTTTAATATCCAAAACAAATACAAGAATACTTACTAATACAATCTAAAACACAGTGCACCCCCATACCCACAGGACGCTTTGGAGCAATACTTTTATTACGAACCTCCTTTCCAAAATTTTATTGATTGTTGCTTAGAGGCTTTCCCCTTTCCTTTCACTAATACAAATTCAATAAATCTACCCCAAATAGCATAAAAAATATTTAAACTTATTTCCCCTCTTCTCATTTTAAGTTCAGTAGTCAATTTATCATTTAACACAATGTCCCATACTTCATTATACCAATCTTCTAATTTAATATCATTTTATCTTTCCAGAATCTAACTATTAATATTCTAGCACTTGTTATAAAATTAGAAATCACTTCCTTTGAGCAATAATCAAGTTATATCTTATAAAAAATTGACAGCAAAACAATTTTAGAATTGAATTCAATATCTTTTCCAAATATATCACATATTTCCTTAAAAATCAATTTCCAAAATTTCTGAATTAATTTACACTCCCACCACATATGATAATATGTGCCAATTTCTTCATCACATTTCCAACAGACCTTAGAATAGTCTGAATGTATTATGTTCAATTTCACCGGAGCCATGTACCACCTTAAACTAATTTTAAAAACATTTTCCTTTTTTCTTACCAACATTAATCTTAAAACCCTCATCTTCCAAATTTTTGTCCAATCCTCTGTTTTAATTTCTGTTTTTAAATCATGTTCCCAAATTTATTTCAAACCTATTTCAGTCTCTTTTTCCTCTTGTTCAAAAATTAGGTTATAAATTCTACTTACTACTCCCTTCCTCAAAGCATCTTTCTGCATGTCTTCATGTGATTATAGAAATTGTTCATACTTAGTATATTCTCTACATTTGCCATTAGTCTTCAACCATTCATTTGTCCAACAATCTAATTGGATATAAGGCGGGGTATAAATAAATAAATAAATAAATAAATAAATAAATAAATAAATAAATAAATAAATAAATAGTTTGAAGTTTAACTATAATCTGATCCTTCGATCTCATTTTAATCATCCAATCCTTCAATGGCAACTTTTTTATCCTTAAACAAATCAGCTAAACCCTTCAAGTTTACTGGAAAATGTTCTATTTCAGTCACTAATTTTAGTGGTGAAGTAAAGGGACATAACTTCTTTTTTATATCTGGAACAGTTATTCATACATTCTTTTAATTATTTTTATCATTTATCTCTAGCAGCAGTTTATCAAATGTAATTTGTTCTTCATGAAGACCCATTATTTTGTATTCTGCATTGGTAAAGGTAAAAGTTCCCCTTGACATTTAGTCTAGTCATGTCTGACTCTAGGGGGCACCGCTCATCTCTGTTTCCAAGCTGTAGAGCCAGCGTTTGTCCGTAGACAGTTTCCGTGGTCACATGGCCACAGAACACCATTACCTTCCTACCGTGGTGGTACCTACCTAGGGTCTAATTGTAATCTCATCCACTAATCTAAAACAAATTTCTGCTCCTCTAACTCCTCTCTAGTCTTTAACATCCCCTCTTTCTTAAGCAAATCTCTGTATATCTTGTTGAGCCCATTAAAGGAGGCTGTGTGAATGCTACCAATGGTGACACCCAGCCTGGAATAGTATTATATATTTGTTTTTGTATCTTATTCCAAGTCCATAACAAAGACTTTATTATCATATGGTTATTATGTTTTACTCTTTAGCTTTTTGATACCATGCAATCCTAGTTTAAAGTCATGTCCCTCCAATCTAAGCAGTTTCTCATTATCCAGAGTAATCCATTCTTTAATCCATACCAGTACACAAGACCTATAATCATTTTTGGAAGTTCAGAAGACCAAAACCCACCCTTTGTTTAGAGTCTTGTAACGCCTTCATTTTCATCCTGGGTTTTTTTCCCCTGCCAAACAAATTTCATTATTTTTCTATTGAACTCCTGTAGAAGTGTTTGCTTTAACAACATTGGCATTGACTGAAAAAGAAAGATCAGTTTAGGTAAAACATTAATTTTAATTACAGCTCTTCTTCCCATCAATGAAAGTTGTAGCTCATCCCACTTTTCCAAATCCTTCTGTATCTCCTTAAAAAGATTCATATAATTGTCCTTTATTAATGTGCTTGTCTTGTTTGTTATTTGGATTCCCAAGTATTTAATTCTTTTTTCCTCTTGGAAGCCTGTCATGTTTATCAATTTGTGAATCTCCTCTGTTCAAATATTTTGCCTAAATTTTTTTGTTTTTGGTCGATTCACTTTCATTGCCACCATTTCCCCAAAGTTTGTGTTATCATCAGTACTGGGTTATTCCAAAATAAAAACTAGATAATCAGCAAATCACTGTAATTTATATTCTTCTCCCCTTATTTTTAGCCCTCTTATGTTTTTGTTAGCCCTAATTTGCTCATTAAGGACTTCCACTGAAAGTATAAATAGTAATGAGGGCCATGGGCAGCCCTGTCTTGTACCTTTCTGTATTTGAATATCTTTTGTAAAGTCTCCATTAATTTTAATTTTAGCTTTTTGTTTAGTATATATAGTCTTTATTAACCTAATAAATCTTTCCCCCATTTCCATTACAGTAATGCCTCACAAGACAAAAATAATTCATTCATGAGTCGTTTTGTATTGTGAAAATTTCATCTTGCGAAGCACGGTTTCCCATAGGAATTCATTGAAATTTAATTACTGCATTCCTATTTGTCTTGTGAAGCATGGCCATAAAAAATTTTGTCTTGTGAGTCACAAAAAATGGCAAAACGCTTTCGTCTTGCGAGTTTTCCCTTGCGCGAGGAATTCATCTTGTGAGACATCACTGTATTTCTAGTTGCTGTATCATGAAATTCCAATTCAGGTTGTCAAATGCCTTTCTGCATCCAGAAAAAATCATAGCCATTGATTTTTCCAGATGCACTTCATAGTATTCCAGTATTTTTAAAATCCTCCTAAGATTATTTCTCATTTGTCTTTTTGGAAGGAAACCGGGTTGGATTACTTGTGAAAGGACCTTTTTCAGTCTAGTTGCTAATATTGTAGCATAGATTTTATAATCCACATTTAAGAGTGATATTAGTCTGTAATTTTTAATTTCCATAGGGTCAGTTCTTTCTTTATGAATAGTAGTAATTAATGCTTCTGTCCATGTTGGTGGCATTGTGCCTTCTTGATCTATCACCCCTGTAATTTTTTTAATATGCTTTAAGTAGTATGTACTCAAAGGTTTTATAACATTCTTACAGGATCCCATCTCTTCCTGGGAATTTTTCATTATTTTGCTTCCTAAAGGCTTCCACTATTTCATTAAGTGAAAATGGTTAATTCAAAATCTTTTCCTCTTCACTTTTTAACTTGATGCTATTATATTTCCCCAGATAGTCGCTCTGTTTCTCTTTGGAGATCTTTTTTTTCCCAATACAGATTTTTATAGAATTTCTCTACAATCTTCTTTATTTCTTCTTGTCTATATTTCATCATTCCTTCCTCATCTTTCAGATCTTGGATTATAGATTTTCTTCTTCCATTTCATAATTTATATGCCAGCCATCTCCCTTGCTTGTTTGCATTTTCAAAAGCATTTTGTCTTGCAAATGTTGTCCTTTTCGCGATTTCTTCTGTCAAGACATTCAGTTGATGTTATCTGGTATCCCGACCATAGCAAATAAATTCAATTCAATTCAGTTTATGTTATGTTAATTTTATCTTCATCCTCAATTGTATCATATTTGGGTTTTGCTTTAACTGTTTTTCACATGAAGACTTTTCCAGTTCTGTATGTTTTGCCATTCTCTCTTTTATTTTTATTTTTTTTGTCTTGCTGCAATTCTTATTATTAAGCCTTGAAAAAAGGCTTTACAGTGGTGCCTCGCATAACGATGTTAATTGGTTCAAAAAAAAAACCGTTCTGTGAAACATCGTTCTGTGAAACACCATTTCCCATAGGAATGCATTGAAAACCGGTTAATCCGTTCCAATTGGAACGAATTGCCGTCCTTAAGCGAAAATCCCCATAGGAAACATCGTTGAGGGAAACGCGGTTCCCCAATTGAAATGCATTGAAGCCGACTCAATGCATTTGAATGGGTTTGCATGCTTGGTATCGTTAGCCCACCTCCTGAAACCTATGCAAACTTAATTTGGTATTGTTCTGAGGTGTCCTTAATTTTTGGTGATTTTTTGTTTTTTCTCTCATTGAAATGCATTGGACGGACAGTTCAATAGAGTTCAATGAGAGAAAAAACAAAAAATCACCAAAAATTAAGGACGCCTCAGAACAACACCAAATTAAGTTTGCATAGGTTTCAGGAGGTGGGCTAACGACAGCAAGCATTTAAAACACTTTTCAACCAGTTTAAGGCACTTTTACAGGAGCGAAAAGGGACATCGTTGTGCGAAAATTCCCCATAAGAAAGATCCTTGTGTGAGGCGGCAAATTTTTCAGGAAAAGCCATCGTTGTGTGAATTTATCGTTGTGTGAGGCACTCGTTGTGCGAGGCACCACTGTACTTGTTTCCCATACTGTTACCATTGATGTTTCTGGAAGCATATTAAGTTTGAAGAATATATCCATCTCTTCTCTTATTTGTTTTATGAAAGTATCATTTTTAAATCTCCAATATGACAATTTAGGTCCCATTTCCATCACTAGTGGCAGCTAATGCCCCAGAGTAACTGGGTTTTTTTTTTAATGTTGGCTTTCTTTGGTTTACATAAATTCTTACTAGTTCTGCCTTGGAAATTAACTGTATTTTAGTTTAATAACTTACATTTTTCCTCCCCAGTTCCATCCATATAGACTCAGAATGTTCTAGAACATAAGTCTTTGCCAAACAGATAGGGAGGAAGCTAATTGTTTTTGATCCAGCAGGATATTAATTTGTAAGTTTTGCTGTCAGATTTAGAATCTGTGTTCAAATAGTCCTTTACTACAAAGGGTTAAAGGAAAGCAGGGGAAACAGGAAAAGCTATTAAACCTTTGTTAATACAAATCATGCATGTTTAAGAGGCTCTCTTTCAATAATTGACAAAAGAACACAAAAATGAATAAAAGAGCCTGTTTTGTGTTTGGACACACACAAGTCCAATCCCTAGTGACTGAACAATTAGCTAGCTGCAAGCCTCAGAGCAATGAACGCAAAGAATATTTTCACCTCATTTAGAGACAATAAATCCCATATGAAGCAAGCAGCTGGCCGAATGGTATGATCTGATTTTTATTAAGTGACCTTCCAAGCGAACACATTAATCCTGTGTTTTGTTCTTGCTGCCAACCGAAACATACAGGAAACTAATCTTGTGCAATAACTGCCTTCCTGTTCTCATTCCTAAATGGAGCCAAATGGATTGATGGCGGAAGCGCCTCCTTAGGGAGTTCCTGTGAAACAACACTGAGCACAGCAAGAGGTTGGTTGTTGTGCTTATTGATCTGACAGTATAATTATCATTTGGTTGCTGAGTAATAATTATAAAATAAAATTCTGTGCATGAAGCATATCACAATGTTGAATTAAATAGGTCTCTCTTTTCATTTGCTCAACACGGATTATTTACTTTAGTTTACTTTCAGCCCACCTTTCTCCCTGAAGAGGCTCCAAGGCAGCTCTATACATATATCTGTGATTTTTAAAAGATAAATTACTATTATCCTTGGAGAAAGGGCATGAAAACTCAACAATTCAACTGCAACTATAATGCTTTCTTCAGTGACAGTAAGCCACTTTTAACTATCAACTCATTTACAAACAGTATTTCAAACTTTAGATTTGTATTTAGAGATTTGTTTTTAAACCATTTATATAGTTACCTTCACAATCTTGCTCTGAGATAGATTGAATTCAATTCTATTTTACAAACAGAATTGCGGCTGGGAAAAATGTTATATGTCTCAGACCACTTGGGCAATTCCAAATTGGTGATCATTTTTACAGGCTCACTGATATTGATTAAATTATATAAATTAGGCTACAATCCTATACATAATCACCAGAGAATAAGCCCCTTTGAAACAGTGAGACCTACTTTTGAATAGGCAGATGTAGAATGGCCGAGTTAACTTGTTTCTTAATGCTTCAAATGAAACAACAGGGTGATACAGTATGCGAATTTGGAAGATATTTAGGAAAAATTATCCACATGTTCCACTACAAGTTGGTAGTATAATGAAAATAGCAGAAGCAGATAGGAATAGAGTGGCTACTTACACATCACCAAACAGAGAACATGCCTCACACACACAGGGGACACTGGTTTGCACCAAATAGCATGTAGTAATTTATGAAGATACAGTATATATGCAAAAGTAGACATGGTCTAGAGGGGTGGGGTATAAATTTAATAAATAAATAAAATTAATAAATAAAAGCAGATATGTTTTTTTAAAAAATATTAATAGAAATACATTTCAAGGAGTGCATCTGCCAAATCTTCTGTCCAGGTACTACTAGCTGTACGGTGGTGCCTCGCAAGATGAAATTAATCCGTTCCACGGTTAATGCCGTTTAGCGAAAAGTTTGTCTTGCGTGGCATGGTTTCCCATAGGAATGCACTGAAATTTAATTATCGCATTCCTATGGGGGGGAAAGTCCAAAAAAAAATTAAAGTCACTTACCAGGTACTGTAGACTGAGCCCAGCTCCTCACAGTGCCTTTGTAGCCCCAAAAAGCAGGGAAAACAGCACCAAACAGCTGAGAGCCCGGACCCAGCAGGGAGGCAGCAGCCATTTTGTGCTCTTCTCTGCTCCCGCCCCTCCCTGCCTCACAGCTGATCAGCACTGGGTCTTAGAAGCTTTCCCTGGGCTTGCCCAGCACTGAAAAAGAGCTGGAAATAGTTCCCCCCCACCCCCCATGGCTTTCAGAGGCTTCCCCAGGGGCAGGGAGAAAGCACAAATTTTTTATTTCCAGCTCTTTTTCGGAAACCTCTAAGACTCAGCGCCAATCAGCTGTGAGGCGGGAGGGAGCGGAGAAGAGAACAAAATGGCTGTCATCTCCCTGCTGGGTCCGGGCTCCGATGGTGCTGGTAAGACTGGCGGGGAACCTCTGAAAGGGGGACCTCTGAAAGCGGTGCTGGGTGGGGAGTGGCCCTGCTTTGTCTTGCGAAGGAGGGCCATAGGAACTTTAGTCTTGCGAGGCCCCAAAACCCTAGCCAGACCCATTCGTCTTAGCAGGTTTTTCGTGCCGCAAGGCATTCGTCTTGCAAGGCACCACTGTACATGGGCAACTTCAGGATATCTCCATTTTAATCAAAGTCCATTCCCTTCGTCTTCAGTCTACAGCAGACTGCTACCACATTTTGAGTCTCTTTCGTTCCATTTTTTTTTTCAGTCCAAGTTTTGTGGCATTAGAATTCTCTCTCCACAACACGGTTTTGTCCTTTTCGAAAGTCCAGCATCGTAGTCATGGTGGGGTGGTAGTGCTTATAAAAGAACTGTCCTACCCTCCGGCACGGCTTGAGATGTGGTGAAGTCCCACTCCCTCAGAACCTTCACGATACTCACGAATCACTGATGGCTGGGGTCTCTCACCAACCTGCAGCTTCCCTCTCAGGAATGTCCTAGGATGAAAGATCTTGCAGTCATCCGCCTGGCTCGGCACAGCTCCTGTTTCGAATCCTGACTCCTCTGTGATGTTAAGCCTTTCTGGCACTCGGGACCTCTCCGTACGCAGACTGCCACCGGCGCGGTCTTCCATCTCTCTTTCCACCATGTTATTTTAGCTGCTCTACAGAGTTTCACCTCTTCCTTTGGAGCTGATATTGTGATGCTCTTGGTTAAACCCTTTAGATAGGACCTAGCAAGATCGAGCCTCTCAATCCTTTTGCATTTTGCACCACTGGCAGGGTTAGGCTACGTTTCAACCTATTTAGCTTTCGATAGGTCACCCCCTCTGCCTTACCAATACAGCCATGCATGTTTTCTCTTGGGCTCTTCCCTTCTCTTATATTGACCAAATTTCGCTTTTTGGCCCCAAAGTTTAACAAGATAGGTCCGAACTCTATAAGATGTAACCGCCTGTGGGTGTGCATCCCCAGTGTCAACCCTGTGCACTACACGCTTGGCTACGGGCTTGGTGGAGAAAACCTGCTTGTATTTCATAAGCACGGCTCTAGCTTCTTTTTGTTGTTCTGGGGAAAGTGAGTGACTGATTTGGACCTCCTCTGGGGTGTATTGGGGCCCTCCCCTCCCTTCCCCATAAGGTAACTCAAGATTTTCAATGTCTGCTTCTGTCAATGCCAGCAAGACAACATTTTCCTTTCTATAGTAGGGCTTGATCATTTTCATCTGGTCCACTATCTTGCCTGCCTTTCCCTCCAACAGTTTAATGTAATCTACCTCATTCACTTGGGAGGTTACTTGCATCTTGGACAGGAAACAGGTTCTTAAAAATGTGACAAACTCAGAAGTAAACCCCATGCTACCCATATATATCAGCAGCACATCTGCAATGGTCTGAGTCTCAATATTTCTCAGGGGAACTGCTTCGGAATAACGTGTTGCACAGTCAACGATATTCAGAATGAATCTGTTTCCCCTCAGGGTAACTCTGGGCAACAGTGCAAGTATGTCTAAACCAATGCATTGGACTGGGTTCAAAATGACAGGTAAAGGACACTGCTTGGCGTCAGTTATGTCACTGTCATCCCCTTGCCTCTGACCTCCTTCACACCTCTGGCTGAATTCTTTTAACTGCCCCTCCATTTCAAGCCAGAAAAGTTTTGAACTAATCTTTGGTCAGTATTTGTGATACCTAAAAGAGCTGCCAAGGTACCAGTGTGCCCCTGCTCCTCTATCCCCACTTGATCTTTGAGAGGAATAATCAGTTGCTGGAGGTGAGTCCCCCTCCCCCTCTGGGATTCACTAAGGTCTCTCTGTAGAAAAGGTCTTTTTCTAGGAAGATCCTTTCTGGAATCTCGGGGGTTAACTGACCTTCGTCAACTTTCTCACAACATTGATCCAACGTGGGATCTGCTTTCTGTTCTCTTTTAAATGTACTTTCTAGGGGAACTTTAATAGGTATTAATTCAGTTGCTGAATCCTCTCCTCTCACCAGTTCTGTATGAATTTCACATTTCTCCTTTGCCTTTTCTTCCTCTTTCTGGTGGGAACGAGTCTGCACTAAAACACTTTTGACATGCTCAGTGAGATCGATCCCAATCAAACAGGGTGCAGGCAATCGATCAGCTATGCCTATTCTCCTTTCCACCATTGATATCTTATAGGTACCTCAGCCACTGGCATGGTAATTAGTTCTGCACCTATCCCTTTAACTGTCAGGCTTTCACCTTTCAATATGTACTCTGGAGGGATTATGTCTGGATGGCACAAAATAACTTGAGAGCAAGAGTCTTTGATATCCATACATTTTGTCCCATTTACATAAATGCTGTCTCCAGAACTTTTAAACAGCTCCTGGTTGGTTTCAACTAAATAGCAATGGAGAATCTCAGCCTCAGGCAGCTGTCCTGCTTGCTGTTCCTGACACTTTGCCTTAGCTGCACTTGTATTATGAGTTACTGTTTCGCCATTCTCTGATGTAACTTTGTTTTGCTGTATGCAGTACACTGACTTAGGCTTGAGTAAATTGGCCCTTTGACCTCCTTCTTTAGCTTTAGCACATTGTGAAATGAAATGGCCTTTCTCTCCGCAACCAAAATAAGATCTGAAGGTTTTCTGTTCTGAACTAAGAGTTTTATCTCCCCTGCCTTCTCAGTTCTTGTTTTTATACTGGCTCAGTTCTGTGGGCTTGCCTACAAAACAGCCACCACTTGCCTGCTGGTTCTTGAAATAACCCTTGGGCTCCTTTTCACTGTCATCCCAGGTTTTTCTTCCCATTTTTATCTCAGAAAAATTTGGGTTTTGAATATGTCAAATAAAATCTGCGACCCCTCCAGCTTCTTGAACGTCTTTGGGCTTCTTATCTCTCACTAGTTACCTCAGTCTCCAGGTAGAAGTGAATAGAACTGCTCTAAACCCATGAGGTTCTTAATATCTTGTACAGTTTCAACTCCTTCTTGTTGAAGCCATTTGTCAAGATATTTGATCAAGTTTGCCCCCAATTGAGAGTAGGATTCTTCAGGTTTTTTTGTCAGTGCCCTGAACTTCCGCCTCAAATGCTCAGCATTGATGCCATACCATGAGAATACCAACCTTTTAAATTCTTCAAAATCTGTCACTAAATCCAATGACATCTGGGCGTATATACCTGCTAACTCGCCACTTATCTGGGACCTCATCACAATCATACGTTCTGATCCCCTCACTTCAAAATTTTCGCATGCACACTCAGATAGAATAATGAAAGATTCAGGATCCTTTCTAAATACAGGGACTCTTTTAAGGTATGCCTTGGACAAATGTCGTTCTTCTGAATTAGACTGGCTATTATTATTATTATTATTATTATTATTATTATTATTATTATTATTATTATTATTATTATTATTATTATTATTATTATTATTATTATTATTATTATTGATCTGAGCTGTCAGCTCCAACCTCCTCAGTTCAAAAGACATACTTTCCTTTTCTAGGACAACCTTTTCCTTCTCTAGAGGTAAATTTTTCCCTTTCCTTCTCTAAGGCCATATTTTCCTTTTCCTTCTTTAAAGCCATCTTTTCCTTTTCTAAATCTAAATCCCTGTCTATTTCTCTCTGTCTCTCCTCAGATCTAGCCTTAATTTTCAGCTGTCTTTCCTCAGCTCGAGCTTGAATTTCTAGTTGGTTTAGCTTCTATTCCCTTTCTTGTTCTTTCTCTAATTTCCATTTTTAAAATTCTAGAGTCCTTTTCCCTTGAGGTCTCCATTTCCCCCTCTGAGGTAATTCCTCCTTGACTTTCCTCTCCCTCCTGATCTGAGGCATCTGATCCCTCATGAGGCAACCCTGCCACCTTTTTCCCCCGTGTGGAAGGCATGTCTATTTATTTAGGCTTCTGCTTCAATTTACAAGCCTCGGATTTAAAAGGTACACTTTCTCTCTCTCTCTCTCTCTCTTTCTCTTTTGTGAGTGAGAGTCTGTGCAATAAAGTTGCCTCTCCAGTGATCATCCACTGTCAGGACACTGTGTTTAGATCTCTGGCTCCCAGCCAGGCCTTTTTGCCTGAGACAAAGTTTCTCCCTGCCTCTAGGCAACAAATAAACAGAAATATCAGCTTTAACTCTTTCCAGTTTTTGCTGATTGAGTCACCTCAGCTTCTCTGACCTTGGCCTCCACTTAGTCCCCTCAGAACTCTGTCCTTTGAGCTCAGGACAAGCTAGCCAACTGGTCCCAGTTTCTGCTTGAGGTACACTTACGCCAGAAATGGTTTCTTCAATGCCTATCCCTATCTTAGACCCCCAATCTGAGCTTAGGAGCCTTCCTACTAAGCTTTTCCCCCTGAAAAGCTATAGGGAGTTATCCACTCTGTTCCCTTCAGATCCCCTGACTAAAATATATTTTTCTGGTCTGGGAACCTTTCTGTTCTTAGGCATTACTGGATTAAATTGGATCCTGCCACTGGTCACCACTTTGTGGTGATCTCCTCCAAAGTCCCTATCCCCTCCAGGCCTTCACAAGGTTCTCGCTCTTCTTTCTTCGTCGCTGCCACCAGATGCTTTAATATCAATAGATTCCATACACCAGTCTTTATATCCAGCTCCTTCCCCCCTTGGCTCTGCCTTCTGTCCACTCATAGGCTCCTTCTCCAATGTTCCGCAGTGACGGACAGGTGAGGGCAGGGCTGTTCGCTACAATACCGAATTGGGAGGGGTTGCTAATTCCCCAGAGGACAGGATTAAGATTCAAAATGACCTTGACAGATCAGAGTCCTGGGCCAAAACTAACAAAATGAATTTCAACAGGCAGAAATGTAAGGTCCTACACCTAGGCAGAACAAAAATGAACTGCACAGGTATAGGATGGAAGACACCTGCCTAGACAATTGTATCTGTGAAAGGGATTTAGGAGTCTTGATAGACCACAAACTGAACATGTCAGCACTGTAATACGGTTGCCAAGAAAGCCAATGCAATTCTTGGTTGCATCAACAGGAGTATAGTGTCTAGATAAGGGAAGTGATAGTATCACTCTATTCTGCTTTGGTCAGACCTCACCTGGAGTACTGTGTCCATTTCTGAGCACCTCAGTTCAAGAAGAATGTTGCCAACCTGGAACATGTCCAGAGAAGGGTGACCAAAATGGTCAAAGGTCTGGAAGCCATGTCCTATAAGGAGTGGCTTAGGGAGCTGGGAATGTTTAGCCTTACAAAAAAGAGGTTACTTACCTGTAACCATAGTTCTTTGAGTGGTCTTCTGTGAATTCACACATATGGGTATTGTCTGCGCCTGCGCTGTCTCGGAAGATTCTAGAGCTAAAAGTAACAATTTTATGGTGTGATCCTCCACAAGGTATATGCTCCTCCCACCCACCATCTTCCCCAGTTCCTGAATTTTATCCGCTGGGTATGAAGGAAAGAATTAATTAATTACATAATTCACCCGTGACGGATAGAGGGGAAGGATGGGTGGGTTGTGTGAATTCACAGAGGACCACTCAAAGAACTATGGTTATAGGTAAGTATCCTCTTTTTCTTTTTCGTAGCCTCTGTGAATGCACACATATGGGTGACTAGCAAGCTGCACTTACCGGTTGGTGGGTTGTCACAGTAAGAAGGATGACAGGACAGCTCTGCCAAATGCAGCATCTTGGCGTGCTCTGATGTTGAGCCGGTAGTGTTTGACAAACGTGGACGGTGTGGACCATGTAGCGGCACAGCAGATGTCAGGAACCTCGTTGCCACGTTGAAAGGCAGTGAAGGTGGACAGCGCCCTGGTAGAATGAGCTGTCAAATGTTCTGGAGGGGATTTCCCCGACAAGCTGTAAGCAAGGGAGATAGTCTGTACAATCCAGTGTGCTATGGATTGAGAGGAGGCTGGGGCCCCTTTGTTTGGGCTGTGAAAGCAAAGAAAAAATTTATTGGACTTTCTAAAGGTTTTTGTCCTTTTGATGTAGAAAGCCAGGGCATGTCTGACATCGAGATTATGGAGCATATGTTCCAGGGGTGATGAAGGAGATTTGAAGAAGCAGGGCAGTATGATGGGTTGGTTGAGGTGGAAGTCGGAGACCACCTTCGGGAGAAAGGAAAAGTCAAAATAAAGAGTCACTTTATCAGGGTGAAACTGGAGAAAGGGAGGGTCGGCTTGAAGAGCGGCGAGCTCACTAGCTCGTTTGGTTGACATGATTGCAACAAGGAAGGCCGATTTAAGGGTCAGGAACTTGAGGTCGATGGACGCCATGGGCTCGAATGGAGGCCGCATTAAGGCATTAAGAACCAGCTGCAGTGACCACTGGGGGGTGATACATTGTTGAGCCTTTGAGGAAGTTCTTGACAGTTGGGTGAAAAAACAACTTGGAGGAGGGAGAGTCGTCCCGCTGGTGGGCCATAATGGCTGATAGGTAGACCTTCAGTGTGGACTGGGAAAGGCCGAAACTGAAGAGATGCAGGAGGTAAGTGAGTAAAGTCTTCAAAGAGACAGGTAGAGCAGGTAAGTAATTGTCATGAGTATATTTTAGAAAGGACTTCCATTTATTTTCATATAGAAGAGTAGTGGAAGTTTTTCAGGCTTGAAGAAGGACCTGCATCACATCGGGAGTATCCTCCATGCTGCAAGACTGAGAGAGGCGACGTCTGGGTGAAGAACGAGGCCGTGGTCGAACAAGAGGAGATCTGGGTGGAGAGGAAGGTGGAGCATGTCCGACGACATCGAGACCAGGTGAGTGAACCATGGCTGGCGGGGCCAGTACGGGGCTATCAGGATTGCGTTGGCCTCGTCCTGTCGGAGACGAACGATTACAGGTGGATGAGAGGTAGAGGGGGAAATACGTAAAGGAGATCTTGGGACCAGTCCATCAGGAATGCGTCTCCCAGAGAGTTGCTGTCCCGTCCCGCTCTGGAGCAGAATCGGAGACATTTCTTGTTGGCATCAGCTGCAAAGAGGTCTATTGAAGACGTGCACCATCGTCGGCATAGCCGCTGAAATATGACATCGTTCAGAGTCCATTCGTGTGTCCTCGTTGGTAGGCGACTGAGCCAGTGTCACGTTCCCGGGGGTTTCAACAGCCGAAGTCCGATAAACCAGTCCAGGGTCAAGGATACCAAGAATGCAAAGCCAATGTCCATAAATCAACTCACAGAATGAAGTCCAGTGTCAAAGTCCAGAGTCCGATACACAGCGTAGTCCAGGGTCAGAGTCCAAAGTCCAATACCAGCGTAGTCCAGGGGCAGAGTCCAGAGTTCAGAGTCAGGAACACGGTTCAAGAAGCGTGGATGCAAGCCAAGGTTTTGACTCTTTGCTTCCACAGAATTTCTGGCTTCACTGGGAGCTGTTTTATAGTAAAATAGCTCCTTGAGCTGCTGGAAAGCTTTCTATCCTGTTAATACTCAGGACTGGATGAACGTAGGTTTCTGTGGACAGCCTTTGAGCGCTCCTCTGATCTTCTTGTCCTAAGTCTTTCCTGAAGCCTGGCCCGAAGCTTGTCTGCTGTGGAAGGAGAATCTGGAGGTGGTTCAGGTGTTGGAAGGCGGTGCCGTTGAAATGAAACCGGAGGAATTTTTTGTGGTCTGAATGAATGGAGATGTGGAAATATGCGTCCTGCAGGTCGATAATTATGAACCAGTCTCCCTGCAAAAGCAAAGGGATAATAGAGTCCAATGTAAGCATACGGAATTTGCGGGGAGATATGAAACGGTTGAGGTGAGTGAGATCAAGGATGGGGCAGAGGCCTCCATCTTTTTTAGGAACAGTAAAGTACTTTGAGTAGAAACCGTTGAGGAAGTCCGAAGTAGGGACTGGAAAAATAGCATGTTTGTGGAGACGTTTGGTAACCTCATCCTGTAGAGCAGAGGAGTAGGGGGTGTACCGAATGAACCCCAAGGGAGGCAAATCGGAGAATTCTATGAGGTAGCCAGATGCTATGATGGATAGAACCCATTTGTCTGACGTACAGTGGGGTCTTGACTTGAGAACTTAATCCATATTGGAAGGCGATTCTCAAGTCAAAAAGTTCTCAGGTTAAATCTGCATTTCCCATAGGAATGCATTGAAAACCATTTGATCCGTATCTGCTCTTTTCCGTCCATAGAAACTAATGGGAAGCTGCTATTCTGCCTTCGACCACTAGAGGGGGATATTTTGTTTCTTTTTTTCTTAGGTCAAGAAAGGTTCAGGGAAGGCAGGGAAAATACAGTCCAGGCAGTACAGTACCAGGCAGTCTGAGGACTGTCTCCCAATCCACTCTCTAAATGCTGGGAGGAGTGAGGAAGCAGACAGGCACCCTTTTCACTGGCCAACAGTTAACTGAAAGTTCAAATTTTGCACTTTCCCTGCCTCCCACATGGTTTTTTTTCAGTTCTTAACTCAAATCTAAGTATGTAAGTCAAGTCAATATTTTCCTATGAGAGTGGTTCTTAAGTCAAAATGTTCTTAACTCGAGCCGTTCTTAAGTCAAGACCCCACTGTAATGGCTTGCCAATGATGGAAAAATGGGGCCAGTCTGGTACAGTTCAGTGAGTAAAGAGGAATGTGAGGAAAAAGAGGCAAAGGTAGTTGTCAATATTGCTTACCCTTTCGCTGTACTTTATGAAAGGGTTAACGTTGACGAGGTAGGCTTTGAGGCCGGTACGATGCCATCAGAGGTTGAGGGGCAGGTAGGAACCTGTCGGTTTGATGGGGGCGATACTGTCTGTAAGGCTGGAACCTTTGATTCTGGTACTGCTTAGGGTGAAACTGGCCCGAACGGTAGAAGGGCCGTTGATAGGAAGTAGATGGCTGAGCAGAATAAGAGCGCACAGTCTTGCGCTTCTTATGGAAGTCCTCCATGGCATCGTTGGTTGTAGAACTGAACAGGCCGGCGCCATCAAAAGGCAAGTCCTCGATTCTTGACTTGGTGTCATCAGAGATTGTTGAGCTTTTGAGCCAGGCATGGCGTCGAATAGAAATAGAGGTAACTAAAGTCTTAGAAGTGGTCTCAGTGGAGTATCGCACCGCAATCCTCTGGTACTTGGCCAGAGAAATGGCTTGTGAATGAATGTTGATGAGATCAGATCTCATGGGTTCAGGGGTTGAGTCAATCAGAGGAAGGACTTGGTTCCAAAGATGACGCTGAAAGGCGCCCATAGTTGCCTGGTAGCTAATACTTCTGAGCAAAAAAGCTTGCAGAGAGTAAATTCGTTTCACCATTGTATCAACTTTTCTGCCGTCTTTATTGGCAAGGGTAGGTTTGGATCTAGCCTGGGTTCCAGCCTGACTGGACTCGACGATGATAGAGTTAGGCACTGGATGCTTGTTAAGGAATTCGGCATCGACACCGTGGGTCCTATAGAGGCCATCGGTGCGGCAAGAGATCTGCAAAGTGGAAGGAGGCTTTGCCCAAGTGTCTTTAATAAGTTGAAGGATAGACTTGTTAAAGGGAAGACTCAAAGGAACAGGACGCTCCTGGTTGATGTCGTCGAACACTGGATCGGCATCAGCGGACGAGGGCTGTTCGGTGTCGAGATTCAGGGCTTGAGCCATTTGGAAAATAAGGGTAGAATATGAGGAGAAGTCATCCGAAGAGGACGAAGCATGGCTGCCTCTCGTATCTGGGATTGGAGGGGGAAATTCGGGCTCATGGGAGGACTCAGTGTTCTGCCTCTGAATATGCAGGGGAGCCTGGAGATGAAGGGTAGTCTGATGGACCGAAGCTGTCTGTCAGGGGAGCTTGGTGCAGTTGGGTCGGCAGGACCTCAAAAGGGTCTTGAGATGTAATTGGGTCCGGCATCGAGGGTGCGGGACGTAGGGGTAAAGCCTTGTGAGCCTTGTCTCGCATCTGAGGTAGTGGAGTTGGCTTAGATGGGGTAGGAGGGGTACAGATGGAGCCGAAACTGCCGGGGCCAAAGTGGACGCGTGGAAGCGATTCGAGTCCATAAAGGGGATGGCATGGAGGAGTTCCGGCATCGTTCGGGGCTGTTTAGCCTGGTCAGGCTGGTACCTTTCATACAGGGTTTGCCAGATGAAGGGGTCAAAATGGTATGGTACAATTGGAAAGGGGCATACATCGCCTTGCGATGGCACAGACCTCGGTGGGGAAAGGTGCTTTCGTTTTTCTGTTCTCTTCTGTGGAGGGAAAGGGGGAACCTCCAGATCAGATGCCGAGCTTTCAGCTGCCTGCCCTGAGTCAGGGTTGGAGTGGGCTGAGGCCGGGCTGGACTGTGGTGCAGCCACACTGAGGCCAATGCTCGGGTTTTGGAGCGGCAACATGGGGGGAGCCCCGACATCATGGGCTTCATCTCCATCCGAGGCTAAGTCAGGGGCTTCTCTGGATGATTCCTCGAGGATAGGGGAAGGCAGAGAAGGCTGAGGGGGCTCCATGCAGGGAAGCCTGTCCTTTCTAAGCCTCTTAGGAGCAGGTTTAGTTTTTTTTCTTCGAGCTTGGATCGTGCGCTCAAGACTTCTGAGAGGAGGGCAACTTGTGCTTACCAGACGATTTTGTTTTCTCAGCAGTGTCCTTAGCTGGTAGCACAGAGGTAGAGTCAGAAGTAGACTGGCCCGCTGGAAGTCTATCGGCTGAGAGGGCAGGAGATCTAGCCGCCTCTGAAGACGTAGTAGGAGGATTCATGGCTGTTTGCCAAAGGTAAGGCCGAAGTCTTTGGAGCCTGTGTTTAAGTGCCGGCTTGGTTAAGTTCTTACAAGCAGGGCACGAATGGGTCAGATGTTCCTCGCCCAGGCAAAAAAGGCACTGGCTATGACTGTCCAAAAGTGCGATTTTATTTGCACAAGTTTTACAACATTTAAAAGGAGACGGCAAGGCCATAAGCAAAGGACTAGTGGGGGGGAGGAGAAAGGGGAAGGGAATAAAAAGACTGCGGGAAGCTGATTAGGCAAACAAAAAGATGCGGAGGATCACTAAGTAGATAATTAAATAGAGATAAGCGAACAAAAGCTCAAAAGAGCCTAGAAAAATAGCCAAAAGGCAAATAGCGAAGCGCTCAATCTTTCCTGAGAACCGTTCAGCTCGGCGGAAAAAAGGAACTGGGGAAGATGGTGGGTGGGAGGAGCATATACCTCGTGGAGGATCACACCATAAAATTGTTACTTTTAGCTCTAGAATCTTCCAGTACACAAGTTGATTAAATGGCAAATAAATAAACAAAAGAAGACATTTCAATGATGGTGATTTTCAGTAAATAAAGAAAGAACATCTGTAATTTTAATAAAAACTTTCAATGATTGACAGCCAGTGTTTGAGTGAAATAATTTACATTGTGGATAAAAGAAATCCACTGGTGGCAGCGGAAAAGAATGAAGATTAAATCTCATGCCCGAAAGTGAACCTGGGCTGTGTAGAAGAACAAACAGGGGAACTGGGGGGTGTGACAGTCATGTCAAAGAAGGGACAGGTTTGTTTTCCAGGGCTCCAGACACTAGGACAAAGAGCAATGGTTTCAAACTACAGGAAAAGAGATTCCACCTGAATCCAGGAAGAATTTCCTGAGAATCAGAGCTGGTCGACAGTGGAATAGGCTGCCTCGGAGTGTGGTGGAGTCTCCTTCTTTGGAGGTTTTTAAGCAGAGGCTGGATGGCCATCTGTCGGGAGTGTTTTGATGGAGTTCCTGCATGGCAGGGGGTTAGACTCGATGGCCCCTGTGGTCTCTTCCAACTCTGTGATTCTATGGTTCTATGATATGATATATACAAAGACAAACAGATAAGCTGGCAGCATCCCTGCATCTGAGTAAATGAACTGTCAGAGCAGTTGAGTTCAGCATAGCATAGGCTCTCAAACTGAACCAAATTGTACATGTATCCATACAAACATACAGTATACTCACAGTAGCCAATGGCAAATGACATTAGATCAACGTCTTGCATCATCTGCCTATACAGCTTGACTCTTCACTTTTTCCTCAGTAATTGCACCTGCTGTGCTTGACCAAATATCTATTTGTCTTAATAAATTCTAACTGTATTACAATATCAAAACCTTGACACCATATTCAAGCTGCATAGGAACCAAAAGAGTAGCATCTAATCCAGGCATATGAGCCCAGAAAGTCCAGATTATGCCTAAGACTGGAGGGAAAGAGACACACTTCTAGACTAAATCTCTAGTTCACTTCTCCTTTTATGATGTTTTAAGATCATAGGAAGTGGCCTTTCCCTCCATCCTGCCACCCTCACCTGCATTTGGAGAGGGCCTTGCATTCGCTCCTCCCAAACTCTGGAACTCCCTCTCAAGGGAGGATAAGACAGCCCCATCTTTACTGCCCTTCCACAGCCAGGCAAATACCTTTGCCCCCTTACCCCAGAATAACCACGCAAGGCCAAGCATATGGGTTAAACACGGGCCACACTTTATTAAACTCTATTCAGTTCTCATCAATATTGCCAATCCTTTGGCAAAGGGGGGGTCCTGCTGTAGTGCAGATTCAGGCTTCCACCTTAGGTTCTCAAATGGCCATCCAAACTGGCCTCCGTTATCCCCTTTTTAATGACCGTGGGATAACAACCGGCCTCACTTTTGCCCTGGACCCCATGCCCCTCTCTCTGTGCCGACTGAGGGTCTGGGTGCGTCCCCAGGGCATCTTTCCCTCCAAGCACTGTAGTATTGTAAGGCATGTTGGGTCCTCTCAAGCAGGAAGTGTGGGGTATTTTAAATTAATAAGTCGATAAGTCCATCCTCACAGTTAATTAGCACTGCCATTGAAATGCCCTGGTAGAAATGCTATGAAACATGAAGGTAGACCTAACAGTCAAAGCCTCTCCTCCCCACTCCAAAGGCTGCCATATTCTAGTTCATATCTGGGCAGCTTAATTTGCATTATAAGTAATTCATCAATGTTGTTGTTATGTGCCGTCAAGTTGCACGCTAGTGACAGTGGCCATAACTGAGTTGTGTTTGGTGGGAACCCAGAAGAGGGCCTTCTCTGTTGCTGCTCCCAGGTTCTGGGAAGCTCTGCTGTTCCCCCACAAGCAGATAAAGACACTCCTCTTCAGGCAGGCTTTATTTCAGTGACTGGTTATCTAAGAGGGGATTCTTAAAACTGGATTATTGTGTTGTTCTTATATTGTTTTCAGTAATTTTTTTCCTACTAGTTAGGTAGAGAAAATTCTTTAATTCTTTTTTTTTAATATTGTAATAATTTATGGGTCTTAGCTTTTAATATTGTCTATTTCTTAATACTGTAAGCCAGCCTCAGGTACTTTTTGGGTGAAAGATGGGGTATAAATATTTTAAATAAATAAGTATCAAGCAAATAAAACTAACAGATGTTTTTGGAAGCCAAGAAGCAGCATTTCCCCACACGACAACCCACAACCCAGCTGATCAAGTTAGGCTTTAGGGGAAGGTTTTTTTGAATCTTAATTTAGGATAAGATTGCAGATTGCACACCGCTGCTATAGAGGGCTGAGTCTACCTTTGGATAATGTACATTAGAATTTGACAACTTGCAACGGGATCTCTCTGTTCGTTTATATTTCATTGTACAAATGTGAAAACATATGAATAAAACAGGGTGGCAGAATTTCAATACAGATATTCAAAACCCACCAGGAAGTGAGTAAGCATTTTCATCTTATATATCTGAATAGCTTTGATAATCATCTGCAACTACTGTAGCAAATAGCATACATTAACATACATACTTTTAAAAAACATTTTTTTTGACATTTCCAACTATTTCTAGTTTAAAGGTGCACCCTTTTGCTCAGTTACTTGTATGCAAACCTCACTGGAATTGTTTCAACTTATTCATAAGCAAATCTTTATGGTATAAATTATAAGCATGTTTGTCTAACATAAGTATGAGTTCAGTCCAAACTTAAAGAGTACTTGGGGGTCCTTGAAATCAGTGAGATTACTTTGTGTCGCATCTAAGTCCCATCAATTTCAAACCAGTACATTCTAAGTATGACTAGGTTGGGTTGCAACCCACAGTTATAGACTGTGACCATTGGTGCTTATATTTTCCTAAGAAGACAATACACTAATAGCAAGAGTTCACAGTTTAATTGACTACTGTGGAACACCTTATACAGAGTTCATGAATGCTGTTTCTTTCTTGTTAAAACTGTGAGCCATCTCTGTCCAATAGTAGCCACTTTGAGCAAAGAGGGCTCTTTCCCTTTGTGCCCTGATTCTAGAATGGCCCGTCAGGAACAGGCTGCTGTACTAGATGAAACCTTGATCAGATCCAGTACAATTTGTCTTAGGTTCTTACATAACAGCTGCTATTTATATTCTCCTAAAGACAGTTTCATTTCTGGTAATCCATATGGGAGGCTGGTGTAACAAAAACACATCTGGTCAGTTTCCTGTTTTGAATAAGTTAATAAAACAAAAAAAAATCAATGAACAATTCAACTAACTAAAGACGAAGGAAAAAAAAACAATTTTGTGTGTAACTGGAGAATAGGAAGATGTTGGGAAATGAAGGATCAAGCAAAGGGAATTACAGAAGTCTGACTGCTCCAAAAAAAGTAGCATCTCCATTTAAGACTATGTTGGCTTCTCTTCGTGGTATAGTAAGCTGAAGCTCATCTCCTTCTTCTAATTTTGCAATACCTGCCAAGAGATTTGAAAATCCTTAAGCTCAAGTCTCACAGAAACCAAAACATATCAAAACTTACCACTCAGGTTGGTTATAATTTTTCCTGTCTACAGGACTATCTCTTCAGTTTAGTGTAATTATAAGATAGCATGATGAGATGGGTTTTTAAGTTAAAATCTTTTAAAGGCATATGGGTTTTGTAATTATGAAGTGAGCCAGAGAGGTTCCATTTTGTTTCTTTGTATATAATATCTGTGCTGTGCTGACAAGTTGTTTTCTAGGCGAGCTGAGAGCATGTTATTCTGAAGGCCTGAGAAGGACTCTGTGTGATAAGATAGATGGAATTTGTTGTGACTCTTTGAGACACCACCGTAACCCAAATACCATCTGGTGTGTATGAGAAAGAATTCATGTGATGTAACAGGACTGTTTGCCTAGTAACGAACTCTGATTGGATGACATCGTGGGAAGGTGCATTAGGCCCTTGCCAGTTACTCTTGAAAAAGGAACTTTTTACCTATGGACTTTGTCTTTCCAAGACCGACCTTTCAGTGATTCGTGACCTACATTTCAGCCATATGGGACTTACCCTGATGTCTTGAGAGAGAGTTTGGTGGCCTACCTACATGGACTGGTTTCTATGATTTGCTGGATTACTTTTGAACTTATGGGATTTTCCTAAGGACTGTACATGGACTATTTTCTATGGACTGTTACCTATGGAATATTCTTTATGGACTTCTTTTCTTGGAATACTCCATATGGACTATGCCCTTGTAATTTAGTAAGGACTATGGTATATTTACTGGATTTTTCTTTTCTAAGGACTATGGGACATATAATGGATTTTTACTTTTGTTTAGGGATTTTTATTCTATAGTATCACTGAGGACTATAGCCTTGTTATAACCAACTTGGATTATTTTGTTTACTAATGATTTCCTGGACTGGAACTGTTTGTATTCTTTTTAATGGCTTTTTGGATTTTTGAACTCTTTTATATTTTTCATGTTTTCTTTGCCTCACTACATCTGTGTAACTAAACAGCACAATGCTAGATTATTTGTTTTGGTTTAATTTGGCTTTGAATATCTAGTAACATGCTTTTTCTTTAATAAAATAAAGTTTATAAAACTCATTTGGTTACCTGAACAGTACACTTGTCATAGGGTCATCTGAGAGTGCTGCCTCGGCCTAGCTTACTTAGAGTCCTGTCAGTGGTGCAAGTTAAGTCTAAGGACTACAAAGCCCACTTGACCTTTTCATAATAATATCTGAGAGTACCAGGGTGTTCTTATGTGGGCAGACTTGTGAGAAGGAGTGTTGTAGCATGGCTGGCTGAATTGGACTCTTTCAGCTCATTTTAGCATGTGCAAACTCTTGATTGCTCTCTGTCCAAGCGTACACGTGTGTTTTCGAACCCGTGTTCGTCACATGGTGGCAGCTGCGCGATGGACCACGTGCTGGGTTTTGTAGTACCTCAGGATGACCAATTTTTGTTCTATCTGGCAGCTTGAGTGACTCTGATCCACAAGCTAAGTTTTGATTGCAGTGGGACACTGAGGCTTCAAGGAGCTAGGTGCTTCCCTGGGTGTAAACAGTAATTTCCTAGGAAACGCTGTTTGCCAGCAGTTGGATCTAAAGGCTGTGGTGAGAGGTGTTAAATCTTCAGGCTGTGGTAATGTGTGTTAGAATCTGGGGTGCTCTTTTAAGAAAGAGATTCCCAGTGGGACAAGCAAACTGTTAGGAAACAATTGGATTTAATCAGTAGGCATGTGCAGGTTGTTACAACGTTGTAGTGAAGAAATTCCAAGATGCATGTCCTTTATTTTTGGAGTGCTTGCACCCAAGTTGAGCAGGTCATTTCACAATCTTAGGATTGCATAAATGACTCTGCCTACATTGTTTTGGACCTTGCATCCAGGTTTTTTTCTTTTTTGTTTTGGCCTAAGCGTACTCCTATAATCTTAGGATTTGCCGGAGCACCTGGCCGTGTTCCAGTCTAGCTCTGGGTCTCCCCACTATGATCTTAGGATCTGGCCGGAGTACCTAGTTGCATCTGGCTTGGCCTAGAGTCATGCCCTATGATCTCAGCATCTGTCGGGATGACCTGGCCCTAGAGGTATCTATCTGCACCCAGTTCAGTCATTGATCATCTCTGTAACTTTAGGGTTCGCAGAGTGATCACAGTTTTTCTTTTCTCTTCCTTTTGGATTTTTCAGTATTTTGGTTTTGGCAGCTGTCTGGCCTCTCACAGACCTTAGGGTCACCGAAGGGACAGCAGTTGGTCAGAAGTGCAGAAGAGATTTTAAATTTTATTTTGGTTTGGCAGCTGTTTGTTCTCTCGCCTATCTTAGGATAGCAGAAGGTACAGCAGTTGGTCAGAAGTGCAGAGGAGATTTTTGAATTTTCCTTTCTATTATTAGAGTTTTGTTATTGCTGACCTAGCCAAGGCTAGTTTGCCAGCAGAGATGGAGGAGAAAAAACAGTCCGTGGATATACTCTTAGAAGTGGCTTCGGGATTTTTCGAGCAAGCCAAGCAGAAAATTAGGGAAAGAGATTTCCTGATACGTGAGCTTTATCAGGAAAACATCCTTTTAAAACGTTTTCTTAGCACAGAACCTGGCTTGATGCAAAGGTTTTTCCAAGTTCAGCAGGGTTCCTTTGGAGATTACTGCAATGAGACGCTTCAAACAATTGGAAGCAACCCTGAGATGCAAGATGTGTGTGTGGAAAGAGTTAACGAGGCCCAGTGGAATGCTAAGGAGCATTCCAGAGAAGACAGCGATTCATCGTCCGTCCAAACAAAGGATTTACAGGCCCTGGAGCCACGCGAAGGGAGAGGAATGCAGCCGAAAGTTTGCCGGGAAATAGCATCGGACGGCGCAAGGGAAAACTGCAGTGCATTGGAAATCAGCTCAGCACCAACCTCAGCTCTTACTCAGAGCACAGGACAGGTGAGAAGTTCTGAAATAATTCGGGATGAGACTATGGGTTTGCTAGAAGAAGGAGAGCAAGGGATTTTCCAAAGTAATAAAGCAATTGCTGGGACTGAGAGCTTAGAAGCAACAGGACTTGTGTCAGCAGATCTTGATGCATGTCAGATCTCCAATAACCCCCCTTCTCTTAGCCCAGCGAGTTCAGTGGAATTAGATACTGTGAAGTTGGAGGGCATTCCTTGGTCTTCCTGGCAGCTTTGCAGGGAGGCAATGCTCCATAAGGGGGAACTAATTAGGACCGGACAGAACACATTAAAGCAGACCGAAAAAGATAAAGTACCTTTACCAGAGACGTTGAGTAATGTTACAGGAGGAGTTATTTGTACAGAGACCTTGCAGCATGGACTTTCACATTGTGAGACTGTTTCTAACACAACCAACGATGGGGGAAGCGCTAACTTTTTGGGATTACAAAGTGCTGATGTTTCTCCAGAGACTGAAATCTTCTCAGAAAGATCTTTAGAAAGAAAAGCAGAGGTTTGGGACAATACTTATTTTCAACAGCCTATTTTCCAAGGAAGTGGTGAGAATACTGATACTGTTTCTGAGGCTATGCAGAGTACTCCCGAGGGAACTTTGTTGCAACAGCGGCCTCTTGTGACCAAACCTGATAGCACAGCTAATTCAGCAATACAGGGATCCAGGGGTGAAGGCATTGATCAATTTGGCCCAGGACAGATATTGGAGCCTGTGTTAGCTAAACCCCAAAACGTCTTCTCGAATTCACCGGGAGAAACTGATGTGGTGAAACTTTTTATTACAGTCAATGAAGGATTTACTGCTGTTTCTGTTCCTATAGATCTAGAAGGGTCTAAGGGCAATTTAGTGCCTGGAACTGTTGAAAGGCTTTACCAGATTTTAATTAAAGAGGAACATCGCCCTTATACATCATTTACTTGCCCTCAGGGAATTTACCAACTCAGAAAACTAGCACCTGGAATGGAAAATACCTATGTTACTTTTCAGAAATTGGTTGATGAATTGTTTGGTGATTTATATTATGTGATTGGCTATGTAGGCAACCTTGTAATTTACAGCCCTGATCCAATTCAAGCAGACCAAAATGCTTTGTCATTCTTAGAGAAGCAGAGACATCGAAGCCCAAGATTAATGCAGTGTTATTTCAGATTGCAAAAATATGATTTTGATGTTGAACATCTACTGTTAATTCTCCACTGTTTATCTCGAATGTTTAGTGCAGATGCAAGGGGAGAAAATGGCTAGAATTGTTAAAACTCTGATGTTTAATTTTCTTGGTATTCTGTATGACAATGTTCCTGAGCATACATAGAGTGTTTTCACTATTATTACTACATATCAGTATATTGGATTGTCAAGTTATTATGATGTTAACCCTGGTTTCACTATTTTACTGTTTGAGGACTAGAGTATTATCTGAGCATATGCAGAGTGATGTATTTGATTAAGTATACTAACATGTTTATTCTTCTGTTTTTCAGACTAGTAGAAGTGTCTAAGGCAAATTTCTCTCATGTATGGTAAATACTGTAATTATATTAGTTCTCATGTATCAATTGTTTTGCTATTTAGGAATCATATTTGAAATGTATAACTTTATGCTCATGTTAATATCTTTCTCTATTTTGTTAATGCTTCATTATGACATCTCATCTTATTCAGTTATCAAAATTAAAACTTAAATTGTTTAGAAATTTTGTTAATCTTCAGGGGGCTTGTGATGAGATGGGTTTTTAAGTTAAAATCTTTTAAAGGCATATGGGTTTTGTAATTATGAAGTGAGCCAGAGAGGTTCCATTTTGTTTCTTTGTATATAATATCTGTGCTGTGCTGACAAGTTGTTTTCTAGGCGAGCTGAGAGCATGTTATTCTGAAGGCCTGAGAAGGACTCTGTGTGATAAGATAGATGGAATTTGTTGTGACTCTTTGAGACACCACCGTAACCCAAATAACATCTGGTGTGTATGAGAAAGAATTCATGTGATGTAACAGGACTGTTTGCCTAGTAACGAACTCTGATTGGATGACATCGTGGGAAGGTGCATTAGGCCCTTGCCAGTTACTCTTGAAAAAGGAACTTTTTACCTATGGACTTTGTCTTTCCAAGACCGACCTTTCAGTGATTCGTGACCTACATTTCAGCCATATGGGACTTACCCTGATGTCTTGAGAGAGAGTTTGGTGGCCTACCTACATGGACTGGTTTCTATGATTTGCTGGATTACTTTTGAACTTATGGGATTTTCCTAAGGACTGTACATGGACTATTTTCTATGGACTGTTACCTATGGAATATTCTTTATGGACTTCTTTTCTTGGAATACTCCATATGGACTATGCCCTTGTAATTTAGTAAGGACTATGGTATATTTACTGGATTTTTCTTTTCTAAGGACTATGGGACATATAATGGATTTTTCTTTTGTTTAGGGATTTTTATTCTATAGTATCACTGAGGACTATAGCCTTGTTATAACCAACTTGGATTATTTTGTTTACTAATGATTTCCTGGACTGGAACTGTTTGTATTCTTTTTAATGGCTTTTTGGATTTTTGAACTCTTTTATATTTTTCATGTTTTCTTTGCCTCACTACATCTGTGTAACTAAACAGCACAATGCTAGATTATTTGTTTTGGTTTAATTTGGCTTTGAATATCTAGTAACATGCTTTTTCTTTAATAAAATAAAGTTTATAAAACTCATTTGGTTACCTGAACAGTACACTTGTCATAGGGTCATCTGAGAGTGCTGCCTCGGCCTAGCTTACTTAGAGTCCTGTCAGTGGTGCAAGTTAAGTCTAAGGACTACAAAGCCCACTTGACCTTTTCATAATAATATCTGAGAGTACCAGGGTGTTCTTATGTGGGCAGACTTGTGAGAAGGAGTGTTGTAGCATGGCTGGCTGAATTGGACTCTTTCAGCTCATTTTAGCATGTGCAAACTCTTGATTGCTCTCTGTCCAAGCGTACACGTGTGTTTTCGAACCCGTGTTCGTCACAAAAGGTGCATTGCCCAAAAGGTGTAAGTGTGCAAGCCTCTCCCCAGAGATGGGCAGGATGCCAACAGGATTAGTAAGAAACACCAGTGTGGTGTAGAAAATATAGCAGAATAAAACTGGTGATATGAGTTCAAATCCCCACTTGGCCATCCCCACTCACTGATGATTGTAACTTTCTCTTAACCTATCCTACTAGGCTGGATATTTGTGAACATAAAAGGGTGGGGTGTGGATCTGAGTGTATGCCAGTCAGAGTGGCAAGATGCAATAGTTAACATTTCAGAAAATATATTAAGAGGCCTATGTATAGCATGGGCCCAATTTAGTAGCAACAAACTTCATCTTGTGGAAGAGGAAACACAGTCACATCCCTCCCCACAGTGCTGTCGATATATCAATGCACACAGATGAGATTTTATAAATGTTTCTATATGCATTTTAGGGCAAGAATTACAGTAGGACCCCCATACCCACTGGGGATAATAGTGAAGTCTCTTATTTTCACATGCATTACCAGAACACGCCACTAGAGAGTGCCAGAGACCACACCATGTATTCTTCACTAACAAGTATTCATAGTACATATGATATCTGGCTCCCTCTAGTGTCTGGGTCTGGTAATAGATATAAAAATAGTTTCTTTTCTGGATTTTTTTCTTTTAATATTTTTCCTATTTTCAGACCATGGATACGTGAAACTGTGGATACTGATCCTACAGATACAGGGGTCATACTTTATATGAATTGTGACTCTCTTATTCTACCACATACAGAAAAGTGGTTGAACTAGACCTCAGATCTTGCCATATTGACAAAAAAAAAACACCCCAATCTAAAGCAATAGTTATTTCTACCTGAGTGGGCACAGTTTTTCTCACCCTAACAGATATTCACCACTAACTACCACAAAGCAAGTCATTGTAATGAATTTCAAGAATCCTTGTATTATGCTTAATATATCGAGTGAATGGCTAGAAGGCAAGAAGTGTGGCAGGTTCCACGCTTCTTGCCTTCTTTCCAAAATTGGAAAATTGGAAAAAACAAATAAAACAGATCACCGAGTGCCAAATGTTTTCAATGTGTTAATTCTTGCCCCTTCAGTAAGTAAGGAAATTATCTATTTAGGGTAGGTATCATATTTACCAGCAGTGTAACAAGAGTTGTTAGGATTAGTGAGAGGCATGTTTTGGATGCAACGAAATAAGGTCACCAAACTGAGATCATCACCAACTACATGAGCCTTTTTCCTCTGGATCAAATGCCCCATTACAAACATATCATCTGTGTATAAAACCTGAAGAAAGAAAACAGACAGATTTAATTTGTATCATTGATGGTGTATATAAACAAGGTGAAAAGCACACACACACTCAAGATTACTGGAATTGTTCCTGGTTTTTTACCTGGCCATAAACGAAAAAATAGCCAGTTTCTCTGACCAGTATTTTATTCCCTTGCTCTTCCAGAGCTGTTCCTCTTTTAAAGCTAAGAAGCCATGGAACAATGCTTGAATCATCTAAAAAGAAGAAGAAAACAAGATTTTTCATAAAGAGGGAGTTAATCATTTCTCATTTCCTTTTAGTAGCATTTTTGAAAGAGAAATACAGTGTCTGTGTTTATTTAAGATGAATAGTTTTCACAAGCAATGTGAGAGTTGCGGTTTTTTCATGTTTCTCCAAAAGCTACTCTAGAAGGTGTTTGGGCCATTGGAACAAACTCCCAGCCACTCACCGAAGGCTGCAGCCAAAAAGGGCAAGGCGGGAGTTCTTGGAGTACATGTACAATTTTAATACACATCTCACTGAAGAAGGTACTCCTTAAAGGATGCTTCAGTAGTTGATTGCATTGCAACATGTGAAATGGAACTGGGAGAAGGCAAAAAAATAAGTCAAGATAAGAGAATGTTACATTACCATTTTGCTGAATGTCACTTTTGCTGTCAGCCATCAATTGTAGACATGACTGCAGTACTGAAGAGAGATATTTAAATTAGTGGGAAACAACAAAGCAACTAAAATGCTAGAAAAACAGACACTTTCCATGAGTACTGCAAAAAGACAGTCTTCTTGTTAGGTCCTTCACACTCCATCCTGATAAATTCAGATATTTAAATTATATCTAAACCAAGTTGAGATATTCCCCTTACTGTCAAAGCAGAAATAGACATTATAGCTAGCCAACAATTAGAAAAGGAAAATCCTTAAGGGCTGATGCCATGTGATTGTCACAACAGGAGCTTCCCTTGGCAATTATCTGCAAATGAATTTGCTCTGTTGAGTAGTTGTTTTTCTGAATTTAGCCATGGTTTTTTTAAAGTCTGATTTCTCAGACACAAAAGTCTATCTAAATCACATCCTTCCAACATTAACATGTATTCAGCTTTAATTACAGGCTATCTATAATGTCTGCTTATGACCTTAATGGTGTGGTGGACAGGACTAGACTATAGCTAAAGACAGTATCAGGTTAGATATCATCTTTATCTCTGAACTAATTTACACTCATTTAAATGCAAACATCATGCAACAGAATGTAAGACTGGGCTCAAAATAGTCACAATTAATGGCTAATAGGTAGCATTTTTTTTGTTATCAACTTTATTTTATTTATTTATTCTAAACCTTTTGTAATCCTTTTCTGAAAATTAATTCAGTTAACAAAATGAAATAAAGCAAGCAGAATCCCATTATTAAAGACATCTCTGTGAAATTAGCCAGCCCTTGACAGACTTCCTCTTCAGATAAACAACTATGAAGCAAAAGATGTGTGCCATTCAGATGAACAAAAATTGGATTGCTCATACAAAGCAGGTGGAATAATATATACTATTGAATATTATATTGACACATCTTCTACTTCTAGATATATTGATCTAAACAATTGTGCTGTATATTTGAACACATCAACCATTCTTTATGTATTAGCTACAGTATATTTGTATTCCACCTTTCCAATATACTGTATGGTTATAACAGCAGTAACATAAAAACAATAAAATAAAAAAACGTGTTGTATGATCTCAATAGATGTAATAGATGTTTTGACAGATGTTTTTCATATATATTAAGAGTTGATATAAATTTTATTAAATGTATTTGTTAATCATTTTTTCTGCCCACAGTTCCAAACCAATGTACAGTAATAGATTTCCTTTTAATTATTTAAAAGCAAATTTGAAACCATTATTTTAAAATGCCAATTTTGCAAAGATGTATTTTAAGGCCATATGGAATAGTATGAATTTGACTGACTGTTACAAGTTATTTCCATAATTTGTGCATTTAAACAGTTTATCTTTTTAAAAGAAAATAGCCATAATAAACAAGACTAATTGCAAGATCTGAAGTGTTTCAAATTTAGAAATGGTTTAGATCACCATTTCAATTGATTTCAACCCATTCCCCTTTTGATAAACATCCCATGCCTCCTTCAAACCTGCCTTGTCAGTTATTTCATTTGAAAGTTGACCGACTATGACTTGGATTGGGGGAGAGAAGGGGAAAGGTGAATAAGCACTGGACTCGCACACCTAATATATAGCACCACAAATGGGGCAAAAGGAGCATGGAGTTTGGCAGATTTGATAGAGAAACATTAAGGGGGTTGCACAGCAGAAGAAAAAAACACCCATATAGCTCAGAGATAAGAGTAAAAGAATGGTAAGTAGTGCATTATTGCATCTCACAGGAGAATGCAATCAATTGCATACTTAAGAAAGTAATAACTTTGTTTCATCCCTATTTTCAAATAAATATTTACAATACAGACATTTCCCCTGAAATATTGATAATCCTTGGGAAATGAGTCACACTGCTTGATAATCACCAGTGCAGGACATAAGTGCACAGGTCATAAAGATACATGGTTTTTCAAACTGCATTATAATTACCAGACTGATAATTTCTGTGCAGATTTTTGGGCCCCATGGCCCTCTCCTGGCCAATGAAATCTAAATCTCTCTCTAAAACACACCTGCTCTATCCACAGTTCCATGGACTCTCTTTAGTGGCCTTCCAATAGTTAGCAGCTTGGCCTCTTTATTCAGATCTCTTTCTTACCTGTTTCACTTGCGCGCAGAGGAGACCTTTTCCCCCTGTGTTTGTTGCGACTCCACGCTGCCTTGTGGCTTCTTTGATGTAGTCCAGGAAGAATTCCCTGTCAATAAAACAACACATACCATGACAATTGGGACGGTATTTCCCACATGTCGCTGGTTTCCCAGAGTTGATCCAGCTTGTGGGGGGTCCTCCCAACTCACCTGGCTAGAAGAAGCTTCTAACACCTTCAGGTGCGAGGGGACGAATGATCTGGCCTCTTTGCTCTTTTCCAGAGGCCTGAAGGATAAGGGAAAGGACGTCCTTGTCTGGATCCTGTAGTTCAGGTCGTTGGTCAGGGCTGCCAGTTCTGTTTTCAGTGCAGTAACATAGTACAGAGAGATTGCTGCGAGGCAAGACGACACAAACGCGGCTAACCCCAGAAAGGCTAGTAAGAGCACTTTGTGATCCAAACCATTCGTAGGGTGAGAGGAAGAGGAGACGAAGGGAGAGCGCTTTCTTTGCATGTGGCCCATAAATGTCATATCTCCTTTATTAAAGCCAGATGGAAACTTCAGCTGCTACTCATTTTGGGGACTAAATACATTTGGCCAGTTGCATCCAAGATATGTAGCCAGAATGCCCACAGCCTGCGCTTCCTGTCATATGGTCCTATTGAGGCAAATCTAAACCGTTCTGCTCTGTGAATTTTCAATTTGCTGTTTCTGTGGTTCCTCAACCCATCTTCCTCCTTTCAGTTTCAACTTCATTTTCTAGCTGTTTACTACTGATATTATGTCTTTGCCATCCAGGCATCATGACCTAGGCTGGTTGTCTGAAATGTTTCATACCCGAATTCATCCTTAAAATCAGGGTAAGAAATGTGTGGCTCCAAAGGGGCAAGAGGTAGCCTCCTAGCACCTCCCACACCTTCCTTCCTTCCTTCGTTTGTTCTCCTCTATGAGTCACAAAGGCAATTTTGCCATGTCCCTCCCCCCCACCCCCAATCATTTTTAAAATATATTTTTGGCCATTAGAGGACAGAAGAAGGCTCTTTTAGTCAGAAAAACCCGTTTTTATAAGAAACAATTAGGGAGTAACAGAGGAATGTTTGGCCCTACTAGATCCAGGGATGGACTTTGGGAGGTTCCCCCCCCCTTAGCGCTCTGCCTCTCCGTCTTCAGACTCCCAACTCTTCTCCTCCTCCTCCTCACCTGGAAGATCCAGGTTTTTTGCAAGGCCTCTTCACCACTCTGATTCCAACAGCCTCGGCTCCATCAGGCCCTGACACCTCCTATCAGGTTTCAGCCTCTATATCCTTGGCTCTGGCTGTGCATCCGAAGCTTCGCCCTCAGCTGTCTGCTTCTTTAGGAGCTCCTCCTTGACTTCAAACTTCGGATCCGCCTGATGCTCAGTCTCCTTTGCTCCTCTCCCTCCACCTCAGGCTTTGGATCCATCTGTCTCAGAGCCCCAGCAGGTCTCCTCATAGCCTTATTGGCAGCCTCCTCAGCAGATTCCTTACCTCCAGGTGCCTCTTCTGGAGCAAAGGGGAGCCTCTCACTTACCTTCACAGAGAGCAACTGGGCACTACTCTGAGGGGAGGGCTTTTTCTGCCCCCCCCCACCTATGCCAGCTCCAACAATACAAACAGCTTTGTCCACGCACAACATGCTGCCCATTTGGTGGTGGTCTCTGGCACTTTACCCGTGCCCTCTGTTTTGGCACACTTGCTGGCCTCCTCCGTGCTGGCTCAGATACCTCCTTTGGCTCTGCCCCAGACTGAGCATTATCTGGGTCCCCCCCTTGGCTCCAGCTGTGGCTGCCCCAGCCGGGGCCCTCTCAACTCTGAGACATGGCCAAAAGCATTGTAGGCATACTCGTAGCTGGGATTCGATGCAGGCTAAGTATGCTCATTTCTCTGTTCTGGATATTCTTATTCCTCCCCAGCGACTTCGGATCTGACAATTTTGAAACTGGGTTACCATCACTGCAGCTTGGCTTATTTGGCTCCGGTGCCTGCTGGGGTCCATCACTTTCAAGACCCTCCTTTCAGGTTCGATCCTGCCTGCTTCTAGCCAGTGCCAATTGATAAAACCCCAGCAGCAGTGCCAGCTCCCACCTTCTGTTAGTTCCAATCCACGCCTTCAATTTCATCAGCCGTCTTTGGCTCTGGCCACCCTCAGATCCAATCCTCAAGCCCAGCCACAGTATCAGGACTCCCAATCGATGCACCAGAATTATCAAACTCAACTTCCTGTCATTCATCACCCTCCTGCCTCACCATCTGCTTCGGATTCATCCTCTTTTTCTGAATTGGAGTCTGAGCCTCCTTTGGCTATCATCACAACACCCATGTCTGTAGTAGGTGATGCCTAAATTCTCTGTCTCCTTCTGAAAATACTAAGGCTTATTCTGATTTCATAATCTGCATGGCTTCTTCTCTCAATTTAGCTACTCATAGACCTTCACCCCAACATTCTGATCATCTGTATGATCAGATTACTTCTGATGTTTCCTCTCCAGTTAATCTCGGAATGGACCCATCTCTCATAGCCTTAGCAAAGGATGCTTGGAAAAAGCCAGCATCTTCAGCTCCTACCACCAGGAGAATTGATCCATGACAAGGGAGTCTCCTTTATTCTAAAACAGTGGTTCTTAACCTTGGGTTACTCAGGTGTTTTTGGACTGCAACTCCCAGAAGCCTTCACCACCAGCTGTGCTGGCTGGGGTTTCTGGGAGTTGCAGTTCAAAAACACCTGAGTAACCCAAGGTTAAGAACCACTGTTCTAAAACATCCACATCCTGATTCGGTGATCATAGTGGCCTCCCAGATTAGGTCAAGGGGTAAAAAGGTACCAGTCCCCCAGAGTAGGGAGGTCCGCAAGTTGGATAGTATAGGCAGGCACCTCATTACTCCTCAATAAGCTTCAGTCCCCCTGGACACTTTACTTGGCTCAGCCCATGCAGACATTGCTGCCATATACCAAGAAGCCATGATTGTAGCAGCACAGCAAATGCACACAGCCCACCATGCTGTCGACTGTGCTGCCAAAGTTATAGCTATGTCAGTCACCATCAGATGCCATGCTTGGCTCCATTTGGCTGGTCTGGCAGATGTTAATACTCAGATTGAAAATCTCCCTTTTGATGGTGACAATCTTTTCCACAATAAGACTGATATCATGGATGAACGTCAAAAGAAGCACAGTTCTCCCAAGAGGCTGGGAGTTTACCCTCAGCAACAACAACATTCCTCCTGCCAACCCTGGAGGTACCCTTCTTTTGCTCCCCCACCTTGACAATCCTATGACAGGCAGAGAACTTTTCCATCTACATCCAACTATGACTTACGGTATTATTCACAGAGGAGCAAACGTCAGAAGTATAGGTCCCCTTAGGTCTCCAAATGCCAGGACCACAAATCAGAGTCTTTGATCTCCAAGACCATTTGTTTAAGCCAACCTCTTTCTCCGGACTCCTCTCCACCATTGGCCCCTTTCCTACCAGTTTGTCTCTTGGACAAATGGGTCCTCGCCACTGTCGGTCATGGCTATGCTACAGATTTCTACTCCCTTCCCCCAGTGGGAATGTTCAAACAAACCTCATCTTCAGCAGTTCTTGAACAGGAGGTCCTCTCCCTACTTTACAAAGATGTGATCCAGCCAGTACCTCATCGCAGAGGTCATTACTCTTGCTTCTTCAAGGTCCCAAAGGACAGTGGCCTCAGACCAATCCTGGACCTCCACAGGCTCAACAAGTTCATCCATGCCAAGAAATTTCACATGCCAATATATATACCTGTCCTTGATATATATAGGCCTTCTATATACATATATATATATACATATATATATATACATATACATACATATGTACATATATACATATACATATATATACATAATATATATACATATGCATACACATATATATACATATACATATATACATATACATATATATACATACAGTGGGGTCTTGACTTGAGAACTTAATTCGTATTGGAAGGCGGTTCTCAAGTCAAAAAGTTCTCAGGTCAAATCTGCATTTCCCATAGGAATGCATTGAAAACCATTTGATCCGTATCTGCTCTTTTCCGTCCATAGAAACTAATGGGAAGCTGCTATTCTGCCTTCAACCACTAGAGGGGGATATTTTGTTTCTTTTTTTTTCTTAGGTCAAGAAAGGTTCAGGGAAGGCAGGGAAAATACAGTCCAGGCAGTACCAGGCAGTCTGAAGACTCCCAATCCACTCTCTAAACTCTGGGAGAAGTGAGGAAGCAGACAGGCACCCTTTTCACTGGCCAACAATTAACTGAAAGTTCAGATTTTGCACTTTCCCTGCCTCCCACGTGGTTTTTTTTCCAGTTCTTAACTCAAATCTAAGTCTGTAAGTCAATATTTTCCTAAGAGAGTGGTTCTTAAGTCAAAATGTTCTTAACTCAAGCCGTTCTTAAGTCAAGACCCCACTGTATATACATATACATATATACATATACATATACATCTATATATCTATATCTATCTATATCTATCTATCTATCTATACATACATACATACATACATACATACATACATTTTATATATATATAAAAGGACAGGTCAAGTCATGAATGAACAATCTCAAAAATGACCTGTCCTTGAATATATAAATATTCCTGCTCAACAGGCTGGGAGGACAGCACCCTTAGGATCAATTGTTTCTGGCACCACCTACTCACATTCTCCAGTGAAACGTCCTTGCATGTGATGATTTTTTCTAATTCCCACCTAAGCTGTTGCTTAGACCAATAAGTCAGTGCTAAATAAGTAGGCTCATGTGAATTAATGGAACTTACAGCATTAACTCACCAAATCTCCGATTCAGTGGGCCTACTCTAAGTGAAACTTGCTACTCTAAGCAACAGGACTTTGGTTAGCATATCTGTTATTGCAACCAGGCCCAATGAATGTGTACTGTGTTATTCTGAAGTTGCCTTATGAATTATTGTTTTGAGAAGGGGGGATACAAGCAAAGCATATCTGCTAGGTGATTATCCAAGTTTTTTTAATGCTTCCAGTGTTGGGGCACTCACCAACTTCCAAGGTAATTGGTTCCACTATCGTACTGCTCTAACAGTTAGGAAGTTTTTCCTGATATTCAACCGAAATCTGGCTTCCTTTAATTCGAGTCCATTGTTGTGTGTCCTGCACTCTGGGATGATCAAGAACAGATCCTGCCCCTCCTCTGTATGATAGCCTTTCAGATATCATCCCTCAATCTTCTTTTCTCAAGGCTAAATAAGAACTAAGTCTTGAATATCTTCTGAAAAATTCTGAAGTATATGAAATGAGTAAAGGCTTTTTCTGGAGAAGAAAAACTGCCTTTATAGTCCATTAATTTTTTGTAAAACCACAGATCCTTGATATGAGTTTGCTAAACAAATAATCTCTGTCTTTCAGTAAAATCAGCATAAAATCTTAGCAAGAAGTTGATTAATGTGCCTTTCTCTAAGAAATAGAATTTAAAGTTAAGTTTATCAAAACAACCAGAAGTATCAATTCATTTACAGTACTGAATGTAAAAACTATCTGGATCATAAGTTAGTAGACCTCTCCATGTTTAATTTTGTTCTTTAGGCAAGTACAGACAAGAGCACACATTTTTAAAATGTTCATTCTTTATCACCTTCAACAAGTCCAGGTACAATCAAAAAGACAGACTGGAATTAGTTATATTATTGTGACATTAGATGACAATTTTTCGGTTTCTTCATGGGAATGACTCTTTAGCACTTCTTTGATGAACTGTTCAAGTGCACTGAAGTAGCCTTGGCACTGCCAAGTGTCATTGTGAGTTCCATCTGGAAATATTGCCATTCTTTTAGTCCGAGCAGGAGAAAGTTCATAAAGCTGCTTCATCATAACTGGAGGGATCAACTGGTCAGCCAGCCCAGAGATGAAAAGTGAAGGCATTCTGCACTGAGAAATTTTTCTGTAAGACAGGAACTTGTTTTTATAGCACCACAAAGGAAGGTACCTCACTGGGAAGAAAGAAAACAGAGTGCTGGCCATGTGCGGGATACTAAGGAATGTGTTCTCCACCATGATGGCAGAAATCCTATGGGCATTCTCAGAAGCTAGATGAACAGCAACGGCTCCCCCTAAGGAACGGCCAAAGAGAACAAATTTTGTCTTATCCAAATCGGATCTAGTCATTACATAGTCTAGAACAGCCTCTGAATCTAAATAGATGCCCTCCTCACTTGCTTCTCCTTCACTTTTCCCATAGCCTCTATAGTCAACCAGCAATAAGTTTACTTTCAAGTTCACAAGCATCAATAAAGCATTTGGCAGTCTGTGACCAATGTTTCCTGCATTCCCATGAAAGTAAATGATAGTAGGTGAATATGAAGAATTATCCCCTGTAAATCTGAGGAGAATTAGATTAAGCAACACACCATCTTTGGTTCTGATGAAGATATTCTCATGTGGGATGCCAGTAGGCATAGGAACATAAAGTCGTGATGAAGAGGGTTGCTCGGGGAAATAAAGCAATACATCCTGGAATTTATACAATATCCCTGCAATAGATATAAATATTAACAGAAGTAAAATCATGCCTCCATACAGATGAAAAGTTACTATCAAAGGTAAGAGAGAAATACGACAGAGTCCCCAGGACCATGACATCAAGGTAAGTAGACATTTTTCAATGAAAGTCCAGAGCCTCCATGTTTTTTCCATTATAGTAATCAAGGATTCTTTACTCCATATGAATCCTGAAAGAAGAAAATATATTTCAGCTTTTAAAAAAAACTAATACATTCTACAGCAATGTAATATGACAGGAACACAACTGCTTCTAACAACAATATAGAAAGTTTAAAACTGAACTTTAAAAACAGGAAATAACTACTCACTTATTCCAGACATGTTCAAAATATGGCAAGTCAGTAAAATTACTTAACTACATTACATTAAAAGAAATTAGAATTTCACAAATAAATCTAAGTAAGGCAGCTGGAGAGCCTCTCTCTCTTCTCTAAATCCAGGCATTTAATATCGTGATTCAAAAGCTCTCCCACAGCGAGATATAAATCAATTCCCATCTTGCAGACATTTCCTGAATGTGTACACTAACTAGATAATATCACATAACAACAAAATAATTAAAACATATTGGTTGTAACTTAAGACTCGGTTCTACCTAGAGTTCTATCTGACAGTAGTTTTGCAGGACACCCAATTTTTGCTGATCCTCTCTACCCACTTAAGCTTCCTCCCCTGTAGCTCAGTGTTATCATCCCCTCCAGAACAAAATAACACATGATCAAGAGGACTGCATTAGGTAGGGCCCATTGCCAAAGATACATGTTGTGATTTGCAGAAGTCCCTGTTTGGTACTACCAATAATTCAAAGTAAAGTTTTCCACATCGACAACACATGTCCAAATACAGTATAACCCTTCCACCAACTGGCAATGAGTCTTTTGAAACTTCCATGGTCTCAGATCATAAACTAAAGAATAATACTATTCTAGGCACAGTGGGTGGTCCTGCTAAAACTTGGCATATTAGATTCTGTGATGAGTTTTTATCTCGACTAATCTGGGAAGACATCAATTAATAAACATACTACTATGTAATTTCTAATCCATAAACTCAGATGTTTCATTATTTTTAATAATTCTACTACATAAAAATACATGTTCATGCAATATTCGATACAAGGGTTGAAATTCTGTTCTATATGTTATGCTATGCAAGGCTGATGATATAATCAGCTGTAACAAATTTTCGGGGGGGGGGGGGATATTCCATTCACACACCCCCGCAAGGTTCCCAAGGAATTCCTTTTTTATTGTCGTTCTTAGGAACTCATTAGGAACTGCATCTGCACATCCCACAGGCCCCAATGTATTCCCAACAACAAAATGGGATCCATAGGACCTCTGGGAATTTGGGGGACCAGGAGTGGGAATAGGAAATGTTTGAAAAAACAGAATTATCATGGTGTAATTTAAAGAACAGAGTTTCAGCCACCACACGATTCCAGTCAAATGGATTGTAAATATCCAGCATGTTTATCTTCATTAAAGAGTTCCAATATAAAACGATCTTTTTTTAAAAAATACTATTTTTAAAAAATTTGATAACAAAAATATAGAGAGATTAGATTCAGAGAAACATAAATGGCAGTAACAGTACCGTTACTCAAACTGTTGTGAAAGCATATGAGATGGTACACCAAATTACCTGGACTGCTGTCCCAGTGCATAAAACCATTATCAGGGATAAAGACATACGATATGCACCTAGAGGGAGGGAGATGGACCCTTATTCAGGCATTAAACCTGAATCTATGTATGGCTTAATAAGGGCTAGAGGCAGAGATATACATGCAAGCCCTGCCATCTAGATCCAAAACCTGCTCAGAGGCCTCTTAAGGCTTTTTCATGGTTCTTGATCACATAAGTGCTGTGAGTGCATTCAACTAAACATACAACACCCCCTGCAGACCTTCACATTAAACACATGAAAAGCTGAGTGAATTTCAGACTTTTGAAGATGACAGGTCACTTCAGAAGTTATGCCAGTAAAATGTTTTCACCTTATGGTGACACAACACTGCTGCTTTTGCACCAGGATTACAAGATGTACATATTGTGGATCCTATTCTACCCCAAAAAGAATTATACTGCATATGTACTAGCCAAAGGGGAACTTCCATCCAAGACATGGTGGCTTATTTTGGGAAAATGTAAGAAATTAGATATATAAACAGAGATACCAAATCCAAGTATTTTATAAAGTGATGTTGCAGAGGTGATTATATTAAGATACATTTTAATCAATGATTTTTTAAAAAAACAAATTGATTTAAATCAAAATAATCATTTTTAAAATTTAATCTGTGATTTAAATTGTGATTTAAACCAATTTGATTTTAAAAAATCATTAATTTTTATCCACTCTGCTAACAAATACTACCATATGAGTGCTATCATTTTAAGTTCTGTGTATGGGTATATCGAAAGATAGTGGGTTCACATTTAAAGATAATTCATGGTTTAGCAATATGTAAATGCACTTTTAAATGCACGGATTGCTGCCTTGTTGTGGCGAAGGGACTTGAGTAACTCAGAGAAGCTATGGGTTATGCTGTGCAGGGACACCCAAGACGGACAGGTCATAGTGGAGAGTTCCGACTAAACGCAATCCACCTGGAGCAGGAACTGGCAAGCCACTCCAGTATCCCTGCCAAGAAAACCCCATGAACAGAAACAAAAGGCCTAAAAGATATGACGCTGGAAGATAAGCCCCTCAGGTCAGAAGGCATCCAACATGCTACTGAGGAAGAGCAGAGGACAAGGACAAGTAGCTATAGAGCTAATGAAGTGGTTGAGCCAAACCCGAAGGACACTAAGCTGTGGACGCGCCTGGAAGTAAAAGGAAAATCCGATGCTGCAAAGAAAAATACTGCATAGGAATCTGGAATGTAATATCTATGAATCTTGGTAAACTGGATGTGGTCAAACAAGAGATGGCAAGAATAAACACTGACATCCTGGGTGTCAGTGAACTAAAATGGATGGGAATGGGTGAATTCAATTCAGGCGAATATCATATCTACCATTGTGGGCAAGAATCCTGTAGAAGAAATGGAGCAGCCCTTAGTCAACAAAAGAGTGGGAAAAGCTGAACCGGGATACAATCTGAAAAATGATAAAATGATTTCAATACAAATCCAAGGCAGACCTTTCAACATCACAATAATCCAAGTTTATGCACCAACCACCAATGCTAAAGAGGCTGAAATTGACCAATTCCATGAAGACTTACAACACCTTCTAGAACTGACACCAAAGAAAGATGTTCTTCTCATTCTAGGGGACTGGAATGCTAAAGTAGGGAGTCAAGAAATAAAAGGAACAACAGGGAAGTTTGGCCTTGGAGTTCAAAAGGAAGCAGGGCAAAGGCTAACAGAGTTCTGTCAAGAGAACAAGTTGGTCATCACAAACACTCAACAACACAAGCGGCGACTCTACACATGGACATCACCAGATGGGCAATATCGAAATCAGATTGATTATATTCTCTGCAGCCAAAGATGGGGAAGCTCTATACAGTCAGCAAAAACAAGACCTGGAGCTGATTATGGCTCTGATCATCAGCTTCTCATAGCAAAATTCAAGCTTAAATTGAAGAGAGTAGGAAAAACCACTGGGCCACTCAGGTATAATCTAAACCAAATCCCTTATGAACACACAGTGGAAGTGAAGAACAGATATAAGGACATCGATTTGGTGGACAGAGTGCCTGAAGAACTATGGATGGAGTCTCGTAACATTGTACAGGAGGCAGCAATAAAAACCATCCCAAAGAAAAGGAAATGCAAGAAAGCAAAGTGGCTGTCCAACGAGGCCTTACAAAAGCAGAGAAGAGAAGGGAAACAAAGTGCAAGGGAGATAGGGAAAGTTAAAGAAAAATTGAATGCAGACTTCCAAAGAATAGCAAGGAGAGACAAAAGGGCCTTCTTAAATGAACAGTGCACAGAGGGAAATGATAGAAAGGGAAAAACCAGAGATCTGTTCAAGAAAATTGGAGATATTAAAGGAACATTTTGTGCAAAGATGGACATGATAAAGGACAAAAATGGGAGGGACTGAACAGAAGCAGAAGACATCAAGAAGAGGTGGCAAGAATACACAGAGGAATTATTCCAGAAAGATTTGGATATCCTGGATACCCAGGTAGTGTGATTGCTGACCTTGAGCCAGACATCCTGGCGAGTGAAGTCAAGTGGGCCTTAGAAAGCATGGCAAACAAGGCCAGTGGAGGTGATGGCATTCCAGTTGAACTATTTCAAATCTTAAAAGATGACGCTGTTAAAGTGCTACATTCAATATGCCAGCAAGTTTGGAAAACTCAGTGGTGGCCAGAGGACTGGAAAAGATCAGTCTACATCCCAATCCCAAAGAAGGGCAGTGCCAAAGAATGCTCCAACTACCGTACAATTGCACTCATTTCACACGCTAGCAAGGTTATGCTCAAGATCCTCCAAGGCAGGCTTCAGCAGTATGTGGACCGAGAACTGCCAGAAGTACAAGCTGGATTTCGAAAGGGCAAAGGAACTAGTGACCAAATTGCTAACACTGGCCGGATTATGGAGAAAGCCATAGTTCCAGAAAAACATCTACTTCTGCTTAACTGATTGTGCAAAAGCCTTTGACTGTGTGGACCACAGCAAACTATTGCAAGTCCTTAAAGAAACGGGAGTGCCTGACCACCTTATATATATCTTGAGAAATTATACGTGGGACAACTAGATATGGAACAACTGATTGGTTCAAAATTCGGAAAGGAGTATGGCAAGGCTGTATATTGTCCTCCTGCTTATTTAACTTATATGCACAATATATCATGCGAAAGGCCAGACTGAAGGAATCCCAAACCAGATTTAAGATTGCCGGAAGAAATATCAACAACCTCCAATATGCAGATGATACTTCTCTGATGGCAGAGAGTGAGGAGGAATTAAGGAACCTCTTAATGAGGGTGAAAGAGGAGAGTGCAAAAATGGTCTGAAGCTCAACAGAAAAAAAAACTAAGATCATGGCCACTTGCCCATCACCTCATGGCAAACAGAATAGAAGATATAGAGCCAGTGACAGATTTTACTTTCTTCGGCTCCAAAGACGCCTGCTTCTTGGGAGGAAAGTGATGACAAACGTAGACAGCATCTTAAAAAGCAGAGACATCACCTTGCCGACAAAAGTCTGCATAGTCAAAGCTATGGTTTTTCCTATAGTGATGTATGGAAGTGAGAGTTGGACCATAAAGAATGCTGACTGCTGAAGAATTGATGCTTTTGAATTGTGGTGCTGGAGGAGGCTCTTGAGAGTCCCCTGGACTGCAAGGAGAAGTAACCTATCCATTCTGAAGGAAATCAACCCTGAGTGCTCACTGGAAGGACAGATCCTGAAGCTGAGCCTCCAATACTTTGGCCATCTCATGAGAAGAGAAGACTCCCTGGAAAAGACCTTGATGTTGGGAAAGTGTGAGGACAAGAAGAGAAGGGGACGAGAGAAGACAAGATGGTTGGATAGTGTCATTGAAGCTACCAACATGAATTTGACCCAACTCTGGGAGGCACTGGAAGACAAGAGGGCCTGGCGTGCTCTGGTCCATGGGGTCACAAAGAGTCGGACACGACTAAACAACAACAACAACAAATGCACTTTAGGCCTGAGGAAGGCTCTGGGCTCATTACAGACTCTCCATTCTCCATCCACAAAATCTGGGAGAAGGACTTCTGCAGTATTTGGATTCTATTCAAGAAAATTCAGCTTAGTGTTCATAGACTCATAGAATAATGAAGTTGGAAGGGGCCTAGAAGGCCATCGAGTCCAACCCCCTACGCAGTTCAGGAATCCAAATCAACATATATCTGACAGATGGTTGTCTGATTTTCTATTGAATGGCTCCAGCACTGAAACATTTCCCACCTCTTGAGGCAATTGGTTCCAGTGTCACACTGCTTCTAACAGTTAGGAAGTTTTTCCTAAAATTAAACCAAAATCTGGCTACCTGTAATTTGAGTCCAATATTATGTGTCCTGCACTCTGGAATGACAGAGAACAGATCTTGCCCCTCCCTCTATATGACAGTTTTTCAAGTATTTAAAACACGCTATTACATCTTCCTTTGTCAAGAACATGCCCCGTTCTTTTCGTCTTTCCTCACAGAGCTTGATTTCCAGTCATTCTTGTTTCCTGTTCTGAACTTACTCTACTTGTTGGCATCCTTTTTAAAGTTCAGTGTCTAGAACTTGATACAGTACTCAAGATGAGGCTTAAGCATTGTCGAATAGAGGGGAACTAGTACTTCATGGAATTTAGAGACTCCATTAATGCAGCTGAAAATAGCATTTGCCTTTTTTTTTTTTACAACCGCATCACACATCTCATAATCTAAAAGAATAAGAGGATCCTTCTTGTTCAGAAAATAACTGACCAGCGTTTCCCCATCGTGTTTGGTTCCCCCCCCCATGTTTAGATCTTTACCCTTATCCCTGTTCAGTTTCAGCCTGTTGTATTCAGACCAGTGCTTGAGCCTGTTGAGATCTTTATGAATTTTGATTCTGTCTTCTAGGGTATAGCTATTCCATCCAATTCTGCGTAATAAGCATTCTCTGCATGCACTCACCCAAATCATTCACAAAAATGCTGAACATCAGTCTGTTCAGAACTGAGCCTTGTGATAGCCCACTTGTTACCTCCTCCCAGATTGAGAAGGAGGCATTGCTAAGAACTCTCCAGGTACGATTCCTTAACCAACTGTGTATACAGTTGACAGTTGTTCTTCTATCCAGTTTACACCTAGTTAGTTTGCTAATCAGAATATCATGGGGTACTTTGTCAAAAAGCTTCGCTAAAGTCAAGATATATTATGTTTGTTATTAATACACTAGGATGAATTTTCAGTTCTGGTTAAACAAACCTTCTACAGACTGACACTGCCTTGGGTAGAAGTGATTCGAATGTTTGTTTTGATGCACAATTGATCAGTTTTCTTATTCTAATCTTCATCTTATTAAGCTCCAAATATAATGTTAAACAGGGATTCTGTGAAAATGAGGCTACATGCCATCAAAGTAATTCTACTGGCTCCAGAGGAAGAGAAAGTTTTGTTCACTTACTACATCTTGCACACATAAACACCTCATAATGGTTAGTGTTATCATGTACAAATCACCTTATTTTAAAGATTTCCAAAGCATTTAAGTAAACAAGTAAAACATCTTTCCTAATTTATATGATTTTCTTTCTCATAACATTGAATTACTCTTCTTGAATATTCAAGCCATTGCTGGACATTTTTGGTGGTACAGGAAACCCTCAGAAGAACCATGCAAGGCACCAGGGTAATTTTTTAGGGGCTACGTGGAGAAAATGCATCTATATTTGCATGTGAGCACTTCTAATCATACATTGTTTTGTTCTCTGACTATATAGCCTGTATAATTATAATAAATGTAAACTGCCCAGAGAGTGCTTTAAGCACTACAGAACAGTATATAAGCAGAACACTTTTTTTTCACAATGGCTGATGTTCAGTAGTAAGTCACAACTTGACAATACCCATTGAGTCTATGGAACTTACATAGGGGTTGATTCAATGGGTCTACTCTAATGGCTACTTTCTACTGGAGTTCATACAGTTATTATTAAAACCATGGATGATAGTCTACCAAAAGTGAAAAGGGATTCAACTTACTCCAGTAATGCAGTACATGATATCATAAACACATCTGATATTGTTTGCCATGAGAAAGATATTGTATCTTTGCTATATCAAGTCACATTATTTCTTCTTTATTATTCAGGAAAACAGTAATCTTACCAGTGGTCCTGCTATATATGAGCAGTAACATTTATTAGACATCCAGTTCAAGGTATCCTATGCTAGAAAGGATAAATGACTTAATATATACTAATACAAAAACAAAAGGCTACTGGTGCAATCATACCTAAATATCAGGTCCTTGAAGTTAAAGTCCGTTACACAGGCCATTTCTTTTGCACTTTACACCAGGAACTGCTTCATAAGAAAAGATTCCGAGAATGGCAGAGCTATAACACAAAGAGAAAAGAAAGAAAAATAGAGCAGTTTTTACTTTAAAATACTGAAGTGAATTGGGGGGGGGGGATCCTTTACAAACAAAACCTATTCTAGCCCACAATGTTACTTGAGAAGAAGGCCACTGTCAGAAATCTCAAGGTGAATTTTGAAATATTTAGCTTACGAATCCATAATAGCAATCCCTTTCAATTGGCTTTCTTAGGTGCTAACTAGATGGATCATAGCAGATCTCCTGAGGGATTTTTTTGATTACAAACAAGTGCAGCAGCACTGTACACTAGAGCTACATAGGGCTTTAAATCTCCCCCCCCCCCCACCCCTACAGTGTGCAACTGGTTGGTATGATGAAGTATCCTGCTTCTCCTGGAGAGAGTATGCAGCTGTCCTGATGGATAGCTGCTGATAGCATTAGCCTTCATTAAAATAATACATACCATCTTGTTGCATCTGGAATACTGCGATTGTTTTTGTTGTTCTATCTCAAAAGAGACAAGTTGGATCATCTTCCACACAATTACAGAGTAACACACCTGGGACTTTTTAATGCAGACTGGGGGTTGGGAAGTTGAGATTTACAAAATTATTAACACCATGGGAACATTAAAACATTTCTGCCTTTTTTGGATTCAGTGGCCTTATAGGCCCTTTACAACTGCATTATTCTATGATTCTATGCATCATACAGTGGAGGATACACTTGTGGTGATGACCACAAGCTTAGACAGTTTTTTAAAGTATTGGATAAATTCAAAGGAGATATTTAACTAGATAGGTTGGGCTATCTGTGAATATCAGCTGTTTTGCTGGACTACAAAAACCTTGTGATCTAGCAAGGGACTGGCTAGATTCTCCCATCCGGTAATTGAACAATACTCAAAGGAACTACACATGCAGAAGGATAACTACAAAACGTTTCTGTGACACACCATTAAGCCAATATAATGTGTCAAGACACAAAGAAATGTCCCTGCGCTTCTCCAAAATCACACAATTTGCATACATTTGATGCAATCACCCAAACTTTTATAATTGAACTATTACTATCTAAAGTGCTACAGGATGTTCATCATGATTATAAATAGAATGCTAAAGTTGCTAGATATATAATCAAAATCAGTCAATAAATATAACATTTGTTATCATTTTCATGTAACAGTCTTTCCCCGAAAATACTTATTTCTTCACAAGCCCTTTCACAGTTGCAATATTTGGCACATAATTCTTATTACTATTGAGAGATGCAGCAAAACTCAGACTATGCTGTTCATCCCAGAATTCACAAGCTAGTTCTGAAAGTCATTATACAACAATCTTAATGTATTGTTATAATCTTTGAAATAATAATCCTCAATAGAACATTTAAGTTTCTTTAATGACTCTTTCCTTTTTTACTATGCCTATGGGCAGACTTCAGGTTTCTCAAATTAGCTTTGTGTTTTGTTTTATTTTTGTTAAAATTAAACAATCAATGGTAGCTCAAGAGGCAAATTTAATCCCATCTATAGATTTACCATCCTTCAGGGATTTGGACACCTCAGCAAAGAAGCCTCCAAAAACTACTGCTGGGCTCCTACTTCCCAGATTGGGAGCACCAAGACTGAGCGATTAGCAGATGACCAGGCAGGAATTTTGTGTGCACAGTTTACTAACCTACTGCAGACTGCTCAGAAATCTGCTAGTAGATTCTTAGCTACATTCTTCTCCACACCAACTAGACTTTCTGCATGCTTTTACTAGGGCACCATGCTTTAAACCAATAGGGATTACTTCCAGATAAACTCATGTAGGCTTCAAGTCTAAAATCTTACAGTTGCAATCAAAATTATTCAACCCCCATTGCAAATCAGGTTTATTGTAAAAATGTACAGACTTTCAGCTGTTTGCAATGAACAAATCAAACAAAAGCAATTCAAATAGCTCAACACAACAAATGCTTTAAGTGGTTTTCCCAAATTCAACTGAAAATGGGCCACTAACGAAGCCCTTGATTCGTTACATCACTTGTGCTTAAGACACCTGTTTTGCATATTTATGCTGTTGTGAGGGAATCTATTCAGGCGGTTGAATAATTCTGAGATTGCAGAATTCATTGATAGCTGCATTTTCAGTTGAATTTGGGGAAACCACTTGACGCTTTTGTTGTGTTGAGCTATTTCAGTTGCTTTTGTTTGATTTGTTCATTGCAAACAGCTGAACATCTGCAATTTTGACAATAAATCTGATTTGAAATGGAGGTTAAATAATTCTGATTACAATTGTAAATTATATTATTTGTAAATAAGCCTATCATCTCCACACCTCCATGGGATAAAAGCCCCAGTATTAAGAGAGAATTCCTGGTGCTACCAAACAAAAAATAGAGCCATTATTTCATCATTTTTTTCCAAAAGGACTTTGGGGAAACTGGGGGGAAATTAAAAAGGCATAAAGGAAGAGCTGGAAAAGATACAAAATTTTCAAGATATTGTCACCGGGCCAAGAGACAAAATTGTATGGATAAGTCAGGATATATATACAGTTAGGTCCATAAATAACTGGATACTGGAACAATTTTCATAGTTCTGCCTCTGTTCACCACCACAATGGATTCAAAATGAAACAACCGAGATGCAATTTAAGTGCAGAGGTTCATTTTCAATTCAAGAGATCGAACTAAAATATAATATGAAACTTTTAGGAATTACAACCATTTTCATACACAGGCCTCTAATTTCAGGGGCTCAAATGTAATTGGACAAATTAACACAATCATAAATAAAATGTTCATTTTTAATACTCTGTCGAGAATCCTTTGCATGCAATGACTGCTTGAAGTCTGAAACACATGGACATCACAAAACGCTGTTTCCTCCTTTGTGATGTTTTGCCAGGCCTTTACCGCAGTTTTCTTTAGTTGTTGTTTGTGGGTCTTTCTGCCTTAAGCTTTGTCTTCAGCAAGTGAAATGCATGCTCAATTGGGCTGAGATCAGATTGACTCAGCCATTGCAGAATATTCCACTTTTTTGCCTTAAACAACACCTGGGTTGCTTTCGCAGTATGTTCTGGGTCACTGTCCATCTGTAAAGAAAAGCACCAACCAATCCACTTTGCTGAATTTGGGTGAATCTGAGCAGATAATATATCCCTATACACTTCAAAATTCATCCAGCTGTTTGTCTTCTATCACAACATCAATAAACACTAGTGACCCAGTGCCATTGGAAGCCATGCATGCCCATGCCATCACACTGCCTCCACTGTGTTTTAAAGATGATGTGGTATGCTTTGGATCATGAGCCATTCCAAGCCTTCTCCATACTTTTTTCATCCCACCATTCTGGTACAGTACAGGGCGATCTTAGTTTCATCTGTCCAAAGAATGCTGTTCCAGAACTGGGCTGGCTTTTTTTAGATTTTTTTTTTTTTGCAATGTTTAATCTGGTCTTTCTATTCATGAGGCTTATGAATGATTTGCACCTTGTGGTGAATCCTCTGTATTTGCTCTTGTGAAGTCTTCTCTTTACAGCAGACTTGGATAATGATATGCCCACCTTCTGGAGAGTGTTCTTCACTTAGCTGGATGTTGTGAAGGGTTTTTTCTTTACCACAGAAAGGATCCTATTATCATCCACCACTGTTATCCAGCCTTTTTCTGTTGTAGTCACGTGTGTGTTCTTTTTTCCCCTCAGAATATATCAATTTGTTGGTTTGGCTACTCCGAATGTTCCTGCTATCTCTCTGTTGGATTTCCTCTTCTTTGCAGCCTAAGGATGGCCTGTTCCACTTGCATTGAGAGCTCCTCTGAACCCATGTTGTGGGTTCACAGCAACAGGTTCCAAATGTGAATGCCACATCTGGAATCGACTCCAGACCTTTTATCTGCTTAATTGATGAATAAATAATTAAGGAATAGCCCACACCTGTCCCTGAAACAGCTTTTTCAGTCAACTGTCCAATTACTTTTGGTCCCTTGAAAAAGAGGGAGCTACATATCAAAGAGCTCTAATTCCTAAACCCTTCTTCCAATTTGGATTTGAACACTCCCAAATTAAATCTAAGAGACTGCACTTTAAGTCCATGTTCATTATTTAACTGTAACTTGAATTTGTTTTGGTAAACATAAAATAAGAATACTTGTGTCAGTGTCCAATTATTTCTGCCTCCTACACACACACACACACACACACACACACAAAATGTCTAATATCCAAACACTTTCGGTGCAATTTATACTGCTGAATTATGCAGGTCAATCACATCAAGCATTAAAACCCACGCTTTGCATGCAGAAAACTCTTAAGCTCAACTGCAGGCAATTCCAGGCAAGCAGAACCTAGGTTACGTGTCTGAGACCCTGGTGAGCTCATACCGGTAGGACAAGAACACACCGCCCATTGCAAGGCAACTTCCTACATTCCCACGGTCTTGCACTGGAGAAAGAGGGACTCAATCCTGAAACAAAATCTGTCGTCCTTCTAGTGATCTTTAAAAATCCCCCAAGATTCATTCCAAAGGGGGTAAAAAGAAGTTTCTGGGGTAAAGACGACCTGCTATATAGTACGTGGAGTTTTGCCATAAGGGCAACACCGCCGTCGACTGCAGCCACTTCCCGGGCAACCAACGAGAGGGCGAAGGAAGCCGCTCCAAAAGGGAAGCGGCAGCGACCCCAGCCAGCTGCCCGCCCCCCTCCTGAAGGGCTGAGAGAGAGAGAGAGAGAGAGAGAGCGGGGGGGGGCGGGGAGGACAGACGGCGGAAGCGCTGCTCTCCTTCGCGGCTCGCCTACCTAAGCCTCCAGCGCTCGCCTCGGGCAAAGAGAGCCCCGACGCCTCGACCTCATGACTCCTCCGAGGCGGGATATTTCCCCTTCGCGTCCTTCCTCCCAGGCCGGGAACTCTTCTGTCAATCACCACTTCCCGGAAGAGAACCCAAGACTCCCAGCAAGTGCTTCCGGAGCATAGGGTGGGGAAAGCGAGAGAGCCCGCCAATGGCGTCGTGTACCGGAGCCTGTCGCTGTCCAGAGGCTGCTAACGACTCTGTCGTGGGCCTTGACGGGCTTCCTGTTGCGACCGCTCCGGATGCGACCCCCGCCGAGTAGGAGGAACGGAGGCGCTGCTCTGCTTTTTTTTTTTGCCTCCCCAAGAAGGTGACGGCGTTTCTGTCTCCATGGCAACTTTTGAGCCGTCATCTCAAGACTGCGACAGGAGTACTTTAAGCTCCGCCCCATTGAGAGGCGGGGACCAAAGCGGAGGTTGCTTTTTCTCGCACTCCATTGGAGCGGCGACGTGTCTGTTTCGTAGCGTCACCTCGAGGGAGGGGGGGGAGGAAAGAAGGCAGATAAATTCCGATTAGGGAAGGAGATCTGCATCATGGCGACACTTATTGATAGGGGTATTAATGCTTGTTCTGTTTCCTTAAATAGAAAGTGTTGACACTGGTTTTCCAGGTAAGTTTCCCCGCAGCCTGGACCGCTACGAGGATGGCGAGGGTGCCAGCCATGGGCGCCCCATTTTGTAGCATCTTATCTTCTGTGGGCGGCACCACAGTAGGAAACGGTGCAGCGGCTGAGTCAGGCCCCTGCCCGCTGTTGCCCCGCTGTTTATTATCTCCCGGCCCCATATGGCTTCCTTTAACGGATACAGTGGGAGGGTGAAAGGGGTGGGCATTCCCTGCTCTTCTGTCCGCGTTTTGTGGGTCCCCCTGCCGCCTTGCCGGAAAAGCCAGCTACAAAGAAGGGAATCCCTTCAGCTGAGATATGTGCAGATCTAACCTGCACTCCTGTGTTGTTTTTAATTGATATCTTGTGCTGATTTTAATGTTTTTAAATGCATTTGCTTAATGTAGTTTGTATGGTGTGGCTGGTTTATATGACTTCATTACTCTAGCTAAATGTGATCTTGTTTGTGAGCTGCCTTGAGTGCTATATTTTCGTAGAAAGGGAAGGAAGGAATAAACAAATAGATAATAGATGTGTAGTTTGGAGGACAGGTAGGTGTGGCACTGGCAGACTTCTTCAGTCCCCTTGGCCAGCTAGACGGTAAGTTTCTATGGCCCAAATTATTTCCATGGGCCAAATGTTTTCATCTTCTTTAATACTTCACTAAGAATCTTTGTCTAATCAGGGGATAAGACTGTAGTCGTCTGTGTGTTGACTCAGCACACTATCCTGTTTAACCCAATGAGATTTTCTTCCACCTGATTCATGCCACATTTCAGTAAAAGAGCCCCGTGGTACAGTGTTTAAACTGCAGTTCTGTATCCAAGCCTCTGCTCATGATGTGAGTTTTATCCCACCCAATTCAGGTAGCTTGGCTTGGAGTTGATTCACCTTTCCATTCTTCTGAGATCAGCAAACTGAGTACCCAGCTCTCTGGGGGTGGGGGCAGTGTAAGGCCTGCATAATTAAACTGTAAATCACCCAGAGAGGGCTTTAAGCAAGTTGAAACAATGACAGTATAGTTTGATTGACCCAATTTCATCTTTTAATAACTATTTTGGCAGAATAGTGACATGGTATTTTTATTTGTTTAAAATGTGGAATGAAAATATCTTGCTTTGAGACAAAAGGTAACGTGTTTTAAAGCACTTTTTGTCTTCTTTGTAGTGAAAAAGAGAATCAAATATGTCTTCTGCCCTTGCTTCACATTCTGCTTCCCAACTAACTGTGGCATCACAAGTTCCTTTTGTGGATCTGTGTTCAACCTTAGAAAGAATACAGAAATGCAAATCCAGACCAGAGAAAACAAGGTATTTCAAGGATTTTTTAGATTCCTGGAGGCAGTTTCATGATGCTCTTCATAAAAATCAGAAGGATGTGACCGACTCATTTTATCCTGCAATGAGACTTATTCTTCCTCAGCTGGAAAGAGAGAGGATGGCTTATGGAATTAAAGAAACTATGCTTGCTAAGCTCTATATTGAACTGTTAAATTTACCTAGAGATGGAAAAGATGCATTAAAACTTTTAAATTATCGTACGCCTACTGGTTCACAGAGAGAAGCTGGAGATTTTGCTATAATTGCCTATTTTGTATTGAAACCAAGATGTCTCAAGCAAGGTCAACTGACCATAGAACAAGTAAACACTCTCTTAGACTCTGTTTCTAACAATAATGCAGCCAAAAGGAAAGACCTGGTTAAGAAAAGCCTTCTTCAGTTAATTACTCAGACTTCAGCACTTGAACAGAAATGGTTGATCAGGATGATCTTAAAAGATTTGAAGCTTGGTATAAGCCAGCAAACCATATTTTCTATCTTCCATCCTGATGCTGCAGAGCTGCATAATGTTACAACTGATTTGGAGAAGGTTTGTAGGCAGTTGCACAATCCTTCTGTATGTCTTAGTGATGTCTCAATTACATTATTTTCTGCCTTTAAGCCAATGCTTGCTGCTATTGCCAACATACAACAAATTGAAAAACAAATGAATAACCAAAGTTTCTATATAGAAACCAAATTAGATGGTGAACGAATGCAGATGCATAAAGATGGAGATGTTTACAAGTATTTTTCTCGAAATGGATATGATTACACTCAGCAGTTTGGTGCATCTCCCCTTGAAGGCTCACTGACTCCATTTGTTCATAATGTCTTTAAAGATAATGTTCAGAACTGCATTTTAGATGGTGAAATGATGGCCTACAATCCCACCACAGAGATCTTCATGCAGAAGGGAAGCAGGTTTGACATCAAAAGGATGGTAGACGAATCTGAATTACAGACATGCTTCTGTGTATTTGATGTCTTAATGGTTAATGATCAGAAGCTGGGTCATGAGATGCTGAGCAGAAGGTATGAGATACTCAATAAGATATTTACACCAATACCAGGTCGAATGCAGGTTGTTCTTAAATGTCAAGCCAGCACTAGGAAGGAAGTAGTGGATGCTCTAAATGAAGCTATAGATAACAGGGAAGAAGGGATTGTGGTGAAAGACCCCATGTCAACTTACAAGCCAGATAAACGTGGGGATGGGTGGCTGAAGATCAAACCAGAGTATGTCAGTGGGCTGATGGATGAACTAGACCTTTTAATTGTTGGAGGCTACTGGGGAAAAGGCCTTCGTGGTGGCATGAAGTCACATTTTTTATGTGCTGTTGCTGAGACTCCTCCAATTGGAGAAAAGCCTTCTGTGTTTCATTCAATTTGCCGTGTTGGTTCTGGTTACACAATGAAAGAACTGTATGATCTTGGCTTGAAATTAGAAAAATACTGGAAGCCCTACGATAAAAGGGATCCTCCTTGTAATATTCTGTGTGGCACTGAGAAACCTGAAGTCTACATTGAACCTTGTAATTCAGTCATAGTTCAGATTAAAGCAGCTGAGATTGTGAATAGTGATATGTACAAAACTGACTGTACATTACGTTTCCCTCGAATTGAGAGAATAAGAGAAGATAAAGAATGGCATGAATGCATGACTCTCAACCTTTTAGAACAACTCAGAGGGAAGGCTTCTGGAAAGCTAGCAACTAAGCATCTTGATATAGATATTGATAAGCCACAGGAAAAAAAACGTAAAACTGTGTCAAAGGTTAAAAAGAAAATTGGTTTAATAGATCATTTTAAAGCCCCTGATCTTGCTAATATATACAAAATTTCCAATATGTTTGAAGATATTGAATTTTGTGTTATGACTGGGGCAGAAAATTATACAAAATGTGAACTGGAAAGTAAAATAGTGGAATGTGGTGGGAGCATAGTACAAAATCCTGGTGTGGACACTTACTGTGTTGTTGCAGGAACTGAAAACGTTCGTGTGAAAAATATTATTTCTTCTAACAAGTATGATGTAGTGAGAGTAGAATGGCTTTTACAGTGCTTTCAGACCAAAGCATTTGTGCCCTGGCAGCCTGCTTGCATGATTCATATGTCCCCAGAAACAAAAGAATACTTCGCTTGTGTTTATGACTGCTATGGTGATAGCTATACAGTTGATACTGATATGGTTCAGTTGAAGGAAGTATTCTCAAGAATGAATAATGTGGGAGAAAAGATCTCTTGGGATGTGATTGCTGATACAGAAGCACGCTATTTATGGGACTGCTCTCTGTTAAATTTGTTCAGACAGCACATCATTTACCTGCATCCATTGGATGAAGTGAGCACCTCAGATACTAAGATTACTCAGAAAAGATGGTTGACTGTAGCGCTAATACTTCGATTTCATGGAGCACAAGTAGTCTCCCAGCTGAAGGAGGGTGTGTCGCATGTAATCATTAGAAACCATGTTAATTTGGAAAGGCTAAAGACAATCAGAAGAAATTTTGAAAGGAAGTTTAAAATTGTATCTGAACAGTGGGTAAAGGATTCCATAAAGGCAGGGCAGTTGCAAAATGAAAATATTTACTTAATGTAGACAATTTTATATAGTAATAAAAGAGATAGTTGGTTAACTTCATATGCCTATTTTTAAAAATCCTCCCTGGCCTTTTCTAATATTTCTCTGTGTGCTTTAATTTTTTAAGGTTAATAAGGTTTGGGATTGAATATAATGCTGAAAAAGATTGGGTTGATTTTTAAGATTCTAGCAGTTAATTTAATTATACAGTGTATCCATATTATATTCAAACATATTTTAAATTTTTTTCCTGTCATTTAGAAATAAAGCCACAGGCAAGTTAGTGTAAAATATTTGAAGCTGAAGTAATTGAATCCCACCAAAAACAAGCCAGGTTGCTAAGGCTTTGGTTCTAGTATACTGATTTAATTCATCTCAGGAATGTGGCTGTTCATTTAAATGGATGGTTTCATTCAACTTTAAAGTCCTGTTCTAATGACACAACTTTTAATAACTAACCTAGGAAATAACTATCCGTGTTAACACATTGTAATGCTATAGTATTATATAGTGTCATTCTTCAGCCATCATAAAATATTCTGAACCAAGAACTATTCTCTTAAACTAAATTTGACGGATGCCAGTTTTATCCATGTTTTCACATTAAAAATTAAACCATTCAAAAACACTTAGTTATATTTCCGAATCAAATTATTTAGGTGGTTTTAATAATAATAATGCAAATTTTAAATTAAGTATACTGTAAAATAATGGCACTGTGCGATTCATAACTACAGTTATGTTTTGCTTTAACATAATGAACTGTTTTTAATAGTCTTATGGAAAGCACTCTGCATACCTTCAGGAAAATTCAGAGGCTCACAATGCAATCCTAAATGTACCAGTAACGTCATTATAATTTTCTTAACAAAGGGCCTTCTGGAGTTATAACCAGAATTAAAGTTTAAACAGAGGATCAGTTTGTTCATCTTTTGAGACTGCAGGTTTTGAAAGCACTGTTTTTCATTAGTTTGCCATTTATGTAGAGAGAAAATCTGCTGCTTCTGTTCTTTTTGTCAACTGGATTTTTATTTATATTTTAATAAATATTGATTTCTTATTAAACCGTCTAAACTATTTTTTCAAATCTGATTCTGTTTTGAAATCAAAGGAGAAATATAGTCAAACAATTGGTATTGTTGTATCGTTGTAATCATTGCAAATAGTTGCTTTATTTCTCTAGTCATTATTTTTCATTGGATTACCACTAGCTTTTTTGTTTGGATTTTAGCTTCCTTTAAAAAAATTATACAAAATAAACGAATAGGGGTGTAACCTGTGCTGGATGAGGTTGCACGCCCCCGAAAACCCACGTGCGCAGCTTGAGAATACTCCTGGATGTGTCTGTTAAATCTGGATACTCAGGTTTTGACAGTGCCCAGGAGTGCATTTGCACAGTTAAATTTAGTGGGTCAGCTGCACCTGTTCCTGCAGAGGTCTGATCTGGCCACGCTGACACATTAGATACATACCATCTGGATTACAGTGGGGCTGCCTCTGGAAAGTGTCAGGAAACTTCTGCAGGTCCAAAACACAGCAGCCAGATTGCTGACTGGGGCTGGTCACAAGGATCACATAACCGGGCAGAATTCAAAGTTTTAACCTATAAAGCCCTAAATGGCTTGGGTTCAAACTATTTCAAGGACCACATTTCCTGTTATGAGCCTGCTTGAGTGTTAAGACCCAGGATAGGCCTTTCTCGATCCCACCACCTTCACAGGTGCACATGGTAGGGATACAGGAGAGGGCCTTCTCTGTCACTGATCCCAGACTCTGGAACTTCTTGCCACATGAGGCTTAGGCTATCCCCAATCTTTACTGTCCTTCCACAAGCAGCAGAAGACCTTTCTCTTCAGGCAAGCTTTCCCTGAGTAAACAGCTGTCGAGTGGGGTTTTAAATGGATTGTTGTACCTTACTGCATTGAATGCGTTTTGGTGTCGCTTTTGTTTTTTGATACTGTATTCTTTCATCCTTTCAGTATTATATACTCATTGTTCTTAGGTTAAATATGATCTTTCAATTGTTGTAAGCCATCTTAGGTCCCTTTTAAAGAGAAAGGCAGGTTAAAAACCATTATAAATAAGTAAATAAATAATCAATCAATCCAGATTCCAGAGAAAGAGGTTTGCACCAAAAATGGCTTTTTAAAAAGCTGAAATTCCACAAAGGGGATTGTTCTTTTTCTTGTTAACTTTCACATTTTGGAAGCATGATAAAGATTTATTCATATTGTCATATTATATGCTAACTGGTAGACTGATTTTCTGGGGGATATTTATTACCTTCATCAGCTGCCCCCTCCTGCTTTTCAATACTGGTCCTAGAGTGATTTCAGGCAACTTGAAAAAATAGATTTCTTTGAAGACATTATTCTGTTTTCTGTGATGGTGTTGTTATAATTATCCCATCTACTCCCCAAAAACAGATTAGGATCACAGTGTGAAATTCTTCCACAAGAGGACCACCTCTGTGGCCTGATCTTTATTTGAATGCCAAGCATTGAAACCTATCCGTTTTATCATTTCAGAAGGCAGCTGATTAAACTGATTTTTAAAAAACTTGACAGTGACATTTTTATTGTGTATTATTATTGTTTATTTCTAATGTATTTATCTCAACATTTGTATCTTACTTTTCTAGACAATTTAATGTGCCTAGCAAAACAATGAATAAAATCATATGTAAAATTATTATAATTATGGGATATTTAAGGTCTCTGGATTTCAGTGTTGTAGACAGCTGATAGCTACAAAATGCAACAGTAAAATTAAAATGAAGATGGCCAACCACAACTAGAGAAGTCATACTGCAAATCTGGCAAGTGTTGTACAACCCATGGTGTTGAAATCCAATGAGAAATTTATTAATCGTCAGAGATTTGTTTCCGTATCCTGGTGAAGCATCATTGTGATGCCATAGCATAGACTGTGACCATAGAAATTATTTCCCAAGAGAACTAAAGTCACCTCCTAAATGATCTAAGTGACCTGAGGATGTCCCCTAAGGGAATCTCCATGGTTTTCAGGTGTTTAGCGGTCTCTGTAGTGTTCTCTTTTTGTATTGTCTGCTCTTTTGCTTCTCTATTTGTAGCTTGCCTTCACTTCGTATCCTACATCTCTTCTCCCTTTCCATTTTTAGTCATGTAGCCATCTTGCCCCATATCACAGCATGGAAGCTGGGGTCAGTCATGTCGGGTGAAAAATGTAACAGACATGTAATCAAAAGCTTTTTCATGTGCCACAAGATATGGTTTAAATGATGGGTTGTTATCAAGATTTTGCATATTAATATTTCCAGTTGGAGCAGACCTGTTGAATCAATGTTGATTTAATAAGCCCCATTATTTGTACCCCATGCCTTGGCCTAATGCAAGTATATTGTTTGGTCATTGTTCTGAAAACTGACTTCTCATCCAACAAATCAAGTGGCAGTTTCTGTTCTATTTTACAGTAATGCAGCCAGCAGATTGATCTTGGAAATAAATTTGATGGAATTTTCTTCTATCTCCTATTATCCCCTCCTTTCAGCTTTGCAAAGCACAAAAAGAATGTTTGTGAAAAAGACATTGGACAGAGAGTACAGACTAATGCTGGTTGTAGACACTATGGAACATACGTTTAACATATTATTCAAGACAGATCCAGCTGTAAGGCAAATGCCTTTTCTCCAGTGGTGATAGGATTGAAGTGCATAAAGGAAGCTTAGATAAATGCCATCAAGAGTCTGGACTCTTAAGAATCCAGACTCCTGTCAGGATCGCCCTGCACAGTCACCAGACTTTAGATGCATCCACTGTCTGTGATCTAACAGTTACCTCGGTAGAAGAGCACAGATAGTTCCAGTGGTGATGGGATAGAGAAATTCTTCAAGGATAACTGCTGGGCAGCAGCAGGAGTAGAAGCCAACACTGGCAGGGGATATTTTACAGACAATGGCAAGAACATTTAGCTACCTTAGTACTGTGCAGAAAGTTGCTATGATTAACAACTGTATTTTATGTATGAATGAATCCTATTATCTATGTATGTAGTGTATTCATATATAGAATCATAAAATAATCGAGTGGAATGGGGCCTATAAGGCCATCAAGTCCAAACCCATGCTAAGTGCAGGAATCTCTCACTCACTCTCTGCACTCAGTCAGCAACTGGGGAAGAACTAAGAATAAGTATGAATAGTGGTGCTCTTACTGAGGCAGCTAACCTGAACCCAAAAGGTCATTCAATGACTGATGTGCAGAGAAGCTGCATGGCAATATAATTGGACCAAAAATGTGAGAAATTTGAATCAAGACAAACCCAATATCCTAAAACAAGAAAAGGAATACTTAAAGATTGTAACATTTGATGTGAAAGAACTAAAGCAGTTCTTTTCAAATAATTGCACGGCCTTTTACCCTGGAAATGACAAACTCCAAATCTAATAATGGGATGGGATGTAGCACAACCAGTTAGGGTTTACAATGTAAAATTTGACCAAATAAAATCAGTTAAGGATGAGACTTTCAGAATTTTAGGATTTCTAGCCTCATAATTTGCCCAGAGCCCCCCAAGCAGAATTATAGGAGTGAAAGCCCCCCAAACAGAAAAAGTTAGTTTAGCCATGTGTATCTCCATGGTACTCCCATGCCAGTTCTTCTAATGGTAAGAAAAGGATCCTGCTGCACTGTGGGCCACTCAAGGATCTGTGCAACTCACAGATGTCTATGAGACAGTGTATCTCAGCACCCATTAGACTATATAGAAGCAGCCTCCAATGGAATCACACAAAGCAGTGGAGCACTTCGAATAAGAGTTGTGGGAACAGTCATCACAGGATCCAGCTTAGGAACAGAAATCTAGATGTGTTTGACTCTCACCTATCCCACTGCAAAGGTGGTCACAGGGGTGTCTTTGGGGTGCTCTACTACATCAGTTCCCCTCAACTGAGCTTCTGTTGTCTCCTCTCCTCCAAACAATTTTTCTGTTTGTCATATTAATCTTGTCAAAAATAGCGATGTACAGTAGGACCTCTGTTTCCACTGGATTAGTATCCACAATTTCAGTGATGTGTGGTTTACCGCAGCCCTATATAAAGCATAGAAGTGGCAGGGCCTTTTGACCTTGTCCCACTTCTTTGCATGTTGTATATATTCACTCATGGTTTCGGGCATTAGCCGTAGATCATGGAATGGATCCCCATGGATCAGGTGGTCTTACTGTACCAGATAAGAACTATGTCACTTTGGAAAATACAAAAAAATAAAAAAGAGGACAAAGAAAAGAGGTACTTTGCCTCTTTTTCCATCTGCCCCTTGAGGGGATAAATTGGACAACACTTTCTTTGGTTCAAAAGTTTTTATTAACAATAACTTTAACTAGTTCAAACGCATATTTAACAAGTCTTCATTTGACAATAGTTCACTCTCTTGTTTCATTTCTGTAGTTTGTAACTTGCACTATGCCTAACTGAAACTGTTTGTTACCTACAAACCAGTTTGTGAGGACTGGGGAGGGAATAGGAGTACAGTGGTGCCCCGCATAGCGAGGTTAATCCGGAACATCGCTGTACGGGGCAAGGAAAGCCTATTGGAACGCATTAAACTTAGTTTAATGCGTTCCAATAAGCGTCCAAACTTACCCCTCCAGCGATGTTTTCGCGGTCCGGCGGGCTCCAAAATGGCCGCCGGATGACCCGAAATGGCCCCCTCTCAGTGTTTTTGCGCCCTCCCCTTGCTTACCGAGGTCGCGAAAACGCTGCGGGGGGGCATTTCGGGCCGTCCGCAGCCATTTTAATGGCCGCGGATGACCCGAAATCCCCCCCGCAGCATTTTCGCGACCTCGGTAAGCAAGGGGAGGGCGCGAAAACACTGATAGGGGGGCATTTCGTGTCATCCGGCGGCCATTTTGGAGCCGCCGATCAGCTGTTCGGCGGCTCCAAAATGGCCGCCGGACGCCCCAATCGTCGCAAAGCGAGTGTGGCGATTGGGGCAGCTCCGTATAGCGATCCCCAAAAAGGGATCGCTATACGGATTCTTCGTTATACGGTGCACTCGTTAAGCGAGGCACCACTGTACATGTATCTTTCCCAATGGTTCAATTTTTAGGGACAATAAACCCAGCCCCCATACATCTCCCACATGTTCTTTCCTTGGCCTCTGCGGGACTTGGGTGGGAGACCCCTCCAACCGGGAGATGTCCCAAGATAAGTGCATCATGCTCTATTTTGTTGGCCATGTAACTCTCACTCTCTACGCACTCTCTCTCTTTTCTCTGATTGTTCCTCTCCTCAATTTCTCCCGAGTATGGTGCTCTGCATGGGGGCTTGCTTTGCCAATCTTGTTTGGCCACATCTCTTGGTACTTCCAACTGCATCTGTTCTCCCGATCATGGGTCCTCCTTCACTATCCAGACCCAGTTATCTGGTAGCTGGTCCTCTGATTAATCCTCTTCCACCCAATAAGTCATTGTCTCTCATTGTTTCTTGCTTATCATCTCCTGACAGCAACTGTGTGACCTCTTCCTTCTCTTTTTCTTTTATACCGTCCTTCTTTCCCACCAAAACCACACTTCTCAACCATTTGCTCCATCCCCAGACTTCTGTTACCCTCCTGGGCAGTGCTTACTGCACTCCCCTCTTCATGTCCTGGGGGACTGTTTTTTTTTTCTGGTTCTGGCCTCCTGGCTGGGGGAGGGAATGGCACACCAACAAGGAGAGTTTCCTTCTTGCCCCCTTTTTCCACAGGCTGTTCCAGTGGAAATTGTCAACCTCAGCAAAGATGGCTCTTTTTCTCCCAGCATTTTCCTCTTACAGCTTTCTGCCTCTACCCCATGGACTCCTGCAATAGGAAGGTTGATTGTAATGGTGTAGATGGGTACAGCAATTTCACTTGTAGAAATCAGCTGGGTCCAGGTTTGAAAAACTTTGAAGCAAACTAGGCACCCCTTTCAGTGTACTCACAACCTGAGATTTGGAAGGAGAGTCATGACTGAGATAGAAACAATCCTTTAAAGTAAAGATATGTTTCTGGAGACCAAAATCATTCAGACAAGATCAATACCATTCTGACTTTGGTTATTTCTGATTACTATGTATAGATGAGAAAGCTGGACAATAAGAAAATCAATGGGGGATAAGATTGGTTTATTTAAAATATGATGTTGGAAGAGATTTTTTAGATACTGTGGGCAACTAGAAGAACCAATAAATGGGTTTTAAATCAGTCAGGTCTTAGCAACAAAATTAAAAGACTAGAAGCTAAAATGAGACTATAGTATATGGGGATATAATCAAAATAAAAAAGTAACTGAAACATAATTTTAGGAAGACTTCAAGGTCACAAGAAGACCTAACATGAGATGGCTTGACTCCATAAAGGAGGCCACAACACTTGGACTTCAGGATCTGAGCATGGCTATAGACTAAGGACTTTCAGAAGTCCTTAGTTTATAGCTTTGACATATATCAGAAATGAATTAACAATACGTGGCAGCAACATAAGGCAAATACAGTGGTGCCTTGCTTAGCAATGTTAATTCATTCCGAAAAAATCGCTGCTAAGCGAAACGCGGTTTCCCATTGAAATGCATTGAAAACCGGATAATCTGTTCCAATAGGAACGAATTGCCGTCCTTAAGCGAAAATCGCCATAGGAAACATCGCTAAGCGAAACGCGTTTCCCCAATTGAAATGCATTGAAACCTATTCAATGCATCTCAATGGGGGGAAAATACAACAGTAAGCCACCCAGAGACCTTCGGGTAGTGCGGGCGGCATATAAGTTAAATAAATAAATAAATAAATAAACAAACAAACAAACAAACAAACAAATAAATAAATAAATAAATAAATAAATAAGAGTCAGAACAAAGTCAAATTTGATTAACAAAGGGTTTATTAAGTGCACTTTATGATTTTAAAACATTTTAAACAGTAAACTCTAACTTTATAAATAACAGGAAAACATTTATAAAACAGCAAACATGAGGCTGTTTAAACCATCGTTAAGCGAAACAGGGGACCCAAAATTTAATCGCTATGCGAAGCATGGTCCCAACCATTGCTAAGCGAAAATTGCCCATAGGGACCATCGTTAAACGAAGCGCAAAAACGCTCCAGAAAAGTCATCGCTAAGCGATTTTGTCGTTAAATGGAGCAATCGCTAAGCGAGGCACTACTGTAATAGAAAAATTATAAGAGTTCCAACTGATAAATAAAGCCAAACTGAATTGCCAACATTTCAAATCTAACTCTCAATTTTTATTTTTGTTTTATCCCTTAAGAAAATTTACATTCCTGCTTGTTCAGAGCTTTATTTAGCATGTAGTGAGTATTTTAACGGCATCCTAAAAAGCAGAGACATCACCTTGCCGACATAGTCAAAGCTTTGATTTTTCCATTAGTGATATATCGAAGTGGGAGCTGGATCATAAAGAAGCTTGAGTGCCGAAGAATTGATGCTTTTGAATTATGGTGCTGGAGGAGTCTCTTGAGAGTCCCCTGGACTGCAAGGAGATCAAATCTATCCGTTCTGAAGGAAATGAACCCTGCATGCTCACTGGAAGTAGGCTTCAATACTTTGGCCATCTCTTAAGAAGATAAATTTCCCTGGAAAAGACCCTGATGTTGGGAAAGAGTGAAGGCAAGAGGAGAAGGGGACGACAGAGGATGAGATGGTTGGACAGTGTCATCAAAACTACGATCATGATTTTGACCAAATTCTGAGAGGTAGTGGAAGACAGGAGGGTCTGGCGTGCTCTGGTCCATGGGGTCACAAAGAGTCGGACACGACTTAATGACCAAACAACAACAAGCATTTTTAAACCTCACATTATTATTCAGAACTCTCAGAATAACAAATAGGTCCTGTGAAAAAAATGGGCTGAGAAATCTTCCAGAATTGTTTAAATAATACATTATTGAAGCAGATCTTGTTGTTCCAACCACTAGCTTCACTGTAGCATCAAATTATCTGAGCTAAATTGGGACATCTTGGCCTAGGTACCTCACTTACAGCTAAAACTACTTACACATTGGCTGAAATCCTGTTGCTTAGCATAGTAAATTGCACTAGATGAGGTTCATTGAATCAGTGGGGATTTGCTAAGTCATTTACTCTGTAAGTTCCATTCATTCAAATGGGCCTCCTCTATTTTGACTTACTTTAGCATAGTAACTCACAACTAGGGCAGAATCATTTGAATTAGAGTGGATGACTCATAAAATCCTCAGAGATTCAATGGACCTATGGTGAAAGTTACTAAAAACCAAAGCAAAGTGTTCTGCTTATATACTGCCCCATAGTGCTTAAAACCTCTCTGGGCAGTTTACCCTTCAGTTATGCAAGCTATTCATTGCCTTCCACCCCACCCGCATGAGCTGGGTAATCAATTTACCAAGCATGGAAGGCTGAAAGGCTGGGTCAACCTTAAACAGGCTACCTGAGCTCAGGATCAAACTCAGACTTTGAGCAGAGTCTTGACTGCAGCACTGCAGTTTAACCACTGGAGCCCCAAAGCTCTAATTATGATAACCAACAGGATTTCAGCCATTACTCAGTCATGTTGCTAATGATAAATATATGGGATATAACTGTGTTTGGGTACAAGTAGGATTTCTATCATCCTAACTCTAGATCTGTCTCTTGTTGTATTGTAAACATGTCAAAAATGTTTATTCTCTCTAAAATAGCATAGGCAAAGCAAATGCAATATATACATAAGTCCAAAATTCTACAAACCACCTAGAAATGTGTACACTATATTTCTCATCCTTCATCTTTGAGGTTTATGTTTAAAGGAGTTTTATTCTGTGAACAAGACAAAAACTTTTCATGCAATTTTTGTTAATAATGACTAGCATCTTTATATTAAAAGACCTTTTTCACAATTTATATTATCATATTATTTAAAAAATAATAGTTTCTTTAGAAAACCCTGCAGTTCATTTTTTTAAAAAATATTAATACAATTTGTTCCATACCTGAAGCATTATGTATATGTTTGCATCATCCCTGTTCTGCCATACTGCCTACTTTATAGCATTTAAACTCAGATTTTCATTGACAGCATAGCAGGAAAGATACATCATCCAATTGTGGTTCTCTTTGCTTGGGCTGTTCTTCCTATACTGTACTACCAAAGCTTTGGTGAAAATGTCTAAAGGGCCTTGCCATGGTTGCTGTGCATGGCCTCATACAAGAGGTTACATGCAGCTGACCTTTTCACGCACTTCGTGGGCATTGCTCTTTAGGGTTCTATCTACATTATGAATTTCATTGTTCACTGTTGAGTCATCCCTGGCCATCAGCTTAGGCTCCTTTATAAACCGTGTAATTTGTGCTAACTGAAGTTGGCTTGAATTGTATGCGATAGCTGGGAAAGTGTTCACTAAGAACAATTGCAGTGGTTTCTTTTCCTCTTTGTAGTGGCACTGGAGGTACCGTAAGAAAGCACTCCTGTATCTTCTGTTGAACAATGTGTATACAAGCGGGTTGACAGCTGAAGAAAGGTACCCAATCCACACAAAAATGTTAAGCAGGCCGCCAGTTACATCTTCATTGCATGACTCCTTGCAAGTGACTGCCAGCACATTGGTAATGAAAAATGGGCACCACATCACAACAAACAAAAAGAAAACAATCCCAAGGACCTTGGATGCTTTTCGCTCATTATTAATGGATTGTAATGTTCTCCTTCCAGAAAGTCCAGGTTCTTTGCTCAGAGAGCGCTGGAAGAGTTTGCCTGAAGAAAGAGAACTTTGAGGGAAGAAACTGAATGAAGTAATCTTGCTGTTTGAACTGAGACCATTGACGCACAGTGTAGCTTCTTTCTGGAGGGATTTTATGGTTAAAAAATAGGTGATCACCATGATAACAAGGGGTACAAAAAATGCCACAAATGAGCCTATTAAAATAAAATTATCATCCACAAGTAAGCAACTTCCATTCTTGAAAACTTTCGTATCATCATGTAATCCAAACACAGGAACTGGCACTGAAATACCTAGAATTTAAGTTACAAACAGGAAGATGATCATAAAGCATAGTCATCATAATTTTAAAATACATGTCCTTCTATGGTTTACCACAATGGGGGCACAGCTCTGCACTGATAACATTGCTGAAAATGGTGTGGTGCACAAGTCATCACAGTGGAAGAAGAAGGCTGCTGTGTCCTTGAAGTCTGCAGCTTTAATAGGGCAAGCTTGTTTTCCCAAGTGATCCAAAATACTGTAGTTTATACCTATCTTCTTCATTAAACAGCTACAGAATTGATTAAGACAACCCACCTCATTCTGGATTAACAGTTGCTTACAGAATCGTACTCAGAGGGTGGTGATTAATGGGTTACCTTGTTACCTCCTCCAACAAGGCTCGATCCTGGGTTCGGTGCTCTTCAACATTTTTTTTATTAATGACTTGGATGAGGGAGTGCAGGGAAGACTTATCAAATTTGTGGATGACACAAAATTGGGTGAAATAGCTAACAACTTGGAAGATAAGAACGACATTAAAAAGGTATTTGTATATTTATTCATTCATTCATTTTGCCCAGCTAGTGGCAGAGCCACTACTCTGGGCAGCAAACAAATCATAATAACACAGTAGAAACAACTGAAAGACAGGCTTGAGCACTGGGCTGAAAACAACAGAATTAAATTTAACAGGGATGAGTGCAAAGTTCTACACCTTGGGGAGAAAAAAAACAAATGCACAGTTACAAGGTGGGGGATATGAAAAAGATTTTGGAATTGTTGTAGATCAAAAGCTGAATATGAGTCAACAGTGAGATGTAGCTGCAAAAAAAGATGAATGTTGCTTTAGGATACATTAACAGAAGTGTAATTTCTAAATCCCTCTCTGTTGCATATGAAGGGCCACTGTCACCCATAGTTTGTGACATTTCATCATGGATCTGCTTTGCACCTTTCCCTTGGAGAAACAGGAACTTGATTATGGTCCTATGCTCTTCCACACTGAACTTTTCTGGAGGTACCACCATGTTCACTTTGGACCAGAAAATGAAAGTTAAGTTAAAATCATAGGTAGTTGATTTTTGCACCAATGGATACAGACAAGTTGGCCAATACACTCTGCAATTTATAGCTTCCTAGCTCAGTTTTTTTTTTCCTAGGGAAGGCTCAATACTTGTCAGCACCCCCTCGGAGTGGTTCTGTCTTTCAGCTTTGCTTCAGAAAGCATTTGAGAGTTTCTCTCTACTCAAAATATGTCTACTCAGAAGTCAGTTCAACTGAGCTCAACAGGATTTATTTCAAGATAAATGTGCATAGGATTCAGGCCTAAAATAATGATGAATGATGATGAATCAAGTAAAAAAGTAAAGAAAGGGTGTGACTGTGTGTTGGTGAAACAAATGAAGTGATTATAGAAATTGAGCAGCAAGAAGTTGTGGAATGTTTAATAATGTTGAAAGGATGCGGAATGCGAGTTAAGAACATTTGTGTCCCTAAGCAGTAGAGTGCCTTTTGTTCAGTTGCACCTGACTGCAATTCAGTGCCACTTTAGTACCAACATGGTCACTACACTGAACCAGCCTTAGGCAGGCTGTAGGAGCATTAAGTCCAGGATCCAAAACTGACCAATAGCACCACTGTGAGCTTGCACCAGGTGTGCCTGACTGTGCAAGGGAGCTGTCTAGTCCATTGTTATAAGATGGCTGAGTTTGCACCATGTGGCACCATGTGGGTAGGGATGCTCCAAGGAAGGAAAAAGTATATACATCAGCCGCTGATGAATCAAACAGAACATCCAGAGAAAATCAAGTTGTTCTGCTGATGAAAAGGAGTGTGAGTAGCACACATTGGGCATAAAGGAAAGTGATATGTGAGTGAATGAGCTTGGCTTGGCTTGGCTTGCTTGCTTTGAGTATGTTCAGGGTCAATCACAGGCTGTAGTGGTTGCATCCCTTTGGCAGCTGGAGTTGAGTGAGATAAAGATTGTAAATAGATGTAGACCAGGATAGTGGTGCTGTGCTATTTCATATTTAAAAGGCTCCAAGGTCAAAATCCAAAGAATTGCACAGGGTAAAAACTGGTAATCACATAAAAAGTGTGGGGCAACTTGTCAAATGTCCATCTTGCTCTTGGACTTGCCTGGGTTACATGATTGATGGTGCACTCCGTCACATGCTCTGGCATATATCTCTGAAGATTCTCAGTCATCCAGGTGAGGCTACCTGGAAGCTGAGTCACGGCAACTGGACTTCTTTCTTATTAGGTTGAAACATTTCACTACCCATCCAAGTAGCTTCTTCAGTCTGATGAGAGTTGGTAGGAGATCCCTGGTATATTTTCCACATTGGTTTCACTCCCCCCTGGTCTGAATAGCCTCCTTAGATACTTTGGCATATGATAAATAGCCAGCAAAATATGAAACCCACATGTGGTATAGAACTCAAGCAAGTAGGATTTCACTGTAGAATTCTGGCCACAGATATTTATGGTACCTGAAAGATTTATGAATTTAAGATAGCATAATAAGCCTTTGTGGACTAGAGTCTATTGTTCAAAAGGTGATTTGTGAGATACTGCTTTTTGTGTAAGCAGTGTAGGCTAACACAAATGGGCAAAAACTGATATGCTGACTTTTTACTCTCATTCACATCTCTTTCTTGTTTTTTTGCCTGGAATTGTTTTTCTTAATATCAAATGCTTTTCCCTCACCTGCCTACATAACCCGTCTTAAAAATATGTTTAGAGCATAAGATGGCCCCCTGAGGTAGCTGATGTTTGATGTGAAATGGCTGCAGATTATTAATTATTTAGTTTACTTTTTTGTATTTTTGTTGTCAGAAAAGTGTAGACACACTTCAAGGGAGTTGAAGTTCTGAGTACCATTCACCTTGCTTTTTGTTGCAAGGGGGGCAGCTTTTTAATGGTTTCCTTCAGACAACAATACATATTCAGCCAACCTTAAATTCAAACTAAATTGGCAGGCATGAGGTAAAAAATGTATTTCGCACCAAGGCTAACAGGAAATTACAGCCACCACTGATCACGTGACAGTGGTTTCCGAATCTACCACAGTTCACAGCTTCATGTGGGCTGCAGTGGATAAGCACATGGGCTGGAGCATGAGACAGCAGCTCCTAACTGTGCCAGAGTTCAGTGACTCTGGCCAGATGTACATGTCAGATAAATGATGTTACATCAACGTGTATTAAGAGGCTTCCAAACTGACATGACTTAGTGCACACCTTTCCTCTTATTCTTATATTATATAGTTGATAGATAGGGGGTTCTGATATAACATATACAAAGTACTGGCTTTACAATTTAAGACAACACATACTGTTTGATTCACATGTACTTAGCATTCATTATCAGCATTTTACACAAGTAATCATGCCTTGTACCTATAATTGAAATATGAGTTCTCACTATAATGATATTCTATATGCATTTTTGTATCGGTATTTATATGTATTCTCTATAGCCAATGTATTTCGTGCTCCTGACCCATCCCGCTTGGCACATTCCTACATTATCACACAGATAACATTCACAGCGCTTCAGGCAAAAGACTGTAACATGTTTCAAAATACACAATGGTTCACACATTCACAAACCCTGGGATGCAAGTTGGATATTTTTCTCACGTCTACCACGGCCAGTGGGATGGCCCAGCGGGCACACATGGAGTTCAAGAGGCCAATGAGGGGATGCTGTGCTTTATTGTTCTTTGTATAAGTTGCTTTTACCCATTAATGAGGGGGTTCGTTCCGTTTTTAGGAACGACGCCCAGTCATATGTATGTTTGAATAAAATTGGCTTATACATAGACTCATTGATGCACTATTTTATCTGTTTTTCCTGCCGGAGAAGGAAAACCTAAAATTGGGTGGTAACATAGTCCCTATATAATAATAAATAGTTTTGTGAATATTTTTTTAAAATCTGTGTGTGGTGGAGCAGATAGCGTGATAGACTAGAACACAGCAGACCTGGTTTCAAATTCATGGAAATTCATGGGGGTGGTAATAACAGTAGAACTGCTCTTTAAATAACTCACATATCTCAAAACCCCTACTAGCATTGCTCTAAGTCAGATATGATGTGAGAGCACTAACACAATAAAAAAAGATGCTGCCGAAGAGAGACAGACAGATACAAAATGGCCATTTTAAATTGGAGGGTGTGACATCATGTGAAACAATTGAGGTGATGGTAGATTGAGTAGGAATTATAAGTGATATGTTGATTCAGCTTCTAACAGGCAGTTCATCTGCACTGAGCAATCATTCAACTCTCTTTCCCAGTGGAGTCTATCAGATTAAATCATCTAGTGTATTTCATGGACCTGTCTTGGAACCACCACATACCACCTCCCCTTTGGTGGTGATGTCTCTCTTCTGGGTGACCAGCAAGAAACTGTGAGCTGTTCTGCAGAGTTCACCACACCTTGAGCTGTTTAAGTCAAAATGTTTGTGGATGCTGAACCAAACCATATTAAAAGTGATCCCAATAGCGATCTGTATTATATACTTATCTGGACAGGCCCTTAACATGTCTATGTTCATGGGGATTTCAGGAGAAAAGCTGGGAAATATGAAAATGAGGGAATGGAGATTGGGGTAGAAAGCATACAGTATTTGTCAGTTACCTAACTCTACACTTTCCCCTTCCGTAGACCTTTTCACAGAAACAAAATCCATAAAAACTGTGCTTCTTTACTTGCTTTCTGAAACCCAAATTGCTAACCAGGATTTCTTTTTTCTTTAAATATTTCTAGCTCACCCTATATCACAGGACCTCAGAGTGGGTAACAGAGTTGTATAAAACGATATTGAAACATGGTTTTTAAAAGATTAAAGATTGATTAAAAGATCAAACGGCACAAAATTAAAAGATTGAGACATGAAAAATACTAAAACCATTGCATTAAAACCTATGCAGGCCACAGTCCTCAACCTCCAAAGTTTCTAATAAATAAGTAGGTCTTGACTTGACACCGAAATGATGCCAACGTCAGCACCAATCCAGCCTCCAAGAGGACGGCATTCCACAGTTAGGGTGCTATGGCAGAAAAAGCCCTCCCCTATTTCTCCACATAATGAACTGTTCTCAGTGGTGGAACATGGAGGAGGCCCTTCCCAGGGATTCATGATACATGTGGGATACACCTTCCATTCTCGTTGCATGTGTGTATGTGAATGCAGTCCCCTTCCTCAAGAAATATCTGGGATGGCACACTCATTTTAATAGATTAATTTTGATATGTGACTCATTTTAAAATGGTTTGCTATGCCTTTGTTAGGTTCTTAAGTATTATCTGGTTTTAGTGTAACAGTGGGATAAAATGCAATAAATGAACAAATAACAATGGCTGTAATGTGCAGTGCAAATGTGTGTGTGTGGATGCATGGATGTTAATTTCCCTCAGAAATTAGGAATCAGTTACTGTGCAGTATATAAGGAAACATTGTTCTACTCACCTACTGATATAGTCCAAACAAGAATAATTTTTGCAAATGTTTTTGTTCTCGACTTATAGCGGCTGTGATGAATAGGGCTGGTTATGGCAATATAGCGATCCAGAGAAATGGCACAGAGATGCATAATGGAGGCAGTGGAGAAAAGCACATCTAAATAGATCCACACTGCACAGAGGTTTCTAGGCAGAGGCCACTTATATCCTGTAAGTGAGGAAAGTTATTGGTTTTGGTACATGTAACAAATGGTCAAACTATTTGTCAGTAATTGATAATTGTTCCAAGCATCATATTTGCAGTTTATTATATTCACTAGACTATTTGATTTACTACTGTTCCCTTGTGGAAAAGGAAGTAAATGTTTCAGGGCTTTCTAAAGGTCTCAAACTTGTGCTATGGATCCCCACATGAGCTTACAGCTGTCTGGAATGCCATTTAGGAAAGATTCTAGAACAAAGGGCAACTTCACTCATCTATGGAAACGATCTTGTCACATATAATAGAACCTTAATGAAAGTTGCAACATAACTTTTTATTTTAAGGAATGTTTGGATCATAATCTCTTGTATGGCTTCTTAGGCAACACAAACCAGGAAAGGGACACTGAAGTATGCAGACTAAAGCAAAGAGTTTAATGGAATAGTGTAGAGATTTTTAAATAGGCAACACTGCCAGAGGGAGAGAAATGGTAAAGAAAAATAAAAAGCCAGAATCATGTCTCACAGGGTTGGCAGGAAATAAATTGAAGGCTGAGTGTCTGAAGCCAAACAGAATCCCACAACTTCTGTTTAAGTGTGAGATAGGTGTATACACTACATTCTTCACACAAAAGAAAAACTGCTGGTTTCCTTCTTAATAGTTGGTTTCTTATTGGCTGAAATCCAGTAGAAAGTAAAAACTGAAGTAAGCCTACTTGAATTGATGCACCAACTTCTCACTGATTCAGTGTGCCTACTCTAGTTGTGATTTACTACTGAATGTCTGCCATTGTCTTCATCTGATTTATTTACATAAAAATTTAGGAGAAAGCATGTACTGTATCACTTATTTTTCTCTACCTACTTTGTCACCTTTCTTGATGCTTTGTGGATTTTTGCTTGACGGATTTTTCATCCATAAGAACAAAAAGATCATATGATTATACAGTGGGGTCTTGACTTGAGAACTTAATCTGTATTGGAAGGCGGTTCTCAAGTCAAAAAGTTCTCAGGTCAAATCTGCATTTCCCATAGGAATGCATTGAAAACCATTTGATCCGTATCTGCTCTTTTCCGTCCATAGAAACTAATGGGAAGCTGCTATTCCACCTTCGACCACTAGAGGGGGATATTTTGTTTCTTTTTTTCTTAGGTCAAAAAAGGTTCAGGGAAGGCAGGGAAAATACAGTCCAGGCAGTACAGTACCAGGCAGTCTGAGGACTGTCTCCCAATCCACTCTCTAAACGCTGGGAGGAGTGAGGAAGCAGACAGGCACCCTTTTCACTGGCCAACAGTTAACTGAAAGTTCAAATTTTGCACTTTCCCTGCCTCCCACGTGGGTTTTTTTCAGTTCTTAACTCAAATCTAAGTACTTAAGTCAAGTCAATATTTTCCTATGAGAGCGGTTCTTAAGTCAAAATGTTCTTAACTCAAGCCGTTCTTAAGTCAAGACCCCACTGTATTGAAGCTACAGTATTTGCAAGAACATTGCAACAGTCTGATTTAATCTTTTCAAAGTTGTGGTCAGGAGATTTTAATTTGTGCTTTAACAAATATCTTACATTAACCTCTGAATTAAAATTTCCCTGAATATATAATATTTTAATATATTTTTAATTAATTTTTAATAAAGATTATTGTACAATAATACAAATCAGACAAATTTAAACTATAGATGTTCATCATATACATAATCATTATTTATTTTTAAAAGAACATCTTTCTGAAACTCAGAATGTGAGATTAGAAGGTACCAAAATTATTTATTGGAATTCATATACTCTAAAAGGGGAAGCCAAATTTGTAGAAACTCAGTTGATTTTTCACTATATTTGCACGCCAGATATGGTGGACAAAGCGCTTGATCACTGCCTGGCCACCAACTCCTCTCTTGAGCCTTGCCCGGCCTGGCTAATCAAAGTAGGCAGGCCTGTAACAACTGAATGAGCTATTGTGTTAATTAATGGGTCTCTCCAGGAGGGCAAGGTTCCTCTTGCCCTCAAGGATACACTCATTAGGCCCATAAGAAAGAAACCAAATTTGGCGGTGGACGATATTGGCAATTATAGGCCCGTCGCCAATGTTTCTTTTCTTAGTAAGTGGTTGAAGGGGTTGTGGCTGATCAGCTTCAGGCTCTTTTGGATGAAACCAATGCCCTGGATCCATTCCAGTCAGGCTTCAGGCCACGCCATGGCACAGAAATGGCACTGGTCACACTGTTAGATGACCTGTTGAGGGAGGCTGACAGGGGCAAAGTGTCCTTGTTGGTCCTCCTTGATATCTCAGTGGCCTTTGATACCATTGACCACGATATCCTCCTGGGGAGGCTCTCCGAGTTGGGAATCGGTGGCCTGGTGCTTGCCTGGCTCCGATCCTACTTTGAGGACCGTTCTCAGAGAGTTCAGCTTGGGGAGAGCGTCTTGGCCCCGTGGAGCCTCAATTGTGGGGTTCCACAGGCCAGACCATCTCCCCAATGCTGTTAATATCCATATGAGGCCGCTGGGTGGGGTCATCAGGGGGTATGGTGATGACACCCAGTTCTACATATCCTTTTCACCTACTTCAGTGGATGCCGTTCTGTCCCTTCAGCGTTGCCTGGAGGCTGTACTGCAATGGATGCAGGAGAATGGACTGAGGCTGAACTCGGACAAGACGGAGATCCTGAGGGTGGGTGGCCCCTCCATTGGTGGCTTGGGAAACTCCCTCACTTTTTTGGGGGGGGTGACTCTTGCCGCGAAGAGTGAGGTTCGCAGCTTGTCAGTACACCTGGACCCGGCACTCACCATGGAAACCCAGGTGGCGTCAGTAGTTTGTTCTGCCAATTACCATCTGTGGCGGGTTGCCCAGCTGTGTCCCTATCTTGATGGTGGGGCGCTCACCACTTTGGTCCATGTGCTTGTAATCACGAGATTAGACCACTGCAACACACTTTACGTGGGGCTACCTTTGAGATTAATGCAGAAGCTTCAAATGGTGCAGAATGCGGCAGCCAGATTACTTAGTGGAGCAAGAAAATTCCAGCATATCTCTCCCATTCTGGCTGCTTTGAATTGGCTGCCAAATTTGTTTCCGCATCGACTTCAAAGTGTTAATGATCACGTATAAAGCCCTAAACGGTTTAGGACCTCGATACCTGGCAGAACGCCTTCTCCCACCTAGATCTAGTCGAGTCACTCGCCAGAGCCAGTTTAATCCATGATACTATCCCTGCAAATGTGAGTGTGGGGTAAAAATTGAAAAATATACTTTAATAATTTAATATAAATTCTAACCAACATGGGCATTAATTTTGAATTATGCTTATAGAAAATGTAAATATGGCCAAAATCCTATTGCACACCTCTTTTTGTTCAACAATGATGTCATCAGCAACATATCACTGTTGATTAAAGGCTTCCTTTGACAATTTGTCTTTAATCAAGTGATTTGCCACAGAGGATGATGTCATCCCTGTAGCTCATGCAGAGCTAAGCCACAGGATTTCAGCTAGTGTCTTTAATGCAACCTGTGACAACATTCTTAGATTTTAGATCATGCATTACAAACCTATGGATTTCTTGTTGACATTGGACTCCGACTCCCATCAGCCCCAACTGGCATGGCCAGTAGTCAAGAGAGAATTTTACAGCGGCAACATTTTGACAGCCATTTTGTTCCACGCCTCTGTTTTAGACCTTGGCCTAATTTGATAACAATAAGGTAGGCACCAGGGGAAAGAATACTAGAAAAAGTGAAAAGAATGGAGCTAATGTTTAATATTATCCTATACTAGCTTTAGTATCATCTAGTTTAGTATTATCCTATACTCTACTGGTTTAGAGTTTAAATAAAGTGATTTGCTGTTGCTGATTACATCATTACTAGCTTGATCTCTGTCAATTCATCTGGAGAATATAGATTTAGAACAGCTTTTAATTAATAAAATTAAATGTATGCATTTAAATGTATATACTCTTATTTTTGATGTTTACTAATGAAATTATATATGTGAGTAAAGTTTCAGTTCAATTATATTACACACTTCCTCCCCCAAATCCACTGTTTCATCTTGCTTTCCCCACCTTCTCCTTTTACTGCAAAAGTAGTTGAAGTGATGGAAAAATCAATATATCACAGAATGCAAATCACTTTATTTAATCCCTAGACCAGTACTCACTTCTTACCAGTAATATCATTTACATATGCTGAAATCCTGGCCAGTGTGGCTTGTGGCATAGTGGAGAGAGTGTTGGACTAAGACTCAGGAGACGTGACTTGCAACCTCTGCTCAGCCATGGAACTCACTGAGAGAGCATGGCAATAATAAATCACTCCTTGCACATCTCATATACCTTGAAAAGCCTATGAGGGCCATCATAATTGGAAGCAACTTCACAGTATGGGATATGTAACATATTGTTATTTACCTATGCATAACATCATAATGGCAGTGCAATCTCACAGACCTCACTGTTGGAACGAGAAGATGACCTTAAAATACACCAATAGTCATTTGTTTGTGTCCTCAAAGGTGTGGACACTTTGTTTTACACTTATTTCCCCCAGATGAACCTATTGGATACCTGGTATGTGGGCTGCAAGTCCTTAGCCACCACAGTTCAAAGGTCTATTGGTTTCTCAGTGTGCCTTCTTTGACTGTAGAATCTGAATTCTTAACCTATCTCATCTAATATTCTGAAAGTAATAGCGTTGGCATACATTTTAACTATAGAACAGCATATCATGCAAAAAACTGACCATGCATTGCCATTTTAGCAATTATGATAGCTTCATATAAATATAAGAATATAGATTATTGTATTCGCGAAGGCTTTCACGGCCGGGATCTAATGGTTGTTGTGGGTTTTTCGGGCTTCTTGGCCGTCTTCTGAAAGTGGTTCTTCCTAATGTTTCGCCAGTCTCTGTGGCCGGCATCTTCAGAGGACAGCAAACTGTGCTCTGGGTAGGCTTGAGAGTGGGTGGAGTATTTGTGGCTGTGAGAAGGCTAGTTTGTGAGGTAGGCTATTGTCCTAATCAGGAGATGGTTGATTAATGTGTTTTGTTGTGGATGTATTGTTTTGATAAGGAGGGGAGATTATCTCTCCCTGTGGTTGATGGGTGTCATTAGCTGGTCTTTTGTGTGCAGTAATCCCCTGACCTTGTGGCTGGGTAGAGTTCGTTGACTTTTTGCACTCTGTGTTTTTGAGAGCTGGGAGCCAGGTTTTGTTGAGTTTCAGACATTCCTCCTTCCGGTTGAAGTTTTGTTGATGCTTGTGGATTTCAATGGCTTCCCTGTGCAGTCTGACGTAATGATTGCTGGTGTTGTCCAGTATTTCAGTATTTTGAAAAAGAATTTCATGTCCAGTTTGTTTTATGGCATGTTCAGCTACTGCAGATTTTTCTGGTTGTTTTAGTCTGCAGTGTCTCTCATGTTCTTTGATTCTGGTGTGGATGCTTCATTTTGTGGTTCCAATGTATACCTGGCCACAACTGCAAGGTATCCGGTATACTCCTGCAGTGGTGAGGGGGTCCCTTCTGTCCTTTGCTGACTGTAACATTTGTTGTATTTTTGTGGTGGGCTTGAATACTGTTTGTAAGTTGTGTTTTTCCAGAAGTTTCCCCATGCGGTCTGTGACCCCTTTGATGTACGGCAGAAATACTTTGTTTGTGGGTGGCTGTTTTTCTTCTTCAGTTCCGTGTTGTTTTCTTGGTTTGATGGCTTTCGTGATTTCATTTTTGGAGTAGCCATTTGCCTGTAGGGCTCAATTCAGGTGGTTGAGTTCAGTGTTGAGAAACTGAGCTTCACAGTTCTGATTTGCACGGTCTACCAGTGTTTTGATTATGCCTCTTTTTTGCTGTGGGTGGTGGTTGGAGTTTTTGTGTAGGTACCGGTCTGTATGGGTGGGTTTTCTGTAGACCTTGTGTCCCAGTCGGAGGTCAGTTTTGCGTAGGACCATGACATCTAGGAACGGGAGTTGGCCCTCTCTTTCTTTTTCCATGGTGAATTGTATATTTGGGTGGATGCTGTTGAGATGGTTGAGAAATTCTTCCAATTTTTCTTCACCGTGACTCCAGATTGTAAAGGTGTCATCCACATATCAGAAACCAGATTGTGGGTGCGAGGGGTGCCGAAGCCAGGGCAAGTTTTTCAAAATGCTCCATGTAGAAATTTGCTATAACCGGGCTGAGAGGGCTGCCCATGGCCACTCCATCTGTCTGTTCGTAGAATTCATTATCCCACTGGAAATAGCTGGTTGTAAGGCAGTGCTGGAAGAGGGCTTTGATGTCTTCTGGGAATATCTGCTGGATGAGTATCAGGGTGTCCTTTACCGGTACTTTAGTGAACAGGGATACTACATCAAAACTGACCAGTCTATCCCCAGGGTTGAGTTTTAGGGTGCTGATCTTGCTTATGAAATGCCCTGAGTCTTTGATGTAGGATGAGGTTTGTCCAATGTGGGTCTGTAGAAGGGTTGCTAGGTGTTTGGCTAATTCATATGTTGGGGAGCCGATGGCACTTACAATGGGCCTGAGCGGGGCAGAGTCCTTGTGGATTTTGGGGAGTCCGTATAGTCTAGGTGGGAGAGCTTCTGTCTTGCAAATTCATTGGAGGACGTTGGGGTGCAGGGAGGAACTCCTGATCAGCATGTTTGTTTGTTTTGTGATCTTGTTAGTTGGGTCCCGTTTCAGTTTTCTGTAGGTGATGGGGTCTAGAAGTTCTCTGATTTTGTCCCTGTATTCTTCCGTTTCCATGATTACTGTAGCGTTGCCTTTGTCTGCTGGTAGGATGATGATGTTTGGGTCTGAGTTCAGGGACTTGATGGCATTTCTCTCCTTTCTTGTTATGTTACTTTTGGGGGGTTTTGCTTTCCGTAGGATCCTGGTCACTTCCCCTCTTATTTCCTCTGCTTTTTCTTCTGGAAGATGATATAATGCTGATTCCACGTTGGCAATTATATCTTCCACAGGAATTTTGCTGGGTGTTATAGCAAAATTTCCTCCTTCGCTTAAGACTGAGGTTTCTTCTGGGGAGAGTTGGCGTCCCGATAGGTTGATGATGATGCGCGTGGTATCTAGTGTAGGTTTCTGTTGGCTTGTTTGGCATTTGTTGAATTTCCGTTTTTTGTCTGTCTGTGTGGTTCATCATTTCTTTTTCCATCTTATTGTAAGAGAGGGTATCAATCTTGTCCCAGTCTTGACTTCTCATTTTTTGGCTGATAGTGATGTGTAGGCCTAGTAGTCAGGGGATTACTGCACACAAAAGACCAGCTAATGACACCCATCAACCACAGGGAGAGATAATCTCCCCTCCTTATCAAAACAATACATCCACAACAAAACACATTAATCAACCATCTCCTGATTAGGGCAATAGCCTACCTCACAAACTAGCCTTCTCACAGCCACAAATACTCCACCCACTCTCAAGCCTACCCAGAGCACAGTTTGCTGTCCTCTGAAGATGCCGGCCACAGAGACTGGCGAAACGTTGGGAAGAACCACTTTCAGAACATGGCCAAGAAGCCCGAAAAACCCATAACAACCAATATAAATTATTGTTTTCCTCAAAGATGAGGCATAACTCTAACATTGCACTAGCAGCTGATAATTATGAAGGTGGATTTGGAATGTTGATGGGGGAAGAAAATTACCTTCCTGCTGTATACACTGACAGAAGCTGCTTGATTGACAGAACAACCATGCTCGATCCTCACTGGTTCTTAACCTTTGTTACTCGGATGTTTTTGGACTGCAACTCCCAGAAGCCTTCACCATCAGCTCTGCTGGCTGGGGTTTCTGGGAGTTGGAGTTCAAAAAAACCTGAGTAACAAAGGTTAAGAACCACTGGACTAGATCTCCAGTCTCTGCATGTGGTGCTGTTCACAGTTCTCACCTTTCATGAGTCATAGGCGACTTCTATTTCAAGCCAGTATTTATATTCCTGTTCAGCCTATGGAATTTCTAAAAGACTGCTGCTGATACTCACCGTATAGTATGGTTAGCATGGATATGGGCATGACAAGAAAACCCAAGAGCATGTCAGTTATTGCGAGTGACATCAGGAAATAGTTTGTAGCATTCTGTAGCTTTTTCTCTAACGATACAGCCATGATGACAAGAATATTTCCAGCAATGGTTAAAACAATCACAATAATTGTTAGTAGGGCAGTCCAGTTTCTCTCAAGAAGAAGAATTAATGATATGTTGTGAGGAGCATCTGATTCTCCTATACAAGAGCAATTCATTGTATCTTGGAAATATGAACTCAGATTATCCACATGCGACCCATTCAGTTCTCCAGAAACAAATGCATTTCTGTAGCGTTCTTGGTATTGGTTCAGTTGTAGTGAGGTACTGGCTGTTGAATTCACAGAGTTCTCTTCATAAAGCACATCCATATCTAAGGTTTCTGAAAACAGTGAGAATACACCATGAATGTGCAAATTATATCCATTTAATTACCACATATTTCTCTAGTCCTCATTTTAGTACAAAGCCAGAAAGAAAATTTGGAGGAGGTTGGCTGACTGTTAATTCTTAACACAATTCAAATAAAAGTGACAAAATTGTTCAGAATACCAGAAACAGTATTTCCATTATCATGTGTGCACCCAGTTTTAGCCTACACTAAGAATCTATCTGGAAGACTGGACTCTAATCCATTGCATTGTGTCAAATATAAACTTTAAGCTTCAGAAAGTGCACATGAAATCTATCCTTCCTCTCTGTTTTTTTTCAGCCTTAATTATCTTGATTTTAATATTTATATTTGTCGGTTTTAAAGGGTTATATGTAAAATAGTACAAAAACAACTTATCTTAAAACATATCATTCTCTCTCTCTCAATACAGACTTTTAATACATGTTTAAAGTTGGTTTAAAAGTTCTAATCACAGTAATTAGACTTGCTTCTACTTAAATTGAGTTTTCAATATTACTGCTATTGGGTCTCTATCATATTTTAACATCAGGTTCTAAAGTAAATTCAAGTAATGTTGCATATGTGTCAAAATAATTAGCTATGGTTGTTATTGTAGTCCATCAAAGAAACAAAATTATTATTAAACAGTACAAAAATTTTAATGCATATGAGGAAGACTTACATTGCGTTTGAGAGATTCTATGTGCTAGATTCATGCCTTGTCTTGGTTGGCTTTAGCCTTCATTGTCCTCATCAATTTGTTGTCCTTTTCCCCCAATTTCCACCTGCAGCATTGTGTTGCTGCCTGTTTTGTTGACTTTCAAATCACCCGTTACACCATAGGCACTTCCTTGGCTGTAGGTCTGGCAACCACTGGCTGCTCTACTGACACTACACTTGGATCTGCATTTCCTCTTAAGGCAAGTGACGCTGGAAGAATAACATCTGCAATATCACAAATGAATTCCTAATGCTAGAAGGAAAAGTCTCCCCATGAGGGTTGGAAAAAAATTATTCCAGAAAGTAAATATTATGGATTTGTTTGATTTTCCAGACCACCTACTAGCAAAATGACAGAAACAGGAGCAGCAGGAGAGCACAGCTAAGAGACCTGGATTTGTTTCTTGCACGCTGCAGGCTTGTATGTTTCGGCATCTGGAGCTGCTAGTCGGGGGGGGGGAGAGACAACAACAGGTAAAGGTGTTTTGCAGAGCAGTTCATGGTAGCTGTAATCTGTCTTTCTGTGGAAGAGGCAAAAAAGCCGGGAAAGGAATTGTAAATTGCAAACAGATAGACTATACCATGTTAGAAGCTGTTCAGTGTTGCAGGCTTGTGCAGAACTGCTAATGCTTTGGCCCTTTTAGTGTTAAGAGCAAACACAGGGCAAACTCTTGGAGCTCCCTTTTGCCCCTTGGAAGACTTCGGGAGCCCCAGAATGGGGTGAGGGAACCTTTTAAGGGTCATAAGTTGCTGCTGGGTTGAGGCAAAAGGAAGCCCTAGGTTGCCTTAGAACTTGAAAGGGTAGGAAGCTTTTCATTAGTTTAAATTAAACATTTTGGACATCCAATCTGGGTTGAACTGGTGTGAATTTATGCCAACATGAATTTGCCCAATACAAATTGTAAAGCAAGGAAATAAAGGGAATTATCTTTGCCTGTTGGTTTTTGTTGGCTGATTCGTTGCTTTTTTGCTATGGAAAATTATGGCTTAAATCCTATTCCTTAGCACAGGAAGTAGCACTAGAGTAGGCCTATTGAATTAATGGGGATTTGGTGAGTCACATCTCTCTAGGTTTCATGGATTGAAATTGGTTTTCTTAAATTGTGACTTAATAAAGTAAACTGCAACGACAGTAGGCTCGTTTAAATCAATGGAGCTAATGGAGGAGTTGACTGATCAAGTCCCCACTGATTCAGTGGGCTTACTCTAATGCAACATACTACATAAAGCAATAAGATTTCTACCTATATGTTTCAAGTAACCTGCTTCAAAGGAAGTGATTTATCACTATAATTTTGTAAAAATAATATAATATACATGAAAACAAACCAGGAATAAAATGAAGCTGTTCAGTGTTATAAGGTATGAAAGGCTTAAAGTCCCTTTAAAAATGTAAATGTTTTCTATTTCATTTTTTTCTAAGGTAGATCAATCTTTTGACTGTAATCAAAGCATCTATGCTGCACAATGCATGCAGTTTTTCTTGAATTGTTTGTCAGTTGCTTTAGCAAATATGGGAACCTTCTAAAGAAGACACATAATTGTAGTCTCATCTTTTGTTTGTACCAGAAATGTTTCTGTTTAATTTCTCAGCTATTGTTTTCTTCCTGAAACATGACTGAATGATGCAGTTGATGCGGCTTCATAAGTAACAAAGAAAAAGAATGTTTCCATTAACCTGTCTCTTTACATTGTTCCTCCAATTAATCTCTTCTTGTTGTGTTAACTGTTGGGCTAAAACTGCTCTGCAGATTTTTGAAATCTTTCCGCCTATTGCACATTCTTTCCTTGTTCTCTAGGGTTGTGCTATTTGTATCCTTGCTGCTGTAGGAGTAAGAAAACTAAGACTTCACGTAATAATGGCTTCCTCAAAAATAAATGAAAAAGTCCATTGGGACATGCGTTTTTGCCTGCTTAATTATGATATACAACTGAAAACAGATGTCCAAGATACTAGAATATAACCACCTGTCTCCGACATAAGATATATAATTTTCTGTTTTTCTTTTCTTCCTTCTTTTATTGATTTACGTATTTATTCTCTCTGTTTCTAAGTTTTACTAAACCTTATTCATTAGCCATTTGTGCTCGATCAATAACTGCACAGAGCTTTCCAGATTCACTGAACAGTAAAAGTTCAAAACCCAATGGGGTGGACAAAACACGACCAGTGGGCTGCATGAGGTCCCCCCCCCAATGTTTTTCTGGGTCTAGATTACCTGCATTGCTCTCTGACACCCATGGAAGCACACTGGAAGTGCTGTAAACAAGCCTCTTTTTCTTTTCTGTTCTGAAAGGGATTTAGACACCTTGGCATGCCAGACTGTGGAACCCTTCTGCACCACAGAGAGTCATAGAACCATGAAGTTGGAAGGGGCCTACAAGGCCATCGAGCCCAAACCCCTGCTCAGCACAAGAATACAAATCAAAGGATATCTGCCAGGTGGTTGTATACATTTCACTTGAATAACTCCAGTATGACCCCTCCAAATTTATTATGCTATTGCTGTTCATATTATTTCTAAAACACTCCTGTTGTTATGAGAAAAAAATTGTCAGCCTATTTACTTTAATTCATCTACCAAGGACAGCCATTTCTATATTTTACTACAGTTCTTAAAAGAACCATTCAGCCCTGTCTTACTTATAATTTGTAATATTTTTAAGTGCCTTACACTGTTTAGCTTTCAGTAGATTTCTGCCCTCTTCTTGTACAAAGTACATTTATTTATTTAATTCTATCAATTTATTACAATAATAGTACTTTGCTTTCTAGGTCATTACCCTCACAATAGAGAGGGTACTTATCCGTAACCGTTGTTCTTTGAGTGGTACTCTGTGAATCCACACGAATGGGTTAAAGTGCCTGCACAGGATTCTTTGGAATATTCTAGAGCTTAAATAATGACAAGTGAAATGTCTCCCTGTATCATGCATACTCCGCCTGCCTGCAGTATCTCAGTTCCGAATATCCACGGCTGTACTGGCTCTGAAAAATTAAATGCCAAAAGAAGTTGTGACGGATGGTGGGGAGGTTGGGCGAGACGTGTGGATCCACAGAGTACCACTCAAAGAACAATGGTTACAGGTAAGTAACCTCTCTTTATTCTTTATGGTCTCTGTGAATGCACACGAATTGGTGACAAGCAAGCTCACTTACCGGAAGGAGGGCCGTCACAGCAGAACCAAAGTCAGCACAGTCCTTCCAAAACTTGCTTCCTTCTTGCCTCTGACATCCAGTCTGTAATGCGTAGCAAAGGTCAGTGGTGTAGACCAAATCACAGATTTACAGATGTCAGAGATATCAAAGCCACGCAGCCATGCAGTGGACATAGCCATGGCTCTGGTGGAATGCGCTTTGAGCACCTCTGGTGGAGTCTTGCCAACCAGGTCATAGGCTAAAGCGATGGCGGAAACTACCCATCTGGAAACTGACTGGGAAGAAGCTGGGTGACCTTTCCGAGGTTCATGAAAACAGACGAACAATCTGGAAGATTTACAAAAGTCCTTAGTTCTTGAAACATAAAAGGCAAAAGCCCGCCGAACATCAAGGGAATGGCGCATGCGCTCAACATCTGACAAAGGGTTGGGAAACAACGTTGGGAGAATCAAAGACTGATTAACATGAACATTTGAAATCACCTTACGGAGGAATGAAACATCAGGATAGAGAACAACTTTCTCTGGGTAAAACTTTATACAGTGGTGCCTCGCTTAACGGGCACCCCGTTTAACGACGAAATCGCATAGCGATTAACTTTGTTCCCTATGGGGAAAAATCGCTTTGCGATGAACGGTACCCTGTTTCGCTTACCGATCATCGCAAAGTGATAATTTTTAACAGCTGATCGGTGGTTCCAAAATGGCCACCTGCTGTTTTCTGGGACAGATTCCTCGCTTACCAGGCAGCAAAAATGGCCGCCGTATGGAGGATTTTCACTTAAAGGTGAGTCTGAAGCCCATAGGAACACATTGAAGGGGTTTCAATTCATTCCTATGGGCTTTTTAATATCGCATAACGACGAAATTGCTTTGCAGCAATTTTTGCTGCACCGATTATCGTCGCTATGCGAGGCACCACTGTATAAGGCTCATCAGCCTGTAGTGCAGCTAATTCAATGCCCTTCGTGCAGACGTCATAGCCACCAAGAACAAAGTCTTTAAGGAAAGTAATTTCAAAGAAGTACTAGCCATTGGCTTGAATGGAGAACGTGTGAGCATCTTCAGAACAGTCTTAAGAGACCATTGAGGAGTTGGAGGTTGCACAGAAGGACAAATATTTTGCAGACCTCGAAGGAATTTCTTTACAGTAGGGTGAGAAAACAAATGAAAAGTGTCAGAACCTACAGGTTGATATGAGACAATGGCTGAAACATAAACTTTGAGTGAGGAATGCGTCAAATCCATATCAAACAAATGGCGTAGAAAGGTAAGAAGGGTTCTCAGAGAAACAGGAACTGTAACAAAACCTGTGAATTCAGCATAAAGAAGGACTATTTGCATGAATATAACTTGATTGATGGTTTCCTAGCCTTCTCAAGCACTTCCCTTATGGTGGGGGAATCTTCCACACTGTGAGATGGAGAAACTTGACCTCGGGGTGACAGACATTGCCTCTGTCCTGAGTCAAGAGAGAACGCTGGGGAGGCAATCTCAGGTATTCGGTCGCGATGGATTTGAGGGTGGTAAACCATGGCTGTTGAGGCCACCATGGCACCACCAGGATGGCATCTGCTCTCAATTGGTGAATTTTGATTATTGTCTGCTGGATGAATGGAATCGGTGGAAAAAGGTACAGAAGGTCTGCGTCCCAGTGCACTATAAAGGCATCTCCTAAGGATCCCATGCCTCTGCACGGTCGTGAACAAAATTGTTGGCACTTCGCATTGGACTGTGTAGTGAAGATGTCGATGGTCAGTGTGCCCCATCTGTCACAGATACATTTGAATACCGAGTCGTTGAGAGCCCATTCGTGCGTCTGAGTAGTCAGATGGCTCAGTCGATCAGCCACATCGTTGTCCTCTGTCACTACATGGATAGCGATTGGGAATATGTGATGGCCGTAACACCACTCCCAGAGGTGGATCAACAGGTATAGAAGGGACAAAGAATGAATAAACAATCCCTGCTTGTTTATACAAAGTGGTCATGTTGTTTGTGGCCACTTGACTGATCAATAGTGGACAGAAAGCTCGGAAGGCTTTGATAAATGCTAACATTTCCAGATGATTGATATGTAGCAGCTTCTGTAAGCTGGACCACTTGGTGTGGATCTTGTGAACGTTACAATGCGTGCCCCATCCCATCATACTGGCATCGATTGTAACTTGCAGTCAATTGAAGGGGCTTGAAAGGTCGACCAATCAGCAGATAAGGCACAAAGGTCCACCCTGTTAGTAGATGCGGCAACTCTGGAGTGACCTGAAGACGCTTGGCTAGGTTGTCCCATAGAGGATTGAACTGCGAGAGGCACCACGCCTTCAGTGAGCGCATCTTCAGCCACACATGTGGAAGCGCAGACGTGATGGGAGCCATCAGACCCAGGAGATGTTGAGTGTGGTGTGCTGTCAATCTGGTGCTGGGCAGAAATGGATGGATAGCACAATAAAATTTGCGGATCCTCTCTGCAGGTAGGAAGATTCTGGCTCTGTTGGAGTCCAGGACTGCACCGATATAGTCTAAGGTCTGAGAAGGTATGAGATTGGACTTCGAAACGTTGACTTGAAGGCCTAGATCTGCCAGCGTTTGTAGCGCGAAAGCCGTGTCTTCTTGTGCCTTGGCATAAGTTCCAACGACGATCAACCAGTCTATATATGGGAAAACCATGATGTTGTTGAGACGAACATTGCTGTCCTCTGTCACCACATGGGTGGTAGGCTGCTACTGGATCTAGGCACTTTGTGAAAGTCCTTGGGGTGGTGGCAAGGCTGAAGGGGAAAGAGCAGAATTGGTACACTGATTCCATGAAAATAAATCTTTATTTGCAGTGATGCTCATGGATGGTAACATGAAGTAAGTGTACTGCAAGTCTATCATGACGAACCAATCGCCTGAAGCAAGAAGTGGTTATGATGGACTCTAAGGTGACCATACGGAATTGTCTTTGACGAACGAAAGTGTTGAGACACCTGAGATCCAAAATTGGTTGCAGGCCTCCATCCTTCTTGAGAACCATAAAATATTGGGAGTAGAAACCGTCCAGTGCCTCTTGAGAAGAAACGTGTTGAATAGCATGCTTCTGAAGAAGAACAGAGATTTCTTCTTCTAGAGCAGGTAAGAAGTGATCTTGAGATGACCGAGAGGAGGAAGATCTAAGAACTCTAGCAGGTAACCAAAATGTATGATGGTGAGCACCCAAGTGTCCGTGGTGATGTTGGTCCACTTGTTGAAAAAGGGGACTAGCTGGGGAAGGACAGTCAAAGATATTGTTTGCCCTTCTTGGCAGGGCAGCGGAAATTTTGGCGACGTTGATTAGAAGATTGAGGTGGGAAGGACGTGGAAACAGAAGATGGAGGAAGATTTGCACTTTCCTGAGGAGGTTTATTCTGGCGGTAGGATTGCTGGTAAGGCTGTTGGTATGATTGTTGGTATGACTGATGGGCAGTGAATGGTCTGCACCATTGCTGTTGTTGAAATTTATGCTGTTGGAGATAATAAGATCCAGCTGTTTTTCTAATTTTGTGTAGATTTTCCATAACCTTGTCTGTTTTTTCGTTAAACAGCCCGGCACCATCAAAGGTGAGTTCTTCAATTCGTGACTTGGCATCATTGTTGATAACTGATGAGCGTAACCAGGCATGTCTCCTCACAGCGATGGCAGATGTCATGGCCTTGAAAGCTGCATCAGCAGTGTGCTGCGATGCCAGGTGCTGCTGTTTAGCTAGCACCATCACTTCCAGGTGATTGTTTAGGGCTGCAGTTCTAGTCTCCTCAGGGGCAGTTTGGAGAACTGGAAGGCTTTTATTCCACAACTGCCTCTGATAAGCACCCATTGCTGCTTGACAGTTGGAGACTCGCATCATGAATGATGCCAAGGAGTATAATCGACAGCCCAGCACATCTAGCTTGCATCCCTCTCTGTTGATTGCGGTGACCTTTGAATGGTTTCCTGCTCTGGATTGATTAGACTGTGCCACTATAGAGTTCAGTGCAAAGTGTTTATTGAGGAAGACTGTATCACTGCAGTGTGTTCTATAGTGGTTCTCTATTCTCCTAGAGATCTGTAAGAAAGAAGGAGGTTGTGCCCTAGATTCCTTGATAAGGTCCAGCATAGCCGAGATAAAGGCTAGGCTCAGAGGAGGTGATTTCTCTTGATTAATATCCTCAAATACTAGGTCGTGTCTGGGGGGTGGGCGTTGATCTATAGCGAACTCCAAAGACTTAGCCATACGCATGATTAACTGTGAATAGGATGTGAAATCCTCAGAGAGAGAGGGAGGATGGATGTCAGTGACGTCTGAGTCAGGAGTGGGTAGGTTTGAGGGAGACTCCTTACATGCCTCCGATTGGAGGTCTTGTTTGGACCCCAACGACACTGAGGAACCCCTTGGTTCTCTACCAAAGGATAGAGGTGGTGAGGGTGAGTGGTGGTGGGGTCTTGACATGGAGGCTGCAGATCATGAAACAGATGCAGACACCTCTACCTTGGGTGGATGCGTGGATTTTGAAGGTGCACAAGATAATCGAGAATGGGTCACGTTAGAATGTGATACCGAAGGTAACAGTACCGATGAGGCTCTAGGGCACTTTTCTGGGTGAAAAGCACGCTGGTCCTCATGTTGGCGCTTGGAAGAAGGCTTTGCGGCCATTGGGTCGATCTCGAGATATGCTCGATGCTCACGTCGAGGAGGTGAGGTTGATAACGATGATTTGGATGATACATACACGTATCGCACCCTCTTTGGCCTAACATAGTCCCTGGTATCATATGCGGGATTGATGTCGCACTCTCGATCGACGTTGACTGGCACGCGGATCCATCTTGACATACAGCGGTTCTTCATGTTCAGCCAAAGCAGGACGCCGTGATGTATGCGGGAGTACAATAACATCCCAATGCTGAGGGAGCTGTCGTTCTGTCGGGACGTGCCAATGCTTCAACAAATGTTTCTAAGGAGGAGAATGCTGTGGCAAATCCTCCGGGTCCAACAATTGAGCCACTGCTGCCTGCCTGATAGATATAGGGCTCGAATGGGCCGAGGCTAGGCTGGAAATAATCTAAGCCTCAGAATGGCCTTGTGTCAGAGACAGGCTTGGAATTGACACCGACGCCTGTGTTTGTGGCTGTGGTGGAAAGCCCTGTTCCTTCAAGGTAGAGTCGTGTAGTTCCCTGGAAGGCTCCTCTAGTATAGGCAAAGGCAGGGTTACTCGAACTGGAGGAAATTAGTTGTTGCAAAGGCATCTTTAAGGCTGGTTTAGTCAACTTTTTACACTCTTGACAGGACCCGGGCTGATGTCTTTCCCCTAGGCAAAACAAACAGTGGTTGTGGCTGTCCGCGAATGGGATTTTATTTGCACATGACATGCACCATTTGAATGGGCTTGACGAGGCCATAAAATTTGGCAGGAACCTGACAGATAGTATTAATGATCGAAAAACTCACAGGAGACATTAACAGATAGTTCAATTGTAGTCCTAGTCAAGCCGAAATATCAATCCAAGAGATAAAATCAAATAAGTCCAATAATATAAGACCAAATCGTAATCCGAAACACAACGATAAACGGTCCGAGTTCAAAGCCAATTAATCACGGAAATCACGGTACAGAATCAAAGAGAAAGGAAGATCAGGATAGCCTGATAAGAATTGTAGTCAAAAACAATCTGAGGTCAAACCAGAAACCATTTTAAAGAAGAATTAGCTCTAAACGATTCAAAGTAGTCCGATTGCAGCGGCGGCAAAAAGGAACTGAGGTACCCCAGGCGGGCGGAGCTATAGAATATTCCAAAGAGTCCTGCGCAGGCACAGTTTAACCCATTTGTGTACATTCGCAGAGACCATGAAGAAGAACCAGCTTCCAGAAAAGGCTGTAACATTGTATTGGGTATGCCATATTGTAGGCATTGTAGGCATCCTTCAGTCTCGAAAGACTATGGTAGCGTGCTCTGTATGGAGGACTTGGAACAGCATCTAGTGTGGCTGAGGAGGCCAATTCGAGAGTGACAATCCCTTCCACACTGGAGACAAATCCAATCTGTCCCCTGTCCAGCTCCCTGGTTTTGCTTCCTTTGTGACTTCCTCTTTGCCTCACCCTGCTGGACAAGGGTCTCTTCAAATTGGGAGAGGCCGTGATGGCCTCCAGGCTGAACGATCAGATGTCAGAGTTTCCCATCTGTTGAGGTCTATTCCTAAGGCCTTCAGATCCCGCTTGCAGATATCCTTGTATCGCAGATCCCGCTTGCAGATATCCTTGTATCGCAGCTGTGGTCTCCCTCTGGGGCGATTTCCCTGCACTAATTCTCCATATAGGAGATCCTTTGGAATCCGACCATCAGCCATTCTCACAACGTGCCCAAGCCAGCGTAGACGTCGCTGTTTCAGTAATGTATGCATGCTGAAAATTCTAGCTCGTTCTAGGACTACTCTATTTGGAACTCTGTCCTGCCAGGTGATACCAAAAATCCGTCGTAGGCAACGCATATGGAAGGTGTTCAGCTTCCTCTCCTGCCGGGCACAAAGGATCCAGGACTCGCTGCAGTACAGGAGTGTGCTCAGGACACAGGCTCTATAGACCTGGATCTTGGTATGTGTTGTCAGTTTCTTATTGAGCCACACTCTCTTTGTGAGTCTAGAGAACATGGTGGCTGCTTTCCCAATGCGTTTATCCAGCTCAACATCTAGAGAGAGGGTGTCAGAGATGGTTGAGCCAAGGTACACAAAGTCATGAACAACCTCCAATTCTTGTGTGGAGATGGTAATAGAGGGAGGTGAGTCCACACCCTGGCCCATGACTTGTGTTTTCTTCAGGCTGATTGTTAGTCCAAAGTCTTGGCAGGCCTTGCTGAAACGATTCATGAGTTGTTGGAGGTCTTCAGCAGAGTGGGCAACAATGGCTGCATCGTCTGCAAAGAGGAAGTCCCGCATGCATTTCAGTTGGACTTTGGTCTTCGCTCTCAATCTAGAGAGATTAAAGAGCTTTCCATCTGATCTAGTCCGGAGATAGACACCTTCTGTTGCAGTTCCAAAGGCATGCTTCAGCATGACAGCAAAAAAGATCCCAAAAAGTGTTGGTGCGAGGACACAGCCCTGTTTCACTCCGCTTCGGATGTCAAAGGGATCTGATGTTGAGCCGTCAAAAACTACAGTGCCTTTCATTCCATCGTGGAAGGACCTGATGATGTTAAGGAGACGAGGTGGACATCCAATCTTGGGAAGTATTTTGAAAAGGCCATCCCTGCTAACCAAGTCAAATGCTTTTGTAAGGTCTATGAAGGCCACTAAGAGTGGCTGTTGTTGTTCCCTGCATTTCTCCTGCAACTGTCTGAGGGAGAATACCATGTCAGTGGTGGATCTGTTTGCTCGAAATCCACACTGTGATTCCGGATAGACTCTGTCTGCAAGCACCTGGAGCCTCTTCAGCACAACACGGGCAAGCAGCTTCCCTACAACGCTAAGAAGAGAGATACCACGGTAGTTATTGCAGTCACCCCTGTCACCTTTGTTCTTGTACAATGTGACAATGTTTGCATCCTTCATGTCCTGTGGTACTCCACCTTCCCTCCAGCAGAGACAAAAGATTTCATACAGTTCGGTGATGATGATCTCCTTACCGCATTTCAGCACTTCAACAGGGATGTTGTCCCTTCCAGGTGCCTTGCCAGAGGTGAGGGAATCCAAGGCCGCATTTATTTCTGCTAGGGTTGGTTCGCTGTCCAGCTCTTCCAAGACAGGCAGGCACTCAATGTTATTTAATGCTTCTTCGGTTACTACATTCTTTCTGGAATATAGCTCGGAGTAGTGCTGCACCCAGCGTTCCATCTGCTGTGCTCGGTCCTGGATGATCACACCTGTAGCAGACTTCAAGGGAGCAGATTTCTTCTGTAATGGACCTAAGGCCTGCTTGATACCATCATACATTCCTTTGATGTTACCTGTGTCCGCTGCTATCTGTATCTGAGAGCAAAGCTGAAGCCAATAGTCATTGGAGCATCTCCTCGCAGCCTCTTGGACTTGGCTACGAGCGGCTCGAAGAGCTTGCAGGTTGTACTCGCTAGGACAGGCTTTGTATGCTGCTAGAGCTCTTCTCTTATCCTCAATGGCTGGCATTAACTCCTCCGAATGGGCTTCGAACCAGTCAGCCATCTTTCTGGTCTTCTTGCCGAAGGTGGACAAGGCGGTGTTGTAGACAGTGTTCTTGAAGTGTTCCCATCATTCAGGTGCATTTACATTAGCTGGACCTGGAAGGGTTTCCTCGAGTGCTTGGGCAAATTCCTTCACTTTTCTTTGATCGCGAGTCTTGTTGATGTCAATACGTGGTCTTCCTTCCTTTTTCATGTGATACAATTTCTTTGTTCGCACTTTTACTCTACTACACACCAGGGAGTGATCAGTATCGCAATCAGCACTCTGGTAGCTGCGTGTGATCGTAACACTAGGAAGGCTAGAACGTCTAGTGAGGATCAAATCGAGCTGATGCCAATGCTTGGATCTTGGATGTCTCCAGGAAACTCTGTGTTGCAGCTTCGTATTAAAGAATGTGTTGCTGACACAGAGACCATAGTAACAGCAAAACTCCAGTAAGCGTTGGCCATTTTCGTTCATCTTTCCAATGCCAAAACGGCCTAGACAAGTGGGCCAAGAATTGTGATCAGCAGCAACTCTAGCATTAAAGTCTCCAAGAATGAACAGTGACTCTCTTTCAGGGACTTTTTTGATAGTAGCTGCCAGATCGTCGTAGAATTTGTCTTTCACTTCTGTAGTGGATGACAGTGTTGGTGCATATGCACTAATGAGGGTTACTGGTCCTGCTGATGAGTGGAGCTGCAGAGACAGGATTCTTTCACTCCCCACAGTGGGTGGAACAATGCATCTCAGGAGAGTGTTTCTGACTGCAAAGCCAACACCATATTCCCTGGTCTCATTCGATGGTTTTCCCTGCCAGAAGAATGAGAAGTTTTTTTCTTTGACAGATCCCGAGTCTGGCAGTCTTGTCTCTTGCAGGGCAACAATGTCCATCTGCAGTCTACTCAGTTCCATGTCAATGACAGCTGTCTTGCGCACATCGTCTATTTCTTGCAGGTCGTTAGGAAAGCCGTAGTCAGGGAAGCCAGGGGTCATTGTCCGTACATTCCAGGTGCCCAGCTTTAGGGCAGAAGTTTTCTTATGATTGTTGCATGGTGCACGGTTGTCGATCTGCTTGTCGGGTTTCACCCTAAACCCCACGCACCCCGTGAGGTTAACAGACCGTGGCGAGGTAGCACCTTACTGGCTGGGGGCTGCCCAGCTTAAGGCAGGCGGTATCTACCTAGTGAGGTGCAATGACCTCTCCCACCGTCAGAAGTAGCCCCTGGCGTCCTGCTCTACGCCAACTGAGCAGAGACTTATAACCGGTAACTGCTACTTCCCGTGTTGTTTCGACGCTGTATGCGAAGCTGGAGTGTCCTCTCCAGAGCACGAAGCCTGGGTAAAATAGTATGGAGGATAGGCTGTTACCCAAGCAGCAAATCCCCCCTCTCCACATCGCTGAAATGGTCCAGTGGAAAGGCAAGAGCCAATACAACTGGTTCCAGCAACGTCGCAGGAGTTGGCAGAATGAAAGAAAATGCCTCCGGGACTCCGGCTCCGGATTTTGCCTCGAGGTTATCTCCTGAAGCCCTTTCCATAAGTGGATATAGCCACAAGGCAGTGGAGGTTTAAATTTGGAGTTTTCCTTCTCCTAGATGGGCTGCCTTCCAGGGCTGACGAGTCCCACCTACCCGGGGGTATGCCATAAGTGATTTGCTATTAGATGTTTAAATTCATGAATTCATGGTTCTGTTTGCTGTATTTTATGGCAATGGTGACGCATATGATTTGATTCTTGCCACGGGTCTCCTTTCTCAGTCTCTTTCATCATGGTGCTGTCTCCTGACTCCATTTGGGTCAGATGGTGACATGGATATCATAGCTTAGCTAGAGAGAAGCCCTGTAACACAGGTAGAGTCTCACGACTTGAAGTGAGGAGGCTTTGGTGAAGATATAAATGTGGCATTTGGGGGGAAAGTTCTCTCTCACTTTTAGCAAAGTAGCAAAGTAGTCAGTGCCAGCTATCCCATACATCTGGGATTAGGCTTAGCAGGCCAGGTGGTGCAGTGGTCTGCACTAAGCAGCAGTTGCAGCACCTCAAGAAGTTGCTGAGAGTGGATAGGCAAGAGTTACCTCAACCAACAATTCGGAAAAGGGCCACAGTGCTTATGCTGCCATAAAGACAGACAACTGTACACAAGGGCTACAGACTGAACAAACAGGCATAAAAAAGACACACATAAAAGAAAAAATAACCAGCAGCATCTAGCAGGGTTGCTGCTATGTTGAAATAATTGAAGAGCTGGCTATTTTAGTCAAGAAAGAAGGCAAGTGAGGGAACAATCACAACTTTTTTCCCCAGTCTGCTGCTTGAATGATTTGCATCAGTGCTTTGAGGAAGGAACCAATCTGCAAGGCCAACATGGGATAAAGCAAATCACAGACATGAACAAAATATTGGAGATGCTTAAATGTTTTTATTTTAATCAGGAAAGTTAGCTGAGAGAATATAGGAACATTACCAATAAAAATGTCACAACAAGCAGGCTTACTGCATTTGCCCCCCTCCCCCCATATTTGCCAAAGGGTCTGCATGAGTGTAGACAAAGAAAATGGACAGGTTATAGGTTCCTCTGATAGAACATCAAAGCAGAAGCTTTTGTCCAATGAGGGAAGAATCTCTGTTATAATCAAGGTGATTCCGTCTTTACCCAACAGCTTTTGGAAATTATCCAGGATCTTATGTCTATGACTACACTTCAACCAGCTTGTTAAAGTAGGTCTGCTCTAGCCATTCAGATCGTAGGAGGGACAGTTAAAGCAGAGCTACATTAAAACTTCCTCCTCTCTCTGCTGAGTCCTTGCTCTTCTTCTCTCCCTTTGGTCACCTAGCTGAGTTAATGCTAAAGTGGCAAGCTTTTAAAGGAAAAAAGAAAGAAAAAGAATAGTAAGGGAAGATGAAAGCAGATCCAAGCACCAGGTTTGCATAGGAAATTATTCAAAAAGCAGCCAGTTTCCCTGTGCTCTACCTCTCACTGCTACTGTAACTAGCTGGAATAGCTTTACACACAACAGCTACAAAACCCTCTACATTAGCTCAAGCGATTACACTGCCTGAACAGATGTGAATGCATTCAATTTTTTAAAATTAGAAGCTCCAGCAGCAGAGGTTCCCTCTAAGGTGCACGGCTGCATGAGTGCATATGACTCTGTTCCCCTCCACACAGCTTTCCTCCTCCCACATACCCACAAGCGAGTGTTTCCAGCCCCTTTGGTTCCAGTTGCAACAGAACCCAGGTTGCAGAGGAGTCGCACACAAGAGGGGTGGAGTACCGTCCAGCACTGCTGAAAATTAGATGGGACATTGGAAATAAGGCATTTTGAGTGTTTTGCACATTCTAAACCACAGTATAAATATATAAATATGTTACAATAGTAATGATGTTACAATTTTAATAACACACTGTATTACAATATTTGACTCTATTTGCATTTAGAGATCCAAATGTGTAAATAAGAGAATAAGGCAGAGCTCTTTTGAGATACTTTATTCATTACTTTAAGAAGAGATACTCTTATTATGCCTGCCCAGCACTAAAAGAAATGAGCTGTATTTGTTAATATACAAAGCTACATGATACTTATAAATAAGTACTGGAACACTTACCAGAAGGTAAGTATCATGAATATCTAAACATTACAGTACATTTGTGGTGATTAATTTACACTGCTCTGCTGCTTCAGAAAGCATCATATAGAAATAAACTGTTCATAAATACAAGTGGTGTACTCAAATTAATTCACTGTATTGCAGATTATAAACCCTTCAATATACAATACCTTTTCTATACATTCTCATGTATCATAGTATTCTCTGTGCTTCAAAAACAATTTCTTAACAGCTTATGAATACCGCAAGGGATACTGTTAAGCATCAGGTTCGTTATCACAGAGACAAAAAGTCCTGTTTAATTTAGACATTTATTTGGAAGAAATACATTGGCAACTTCAGGGTGGTGGTGTTTATAAAGAAGCATATGAAGAACTACTTCTGAGGAGAAACACTGCTAAGTAGGATTAGAAACAAGAATTCTGCAATGAACATTCTTACTATCAGTAGAAATGAGATACATGTATACCTGTCTAGCAATTAAAACTTAAAACTGACAGACAAGAATAGACACACATATGAGGGTAGAAATAACAGAACAATAATTTTGAAAACAGAACACAGTAGAGGCTCTGAGACACACATAAATTGTAATTGATCAGATTGGCAACTGAAACTTAACATCCACTTGAGCTTGCTTTGCTAAAGTCACTATTTCAGAAAGTTTCACAACCTAGGAGAAAAACAAAATAAAAATCGTAAGATACTCTGTTTAAATTTAAAGTAACATTATCAATGCAGAAGACTGCATTGATGATATTATGCTGGCACAGCAAATCGGCATTCTATAAAGCAATTCTAAAAATGGGGGCAGCCCATAAAAAACATTATAACCTTTGAACCATACTTCATTCAGATCAGCACGAAATTTAGCACAACAAGTGAAGACAGTATGATGCTGCTCTGTGCCAAATTTGTCGAAGTTTGGTCAAATAGTTTTTAAGTTATGTCTTTGTAAGTACAGATATGTTATTCCCATGGGTACACAGAAGAGGGCCTTCTCTGTTGTAGTCCCAGACTTTGGAACTCCATCCCACAGGAAACCAGTCTGGCTCCATCTTTGCTGCCTTTCTGCAAACAGGCAAAGATCTTTCTCTTCATGGAAGCTTTCCCTCACTGACTGACTGCCTGAGTAGAATTTTTAGATGGACTGTTGTGTTTTTAGAATTGCTTTTGTTTACGATTTCTTAGACTGGAATTTATTTGATATTTTTAGTACTTGTATACATACTGATTTAGCTTTAAAATTTGTCTTTTAATGATGTAAGCCATTCTGGCTACTTTTTAAGGAGAAAGGTGAGATAAAAATATTTTAAATAAATACTTTTTTCCCTTTCTTGCTTCATTGTCTTCCTTTCATATAGTACAGGTCAGAGGTCTCCTGCCCTCCCCCACCCACACGCATGGCCTGCCCTCTGCGAGTGCACCCCACCCCTCTGTGAGCACGGGGGTGCTCCACCCCTCTGTGCACGGACCCCACCCTCTCAACCAGTCCACGATTCAGAAAAAGTTGGGGGCCACTGCTATACATGATTTTGATTTGGGTTTCCAGTGACCGTCTGCTAATTCCCAGCTCTGCCCCACACTTTTTTTATTTCAAAAGGCAAGGGTACATTTTCTGGAAAACATGCACACAACATGTTTGTAGAGCTTTTGGTTCAATATAGCTTGCTTAACTCAAGGAAAGGGTTTAGAAATTGGAGCATATTTTTCTAGTCTGCATTCTGTGGAGTGGGCATGGCAACATTAGTTTACCTGAGAAGTTAAAGGCTGTGTATGTGTTACACTTATTCCCACCTTTACTTTTCCATTTCACTAAGGCCAAAACTCTCCAAATTAGAGGGTCTACAGCTGTTCTTGTTTCTCTCCTCTCCCAGCAACCATAGTACAGGTCATGTGTTCATCTTCTGGAATCCTCTAACACTGGGAAGATTTCATGAGGGAAATATTGGTTGGGATTTGTGTATAGTGTATGCATACTAAAAGTCTGTTTCAAAAAGCCAGGAAATGCAATTCTTAAAAAAACCTCTGGTCTATAAATGTGGGATTATTCTACTTCTATGTCCATGATTCAAAACAACAGGAAATAGTTCAATATTTCTGCACAATATTATACCCATGTTGCTAGCAGTAAAAATGATGTCAAGCTTTTCATAGCAAAGAGCAGCCTGAATGCTGACAAAACCAATGTCATCAGTCAAGATGGTCTACAGCAGTGATCCCCAACCTTTTTTGGATCACGGACCAGTTGGAGGGTGTGGGCTCCATGCACGGGGGGACAGGGGCACCCTCGCGCTCACGGGTGGGTGTGTCCTGCTCATGGATGGGCATATTGCACTCAAGTGCATGTGCGCAAGCGCGACATGCCCCTCCACAAGTGCAATATGCCCACCATGCATGCATGCGGGGGCGGAGATCCGTGTCCGCGGCCCAGTTCTGGCAAGCACACGGACCGGCACCAGGCAGCGGACCGGGAGTTGGGGACCTCTGGTCTACAGGACACCCTCTTGTGCTAACTACCATTCACACTTGTTGAACAGAAGCCCTCACAATTGCTTTGTGTTTGGGTAAGAAGTGGTTAACTGATGGAACAAGGAGTCAGGTTTTGGGATTTTTCCTTGCTTGGTGGCACTTTATGAGTGTGGTTTAGACCCAGGAAACATGGAAGTGCCTTTGGATGGTGGCTGTGAAGCTGAGCAATCATGATAATAATCCAAGAACAAAAAAACCCATCAGGACCTGGTACTAGTAGAGGCTCCTAATCAAACTGTTCATCATAATCCTTGACAGAGCTGTTGTGATCCACAAATGGGAGTAGCCACGATTTTTGGATGGAGAGGGAGAAATTTCTTGGAAGAAATTTGAGGAGTAAGTCCAATGCTGAGCTTTTGAAATTGGTGCAAGCTCTTGCAAACTTGGAATGTACTTCTTTGGTTCTGCATTTTAATGTGGTACTCAAAAACTGTACTATTAGAAGGTGAGGAATAAGAATCTGAAGAAGAGTATTGCAGCTTTTTGCAGTTAACTTTCTGTTTTCTTCTTTTATAAATAACTTGTTTCTTGCTTTACTACTTTAATTTCTACCCCACCTTTCTTCCTGTACAGCAATTTAAGGTAGCTTACAAATTTATTTAAAAACACAAATATTAATTGCTATTACACTGGCTGAAATATTCTTACTTTCTTATGCACATGGAAGACAAAAGGCACAACGTACAGTCCTTCCTAGCCAGCAGTTAAGCAGTCCCTGCTGAGACTCCTGAGTGTGCAACAAGTCAGAAGCATCCTCCCCAACCCTTGCACAGAAATCCCAGCAGTGACTGAATGTTACACCTTCCCCCTTCCTTAATTGTTTATTAAAAACAATTAAGCATATTGATTAATAAAAGGTAGATCGTTTGTATGTTTTGTGAACACTGCTTAATCTTTGAAATCACAAGGCCTGGATCCATTTGCTGCAGAACAGACACAGAATTCTTTTCCTCAACTGAACTGGGCTGAAAGATGCAGAAAGAAGTGGGGTCCATCTACTGGCCAAACACAGTAATTGAATTTATAGGTAAAGCTGCCTGGTTTTGACACAAAATAAACAGCAGCTGCCCAAAAGCTATTCCTTTTTAAAAAATGAGTGAGAATAATACTTATATGGTAGGATGAGGCAAAAGTCTAGCAAAGGCAAAGAATGGTTGGTCAATCTGGAGACCAATAAGATGACTGTGCAAGGGAGTTCCAGAGTTGCAGGACTGAATGGCCATGCTGATTGCAACTTGATTCGAAAAATTCCCTTGGAGGTAGCAAATCTCAATCACCACTATCTACAGCCCTCTTCATCCAAAGTGTAGCAATAGCTAGCAAAGCCTGTTCCTCTGAGGGTGGAGGCCTAAGCCAATGATCTTGCCACTGGTGTCATAAAGTAGCAAAATGCAGAAAAGAGACTAAAAGAGTACTGGTCTTTTTAAAAAAAGGGTAAATAATAAAGAAAATATTAAAATATCTGTAAGAGGTAAAGGACTGCAAATCAGTAAAGACAGAATTTTCAAATAGTTACTCTGTTCTGGGCAAGATCAGGGATTTGACAGAAGAGAAGCTATGAAGCTCCTCAAAGGTCATATGATCGCTGCCTATCTGGCCAATTGTTGTTTAGTTGTTAAGACGTGCCAAACTCTTCGTGACCCCATGGACCAGAGCATGCCAGGCCCTCCTGTCTTCCACTCCTGTCTTCCACTGTCCAACCATCTCGTCCTCTGTCATCCCCTTCTCCTCTTGCCTTCACACTTTCCCAACATCAAGTTCTTTTCCAAGGAGTCTTCTCTTCTCATGAGATGGCCAAAGTATTGGAGCCTCAGTTTCAGTATCTGCCCTTCCAGTGAGCACTCAGGTTTGATTTCCTTCAAAATGGATAGGTTTTTTCTCTTTGCAGTCCAGGGGACTCTCTAGAACCTCCTCCAGCACCACAATTCAAAAGCATCAATTCTTTGGCGGTCAGCCTTCTTTATGGTCCAACTCTCACTTCCATACATCGCTACTGGAAAAATCATAGCTTTGACTATGCAGACTTTTGTCGGCAAGGTGATGTCTCTGCTTTTTAAGATGCTGTCTAGGTTTGTCATCACTTTCCTCCCAAGGAGCAGGCATCTTTTAATTTTGTGGCTGCTGTCACCATCTGCACTGATCATGGAACCCAAGAAGGTAAAATCTGTCATGTGGAAATATGTGTGGTAGAGGAGAGCAGGAGTTGGAAGGGGGAGGAGCAAGAACTGTCAGTTTGGGATGAGAGTATAAGTAGCCAAGTCGAACTGGACATGTGGAAGCGCATGGAAGAGCTGGAGAGGCTAAGAGAGTATGAGAGAATAAAAACCCAAGCGTTATTTAGGGACTTCCCAAATCTGAAGTTAGGGGGATTGTTCCCGGATCCCCCACTCAAGGAATCAGGAGAAGCGAGATATGAGACCTTGGAGTGGTCAGTGATCGTATTTCCTAAGGGGAAATGGAGAGGACGACAGGTGATACGACCGGATTCAAGGTACAACACTCCCCCACCTGAGGGGGATTGGGCCCAGCACCCATGCTGCGGCACCATTTGTGCAGTGAGGAGTGCAGCCCTCTGGAAACCCACTGACATGGAGAAGTTTGGCCCAGCACCCCTGTGCATTCAACAGACTTTGGGTGGGAGTTTGTATTGGACAGTTATGGCTTATTGCCGGAGTTAAGTGTTTTCGATCCAATTATGAACAGTGCTGATCCTTGTGTAAATAATAAAGACAATGATGTTAGAGTTAAGAAGACATCTCCTGTGATATTTCCCATGCAAAATGAGGAGTTGTCAAAATTTGAAACTGAACCCGATCACAGGTCCACACAGTCAAAGGCTTTTGTGTAGTCAATGAAGCAGAAGCAGATGTTTTTCTGGAACTCTCTGACTTTCTCCATAATTGAGCGCATGTTAGCAATTTGGTCTCTAGTTCCTCTGCCCCTTCGAGATCCAGCTTGTACTTCTGGGAGTTCTTGGTCCACACACTGCTGAAGCCTACCTTGTAGGATTTTGAGCATAACCTTGCTAGTGTGTGAAATGAGTGCAATTGTAGGGTAGTTGGAGCATTCTTTGGCACTGTCCTTCTTTGGGATTGGGATGTAGACTGATCTTTTCCAAACCTCAGACCACTACTGAGTTTTCCAAACTTGCTGGCATATTGAGTGTAGCACCTTAACAGTGTCATATTTTAAGATTTTAAATAGTTCAACTGGAATGCCATCACCTCCATTGGCCTTGTTGTTAGCCAAGCTTTCTAAGGCTCACTTGACTTCACTCTCCAGGATGTCTGGCTCAAGCTCAGCAACCGCACTATCTGGGTTGTCTGGGATGTCCAGATCTTTCTGGTATAATTCTTCTGTGTATTCTTGCCACCTCTTCTTGATGTCTTCTGCTTCTGTTAGATACCTTCCATTTTTGTCCTTTATCATGTCAATCTTTGCACACAAACGTTCCTTTAACATCTCCAATTTTTTTTTAACAGATCTCTGGTTTTTCCCTTTCTATTATTTTCTTCTATTTCTTTGCACTGTTCATTTAAGAAGGCCCTCTTGTCTCTCCTTGCTATTCTTTGGAAGTCAGCATTCAATTTTCTGTAACTTTCCTTATCTCCCTTGCATTTTGTTTCCCTTCTCTTCTCTGCTATTTATAAGGCCTTGATGGACAGCCACTTTGCTTTCTTGCATTTCCTTTTCTTTGGGATGGTTTTTGTTGCTGCCTCCTGTATGTTACGAGGGAATTGGTTTAGATTATACCTGACTAGCCCAGTGGTTTTTCCTACTTTCTTCAGTTTAAGCTTGAATTTTGCTATAAGAAGCTGATGATCAGAGCCACAGTCAGCTCCAGGTCTTGTTTTTGCTGACTGTCTAGAGCAGGCTTGTCCAACCTGCGGCCCAAGGGCCACATGCGGCCCAGGTCGGCTCATAATGCGGCCCAGTGCAATTTTTTATTTTTAAAGAAATTCCAAAGTTTAAAGTTACACTGCTGGCGCTTGCGGCCGGAATGCGGCTGGGGCACGTCACAATGGTAGGGGAGGAGAGGGAAGGAAGGAGTGGGAGGGGAGGGGACAGGGGGGCTGCATGACTGCATTGCGCTGTCCCCGTCAATAGGTGAACCCCCTCCCGGCCCCATAAAGCCACCGGAGTCGAAGCTGGCAGCCTCTGCTCTCTGAGATCGCAGCTGCCGGTAAGCACACTTGGAGCGGGGCTGCGGAGGATGGCTAGGGCTGCCCCCCCATGTGGACCAAACCAAATTTATGTGTGGCCCAAACCAAATTTTCATCTTCTAATGTGGCCCAGGGAAGGTGAAAGGTTGGACACCCCTGGTCTAGAGCTTCTCCATCTTTGGCTGCAGAGAATATAACCAATCTGATTTCAGTATTGCCCATCTGGTGATGTTCATGTGTAGAGCCATCTTTTGTGTTGTTGGAAAAGAGTGTTTGTGATGGCCAGCTTGTTCTCTTGACAAAACTCTATTAGCCTTTGCCCTGCTTCGTTTTGAACTCCAAGGCCAAACTTCCCTGTTGTTCCTTTTATCTCATGACTCCCTGCTTTACCATTCCAGTTCCCTATAATGACAAGAACATCTTTCTTTGGTGTCAGTTCTAGAAGGTGTTGTAAAATCTTCACAGAATTGGTCAATTTCAGCCTCTTTAGCATTGGTGGTTGGTGCATAAACTTGGATTACTGTGATGTCGAAAGGTCTGCTTTGGATTCATATTGAAATCATTCTATCATTTTTGAGATTGTATCCCAGTACAGCTTTTCCCACTTGTTTGTTGACTATGAGGGCTACTCCATTCCTTCTACAGGATTCTTGCCCACAATAGCAGATATGATAATCATCTGAATTGAATTTGCCCATTCCTGTCCATTTCAGTTCACTGATGCCCAGGATGTTCAATGTTTATTCTTGCCATCTCCTGTTTAACCACATCCAGCTTACCAAGGTTCATCAATCTTACATTTCAGGTTCCTATGCAGTATTTTTCTTTGCAGTATCAGACTTTGCTTTCACTTCCAGGCGTGTCCGCAGCTGAGTGTCCTTTCGGCTTTGGCCCAACCAAATTCATTAGCTCTGGAGCTACTTGTACTTGTCCTCCGCTCTTCCTCAGTCGCATGTTGGATGCCTTCTGACCTGAGGGGCTCATCTTCCTGCGTCATATCTTTTAGCGTTTTGTTTCTGTTCATGGGGTTTTCTTGGCAAAGATACTGGAGTGGCTTGCCAGTTCCTGCTCCAGGTGGATCGCGTTTAGTCTGAACTCTCCACTATAAAAAAATCATCTGTTTTGCAGGTCTCATTCCAACAGACAAGGAATCCTATAATCTAAATACACTATTGCTATCGTAATAGTCAAACATCTTCATAAACAATCAAAATGAGGAACTTTTGGATTTACAGTAAATAAGTTGTTTTATCTCAGGTTCTCATAAAATGCTACTGCTACCTCAGTTTACACTAACAAGTAGTTACTAGTACATTTAATGATTGCACAGTCTGAAAAGTAGACTGGCTCTGTCTGAACCTTTATAAACAGAAGTAGTGAAGTTCTGCATGGGGCAAGTGTGTGATTGGTGTATAACTAACTGCCCAAATACATCACTATAAAACCTTGAAAACTGAATAGAAATGTTAACTGTATGTAAACATGATGTGTATGGATCATGTATACAGTTGGATCTAATAAGATCTGAAATATATACAGTATCTATAAAGTATGAATTCATGTGGACAGATTCTTACAGTTAGCTGAATATTTGTATGTAAGCCATGAACACGCATTCCTTTTAACAAGTCAACTGTCCTATAATACCAGATATCTAACGACGTTACACCATCTTAAATACCAGATATCTAACAATGTTACATCATCTTAAGTATGTATGAACAGATTAATAATATAGCATTCTAAAGAAGGAATTCACAGGGAAAAATTAGGAAAAAAACCTTAACTCACCATTTTAGCAGCTTCATCCAAGTCATCACAAGCAAGTATTTTCAGACCACTGTCTGTTATTAATGCTTTGGCATCATCAACCCGTGTACCTGCAGAGTCAGATTTTGTATTTCTGAATTACAGTTATTACTCTCTGTTTTTTGATGAATTTTACTGTGTTTTCCCAAAAATAAGCCAGTGTCTTATATAATTTTTTGCTCCAAAAACGCGTAAGGGCTTATTTTCGGGGGATGTTTTGTTTTTTCCATGTACAACAATCTACAGTTATTTAAATACAGTCATGCCATCTTCTTCTGGTTGCTGCACAATGGTGGAGGGCGGGGTTTCACTTAACTGGGGCTTATTTTTGGGGTAGGGCTTATATTATGAGTATCCTCAAAAATCACACTAGGGCCTATTTTCAGGTTAGGTCTTATTTTGGGGAAAACAGAATAACCAGAGCATAATTGTAACTCACAAGGAACACAATACACAGTGTGGTCCTGATGAAGTCCTGCCATTGCCATGCTCCTCACAACTGATATTTTAATAGTTTATAAAGGTTTAGAGAGTGGGAAGAAATTAAATTGCTCCTGAAGCCAACACTTGGCTTCAGGTTTCTGAATCAATTTTACAACTATCATCCATTTAGATTCAGGAGACATGACTCTGTATTATCTTAACCTAGCTTGCTGTAGCAAATCAACAATCAGCAGCAGAATTTAGCAGAAATACAAAAAGGTTGCAGGAAAATGTCTTGAAAGTCCTTCAGTACAGAACTTCTCTCTCATCATTCCTCTTTACCCTCATCATTAAATTATGTGAGATTTAGCAGGAAGACCTTTTCTCACTGAACATCTGAGGCAATCAATCATTCTCAGAAGAAATCTTGATTCAGTATCTTGGAACATTCTACTTGAAGAGGATACAGATAATGATATAATACTATACTAATTATTGTTATGTGCCATCAACTCACAACTGACATGGTGAGCCTAAAAGGGTTTTCAAGGATATTTATGGAGTGGCTTTGCCATTGCTATTCCCCAGTGATTTCCCATGACCAAGTAGGGATTTGAACGCAGGTCTCTGGTGCCTTAGTCCATCACTCTATCTACTACACCAAGTTGTTCTCATCATATTATCCTAGGATTTTAACCACTGAATATACTAATGAATAATCTCCTGAAGGCTTACATGAAGTATGAGTATCCACAAAACACACCAGAGCCTATCACTGTTCAAAAGTTAAGGTTCACACATTCAGAGAGTAGGCACACTTTGAGCATGGCTACACCAGCTACAGTGGTACACTGAAGAATGTGAGTTCTCTCACTTCACCAGCCTAAGCCTCATATGTTGAGTCTAGACATCTGAAAAGAACTGACTTTAAGAAAGTCAGTGTTGATCTATAGAACACTTATTCAGCCATTCAAGAACACTGGGGACCTGAAATATTGCAGAGATATGGAGGGGCAAGTTAGTGCTGTCTTGTTCATATTCTTAAATATGTGAATCTCATTTTCTAAATAGACTTAGATTCCCACTCCATGGTAGAGATGATGCAGCACAATGAACACTAGCTACAAGACATATGAATTTGACAACATTTGGAATGCTTACCTTGTAACCGTACAACAATAGGAATTTTTAGCTCCAAATCTTTTACTGCCATAATTATTCCTTGTGCAATCACATCGCATCGCATAATGCCTCCAAAAATATTTACCAGTATGGCTTGTACCTGTGTAAAAAAAGGAGTAACACATCATGTAAACTTAACAGAGTATTCATAGGAAAAATATTTTAAGCAATCTTTATTCTGCAACAGAAAGATTTTTTAAATAGTTTGCCTATTCAGTAGTGAGACAGTTTCTAGAGGAAAGACGCAGTCTTAAGATATTGCACCCAGCCGATGTCACTATTTGTTTCAAGTCTTCCTTTTAAAGTACAATCGTTATCTAAGTTCCTTAACATTTAAGTGTATATGTGTCTTTACATGCTCAAATACAGGAGATTCCTAAAATTCCACCCTTCCAACGAGCTGCTCAAGTCAAAGAAGAGAAGGTACTGATCTGCCTTGTCTAGGAACAAAGTTCCATGTACTCTGCAGACACAAAGAATTAGTCTGGATATTGTGACAATGCTGCCCCTGTGAGGGGACAAGAATGCAAAACAGCAGAGCAGCTTGCTTTTAATAAGCCAGCTGTTATAGCACAGTGTCCCATACATATGAAACTACAGGCAGCTATGAAAGGTACCAAACAGCCTCCAAAATATGGTCTATGAAGGGGACTTCTGAGATTTAAAAAGGAACTGACAGGAGAAGCAATTTATAGATTAGGTGGGGGAAATATCTACTTGTTGTCGTTATGTGCCGTCAAGTCACTTCTGACTTATGGCAACCCTATGAGTAAGTGATGTCCGAAATGTTCTCTCTTCAACAGCCCTGCTCAGCTTTTATAAACTCAAGCCTATGACATCCTTTAAGGCAGTGGTCCCCAACTTTTATGACACCAGGGACTGGTTTAGTTGAAGACCATTCTCCCAAGGACCGGGGCGGGGCGGGGCAGGGTAGGGTACTTATTATGCAGTAAGTTGTTGGAGGATAGCTTTCAATGGAACTCATTATGTGTATTGTGCCGGGACAGATGAGTGATGAGCATGGGCAGGAAGTGAGCTGCAAGTGAAGCTCCGCCTCTTGTTAGATCAGCAGTGGTTTAGAACCTACAGTACTAGGAGCACAGGCTCCTCTTAGATTCTAATGCCACAGGCACAGCTGATTTAGCAGCAGCAGGAGGGGAGCAGAGAGCGAAGCTCCACCTCCTGTCAGATCAGCAGCAGCATTAGAACCTAATAGGAGCGCACTGATAGGAGGCGGATCTTCACTCGCTGCTCGCCTCCTGCTTGCCACTCATTTCTCCCGGCAGCCCAATCTTTCGAAGGCCATGGATCAGTACCAGTCCGTGGCCCGGGGGTTGAGGACCCCCTGCTTTAAGGAATCCCTCTATACCATATTTGGTCTTCTGCTTTTCTTGCTGCCTTTCACCTTTCCGAGCATTATTGTTTTTTCCAGAGAATCCTGCCTTCTCATGATGTGCCCAAAGTAGGACAGACTCAGTTTGAACATTTTTGCCTCAAGATAGTTCAGGCTTGTTTTGATCTAGGACCCACTTGTTTGTTTTTCTGGCAGTCCGGGCTACCTGAAAGGCTCTCCTCCAGCACCACATTTCAAATAAATCATTTTTTCCCTGTCAGTGTTCTTAAACATCCAGTTTTCACACCCATACATGGTGATGGGAAATACAATAGCGTGGATGATCTTCGTCTTGACTTCCAGTGACACATCTGTACACTTGATGATCTTTTCTATTTCCTTCATTGCTGCTCTTCCTAGTCTCAATTTTCTTCTGATCTGATTATTGTCTCTCTTTGATGATTGATGATTGAACCAAGGGAAAAGTCTTGAACTATTTCAATTTCTTCATTGTCAATGTTAAAGTTGTGTAGTAAGGTATGAAGCAAAAACTCTGACTACATCCCAGGGGTTGAGGGGTGCACTTGATGTTAATTGTATTATGTATTTTGAGTTTAAAATATTTGTAATTTTTATCTTTCTTTTTCTTTGTATTTTTTAAAATTTGTATTTTCTGCAATAATAGTATTTTTTAAAAGTTGTGTAGTTCTTCTTCTGTAGTTATGGTTTTTGTCAACTGCAGTCCTGCTTTGGCACCTCCTTCTTTTACTTTACCTAACAGTCATTTCAAGTCATTGCTGCTTTCTGCCAGTAAGATGGTGCCATCTGCATATCTTAAACTATGGATGTTTCTTCCACCAATTTGCACTCTGCCTTCAATTGAATCTAGTCCAGCTTTCTGTATGATATGTTCTGCATTCAGACTGAACAGATAAGGAGATAAAATATATCCTTGGCTGACATCTCTGAAATATCTATCTCCTTAATCTTAATCTAAGATCAAAATCCTTTCAGCAAAAGGTAAATTGGAGTTTAGCAAACCAGTGATATCAGTATTTGGATAAGTTGCATAGTGAGGACAGACATATGGATAGATGCTTTTGGGGGAAAGGGGCTTCATCTTTGCATTCATATGTATGAGTCTGTGTCTGTGCACATCCACAGCTGCAAAACTTCTAGATGTACAGTAGAGAATTTTGATGGTAGCCCTGCTCCCTTCCTACAGCATGTGCCTAAGCAAGCTATCCCTTTGTTCAAAAATTTGTACAACATAGTGGCAGAAACAACAGAATATTGAAAGAGCTGAAAAAGTGGATAAATGAATAGATGACCAGAGAACACTGGAAATAAGCAACCAGTTTTTCTTCATTGTGATCTCTGTGCATCATTAAGTATGAATGAAGACTATGAACTTGCTTACAAAAACTAAGAGGAAGATAAGTGGGCATCTGCAACCATTGCAACACTTCTATTATCAAGCTTCTACCAGAGGTCGACAGCTGAGACTATACAGCTGCTCAACAAAGTTCAGTTAAATAGACCTCTAAGTACATATCTTTAAAGAAGACAGTGGAACTCTCCATAGTTTGGTGGAATGGCTCTTTGTGGTACATCATGGAACTTTTATCAGTTAACAGGCCAATGTAACAACTTTGTGAAGGATTGCAAAGATATTGGAGACTCCATCTTTAGGACCCAAACAAGTCAGAAAGAGTCAAGGAGATTTTTTTAATGGTGCTATATGCTTGTCCCAGCTCCTGCCAACCTAGCAGTTCGAAAGCATGCATATGCGAGTAGATAAATAGGTACCACCATGGTGGGAAAGTAATGGTGTTCTGTGTCTAGTCGTGCTGGCCATGTGACCACGGAAACTGTCTATGGACAAATGCTCACTCTATGGCTTGGAGACGGGGGATGAGCACTGCGCCCTAGAGTTGGACACGACAGGACTAAATGTCAAGGGGAACCTTTACCTTTACAACTGATTTAAAAACAAGGGCCCTTTCTGCATGCAATGCATGCAGGGATCTTTCCTGTCTCTGGTAAATGAAGGGAAGAAGGCATGAAGAATAGTAACTTGGCAAAGGTGGAAAAATCAGATAATTTAGGCTTAAAAAAACTGATAACGATGAATGACCATTTTATCTTGGTGCCATGTCAAATAAGAGGTATCTGCTTGGAGGGAACAGAATTCACTTGGTCTCCATGAAACAGTAAACAGTAACAGCAATTAAGAAGACCACCTTGATTGACAAGGAAAAAAATTCCTGTTAGAGCAGTACGACAGTGGAACCAGTTACCTCAGGTGTTGGTGAGTGCTCCAATACTGGAGGCATTCAAGAAAAACTTAGATAATCAGCTGGTAGATATCCTTTGATCTGTATTCCTGCATTGAGCAAGGGGTTGGATTTGATGGCCTTATAGGCTCCTTCCAACTTCACTTTTCCATGATTCTATGACAACAAGTTGACTGATGTTGTACCTAAGTGTTCAGAGAGGCTTCATCAACTGAATCAGTACAATTCCAAGATAGGACTCTTGTTGTAGAAGCTGGAACCTAGTGTGCAACTTCCTCAGGAACATTTTAATTTAATGGAGAGTAAAAATAGATGAGTACACCAAGGATTATGGGGCAAAGCTACCTAGTCAAGCATACTTTTACGGAAGAAAAAGATGAACTGTTAACTAAACAAAATCAGAAACCACAAAACACAGTAAAAGGAACAGTTGTCAGGATGAAAATGGTGGAAGTTTGTATAGTAGGCATCCTTCAGTCTCGAGAGATTATGGTAACGTGCTCTGTATGGAGGTCCTGGAACAGTGTGTAGTTTGGCTGAGAAAGCCAATTCAAGAGTGACAATCCCTTCCACACTGAACACAAATACAATCTGTCCCCTGTCCAGCTCCCTGGTTTTGCTGGTTTCGGGACTGGCTCTTTGCCTCAGTACAAATTGACAGTACAGTGTCAATTTGAAGAGACACTGTACAAGTGTCTCTTCAAATTGGGAGAGGCCATGATGCACCGCCTGCCTCCAGGCTGAATGCTCAGACATCAAGGTTTCCCATCTGTTGAGGTCCATTCCTAAGGCCTTCAGATCCTGCTTGCAGATATCCTTGAATCGCAGCTGTGGTCTCCCTCTGGGGTGATTTCCTTGCACTAATTCTCCATACAGGAGATCTTTCGGAATCCGACTGTCAGCCATTCTCACAACATGCCCAAGCCAGCGTAGACATCGCTGTTTCAGCAATGTATACATGTTAAAATTCCAGCTCCTTCTAGGACTACTCTATTTGGAACTTTGTCCTGCCAGGTGATACTAAAAATCCATCGGAGGCAACGCATATGGAATGCGTTCAGCTTCCTCTCCTGCACAAAGGGTCCAGGACTTGCTGCAGTACAGGAGTGTACTCAGGACACAGGCTCTATAGACCTGAATCTTGGTATATGCCATCAGCTTCTTATTAAGCCATACTTTGTGAGTCTAGAGAACATGGTAGCTGCTTTGCCAATGCGTTTATCCAGCTCCACATCTAGGGAGAGAGTGTCAGAGATCATTGAGCCAAGGTACACAAAGTCATGAACAACCTCCAATTCTTGTGTGGAGATAGTAATAGAGGGAGGTGAGTCCACGCCCTGGCCCATGACTTATTTTTTCTTCAGGCTGATTGTTAGTCCAAAGTCTTAGCAGGACTTGCTAAAATGATTCATGTGTTGTTGGAGGACTTCAGCAGAGTGGGCAATCGCTGCATCATCAGTGAAGAGGAAGCCCCGCATGCGTTTCAGTTGGACTTTGGTCTTCGCTCGCAATCTAGAGAGATTAAAGAGCTTTCTATCTGATCTAGTCCAGAGATAGACACCTTCTGTTGCAGTTCTAAAGGCCTGCTTCAGCATGACAGCAAAATAAGATCACAAATAGGGTCGGCGTGAGGACACAGTCTTATTTCACTCCGCTTCGGATGTCAAAGGGATCTGATATTGTGCCATCAAAAACTACAGTGCCCTTCGTTTTGTCATGAAGGGACCTGATGATGTTAAGGAGTCGAGGTGGAAGTATTTTAAAAAGGCCATCCCTGCTAACCAAATCAAAGGCCTTTGTGAGATCTATGAAGGCCACAAAGAATGGCTGTTGTTGTTCCCTACATTTCTCCTGCAAATGTCTGAGGGAAAATACCATGTCGGTGGTGGATCTATTAACTCAAAATCCACACTGTGATTCTGGACAAACTCTTGTCTACAAGCACCTGGAGTATCTTCAGCACAACACGGGCCAGCAGGTTCCCGACAATGCTGAGAAGAGACATGCCATGGTAGTTATTGCAGTCGCCCGTCTCCTTTGTTCTTATACAATGTGACGACATTTGCATCCTTCATGTCCTGTGGTACTCCACCTTCCCTCCAGGAGAGACAAAAGACTTCATACAAGTGGTGATGATCTCTTTACAGCACTTCAGCAGGGATGTTATCCTTCCCAGGTGCCTTGCTAGAGGCGAGGGAATCCAAGGCCGCTTTTATTTCTACTAAAGTTGGTTCACTGTCCTGCTCTTCCAAGACAGGCAGGCACTCAATGTTATTTAATGCCTCTTCGGTTACTACATTCTTTCTGGAATACAGCTCAGAGTAGTGCTGCACCCAGCGTTCCATCTGCTGTGCTCGGTCCTGGATGATCACGCTTGTAGCAGACTTCAAGGGAATACCAAATATTTTGCTCTTATACAAACTTTTGTATAAGAGCAAAATATTTGGTACTTATAATCATAACAGCACTTTGCAGACTGTTATCAGATAAAATGAATATCTGAATAAACCAGGGAGCTTGTTTTGATCTTGTGAGGCTAGTCTCTAGGATTGGTGCAGAATGCATTAAGAAGGTGTGCAATACAAGAAATAGTTAACATACCATGATTTACAGAGTCTACATCATGGTTTATTCAATGAAATAATTATTCCTATTAAAATACTTAAAATATACTCGCACACAAATTTCCGGATCATTAAGATATTTCAGCCATATGTTAAGTTTGAGTGTTAGACCAAGTAATAAAAAAGAACAAGTTGCAGGCCAGAAAGTTTTGTAAGCAGGTCACTCATGTAGTGTGGGGTTGGAGTCAGCGCACTGAAAGCCAGCTGAGAAACCTTTGTGTAAATAAAATGACACAGTCCCACCATGCAGAAAGGTTGTTCAGAGTCTGCCAGGGAAGATGGGTTGCACAATGTTTTGACATATTTAACTTGTACCTTACTTAAATCTTTTACTAAGGAAGTTACATTTCAATCATTAGGTCAATTTACTAGGAACAGATGTAAAAGAATAGGCATCTGTTCAGTTTTAAAGATAGGAAGTAGAGATACACATCCTTGGGTGTGGTTTGAAGGCACATAATACAGCAAGCATGTTAAACCTAAGTGGATCAGTGCCTGGATGGAGAGGTCTACAGAATGCTTTGTGTGCTATTGAGCTCCTTCAAAAAGTGGGGAAAGATAGGATACAAAGGTGAAGAAAACTATTATTTTAAATTTTCTTCACTGAAAATTTCAGGTTTTGTTTCTTTTAATATACAGTATAAATAAAGCAAACAGCAAACATAAATTAAGCTTTCAGTGGTGAAAAGTGAAGTTTAACTAAATCACAAAAATAAGATTATAATCTTGCACACATTGACTAATGATAAATTTCACTGAACACTGTGGGATTTCTTTATAAATCCAAAAAACTGTGCTGCAGCTGGTTAGTATGTCCCTTGACAAAAGAGTGCCAGTTATTCATACAAAACATTGCATTTATAAACAGAACTGCTACTCATCACTAGATCTCAAGAAAGAAATATGAAGTTAAATGGAGAACTCCAAATAGCAACTGGGTTCTTCTTACCTTTTTATCTGAGGTAATAAGCTTAAAGGCCTCAGTTACTTGCTGCGCTGTAGCACCACCTCCAACATCAAGAAAATTTGCTGGAGTGCCTCCATGAAGCTTAATTATATCCATTGTGGCCATTGCAAGACCTGCTCCATTCACTAGGAGTGAGTGAGACAGCCAGCCAGAGAATGAAAGAGAATGAAAGAGAGAGAGATACTGAGAATAAGAACGACTCCAGGCATCAGCACCACTGGAGTCTCTGTATCCAACATAACCTACCCAGACACCCGATGTTTCCATCTAATCCTATATAATTCAGATCTGCCTTTGCTGCTTGCCTGTCTCTCTCGTCTTCTTGTGTCCAGTCCCGCAGGTTGAAGATTTTCTCCTGACGATAAGCTGAATTGCTATCAAAGTTTATCTTTGCGTCCATACACATCACTTGGAAGAAAAACAAATTGTGTTTATATTCCTTAGCACTCAGAACAATAACTGTTTCCATAAAAGTCTGTAAAATTAAGAGTTGCATCATGCAATCTTTTTTCCTTTTATTTAGAACAGAAGTTCCACTTTGGAAGGAATCCCAAGAAAATCAAGGTTACTTGACAAAGGAGTCCATATCTGCCTTTTCTGAACACAATAGCATCTATGGTGACCTCTCTCACTTGCCTGGGAGATGACTTCTCCTTCATGGATTTTTAAAAGACAATAAACATTTTTTATAACATGACTTGCCAGTCTGCAAAGTGAAGAGCCAGCCAAGCTTCTAGCCATCTCCTTTGTTACTCCAGAATAACCCTGGGCATCAGGTAGGCATTCTTATGGAATCAATAAGGTGAGCCAGAGGGAGGCTAGCACTTCAGTTTGCAATGTGAGACAGGCTTGTGATGAAAAAAGCCTTTTTCTTTTTGTAGAGTATATGTAAAAATATTCAGATCTTGTAAATTTAAGAGGGATAGCTCGTATATGCATGATTCACACACAGATTCTATTCACCAAACCATTATTAAGTTAATTGTTTATGCTGGCACCTACAGAATGCCGGGGGGGGGGTGTCCATCACCTTATGGATCCACATAATTTTTAAAAGAGCACTAACTCTAAAAAAAATAGTAAATTATGCAACTCAACTGTGGGTGCAGAAGTAACCTCTGGCTTACTTGCAGTTACTTCCATAGATATGTGATATGACTTGCTCCTGGTCTGGAGGAGTTCCCTTTTAGAAATCATGAGCACTTCAGTCAAGCATATCTCCCAATAGCAATTATTTTTTGGTGACACATTCTCAGAATTCCAAGTGGACCCCATACATTTGCAATATACTAGAAAATAGAGGTTTGTTTTTCTAAGATCTCCATGTGGCCTGTTGAAGAATGAGGTACTAAAATCCTGAGTTGGTCTTATAGTTTTGGCTGGGGCAAGGATATCACTGTATTTTTAAACACCTCTATTGAGGAACACTTATCTCTTCCACAGGTTCTGCATATATAATTCATACACTGAAGCCAAAGCAGTTGTTACCATTCCTGTGATCCACAATCACTGTCTGTGGGAAAGGACCTGGATTCACCTGCACAGCTTGAAAGACACAGGAGAATTTCTTCCTCCTGTATGTCTAGAAGAAAACTGATAATCTATTTGTGAAAAATTGGTATAAAGGGGTCTGGAACTTAGCTGTATCTAACATTTAACTCAAGAATATGGCATGCACAAGTGACTCAGGTAATTTTGATGCAACCTGCTTTCATTACTTATAGTCAACTGCACAGAGACAAATATGCCAATCCTAATACTGTACTCATGGGACTATATGGGTTATGTGCTGGCCTAAGTCCTCTTCAAATGTTCCTTCTGTTCTCACTGAAAAGAATGAAATGTCAAACCTTGTGACTATCAACTTCATAACTGTAAAGGAGGATGGGCAACAAACAGTACCTTTCCATCAGGCCATAATTGTCTGCATACTTTTTTCAGCTAATTTTTTCAAACATCCTTTACTGTAACAAATTTTATACTCAGTAACAAGCTTTTCATAAATTACAATATCAAATAATCCCATTAAAAAGTGCTTTACCAATTCCTGTGGAATCTTCAACCATAGGGTTAATTTCTACCATAGTGGCATCAAATTTAATGAAGAGGTTGTATATCTTAATCATAGTATCAGCTGCTTCATTTATCAAGTTAAGAGGAAATCCCATTTTCTTGGCCAGCTAGAAAAAGAAAGGACAGAATGAATCACGCCAGAAAATTAAACAATAGGGTGGATGGAGAGGCGTACAAGAGACACAGTGCATTATCTGTTTGTGTTTTACCATACTTCAGGATTCCTATTGTATAGGCTATTCTGTCAAGAGCAGAATACTGTTGGAAAGGAAAAGGTTACAAGATTCAGTAATTGCATTCCAAACCTTCCACTCTCTAGCTGGCTAATGGCTTCTGGGTCCATATTGACTGAAATACTGCTCAACAGGGTCCACCTGCATAATGGTAATGATGTCATTGGAAGTGACAATTGCTGTTGATTAAATATTCCCTTTGCGATTTTGGGATGCACGCTACTTCATCATATTGTCTGTGAGTCTGACGGTCTAGCATATTTTCTTTCATTTCAACGGGCTATATGCATGCACACAGGTTTTTAAAAGTCATTACAAATCAAGGAGTCAATATTTCAGTACCCGGACAGCTTGTTCCTTTTGGATGCCTTCCACAATGTCAATAGGTTCCTTAGCAATAGCATCAGGATTCTCTGCTGCCACATCTTCAATATTGACACCACCTTGGGCACTGCCAATAAGTACAGGGCCCTAAAAAGAAGAAAACTTTTTAGCAAGATAATACTTATAATAATCATTGCTTTTATGAACAGCACATTCTGTGAAAAATATACAATTAAACTAAACAGCAAAAATATACAAGTTCTATATATGCAAAATATGAAAGATGTCCAAATTTATTTTAGTATCTAGGATCTAGAAACCTAATTATGGGACTGGTGCACTTTATAATACAAATGCTTAGTCTCTGAGGAATGACAGGCAGGTTACTTATCTGTAACAGTAGTTCTTCAAGTGGTCATCTGTGAATTAACACACCTGGGTGTTCTGCGCAAATGCATAATTCACAGAGATGATGAAGAAGAAGAATCATTTTAAAAATTACCAGAGAAAGAAACTTCTCAAAAAAATCTCATGCACTGTCCTGAATCTCACCAATACATTTCCAAAGGAAATTAAATAATGAGCTTTTAAGGGTAACAAGTTTATTTATAATAATGTATTATGTTACAAACTAAATAGTCTTCTATCTTGGTTTAATAAATAACAACAACTAAACTAGATGAATGTAGATGGGCTTTTTTGTCAATCTGCCTTGTTCCCATCTTGTTCCCATTGGTTGTTTGACTTAATAATATAGGCACTTTATAAACATCGTCTTCTGACTCCATTTTGTTTCCAGTGTCTGTCTCTTCTAGCATTGATAGAAAAAAATCAATGCTTAATTTTGGTGCAGAAAATCTTCCATTGCTATTAATTTCTTAATCACCTCTGAAATGTCTGCTAATACTTGCGAGTCATCAGCAGCACTGACACTGACATCATGTACTACCTTTCTTTGGGTGTTAACCCTTTCCAACCTATCCAGGTATACATATATAAACTTATACATATTAGGACTTTTGATATACAGTGGTGCCTCACACAACGATGTTAATTGGTTCCAAAAAAATCAACGTTGTGTGAAACATCGTTCTGTGAAACACCATTTCCCATAGGAATGCATTGAAAACTGGTTAATCCGTTCCAATTGGAACGGATTGCTGTCTTTAAGTGAAAAAACCCATAGGAAACATCGTTGAGTGAAACAATGTTTCCTCCATTGGAATGTATTGAAGCCGACTCAATACATTTCAATGGCTTTGCGAAGTCCTTTTTCGCTCCTGTAAAAGTGCCTTACAATGTTTGGAACAGGTTTTAAATGCTTGCAATCGTTAGCCCACCTCCTGAACCCTATGCAAACTTAATTTGATGTTGTTCTGAGTCGTCTTTAATTTTTGGTGATTTTTTGAATTTTCTCTCATTGGAATGCATTGGACGGAAAGTTCAATGCATTCCAATGAGAGAAAATTCAAAAAATCACCAAAAATTAAGGACGACTCAGAACAACACCAAATTAAGTTTGCATAGGGTTCAGGAGGTGGGCTAACGATTGCAAGCATTTAAAACCTGTTCCAAACATTGTAAGACCCTTAAAAATGAGCGAAAATGGAAGAGCTTCAAAAGCACTGAAGCCGGCTTCAGTGCTTTTGAAGTCCTTTCCGATGTCCGTTTTCGCTCATTTTTAAGAGTCTTGCAATGTTTAGAACAGGTTTTAAATGCTTGCAATCGTTAGCCCACCTCCTGAACCCTATGCAAACTTAATTTGGTGTTGTTCTGAGTCGTCCTTAATTTTTGGTGATTTTTTGTTTTCCTTATTTAAATGCATTGAACTGTCCATTCAATTGATTTAAATGGGGGAAATAAAAAAATCACCAAAAATTAATGAAGACTCAGAACAAAACCAAATTAAGTTTGCACATGTTTCACAAGGTGCACTATGGAATGCATGCATTTAAAACAGGTTTCAAACATTTTAAGACACTTTTAAATGAGCAAAAAGGGACATCGTTAAGTGAAATTCCCCCATAGAGAACATCGTTAAACGATGGGGGAAATTCCTCAAAAAAGCCCATCGCTGTGTGAATTCATCGTTGTATGAAGCAATCGTTGTGTGAGGCACCACTGTATACTGTTCCTTAATGACATGAATCCATTCTCACAATAGATTACTACATAGATATTATAAATGGAGTGGAGACAGAATAGAAGAATGGGTTCACACCAGCTATGATTTCATCCTGAATGCTGAAAATGACAGTTAAGCATACAACATAAAGGCATTCAAAAATGCAAAAGATCCAGCAGAAAAGAATATAAATCTAGGAACAAATATATGAATCAAATATATGACCAAGTCACACGTTGGCCTGTTCAAACCCTGTCAGGAAAGGGCATCAACAACTTAAAGTTCCTGATACATGTTGTATGTCAAAGTCAAAGTCTTGAAGTGCCAAACTCCACCATATGGAGTTTCTTATTTTCCTCCTTGGTAGAGTGAAGCCAGCATGCTCGGTCTGCAGACAAAACACTTCTCCCACAAATTTTGGCACCTTATCTTAACAAACACAATAGCTTAACATTCCTTTTTAGGAATGGACTAGTGACTTTTTCACTCAGAAGACATCTTACTAAGCAACAATATAGGATGAATTTCACCATCTGGCCCCTCTTCCACAACCACTGCACCCATACCTTTCTTGCAAGCATTGATGCCAATGATGAAAGGCTTATCGAATTTACGTGCAGTCAGCACAGGATCAGACATGACAACATTCTTCAGCCCTAGAAGTCTTTCTGGTAATTTGTTGTGTACTGTACTGTACTGTTAGGTTAGTTCCAAGTGAGGTTTATCAGCAGGACAGCAACCTAGCTATGGGGATAAATCTTCTATAGTACCATGTCAAATGCAGGAAGAACCGGACTTGTTTCTTGGACCAAGGGACAGATTCGGCATCCAAGGGGCTGATAGTTCTTGGCCAACCTCCTGCTCAAGGTCGGTCTCTCTGTTCGGAAGAAACTAGCACATTTTTTTCTTGATGGTCAGTCTGGAGTTCTGATGCGTTGCGGAATAGTCTAGACATGTTGCAAGTCATCATGATAGGTATCCAAGAACACAACAGTGTCATCCAGATAAGGCACTGTAAAATCTACATACCTCCCTAGTAGAGAGTCCACCAACGTCTGGAAGGTGGCGGATAAATTGCATAGGCCAAAGGAAAGCACATTAAACTTAATCAGAAAGACTGTTCCGTGTTTCGATTCCTCATTCAGGGATATTTGGGATAGGTCTAGGGTGCAGATTTGCTGTGCATGGCCCTTCTTTCTCCAACTGTTTATCTACATGAGGCAGTGGATGTTTTTCCAAATGTGTTAGGATATTCAGGGATCAAGTCGGACACAACTAAACAACTAAACAACAACAATAATCCACACAAAACTGCATTTCTATTCCTTGTTTAAGCACTAATGTGATGGCAGAAAGCAGGAATATATCAATCTCAAGTATCTCTTATTTCTTTCTCAATAGCCACTTTTCCCACAGATTAAACCCTATGTATAGTGGGATTTCATCCACTTGGACATTGTTTGCATTACCAGCATGATATAGCTTCCTTATCATACGTGGTGCAGATAAGAGTGTCCTGTGAAAATGAGAAGTCATTGTAAAGAACTGTTGCTATTGGTCTGCATCAAGTCTCTGTGCAGACTTCACGTCCTCAAGGTCTTCACCACTGGTCTTATCATAATAAGCTCTCTCTGGTCATTCCACATCATCAGTGTCTTGGACTGAAACCTGGAGTATATGGCACACTTGGGAGTTCAGAGAATTCACATTATACACCTTAGGCTTTTAGCCTTTTGTTTCTGTTCATGGGGTTTTCTTGGCATAGATACTGGGGTGGCTTGCCACTTCCTGCTCCAGGTGGATCGTGTTTAGTCAGAACACTCCACTGACTGAAAGTGAGAGCTGGACCATAAAGAAGGCTGACCGCAGAAGAATTGATGCTTTTGAATTGTGGTGCTGGAGGAGACTCTTGAGAATCCCCTGGACTGCAAGGAGAACAAACCTATCCATTCTAAAGGAAATCAACCCTGAGTGCTCACTGGAAGGACAGATCCTGAAGCAGAGGCTCCAATACTTTGGCCATCTCATAAGAAGAGAAGACTCCTTGGAAAAGACCTTGATGTTAGGAAAGTGTGAAGGCAAGAGGAGAAGGGGACGACAGAGGACGAAATGGTTGGACAGTGTCATCGAAGCTACCAACATGATTTTGACCCAACTCCAGGAGGCAGTGGAAGACAGGAGGGCCTGGCGTGCTCTGGTCCATGGGGTCACGAAGAGTTGGACACGGCTTAATAACTCAACAACAACCACCTTAGGCTTAATGTTAGTTTCTGAAAAACTCTATTTAGATAGTTCACAGCTGCTATGCATTCACGAACTGTGCACAGGACTTCCCAGGAAGTTTGCATCTTGTTGTGCTGAAGCACTAAAACCAATATTTGGTCTCCTTCACTAAAACACCTTTTTCTGGCATGCTTCTTATGAGGCCTTTTGTTCCTGTTGGGCCTCCTGGAGATTAGAAACTACCTTTCTTTGGATGGTAACCCTTTCCAATCTTTCCATGTTGCAAGCCTGTAACAAACATATTTTGACATATGCTGCTGCCAAATGACATGGATAAACCCACTGTCACACCAGCATGATATTTCCATTTCTTAATGAACTCGCATGCCAAATCCTTGACTGTTTAGGAAGCTTGTATGAGTAAGAAACAAGCCGAGAGCTTTCTAGCAGCAGCAGCAAAGAATGAAAACTTCAAAAAACTAAACAAAAATGAATTAGTCATAACCTTATATTAACAAACCCTTCTCTTGTCACCAGGAAATTGTCTTTATTATATGTCTAATACTGCTCATGTCTAATATGTCTAATACTGCTCAAAGAGTGAAAGCAAGGGGACAACAGAGGACGAGATGGTTGGACAGTGTCATCGAAGCGACCAACATGAATTTGACCCAACTCCAGGAGGCAGTGGAAGACAGGAGGGCCTGGCGTGCTCTGGTCCATGGGGTCACGAAGAGTCGGACACGACTAAACGATTAAACAACAACAATACTACTCATATCCAAGGGAATGATAGATCCTTGCATTGTACTACAAAAACAGTATTGGGTGGGTATGATACAAGAATTTTTAACAGCATCCTAAAACATATACGTATATAATGTGTGTGTGCATGTACACATACATCTTCCTCTGTCTATATATATATCTCCATGGTTGTGAACACAGACACTACAATTGTAAACCATCATTGCAAACAGTTTTCATTCAAGTCCAGAACAATGCACTCTGAGAGCATTTCTCTCCAAAGAATGATCTACTTACCTGATATGATCGTTCCATGGTAATTGCAAAATAGTACTCTCTCCTGGGATATCTCCGCTCACAGATAAATACTTGATTACATATCCTGCCCTTCTCTCCTGTCTGCTTAGTGTGTAACTTTTTTCCAATCATTCTGGAAGAAATCTCTCTTGCTTCTTCTGGACTAAATTACAAACAGAGTTCAAGACAAAACAGAAAGAAATAGATCATAAAATCTACGTTATTTAGCTATATATTTATGGAATATATGGCTGTTAATAACCATTGTACTAGTGAATCCCTTATATTATCTTCAGTATTATCTTCCGTATTATACTGAAAATAATACTATACAGAATTATTATCAGAGACAGCATAGCTCTAAATATCAATTGCCAGAGAACTTGAGCATGAGGGTGCACTTCCTGCAGGCATCTGTTTGACCTCTATGGAAACAGGATGCTGGATTACACAAGCCTCCAATCTGATCCAGCATGTCACTTCTTAGGTTCTTACATCAAGTGCATTAATTAAAGCTAGAACTGCAACTAATGTTTCAAATAACTTTGGGCAGTCTTAGAAAATAGGTATATTGAAATTATTCCAACAAATATTTGAGGTATGTGGACTAAAGTTCCAGCATGCTCATTGGTTCAACTTACGAAAATACTATTTTCACTCCTCCTTTCAGGCCACCTTCAAAAGTTCCTTTTCCCCGGCCACCAGCTAAAACCTGTGCCTTTACAACAAGGTCCTTTGTACCTAGAACAGAAGGATTTGACAAGAACTGTTCTAAAATTAAACATTCCAGAAATATTTTGTGAAGTCACAACCTATAACAAATCTCATTTTTAAAATAAGTTGTAAAATAACATAGACATGCAAATCCCACTTTAACCTTTTTCCTGAGAAGTAAAGGAGAAATCAAGCTTTATTGCTGTTTGCAAGTCAGAAACTATATTTATAAACTAGATTTCTATTAATGCATCCTAAAATAGCACTGGCTTTTTTTGCAGTCAGCTGTTGGCTCATATTAAGGTTTTCATCTACAACAATCCTTCTCACTTGTAGTGTTATTGAGTCAAGTATCCCCCATCTTGTAACTGTGCATTTGCTTTCCCCACTTAGGTGTAGAACTTTGCATTTAACCCTGTTAAATTTCATTCTGTTGTTTTCAGCCCACTGCGCAATCTTATCAAGATCTTTTTCAATTTTGTTCCTGTCTTCCAAGTGATCAACTATTCCACCCAATTTTGTGTCATCTGCAAATTTGATAAATATCCCCTGCACTCCCTCATTTCTGTCAAAAATGTTGAAGAGCACTGGACCTAGTACTGAGCCTTGTGGTACCCCACTTGTTACCTTCTTCCACTTTGAGAAGTAGCTATTGATAAGCACTCCCCGAGTACGATTCTGAAACCAACCGTGTATCCACCTGACACTTGCTCTATCCAGCCTACAACTAGTGGGATAATCAGAATATAATAGGGCATTTTCTAAAAAGTGTTTTTTTTTAAAAAAAAATAAAATTTTATTAACATCCATAGTATGACAATGCAAGTAAGAACTGTAGTACAATACTATCACATTACTTACATATTCTTTCAGTAGATTCTTTATACATCCATTAATTCCTATTTTAACATACTTAGGTTTTTTTTAAATATTACATGCCAACAATCCAAATTACTTCTCATATCACATTCTTCTTTTCTTGAGCTAATTCCATATGTTAATAATGGCTGCCAGGTTTTCATAAATTTATCCTATTTTATTTCCCCTCAATATATTTTAATTTGATTGGTCAGCTTTTCCATCAGGACCATTTGCCAGATTCTGTTCTCAAATTTTTGTACTGAAACATCTTGAGCATTTTCCAATTTTGTGCAATTTCAACTCTTGTTGCAGCAATAAGATGTGCAATTAGGTCTTTACTGAATAATTTTTCATTTCTGTCTTTATTAAAAATAATAATAAAGCTTCATTTTAAATAATTTTTGATTCAACAATGTTTCTTTCCATTTAATTATTTTCTGCCAATATGCTTCCACTTTGGGGCAAGAGATCCACATGTGCTGTTGTTGTTGTTTTATGTATTTTTTAAATTTTCTAACAGACAATTTAAAAGCATAGATATATAGCATATTACGCATTTAAAGAATAATCATAAAGTGATAAAGAATCCCTAATGGTCAAACAATAAACAAAAATAATCTAAATATAAAAAAAGAAAAAATCTAAGGCTCAGCATAAAAGCAATCTTGTATACAGTATTTGAGTAATTCTTCTGATGATATACTATTCATGACATCCCATTTTTTATTCATTTTCTGTTCCTTTGCTGCAGGATTTTTACTTTCCACCAATTATAAAATAAATTCCAGCTTAGATAATATCATGAGTTCAGATCAGGAGGTGTTTTGCTTGAAAGTTCATATGCCAATTATATAGTGTGTATTATCCAATGGGAGATGGTTTGTGATTATGCTGGAGTGCCTTTATGGGGACCATGGAGACATATGAGTAATCCTGAGGACTTCCTAAATGCTTTTGTCCTGTTGGTGTAGAAGGCTAGAGCCCTTCAGACGTCCAGCATGTGGACCATGTGCCCGATGGGTGAAGAAGGAGATGGAAATAACGTTGGTAAAATTAGTGGTTGATTCATGTGAAAATCAGAGACTACTTTTGGAAGAAATGACACATCAAAGTAGATAGTAACTTTATCAGGGTAAAATTGTAGGTATGGAGGGATCGGAGAGCTGCTAATTCGCTGGCTCACTTGGCAGATGTTATTTTTTTTCCTGTATTTTTCGTATAAAATAAAATTTAAAAAAAGAGATGTTATTGCCACCTGTCTTCAGGGATAATAATTTTTCATTACACCTGGCCATTGGTTCAAAGGGTGGTTTAGTAAGAGAGCTTAGGACTAATTGTAATGATCATTGAGGTACAATTTGTTGTCTTGGGGGTCGAATGTTTTGAATAACTCTAAGAAATCTTTTTAAAGTCAGAGGAGAAAAGAGTTTTGCTGATTGAGAATGGGGTGGTTGATGTGCCACGATTGCTGATATACAGACCTTTAGGGTCAAGTATGACAGTCCCCAGTTGAAGAGGTGGAGAATGAAGGTAAGTACTGTTTTAAGGGAAACTGGTGTTGCGATTAAGTTTTTTAAGACAGCAAATTTCTTGAAAGACTTCCATTTATTTTCATAGAGTTTTTGTGTGGACAGCTTTCGAGCTCAATTTAGGATCTTTCAGATGGCGGGAGTATCCTCCAAGCTGCTAGATCAGAGACTGAATATCGGGATGAAGGATCTTTCCGTTACTCTGAGATAGGAGATCCGGTATTGACAGTAGGTGGAATATGTCTGTTGCCATCGACCTCAGATGAGTGAACCACGGTTGTTGGGGCCACCATGGAGCAATGATGATGGCATCTGCTCAGCATTGAAGACTTTGAATTACTGATTTCTGGATCAAGGATATGGGAGAGAACATGTATAGCAGCTCTGTTCAGTCTATCATGAAAGCATCCCCCAGTCATCTGGGATCAATGCCGGCCCAAGAACAATACCTCTGACATTTGGTATTGTGTCCTGTTGCAAAGAAGTCTATGGATGGGTGCCCCCATCGATTACAAATTGTTTGGAAGATATGATTGTTTAATGTCCATTCGTATGTCTGAGTGTGTAATTGGCTTAGCTGATCTGTTATGTAATTATCTTCTGTAGAAATGTAACTAGCCACTGGGAAGATGTGGTGGAGATAACACCATTCCCAGAAGTCTATGGTTAGGTACAAAAGTGAGAGGGAATGATTGCCTCTCTGTTTGTTTACATAATACATCGCCGTGGTGTTGCCCGTGGCTAATTGAATTGTTTGTCCCTCGATTAGTGGTAGGAAGGCTCAAAAGGCTTTTATTATTGCTAACATTTTGAGATGATTCATGTGTAACAGTCTTTCTTTCTTTGTCCACAGGCAGTGTATTTCCAGTTCTTGGCAGTGGGCTCCCCATCCCGACAGACTGGCATCGGTGGTGACCTGTACCGGCAACCGTAGAGGCTTGAAGGGTCTGCCTACTGCTAAATTTTCAAGGAATGTCCACCAAGTAAGTTGGCTTGTTAATTCTGGGGTCACAGTGAGGCACTTCGACTGCTGGTCCGTCATGGGGTTGAATAATGACAGGAACCATGCCTGTAATGATCTCATTTTGAGCCTTGCATGTTGAACTACAGTTGAAGCTACGATTAACCAATCGTCAATGTAGGGAAAAATGGTGACTCCTTGGAGTTGCAGATAGGCTGCAATTGGTGCCATACATTTTGTAGATGTCCTTCTAGAGTTTATGTACTGTGACCTCTCTGTTGTTTTAAAATGTGTCAGTTTAAAATGTGACTCCAAAGTCTTTTTTCCTTTGGGGATCTGTTTGCTGTAATAATGGTTGCTGGTTGTTGATGTAGGCAGGCTGTAAAATGCAGTTTAGACTCCTCAGTCTTTTTTTCTTAAAATCAGAAAATATTCTGTGAGGGGCTGTGCTGTCTGTTTATCCAGGCAGGCTGTACAATGCAGTTTAGACTCTCTTTTTGTGATGAGGAGTTCTGTGCTGGAATAATGCTTGCTGGATTCTGTGGCTTCTAGGGTTTGTGTACTGTGACCTGTCTTTTGTTTTAAAACATGTGTTTAAAATGTGGCTCCAAGGTCTGTCTCTTTTAAAATCAGAAAACTGTGGTGCTTGTTGAGGCAGGCAAGCAGGCTTTAAAATGGAGTTTAAAATAGAGTTTTAAAATGGAGTCTAGTGTAGACTCAAGGCTCTCCTCCCCTTGTCTTTTCTCTCTCTTTGTACTTAACAGCACAAACCTTTGTCTGAGGGGTCTGTGTGCCCCAGTGATGACCTTCTTTCTTTCCTCTTTTCCCCATTGTTCCTTCCCTCCCTCCCTCCTTTCCTCCCCTTTTTTAAAGCTAAAAGGTGCTTGGCTTGGCTTTGTTTAAAAGCAGCTTGTTTTTAAAGGTGTTCTGTTTGGAAGGTGTTCCCTCCCCCGCCCCTTTCCTGCCCTTTTTTGACCTAAGTTCATTTTAGGTCAAAAGAAGAAAAATTCTCCCCCTAGTGGTATAGGATGGATGAACTGACATTGCATTAGTTCCTATGGGAACTAATGCTTCTACTTCCGAACGGCGCCTCTAGATAAGAACAAAAACAGCCAGAAGAGATTAAATGGTTTTCAATGCATTCTTATGGGAAATTTTGCTTCTACTTACAAACATTTCAACTAACGAACATTTTCTGGGATGGATTTAGTTCGTAAGTAGAGGTTCCACTGTATTGTTCTAGTGGGAATTGCATTCAGAAGCTCATCTAATCCTTAGAGCCGTCACATTTTAACTGTACAATCTGTAACTCTTTTGAATATCTTATGTTTTATAACTTTTAGCTTTTTTAAAAAATAAACCTTATTTTATGTTTTACCCAAGTGTGATCCTGGGGGAACAAAGGTTTGAGTGTCTAATGAAAGTGCCTTCACCACAGGGCTACGTTGGCCATTTTTGTTCTTTGGGTGTTCTACCTGCTCAGACTGGTGCGCAAGGCTTAGAGTACATAGCCAGCAGTATTTTATCCCAAATGAAGGGAGTAATTGGAAATCTAAGGTTAGACGCTTGCCCAGAGTTATCCATTCATACACCTTCTAAGTTTCACCCAGCCTAGGGTTCAAAGGATGGTGGAATTTGGGAACTAAAGTTGGTACTTTCCCTTAGTGGAATAGCATTCTTTAAGGAGGGGCATTCCTGACATAGCTCTGTATGGTGATTTACTTCAAATATTAAAAGCCAGAGACAGAAAAGGTTTTGCTACCTAGTAATGTGCAGGGGATGACTAAATGAAAAATAAATAAATTAAAGGAAAGAGCAGATAGGAAGAAAAAGAACACATGGGTAGCTGTGTCAAGGAGAGAAGAGAAAGAGCCTCTGAGTTGCAGGAGGAGCACAAAAAGAGAAAAGGCAAGAACATTTAGTTCTATGGTATAAAAAAGAATACAAGGTTAGGTTGCTGGGCAAGAGAAAAGGAAGAACCACTGGATTCAGAGAAAAAGTGGCATCTTCTGTTAGTTAAAAGTTAAAGCTTTCCACAACTCACAGATCACAGTCTCTCTCTCTTTTTCATTACACAGTTGTGAAATTATACAATATCTAGCACATAACATAAAAGCCGTTAGAAAATAAATGGCAGGATTTTTCTCCACTTAAAATAGCCTACAGTGGTGCCTCGCATTACGATGTTAATTCGTTCCAGCGAAATCGCTGTAGAACGAAAACATCGTAAAGCAATTTTAAAAAGCCCATAGAAATGTATTAAAACCCCTTCAATGTGTTCCTATGGGCTTAAAACTCACCGTCCAGCGAAGATCCTCCATAGTGCGGCCATTTTCGCTGCCCGTGCAGCGAGGAATCCGTCCCAGAAAACAGTGGGCGGATATTTTTTTTTACCCAGTGGCCATTTTGAAACCGCCGATCAGCTGTGCGAAAATCTTTGTTTTGCGATAATCGGTTAGCGAAACAGGGAACCGATCATCGCAAAGCGAAACAAGCCCATAGGAAACATTGTTTTGCGATCGCTTTTGTGATCACAAAAACTTCTTTGTGATGCGATTTCGTCATTATACGAAGCCCTCGTCTTGCGAGGCACCACTGTATTTTTAAAGCATCAGATTCAATTTTATACCTATTTCTTTTGCAACTTTATAAGCTTCCTCTGGTGTCTTTGCAACCAATCCATATGGAACAGAAATCCCAGCTTCTTTCAGTAGTTCCATGCTCAAGTATTCATGTAGTGACAAGTTTCTTCTTTGTCCAACTTGAAATACATCACTATGAAGTAATGGACTTCCGCTGAGAACCTAGAAAAAGAGAAAGACAACTTTCAGTTTAATAATCTCGCATAAGATCATACGTTATTTCATCACACAAAAATCATAATCCATACAGAGATATATTCAACTTACCATATGAAACCAAAACATATGATCATTATACAGTAGCATAAATATGAACTACACAACAGGTTCACAGAGTACCTCCCAGCAGGATTGGTGTGCTGGGTACAGTGCACAGCTTTGAGGAGTTCTGACTTCCAAGTCACAGCCAGACTGACATGCTGGAAATTATGCTTTCTGGCATGTTTTTCAGTCAGTACCAGTTACCCCACCTGGGTCTCACACATGCTGTAAGGGAACAAAGAGGTAGTATGACAGAGTGGGTGTAGCAAACCCCCCCCATCATCACAGAATTGTATAGCTGGAAGGGAACCCCAAAATAATCAACTCTAGCCGTCTACTAAAGCATTTCCGATAGAAGGCCATTTAATCTGTGAAGGAGATTCCACCACTTTTCAAAATAGTCAATTCTGTTGCCAAATGGCTTTGATTGTTAGGAAGTTTTTCATAATGTTTAGTCAAACTTTCCCATTTTGAAAGTTGAAACCAGCCTCTTCCACTGGGGGGGGGGGGGGGGAGATGGCTAGCACATTGCCTCTCAGGCTTCTCTTCACTAGCTTAAACATTTCAAATCCCCTCAACTTTTCCTCATAGGACTTGGTTTATAATTCTTTTACTGTTCTGGTCACCCTCCTCAGGACATGGTTCCAGCTTCTCAACATCCTTCCTAAACTGCACTGCCCAGAGGGGACACATTACTCTACGCAAGGTTTGGCCAAAACAGAATAGAGTGGCACTATTACTTCCCTTGATCTGGACATTATACTTTAGTTCTCTGGTTCTCAAACATTTCTACAACTCCCAGAAATCCTGGTCAACATAGTAAGTGGTGAAGGCTTCTGAGAACTGCAGTCCAAGAACATCTGGGGACCCCAGTTTGAGAACCACTGCTTTAGCTGAGACACCCTCATATAGGTTTGTGTGTGTGCATGTGCTGCTGAATCACACAGTTGGCTCATGTTTAGCTATGCCAACTTCAGTATCATCTGTAAATTTAATGAGAATCCCCTCAAGTCTGAGTCACTCGAACAACACCAGGCCTAAAACAGAAAGAACCATGTGGCACCCCACTTGTCAGTTCTCTCCAGGATAATTACAAGCAACTGGTGAGCACTCTTTAGGTGCACTCTGTCCATTCACGAGAACAGCAACTGTAACATCATCTAGTCCCCATTGTGCCAATGTGGCCACAAGAATATCATGTGACACCCTGTCAAAAGTCTTACTGAAATTGGGAGGGCAGGGTTTCATTGCAGCAAGAACTGGTCGGGTTTCAGACAAGCTCCTGAAACTGACTGGGACCCCTCAGTTCCGCCCCCTACAAACCGGGGAATGAGGGAGGACACTGCTAGGAGAAGCGACGTCTGAAACAGCATGGATGACAAAAGGGAGAAATGGGATCGGTGAAGGCTGGTTCCCCCTCTGAAGTCACATCTGAGCACACAGACCAAGGAGGAAGCCATCTTGGCAAAGAGCTGGAACACTTCAAGCCCAAAGTGAGAGAGTGCAAAAGGATGTGGGAAATATCTCAACCAGAGACTCTAAGTTAAAATATCTGCTTATGTAAGGAAAATTTCCATGAACCCAAATAACTACACAGAAAAGAGATGGCTATAAAGAGCCAACAAAATGGGCGTTACCCTTTTAAAGAAACTTTACGGTGGAAGTGAGTCTCCCCTCCCCGAAAGAGAAAGGGAGAAGGGAGAGAAAAGTACTTTGCCACAAAATTATAGCAATTTAAGATAAAAAGCCTCGCTCCTGCTACTATCCAAAATATCAATATGAAATCCTACTTACTTTAAAGCACTGTGGATCCTTTAAATTTTTATTGTTGTGACTTGGCGACTGTGAGAACTTTCTATCCGGAAGCTCGATTAGAACAGAAAAGTAAGTGAGAAGTTCTAAAGGATGTGCACTATAGAAACAAGAGAATCCAGGAGGAGGAAAGAAAACCTTAACACGAAAAATTGACTAAATGAAGAAAATGGTTCAAGACTATAGGATATAATGGGTATAAAATGGTAGAAGAAGCCAATCACCTTGTTTCTCCTGTTAACATGCAAAATTGACTTGGGTTCCATCACACCATCCAAGTTACAATGGGTGCAGTTATACTAAACCAGCGATGACGAACCTATGGCACGCGTGCCACAGCTGGCACACAGAGCCCTTTCTGCAGGCATGCAAGCCATAAGTCGCCGGATCGCTACTCTCCCCCCTGCAGCCAAACCTCAGGAGGCAGCTGCAGCCGTGGTGCTGGCGTTTCAACAGGCAGCAGGCCAGGATCTGGAGCAGCTGGTATGGTGGCAGATCCAGAGTGGGGTCTTGAGGCACCTCTGTGCCCAGGATTCCCCCTTTTGCCACCACTGCTGGTTTCGCTACCGCCATGGCCTGCCAGGTTTGTTTTCTTTTAAGTTTGGGCACTTGGGCCCAAAAAAGTTCGCCACCACTTTTGTTGTTGTTTAGTCGTTAAGTCGTGTCCGACTCTTCGTGACCCCATGAACCAGAGCACGTCAGGCCCTCCTGTCTTCCACTGCCTCCCAGATTTGGGTCAAATTTATGTTGGTAGCTTCGATGACACTGTCCAGCCATCTTGTCCTCTGTCCCCCCTTCTCCTCTTGCCTTCACTCTTTCCAACATCAGGGTCCCCGCCACTATTCTATACTAACATTTATTTATTTATTTATTTGACTTATATACCGCCCCATTCCACACAAAGTCAGACTACAAGCTATCACAACCACCAAACACCATAAGGAAGAAGCCAACATAATCACCACTCTCTCTGACTTTGTACTCAAACACAATTATTTCACCTTTGACAATAAAACCTACCTCCAGATCAATAGAACTGCAATGGGCACTCACATGGCCCCACAACATGCAAACAGATTCATGGCTGACGTGGAGCAATGCTTTCTTAACTGCTGCATCTAAAAGCCACTCCTCTATTTGAGGTACACTGATTACATTGTTTCTGATCTGGACCCATGGAAAGGAATCTCTAGAAAAATTCCACCAGGATTTCAAAAACTTTCACCCAAACACCAACCTCATTCTGGAAAAATCCATGCAACAGGTGCATTTTCTGTACACCACTGTGGAACAACACCATGGACATCTCAGCACCACAAAGTACTGAAAACCCACCAATCTATATACCTACTTGCACTATCCCAACTTCCATCCTGAGCACATAACAAAATCCATTGTATACAACCAGACCTTCAGATACAATCACATCTCCTCAAACACATAGGATAGAGACTCCAAACTCAAGGATACACAAAATGTATTCCTCAGACTACAATACCCACCCATATGATGGAACAAATTGACAAAGCAAGACAGGTACCCAGAAGCACCCTACCGCAAGACAGACAGAAGACAAAATAACAGAGGACCACTAGTTGTCACTTGCAGTCCACATCTGAAACCATGCATACACATCTTAAGTGATCTCCAGCCTATCCTTTACAAGAATACTTCACTCTCCAAAGTCTTTGGTGGGAGACCCATGTTTGCCTATAGACAATCACCCAGCCTCAAGCAACTACTAACACACAATGGACCACAAAACAGTAACACAGACTGGGACTAAAGCTACCACAGACCCAGATACCAACTCTGCCCACAAATCTATTCTGGTAACATGATTACAGGACCTAACAATGCCGCACAAAACATCAAGGGCACCTTCACTTGTTCCTCATGTGATATATCAAATCAAATCAAATCCATTTATTGTCATTGTAAGTATATACATAGTATACCCATACATCGAAATTCACACAGACACCCAGAGACCAGACCCACATGCACACACATAAAAATTCCCAAACACTCCCCACCCACTAAAAACCTCCCACTACAAACATCTACACTGCAGCTAAGTAACACTGTCCAACTATTCGCTACGGGTGGTCTTTTAAGTTCATTATTAAGTGCAATTATAGCTCTGGGATAAAAACTCTTCAGAAAACATATGGTCCGAGCCTTAATTGTTCTCTATCTTCTGCCAGACGGCAACAGTTCAAAAAAGTTGTAAGCAGGATGGGAAGAGTCTCGCAGGATGTTGTCCTCAGAAAGTGGGATGTGAAGCTGTCATCCAGGGTTGATAGCTGGAGCCCGATGATATTCTGGGCAATTTTAATGGTTCTCTGTAAAGCTTTTTTGTCCGCTACAGAGCTCCCAAACCATACCAGAATGCCATAAGTTAGGACACTCTCAATGGTGCTATGATAGTAGGACAGAAGTAAATGCTGAGATAAATTTAACTTCCCGAGTATTCTCAGGAAATACAGCCTCTTCTGTGCCTTCTTCACTAGCATGTTGGCATTTATAGTCCATGAGAGGTCCTCTGAGATGTAAGTGCCCAGAAATTTAAAACTACCAACTCTCTCCACTTCCTCGCCATTTATGTACAGTGGCAAATGTACATTTCTCTTCCTCCTAAAATCAATTATGAGTTCTTTAGTTTTTTTGAAGCTAAGTGTAAGATTATTTTCTTTACACCAGAGTATCAACCCTTGTACTTCCTTTCTATAAGCAGACTCATTGTTCATATTTATAAGCCCCACCACTGTCGTATCATCTGCAAATTTAATACTTGTGTTGATGTTATACAGTGGGGTGCAATACAGGGAATAGAGGAAGGTACTTAGCACACAGCCCTGGGGAGCACCTGTACTTAGTACCAGGGTAGAAGAATGGTGAGATCCCATCTTTACTGACTGTGGCCTATCTGTCAGAAAGTCTTTTGTTGTTGTTTGGTCATTTAGTCGTGTCCGACTCTTCGTGACCCCATGGACCAGAGCACACCAGGCCCTCCAGTCTTCCACTGCCTCTCGGAGTTGGGTCAAATTCATGTTGGTAGCTTCGATGACACTGTCCAACCATCTCATCCTCTGTCTTCCCCTTCTCCCCTTGCCTTCACACTTTCCTAATATCAAGGTCTTTTCCGGGGAGTCTTCTCTTCCTCATGCGATGGCCAAAGTATTGGAGCCTCAGCTTCAGGATCTGTCCTTCCAGTGAGCACTCAGGGTTGATTTCCTTTAGAATGGATAGGTTTGTTCTCCTTGCAGTCCAGGGGACTCTGAAGAGCCTCCTCCAGCACCACAATTCAAAACCATCAATTCTTCAGCAGTCAGCATTCTTTATGGTCCAACTCTCACTTCCATACATCATGACTGGAAAAACCATAGCTTTGACTATGTGGACTTTGTTGGCAAGGTGATGTCTCTGCTTTTTAAGATGCTGTCTTGGTTTGTCATCGCTTTCCTCCCAAGAAGCAAGTTCTTTTAATTTTGTGGCTGCTGTCACCATCTGCAGTGATCATGGAGCCCAAGAAAGTAAAATCTGTCACTGCCTCCATAACTTCCCCTTCTATTTGCCAGGAGGTGATGGGACCAGTGGCCATGATTTTGGTTTTTTTATGCTGAGCTTAGACCATATTTTTTCGCTCTCCTCTTTCACCCTCATTATGAAGTTCTTTAATTCCTCCTCACTTTCTGCCATCAGAGTGGTATCATCTGCATATGTGAGATTCTTGATATTTCTTCCGGCAAACTTGATTCCGGCTAGGGATTCCTCCAGTCCAGCCTTTCGCATGATGTATTCTTCATAGAAGTTAAATAAGCAGGGAGACAATATACAGCCTTGTCATACTCCTTTCCCAATTTTGAACCAACCAGTTGCTCCATATCCAGTTCTAACTGTTGCTTGCTGTCCAACATATAGATTTCTCAGGAGACAGATAAGGTGATCAGGCACTCCCATTTTTTTAAGAACTTGCCGTAGTTTGCTATGGTCCACACAGTCAAAGGCTTTTCCGTAGTCAATGAAGCAGAAGTAGATTTTTTTCCTGGAATTCTCTGGCTTTCTTCAATAATCCAGCGCATATTAGCAATCTGGTCTCTAGTTCCTCTGCCCCTTCGAAATCCAGCTTGTACTTCTGGGAGTTCTTGGTCCACATATTGCTGAAACCTGCCTTGGAGGATTTTGAGCATAACCTTGCTAGTGTGTGAAATGAGTAAAATTGTACAGTAGTTGTTATTTCACAATACCACAGCCTAAATATGATATCAACATGCAATTGATTATTCAGAAAATAGATGAGAGACCAATTGGCACAGGACCAAACTACTCTTTTCTAGTACAAGGAAACTACGCTCAGATACCTGGAAAAAGGACCTTTGACTCAACTAAGGACAAATGCTACTTATGCTCCGTGAACAAGTATGTGGTAAAACAGGTTCAGATTAACTATACTGTATAAACAATGGTTCACTGTTTCACTCTCTGTACTGGGGGTAGGTCTCAACCAAATGTAGAAAAGTTAGGCTCAGCATTAGAAGAACCAAGCTAATTCAACGAGCAATTCACTGACAGAACAAAATCAAAATATATTTTCTTTTCTTTTCTAAGGAAGACATTGTTCAGGATGCCCTGGGTGCTCATAAATCCCTGTGTAGGAATAATAATATAATTTATTGTCATTGTAAGTATATACACAGTATACCATACAACGAAATTCACAGACACCCAGAGACCAGACACATGCACACACATAACATTCCCCAAACACTCCCCACCCACTAGAAGTCCCCCACTAAAAATAGAAACATCTACACCTCAGGCCAAGTAACACAGTCCAACTAATTATTCACTACTGGTGGTCTTTAAGCTCATTATGAGTTTGAATCTTCAAATTTATTACTGGAAATAGTGCATTAGGACACTGAATGATTACAAGGGTCTATTACAAGGGTTTTTCTACTGCTTTTTATTTCTGAGGCACTCCAGTATCACCAGAAGCATCTGAAAGTAGCCAATTAAATCAGAATACTTTGATCTCTAAGGCTCTCTATATATCTATATCTGTATACACTTAGCTAGGAGTAAATCCTACTGAACTTAATGGCCACATTAATGGCTCATGTGTAAAGTTTGCATAACATACCAACATGGCTAAACCTATGAAGAACAAAAATGACACACCTTGCCAAATGAATGAATCCTGAAGAGTGTTTCCCACCAGGACAAGTCACTTAACACAGAGGTCCCCAAACCCCGGTCCGCAGCCAGGGGCCAGACCAGGACGTGGAGAGATAGCTCCCGCCCCGCCCCCTGCCTACACTCACCCCCGCACAGCCTGTTTGTGCTTATGAGCAAGTGTGCACCCATACAAGCACTGTGCCGCCTTTCACACATGCGTGTGCACCTTCGCACATGCGCAGGAGCGCAGGGGGGTGCTTCGCTTTCCACAGCTGGTCCACAGGGCTAAAAAGGTTGGGACCGCTGACTTAACAGACTTTGAAGTGGAATAGGAAGATCAAAGAATAATCAAATAAAACGGGGCTACTTAGATAACATGGCAAATGTTGTATGACTTGAGAAATTGTATCTATGCAGCACTTACACGCATGCAATTTATGCCCCACCATATATACAAAAGAAGATCCAGCAAATGCCCGAGATGATACTACTGAAGCAGCTTGTTTCTGTTCAAAAATAGTCTAATTATGACATTTTAATATTTTTAAATTTATCTATATTTCATATACATCCATAATTTAAAATTGTGCAAAACTAAGAAAGAACTCCATGACAACTGATCAATTAGCTTCAATTAAAAGCTGCAAACCTCACATGAGCATCAATAAGACTCTAGTCCAGTGATGGCAAACCTTTTTGATCCTGAGTGCCCAAATTGCATAGATCATCGAGTCCAGCTCCTGTCCAGGAGGCCCAGGGAGGAAATCAACCCCCAACCTTTGGCTCCACAGCCAGACACCTCAACCCGAGCTACCCATTCAGCGGGCACCCTTTGGGCTGGCGCATCCTCCAGAGGGCACCTTTCCAACCTCCCCAAATGAAGGCAGTCTCCTCACTTGGGCTCCCTGCGCTGTGCTCTGCCCCGCTCACTCACTCTCCTGTGGCACCAGAACCACAGTCAATGGGCAGCCGCAATGCATGCTGAGGGGCGGTCGGGCATGGCTCCTCCTTCGCCTCTTCCTCCTCCTCCTGCCGCCCAATTGCTGCCTCCAGCGCCATTTGTGGGCTCCCTCTGGGCGGGGGACAAGGCAGTAGCGTGAGCTCAAGCTGAATTCCGGCAGCAAGCAGTGCAGCACCCAACATCGGGCCGGCATGGGCAGCAGCATGGCTCGCGTGCCCACAGAGAGGGCTCTGCCTTGCAGCTGTCGCATGCCTGCCATGGGTTCACCATCGCTAGTCTAGTCAATAAATCTCACTTCTCAGACTACACACATACAGTTGTACCATATTAGTTCTAGAATATGATATCACAATTTACTCTGCCTGTTAACTTATTCTGGCTTGTTAACAGAATTAATTCCTCAGACATTATAACAACAAATCATTTCTAGGAATTTTCATCACTGAAGCAGGTCTTTTATAAATGAATGGACCTTAACTGCTCATTCAGAACCAAGCTACCACAAGATACTTTTAACTCACAGCAAGCAAATCTCACAACAAAATAGGAAAAATCAACCTTCCTATCATCTAAAAATATTACTACTAAGACAAGTAGAAGATGCTATTTTTGCATTTTTTAAAAGTGTTAATACTCTAATTCTGTGAACGTTGTCTCTCCTGCAACCACTGTAAGGCTGGACAAAGGAAAGCATATGAAATAAGTTCTCACAACGTATGGCAGAGAAAGGCAGAAAGAAACTAGGCATATCAATGAGATGTATTTACTATACACAAACAAACTATTAAATCATGATATAAAATAAAAAATCTGGGTGAAAAAAAGATGTTCTTTGGCTGGTGCTAGAAACCATTTTATAATGTTTTTCATGTAAAGAAATAAAAATGGTAATACAAATGTTTAATATAAAATATCTTAACACGAAAGACTATAGACTGTTATATACTGTATGAAATTAAAATGTATCGGTGTTGGTGTTCAAACTGCCTTGCAGCAGTTGGGAAGTCTGTTGTACTAAACACATTCATACACTATTATATATTTATACACTATTTCAAAGATGTCATGACTGCAGCATAGCAGGAGTCATAAGCATAAAAAGAAACTACAGTGGTACCCCGCAAGACGATGTTAATTCATTCCGTGAAAATTGCTGTTTTGCAAAAACATCGTCTTGCGAAATGCGGTTCCCCACTGGAATGCATTGAAATCCCTTTAATGCGTTCCAATGGGGACAAATTGTTGTCGTTTTGCGAAAATCGCCCATAGAGAAACCATTTTGCGAAGCGCTGATCAGCTGTTAAAATCACGTGTCCGAAACAACGTATAGCAAAATTCACCCATAGGAAACATTGCTTTGCGAAGTGCTATAGCGATCACAAAAACTCATCGTCATGCGGATTCGTTGTTTTGCGAGGTAATCGTCTAGCAGGGCACCACTGTACATGTTGCATTCTGAAACCTTCAAACCTCTTTGTTCTTAGAGTAGTTTATAACATGCCAACCTGTTCATTCATGCCACTCAGCAAATAACAGTTTCTATTTCCCTGGCTGGCATGGGTCCCTAATATCTTCCACGCCTCCTTGCCAGTTTCAGCATAGGAAGCTAGGCTATAAAAAGCTTGTTGGCTGCTCAGGTTACAGCAGCCCTTTTACTACAGGAAGGAGGGCCACCCATACATGCACTGCCTAGCCTCAAATGGACCACATCCAGTTCAACTGTGTGTGAAAGGCTTCCCAGGATGTTTCCTTTCAATACACTGTATGATATATGCAACTTTTTGTCTTCATCAAGACTCAAAGAACCTGAACTCATTGGAGCTCTGCCTGGTCCAAAGTGGCCAATTAGCATACCTATCCACAACAGCTCTGTTTAAAAGTAACAGCAGTTTTCATAAAAAAAATATTGTTTATAATTTTAAAACATCACAAAGTAAAGGATAAAGACAACCAGTTTTAGCAGATGCATAATAGGTAAACACTTGCAAGAAACTCAGTGCTACAGTTACTTTTCTCAACCTCATATTCCTATTCCTCTTTTTCTCCAGCTGCCTACTTTCACTGCCCTGATACAGTACTTTAAACCCACTGCAATCAGCCACATCTGTTTCATTATACTCCCTTCCACCTGACCATTCCCATAACATGTTTCTTTAGCATGATCCTATAATTGTATAGGATGCGCAGATGGTTAGTTCACATCCAAATGGAGCTGTGGGCAGCATTATCTGATGTATTAGGTGGGTTGTGACATTAAAAGGGATCACGGAGAAACCTGCTCCTTTATTCTCATTTTTTTTAAAAAAATCTAATTAACACCACAAAATTATAATTTATTGAAGGTGTCTCCCAGTACAATATGTATAACGAGTACACCATGCTAGGTTGATAGCCTTTGTCACTATGCCCCTTACTTCATTTAACAACAACAAAAAAGGGAAGTCAACGCAGCCTGCTGAATGACAGCCATGGGGAAATGGGCAGAAGGGGGGCTATGTTGACTCCTGCCCCACAGGACAGCACAACCCCAGCAGAGTCTCAGCTGAGGAGAAAGGGGGAGAAGAGGTTACCTCCCTTCTGTCACCCCAGCATTTTCCCCTCATGCTGGTATCACTGCTGTCCTCTGCTGCTGTTTCTGCTGCCTCCTTATTCATGAATAAACCAGGTTATTATTATACATGCATAAGCCATGTGAACTTTACACACAAGTAAACCAGCAAGCCAAAAACATGTGTAGACCCTTCTCACAGGAGAAAAATTATCTTCAGTGTGAGCAGAAGGTTCGCACAAGTGTGAAATAGGATAGATCACACTGAAGATAAGCACTTTTTAAGCTTGAACTAGGTAAAGGTAAATGTTCCCCTTGACAATTTTTGTCCAGTCGTATTCGACTCTAGGGGGCGGTGCTCATCCCTGTTTCCAAGCCATAGAGCCATCGTTTTTGTCCGAAGACAATCCTCCGTGGTCACATGGCCAGTGCAACTTAGACACGGAACGCTGTTACCTTCCCACCGAGGTGGTCCCTATTTATCTACTTGCATTTACACGCTTTCGAACCGCTAGGTTGGCGGAAGCTGGGACAAGTGATGGGCGCTCACTCCGTCCCGTGGATTCGATCTTAGGACTGCTCGGTCTTCTGACCCTGCAGCATAGGCTTCTGCGGTTTAGCCCGCAGCGCCACCACGTCCCTTAAGCTTGAACTAGACCTCTCCAAATTCCCCCAGCCAGACAGGCCCTTAGTTCATCACAGGCATCATCAGGAGCTGATTCTAATGGAAAATAACTTCCTGAAGAATCTCCACAGGCCAATATTCATCAACTAAATCTAAGGCTGAGCAGTGGCAAATCAGGGATCTATTTAATGGTAGTGGATATGAATGCTTGATAATAACATTGTTTAGCCATTCGTAATCCATATAAAACCTGATAATGCCATCTCTTTTTTTCTGTCACTAAGACAACAGGAGCAGTCCAGGGACGGTAGATTCCAGCACAGTCAATGAGTTCCACAATGGCAAAATGTACAATATAGCAAGTCCCAAGACTTCTTGCCACTCTGTTGTTTATTTCATGCCATATCTAAAGAACAAGACTTTTGATTATGTTCTAACTGGCATCACCAGCAGCTTCTTCCCAAATGGTCCATCTTTTTTCTTGATTATCCAAATGATTATCCAATATGAGATTATCCAATATGAGAATATTTCTCTCTGTTCTTGCTGAGAACGTTTCAAAGCGACTATATACTTTTGTAGTTAACCCAGTGAACAACACTGTGTAAAGCAGAACCATCAGGTTTCACTTCAAATTAGCCTCTCTCATCTACTTTCAAGAGACTACAACTCTCATCCATCTGCGGTCTTCATCAGTCACACCAACCCCACTGCCTCTTCCAGATACTTTGGTTTAGATAAACAAAGATGCGTAATCTGTCTTCCATGCATGATCTTTTATGAAAATGCCATGTACATTACAGAGAAATTTTGGATAGACTGTCATCTCCAATTGTCTCAAAGCAATCAAAATCATCATGTGACCTGTTCTTTTCTTTGCAGTGTTTCAATAAAACTAATCTGTACCAAGGGATCTGTGAGCCTACTGACTATAATGGTTTTTTTGAGACAGCTCCTATCTAAAGTTTATGGTTTTGTTGCAACCCTGTATCTAATCTCAACAAGCTTCCTAAGCTTTCCCTTTGATGATTTGATTGTTTCAGTTCAGCCATATCAGCTACCAAGTCATAGCATTCCCATGTATCATTATTGAACAGTAGGAATTACCAAACTGTGTGCCATAGCTCCAGGGGGGTGCCATGAATCCCAGGCAGGGGCACTGCAGGAAGAGGGATGGAATATAAGAACTACAGTGGTACGTAGACTTACAAACTTAATCCGTATTGGAATGGCGTTCGTATTTTACATTCGTAAAATTTCCCATAGGAATGCATTGAAAACCATTTAATCCATCCCGGCTGTTTTTCATTCTCATGTCGAGGCGTTGTTCGCAAGTAGAGGCATTCGTTCCCATAGGAACAAATGCAAAGCCGATTAGTCTATACTCTACCACTAGGGGGATAATTTTTTTAATTTTTTTCTTCTTTTGACCTAAGATGAACTTAGGTCAAAAAAAGGACAGGAAAGGGTTATTTTTGTTTGTAAGTCGAAGCTCCATTTGCAAGTCAAAGCAAAATTTTGCAAACAGAGCCATTCGTAACTCGAAATGTTCATAAGTGGAGACGTTCGTAAGTCGAGGTACCACTGTATGTAGACTATAGAGCTGTTAATGCTCTATGAACAGCTCCTCTATTGCTTTCATAGCTCTATAAACAGCTCTTCCATGGCTTTCATAGCTCTGTCTAACAGGAACAGGAAGTGGAAGTCTATGCCACCTTCTCCTTATCCTGCCCCCGGGGTGGGAATGGATCTGAGTTGAGAAGCCATGCACCCATAAATGGGAGAGATTGATGGTGCCATGGGAAGAGGCTGACAAGAGGCAGAGAGAGAAGGTACCTGAAAAGAGGCATGAGAGTGGGGAAGAAAGATCACAGAAGAAAGGGCTAAGATGGAGAAAAGAAATAAAGGGAGAGATGGATAAATAGGCCCGGATTGGTGAGATATACAGCCCAGGAACCTGGGAAATTCCACACCTGAGAGATGAGCCCATACACACCCAAGACTCCCCGGGGAGAACAATTGTCCCTGTTGCTGTCATCACCAGAACCAGCGCTGATGAACTTACGAGACAGAAGATGTAGGATAACTTTGGGACCACACCTGCCAGATCCCCTTCCTAGTTCATGAGAAAAACCCATTTATTACTCCATTGTGTTCTGAAGAGTTGTTAAAGACTAAAGTTGACTTACATAGTTTTCTTGCGGTTCTCAAAATAAATGTTGGGTGTCTAATCTGCCATGACCACGAGGGATGGATCAACCCATCATAAAGGAAAAACCCTCACACAGGTGCATAAAATAAGTGCTTACAATAAATTTGATACTAAAGCTACTTTTGTCAGTCTCCTATTCTTGATCTCTTATACCCATCCCGTCTCACCATCAGCTGCTCACCCGACCCCCACCCTCACTCTGTTGCATTCTGTTTCATCTACCTGATCATTTCCACAGCAGGTTCACAACAGCAGCCAATAAATAATACAAATCAAAACATGAAGTATCTATGAACACTGTCTACACATGGGTAAAACCAACAGAGGACATTGCCCTTCCTTTCCCTTTCTACACAATTTGTGAAGTATTACAAAGAATTGGTTCGGGACAAACGCGACCACCAAGAGCAATAGAGTTCCATGGTGCTTTATTGTAGCATAAGTGTAAATACCCTGTTTCCCTGAAAATAAGACCTAACCTGAAAATAAGCCTTTGTATGATTTTTCAGGATGCTTGTAATATGAGCCCTAAACCAATAATAAGCCCCAGTTAAATGAAAGCCTGCCCTCCATTCTTGTGCCGCAACCAGAAGATGATGACAGGACTGTATTTGAATAAATGTAGATTGCCATACATGAAAAAAAATAAAGACACCCCATGAAAATAAGATCTAATGCGTTTTTTGGAGCAAAAATTAATATAAGATCCTGTCTTATTTTCGGGGAAACAGGGTAGCTAAGTGTAATGGTTGTTGTGGGTTTTTCGGGCTCTTTGGCCGTGTAATAGTCATTCAGCTGTGCTATAACCAATTAATCTTTAAAGGGGCACCGGAATCCTTAGGGCTTTTGCTAGGACAGACTACAATATTTACCTTTTGGAAATAGCTGCTAGAGTACAGCGGTGATCCTTAAGGACGGTCCCCCCCCCCTTCCCAAGCCTTGCTCAGTCGTTCCTCCCAGCCGAGAGGGAAGCACCCCGTCCCTTTTCTCTGCTCTCCCCCCCCCCTTAAGCAAAGGCGCTCAGCCCTCCTCGGACCCTGAGAGTCGGTGCCAGAAAGAAACAGCTGCCTGGGAAAGAAGCCCAGCGGGGACCTTGCTGAGACCCCCCCCCGTCTCCCCGCCCTTCTCCGCGCCCGCTCCCCTGAGGCGCTGTGGGGGCAGCCCGTCCTTCAGCAACGCCTGCATTGCCGCGGCTCGGCGCCGGCAGGTGAAGGGCGTCCCGTCCCCACCACCACCACCACTACTCCCGCTTCTCTGCCCTGCTTCTTCCAGGCGCTCTTCCAGGGGGGAGCGGCGGAGAGAATGAGAGACACCGGAGAGGCCAAGTCCCCCCACCCAGCCCTAGCCCCGCGCCTTCCTCACCTGGGCAGCGGCGCTTAAGCCGGCGTAGCCACCGCCCTGGTAGCCTCTGAGCTGCCTGGCGGCCGCGGTCACCGCCCGGGTGCAAATCATGGAGGCGGCCATGTTGTTCACCCCTCCTTGCTTTCCAGCCCCCTCGGCTCTGGAGAGCGCCCGAGTTCGCAACCGCGCTTGCGCATAAAATGTACCCAACGGAGGGCGGGACGGGGGGAAATGCGAGCCGGCAGGAATGTGAAGCTTGCACTTGGAAAAACGGGTTCCTCGCGCCGAACCGCTTGCTCGGCTTTGCGTGCCTATAAAGCTTTGAAATGTTTTCCTTCGGCATAAAAGTGACAAGGCATGGATAGGATCGTTGTGCTGAATGTTTTAAGCTGGGCGAGAGAGTTCAAGCGCCGCTCTAGCTACTCAACGCCGTCATTGGTGGTCATACCACCCAGAGCCTCCAGGGGGCGCTGTCTCTCCCAGGGGCTTCCTCCCCTTCCATTCCGAGCGGGCCTTTGTTCCTTCCCACCGTTTCGTTCTCACCGGCGGGCGGGGCTTCCTCCGGCCCCGCCCCCACCCCTCCCGCCGAGGTCGGGCATGGCGGCGCTCGGAGCTGGAGAGCGGAACAGCACCCGGGACCGGCTTCTGGCGGCGCTGGAGGATCTGGAGCTCCTGGCCAGGTAAGTATCCCCCCCCCCCCCATCTCGGTGCGCGGCTGCTGGCGTGGCCCAACCCCCGAGGGAAAGGTGGTGGAGTCACGGGGGGGGAAGGGTCCCGCCCGGGGGCCCCAAAGGGTCGCTGAAGGAAACCCCCCACCCGACCCACAAAGGTGGTTGCATTTCAGCTCTATAGCCGCTGGCAGGTCGTACGAAGGGGGGGGCGGCGTCAGTAGCCTCTCCGGGGCCGTAAATTACCGACCCCTGTTGTAAACAGGCCGTAAATGTGAGGTTATATAAAACGCATGGTGGTATTCAGGTAGTGAGTAATGCGTAGTTCTTACTGCGTTGTTATTTATGCAGGGGCAGGGGCGGCCTTTTTAAAGCTTTCTTTTTAGAGTAGAGAGAGCTCCGAGACTAGCCCAGGTGCCAGAGCGGCTCCAGAAAGTGACCTTTTTCAAAGAAGGCATGTGTAAGAACAGTAAAAACGAATGGAAAGATTTTGTGCTTAAAGGAGAGGAATATTGTACGTGTGGTCTGGCTTCTTAACAGAAAGGCCTCACAAACAGACTTCCAGTTTTGCTCCTCGTGACAAGAAAGGGGCACCGCTGGTCTCTCAGGGAGGACTCGTGCCTCCCGCCGCCCCCCCCCTCAGTGGAGCCCGTCCGGCACCCCCCCCCCGTGGCCTCAGTACCTAAGCAGGTGTCATTAGTATAGGGCTCTTGGTCCTTCCCTCCCCTTCCCCCCCCCTTTGAGCCCACTGGGATTTCGTTAAAGGTAGAAAGGCAGACGCAGGGAGGACAGGACAAGATTTTCTTTTGTTTCCTTGCTTGTGTGCCTGAAGAGAGTTTCTTCTTGAGAACAGGCTTTAGATCAGCGTCTGGTAACAGCAAGGGACTGGACGAGGGTGAAAAAACTGAAGCTTCATCAAGAGAAGACGGAGGTGCTCCTGATCAGTCAAAATGCAGATGAAGGAATAGGGTCCTGGGTGGGGCTATACCCCTGAAAACACAGGTGCACAGCTTGGGTGTGCACCTAGATTCATCTCTGAGGCCTGGGTGCCCAGGTTTTGGAGATGGCCAGGGGTGCATTTCCACAATTAAAACTAGTGTGCCTGTTCCTGGAGAGCTCTGATCTGGCCCTAGTGACAGGTGACTTTAGTTACATCCCAGCTGAATTACTGTAATACACTCTGTGTGGGATTCCTTTGGATAGTGCCCAGAACCAAAATGTGGGAACCAGATTGCTGATAGTCTGATCACAGGGACCACATGACAACCCCTCCCCCTTACAGCAGCTCTACTGCCTGCCAATCCATTTCTAGACACAATTCAAAGTGCTAGTTCTAACCTACAAAGCCCTAAATGGCCTGGGCCCAAGCTATCTCAAAGACCGCATCTCTCCTTATGAGCCTGCTCGGGTGTTAAGGTCATCAGGAGAGGCCATTCTCTTGGCCAAACCACCTTCACAGGATTGTCTGATGGGGACACAGGAAAGGGTCTTCTCTGTTGCTGCTCCCAGACTCTGGAATCTCCCTCCCATATGGCTCGATTTTTGCTGTCGTTTCGCAAGCTGGCAAACACCTTTTTCTTTTCCTTATTGTGTGGCAGTCTGAGAAGGATTTTGTGCTCTGTTGCTTTTAAATGTGTTTTAGTACTGTATTGACTTTACCATTTTAATGATATGTATTTAATTCTTTTTTAAATATTTGTACACTTTCTGTTTTTAGTTTTTGTATATTGTCCTTTTAATGAAGTGAGCCACTTTGGGTCCTTTTGAGGAGAAAGGTGGAGTAAAAATATTTTAAATAAATACATACATAATAGATAATTTCTCCTTAGGCAAACTTTCCCTGAGTGACTGGCTACCTGCCTGGGGTTTTTTAATGGGTTGTTGTGCCTTATTGCTTTGAATGTGTTTTTAGTATTGCTTTTGTTTAATGTTCTTAGAGTAGTATTGGTTTTTTAATCCTTTATTTGTATGCTTACTGTTTTTAAGCTTTAAATATTCTAATAGTGTAAGCCACCTTGGGTCCTTTTTAAGGGGGGTAAAAGTTAATTAATTAAACTTGACACCAATTCTTGCTGGATTTAGGGCCAATCACTCTTTCTTAGCCTAAAAGGGTTGTCTTACAGTTTCCCAAATTAAATTTCATTGGGAAAGGATGTTTAAAGGCAATGTATGTATTTAATCTGAATAATGTATAAATATAAGCTAAGTAAATCACATATTTGCTAATTATTCAAATCAAATGGTGTGGTGGGAGGAAGGTTAGACAGCACACCCTCTCTCCTCACAGCTTTTTAAATTCCACATTTGTCGTCCTTATGTTCCCTAGTCAGCATCTTTCAGTAGTGAGGAATAATAATGAGTTTTATAGTTCAACATTTGGAAAGTTACATGCTTCCCATTACTGATTTAACAACTAGGAGCAAAAATACCAGTTTAAACAAGAATTGCTATATTTATTTTACATGGGACATACTTCTATTAACTCGTCACAGTAGGCATTAACATATTTTATTCCTTTATTTTCCATTTAAAAATTCTCACTTCTATCTGAAAGAGAGAATAAATGTTAAAAGACTTGGAAAATTATATTTGCACACATTTAAATAGTTGCTTTATTTCCAATCGGTATGGGTAAATTGCTTCTTTTCTGTGACAAAACATATAGACCAACTTTTATTACTTACTCATGCCAGGATAAGTAAGTAGCAGTGATTTATATTTGTTTTCCACCTTAAGATGCAAGAAAGAGGATTCTGGCCTAGCTGTAATTATCATAATTGAATGTGAGCAGTGGGAGACAAGAATGGACTTAATACTGGTGTGAGAACATTCCTGTGTTTCTGAAAGCTGTGATGTCTAAAGTTTGCTTGCAGTGTGGAATTTAAAGATGTAATTCCATTCTCAGAAACTACAGCTTTCTCTTCCTCTCTTTTTTCCACCTGACATCTTTGCTAAGGGAACTGATTGAAATGTTGGCAGTTTCAAGAAACCAGAAACTTGCACAAGCTGGAGAGGAGAGCCAGGTAAACAAACATTTAAAATACTGTAAAAAAATCAAAGCAGTTCAGGCTTTTATTCTTTATATAACATCTAAATCATCTATGAAAATAGAATGTTGGCCTTAATAAATCAGTCTTTGTGTGAGCCATCAGGGGTCTTATGAACTTTTCATGGTATTCTTGTCTTTTTGCACCCTTTTCTTTTCCTAGCCTTTATCCATTTGTATCATGTCTTTTAGACTGTATTTTAAGGCCAAAAAAAGAAAGAAAAAGGTTTCAGGAAACTATCCCAAAACTGATAGCCAGTCCCATTCATTTTTTCTTTTAATAATCCCACTGACATATAACTATATTTTTGGACAGATCCTGGATTTGTTGATTCAAAGGGATAAAGAGTTCCAGGAATTAATGAAATTGGCTGTTGATCAAGGTAAAATCCACCATGAAATGCAGCTATTGGAAAAAGTGGTAGTGAAGAGAGACAGTGATATTCAGCAGCTTCAAAAGCAACTGAAAGAAGCTGAGCACATACTGGTGAGTGTGTTGGTAAAATGTTTGCATGCTTACAGGCATTCATGTCCATGAAGTGAGCCATGTACAGAAAATGAACATGTTTATTTAATGGTTTTCATTTTTCACTCACATTTGTATATGCAACAAATTAGTCTGCTGAAAGTCTTCCCCTTCTGACGTCTGTCCCAGTTCCTATCTTGTGGGCAATTTATTGCCTTCCAGATGTTGCTGGACTGCAGTTCCCAATATTTCTCACCTTTGGCTGGGCTAATTAGGGCTGGTGGAGATTGCACTTGAAAAGTCTTTTGCTTCTCTTCCTGTGACTTGGGTTTTCTCACTTCTGTGAGTCCCCTCATTTAGCTGAACATGTGTTTCTCTTTCCTTTTGACCCCCAGTCTTCATTTCTACCCTTTCGTTGTTTTTCTCATTTTTGCATGTTGTCTTTCTGCTGGGGTTAGTTTCCTATATATCTACGTCTTGAGTGAACCTCTAGGCTGGGCCAGAACTTGGAAAGTTTATTTTGAAATTTAAAGGTAGAGCTTGAAAGTAAGGAAGTGATTTCTTTGCATTGGTAAGTGTAACTTCATTACATTGCAGTTGTAAACTAGTGAGTGAGAACTTTTGTCCTTTAAAAAAGTAACTGGACTTAGACAGGACATTGGCTGCAACCATTGTGCCTGCAAACTGCACATACTTCTGTGGTCTTTAAGAATATAGTTAAAATTATTCTTTGAAAAGCTAAGTCGCTGTGAGTAATTAAAAATAAAGTAACAATTTACATTGTGGCAATTTACACCATTCCACTTACACTGGCATAAATTACTGGCAGGCTTCTAGTATCAATTAAATGTTCTTGTTATCATGGAGAATTTCTAGTTTAGCTGGGATTACCTGGGCAAACCCTTGTATTAAAGTCATTTTAGTTATAAATAGGTTTTAGAGAGTCCAGCTTATTGAACCTCTGGTTACAGATCAGTTCACCAGTAAATACCATTTTATACTTAGGCCACAGCTGTCTATCAAGCCAAAGAAAAACTCAAGTCAGTAGAAAAAGCAAGAAAGGGTAAGTTACGCATTTTGACTATATTTATGGAAGTGTTAAAGTCTGTTTCAACACTAATTTATACTGGAGAGGGGAAATTCTCCCCACTTTCAAAACCCAGCTGTTGAATTGGCTGTAGCAGTGGCATTCTCAAGCTTTGTTTCCAAGGGCAATGGCATCCTTCTGGAGGAGTGGACTCACCGAATCCCTACTGATTCAGTGAGGCTACTCTAGTTGCAAACTACTTTTAGCCATTGTTTTAATCGGTCTTGAATAGTAGTGCCTTTATTGACAGGCATGTGGGTTGCCCATTTGTAGTGAGCACAAGAGCTTTGTTTGATTTGTGTGGAAAAGTAGAAGAAACCAGTTTAAGAAATAGGGAGGCACAATACAATTTGGAAACTTCAAGACATCTCATGCTATTGTAATGTCAGAAAATGTGATCCTTAAAGAAATAGCATATAAATGTAGCGGCTCATAATGTAAACAAGTCTTAAGAATCAAGGCAGAAGAAATGAAGGAGAATTGTGAGTTGGCAAATGAAAAATCATTCTTCTGTTGTTATAGCTCTTACATTTCTTTCCTGGCTTGACACTGTTACTGGATCTTTTATTCCCAGTTAACTCTTGTCCTTATCTCATCTATTTTTGTCTTTGCAGGAGCAATTTCATCAGAAGAAATAATTAAATATGCTCACAGAATTAGTGCTAGCAATGCTGTTTGTGCTCCTCTCACATGGGTGCCAGGTGAGTAACAAGTTTTACAACGATATATTTCTATCACAATTTCACTGATAGTTGGTTATTTAAGTGCTGCATCTCTGGCAGTTAAAAGTATATACATATTTGTACTATTTTTTGTTAAATTTCAGAGAAATGCTGTAAAATACATAATGTCTTAGATATGTATGGTTTGTACGTAGTACTGTTTAAACAGCCATTAAAAGGGAAGGCTGTTGAGGGATCATATGTTAACGTGCACACAAACTGTTTCAGTTTTGCTAGTAAAGCTATATTTTTAAGGTGATCCAAGGAGGCCATACCCAACAGATCTAGAAATGAGGAGTGGTCTGCTGGGTCAGATGAACAATCCATCAGCAAATGGAGTCAATGGACACTTACCAGGAGATGCACTTGCAGCAGGCAGATTACCAGGTATTGAAAAATTATGTTGACTGGATAGATCAGTGGGGTTGGAGCACCTGACTCTAGAGCTAAGGCCTGGGAGCTTAGTTCCCTGCTGGGTCTTCTAGGAGAAGAGGCAGCCTGTGCAGCCTTGGGCAAGCTGCACAGAAAGGAGAGCATCTAATAGACTTTTAAAACACATTGGATTCAGCATAAGTTGGAATTGACTTGACCACACATTATTATTAATAGTAATTTGAAAATAAGGAAAGATGGAACATCTCCATTGAATAGTGGTGATTGAATGAACCAAATGATTGATAACGAAGCATTGGAGGAATAATGTTAGATAGGCTTAGCGTGGAAGAATATAGAGTGGTGCCCCGCATAGCGACGATAATCTGTGCAGTAAAAATCGCTGCAAAGCGATTTCGTCACTATGCGAACATTAAAACCCGTTTAATGCGTTCCTATGAGCAAAAAAATCACCTTTAAGCGAAAATCCTCCATACGGTGGCCATTTTCGCTGCCCGGTAAGTGAGGAATCCGAGTAAAAACAGCGGGCGGCCATTTTTTTACCCGGTGGCCATTTTGGAACCACCAATCAGCTGTTGGAAAACCATTGCTATGTGAAGATCAGTATGCGAAACAGGGTACCGATCACCGCAAAGCGATATTTTCCCACTAAAAACATAGCAATGCGATTGCAAAAAAAGATCACAAAAAATTGTCGCTATGCGAATTCGTCATTAAACGGGCCACCCGTTAAGCGAGGCACCACTGTACATGTATTAGAATAGATTAGGAGAACAAAAATGTATTTGATTTTAATTTTCTTAATTGTTCTCTAGAAAGAAAGTCAGTACTAAAAGAATTTCTGCTCTTGATTTTTTTTAACTAACCCTGCTTAGTGCCAAGAAACAATTTGAAAGCAGAAGCAGTTTTTTGAGTTGCCTTGAGCCAATGTTGGTCATCCAGAAAAAGAAAATTTAAAAAGTGCAAATTTAAAAAGTGCAAATCCACAGCCATCTTCAAAACTGGGACAAAGAGGAGAAGGAGGACTGCTTACAGTGCCAAAATAGGGTAGAGGGGCAAACCACAGTTGGCATTTGGGCCGTATTATGTCTGTACTTTGTTCTTGTGGGCTGCATTGCTAGCTATGAGCTGTTGGGCAAAAGGAGAAAGCTCATTTAAATTTAAACTCCTGGGGCATAATCCATGCAAAGGAAAGCAGTTCACATTCCATTAATTTTAACTTTCTTTAACATTTTTACATTTTCAGAAGTAAACATATCCATCACTTTTTTAATATTAGGCTGGGACATTCCTATACATACAATATTACCACAAAGACACAGACATGTACAGTGGTGCCCCGTTCCGGATTAACCTTGGATATGTGAAAACTTTGCTAAACGGAACGGGGAAGCTCATTAAACATTGTTTAATGCGTTCCAAATGGGCACAAAACTCACCGTTTAGCAAAGTTTCCAGGGTCTGGCAGCCATTTTTGCGCCCTCGGTAAGCGAGGGGAGGGTGCAAAAACGCGTGCGGCCATTTTGGGGCATCCGGCGGCCATTTTGAAACTGCCAAACAGCTGATCTGCGGGCGTCGCAAAGCGAAGATCAGTAAGCGAAATGCTTACCGATCTTCGCTGTGCGAGTTTTGCCCATTGGGGCCGACGCTATGCCTCCGCATTAGCGATCCCGAAAACGGGATCGCTATGCAGATTCGTCGTTATACGGTGCGCTCGTTAAGCGAGGCACCACTGTATGTATACAGTGGTGCCCCGCATAGTGAGGTTAATCCGTTCCGGATTAACCTTCGCTATGCTGAAGCATCGTTGAACAGGGCAGGGAATTCCATTGGAACGCATTAAACATGGTTTAATGCATTCCAAATGGGCCGAATACTCACCGTTCAGCGATGCTTCTTAATGGCCGGCAGCCATTTTCGCGCCTTCGCCTCGCTTAACGAGGGCACGAAAACGCTGCGCGTGGCCATTTTGGGCCATTTCCGGGCTTCCGACAGCCATTTTGGCCGCCGAACAGCTGATCGTCGGGCTTCATTTTGCGAAGATTGGTAAGCAAAACACTTACCGATCTTCGCAAAGCGAATTTTGCCCTATTAGAAAAACGTTGAGCGATCGCATTAGCGATCCGAAAAAATGGATTGCTATGCGATTTCGTCGTTATACGGTGCGCTCGTTAAGCGAAGGACCACTGTACAAGTATGCACATAGACCTTCTCCCTCAACATAAATTGCTTCCTTTCCTAACTGGGAAAGAGGAATCTTCTGCATCAGGATAGCCGAGGGTGGAGCTTGTGATGGGATTAAGGTGAAATTAAATGGCTCCTCCTACCCCACTAGTTCTCTTCATGATTGTTGTTTCACTGCTAAAAGCATTGCAACTGCAGTTGTTCTTGCCACCTACCTAATTAGCTGGGCAATGGGGGAAATAGAATCAGGTTTATTGTAGGATGCCCTCCTGTTATCTACAAAGAAGTTCTGAAGAAGGAAACATTAGGAAAATATTAAATGAAACCAAAGAGGATTTAATAGGAAAATTAAGTACACTTTCCTGTTTAAGTCAATGCAACTTCACTTGCTTTCTTTTGCCCAGCTATGTTTTAATGGTTTCTCTTCAGTTCAAATCTTTATAAATATTTTATAAAGAATTTTGCTTTGTTCTCTGAAATTTGGTTCCAAGTTAATTTAATACATTACCGTGAAAATAATGGCTGGAATCCAGTGTTAAACTGGAACTAGAATAGGCCCATTGAATTAGTAGACGTTAGGAGAGTTAACTTCACTGTATCTTCCATTGCTTTAATGGGCCTATTCTAGTATGCACGTACAGTGGTGCCCCGCTTGACGATTACCTTGGTAGATGAGGAAATCGCTTAACAATGAGTATTTAGCGATCGCAAAACGATGTTTTAATAGGAAAAAATCACTTGATGATCGTTTTTGGGAACCAATTTTTTGCTTTACGACGATCAAAACACCTGATTGTCAGGTTTTAAAATGGCCACCCGCTGTGTTTAGGAAGGCTTTTTCGCTTTACAGGCACCGGAAAAGAGCCGCCCTATGGAGGATCTTCGCTGGACACTGAGGTATTTCACCCATTGGAATGCATTGCACTGGTTTTCAGTGCATTTCAATGGGTTTTTTACTTTCGCTTGACGACGATTTCGTTCTACAGCGATTTTGCTGGAACGGATAATCCTCGTCAAGCGAGGCACCACTGTATTACTGAATTTCAGCCACTGGGTCATTGTCTGATTATTGATTTATGTTTTGTTTTGGTTTTTCTTTTAGATGTACTTGCTCCTCAATATCCCTGGCAGTCAAATGATATGTCAATCAACATGCTACCTCCAAATCACAGCAATGACTTTATGCTAGAACCTCCAGGACATAATAAAGAGAATGAAGATGATGTAGAGGTTATGTCAACAGATTCCTCAAGTAGCAGTAGTGACTCAGATTAGGGACTACAACTGATTGTATTTACTTTAGTGCTGATAAAGCTTATAAACAATTAAATGTGTATGCGTCTGCTCTAAGCATAACTAATTCTGAATTCAACACAGTTGGCAAGAGGGCTGGAGGTTACTGAGCTCATTTCCATTAGCTGTGACACAATGTATTTCAATTTACCTTTATTGATAAAATAAAATCTGGGGAAAATGTAATGAGTACCATTGGAAGTTGCGAATCATGGTTTTGCTTCAAAGTGGCCAATAGCCACACTGCCTTCCAACTGTCCAGAGTACATATTTTGAGAGGCTTGGGGGAAGAAGTAACAGAACATGCCATCAACACTTTTTCCCCTTATGGAATCTCCAAATCCAATTTGCTGTCAGTCGTATTAACACAGAAAATGAGAGTTGATGTATAGACATACTTGTTTTTTACTTAATATTTGTGATTTGTTTCCAACTCATTAGATTGCATATAGTTTCTACAGAACATGGTAATAAACTCATTTTGTAATATAAATTGTCTTTATATTGTGCAGTCTGAGGACATTAGTTACATATGGATGTCATGAGAAACTAGAATTCTGTAGAATTCTGGCTTGTTGCAGAAATGCCATTGTCTTAGTGGATACTGACTGATCATGGCTGCTTCAAACAGTGGCTTGTTTAGCAAAATGATCAAATGTGACAGGAGCCTGTATTCTGGTTTCTTTTTACGTCAACATGCCAGAGAAAGGCAGTTCTTGACTTGTTTCTTTGGCTTGTTGGGGAAGAAACAACCCTGAGCACCACCTTTTTTCTGGTTTCAAACATGATGCAAACCACTTCGTTCACCCACTGCTACTATAAGAGATTATTGGGTAGCATGCATCAGCACCATTACTCATGAATAGAGGAATCCTGGTTAGTTTTGACAAAATATGTGTATATGATCAGTAAGATCACTAACCAGAAAGGGACTGACTGGTTGATTGGGTAGGAGGAATGGCGAATGGCCTCCTTGCAACAGGAAGTAGGATCCCATTATGCTTAAATGAGGCAATAGTAAGATCATTGTTTTAAAAAAAACCTTCTTTGGACCCCACAACACTGAATACATACCGACCAGTATCTAATATCCCATTCTTGGGGAAGGTACCAGAGTGGGTTGTGGCCCCTCAGCTTGAGGTTCCTGGATAAAACAGCATCTAGATCCATTTCCGTCTGTCTTCAGGCCTGGTTATGAGGCAGAGATGGCTTAGGTCGCCTTGGTAGATGATCTACGACAGGAACTGGATAGGGGATCTGTGTTCTTGTTGGTTTCACTAGACCTCACAGCAGCTTTTGATGTTATCAACCATACAGCACTGATGGTACCTGTCTGTCATGGGTTTGGAGGGAAAGTTCCATCCTATGGGGAGTGGAAGGCGGGACATCAGGGGGGAGAAGCTGTACTGTATATATATTTGGGGAAAGTCCATCGTAGTGGAGCTGACGTGGAGAAGTGGAGTTGGAGTCTGTGGGTCAGACTGGGTACAACTGTTCGTCAGATAGTACATACCTGATAGGTTCAGGTTTCTATCTAGGTAGCCAGAACGGATAAGTTCAGGGTCTGTGCGTTACCCTAAAGTGTTCCGTGGGAACCAATCTGTTGTATGTGTATGATTGGGACTATCCCAAGTTCCAGTATCCTATTTACCTGATCCTTTTATTTACCCTGTTTGTTTTTTCAATAAACCTTGTTCTCTTGTTTATTAAAATCCCTTCCTGGTCTGGGTGACTTGTGAGAGCGAAGGGTTGGTGGCAGCATAACTACAGGGTGGGATACTCCAGTAGGTCTGGGGTTGCTACAGTCGCCTTGGTAGATTATCTACGACAGGAACTGGATAGGGGATCTGTGTTCTTGTTGGTTTCACTAGACCTCACAGCAGCTTTTGATGTTATCAACCACAGTGTCCTTCTGACCCATTTCTTTGGAATGGGACTCGGGGGCACTGTTTTACTCCAGTCCTTCCTGGAGGGGAGAACTCAGAGGTTTGTGCTGGAAGACTCCTATTCAAAACCCTGACCATTGACCTGTGAAGTTCCTTAGGGTTCTGTTTTGTCTCTTATTTTATTTAACATCCACATGAAACCACTGGGAGAGATTATCCAGAGTTTTGGAAATTGGTGTCACCACTATGTGGATGACACCCAACTCTACTTCTTGCCACCTAAATGTGAGGAAGCTACTTCAGCTCTTAATTAATGTTTGGTATCAAACTGCAGCCCCTTCATGGATTGCTGCCTTGTGGCAGAAAGTGAGGGGGACTTAAAGAATTTCTTAATGAGGGTGAAAGAGGAGAGCGCAAAAAATGGTCTGAAGCTCAACAACAAAAAAAAAAAACTAAGATCATGGCCACTGGTCCCATCACCTGGCAAATAGAAGGGGAAGATATGGAGGCAGTGACAGATTTTACCTTCTTGGGCTCCATGTTCACTGCAGATGGAGACAGCAGCCACGAAATTAAAAGACACCTGCTTCTTGAGAGGAAAATGATGACAAACTTAGATAGCATCTTAAAAAGCAGAGACATCACTTTGCTGACAAAGGTATGCATAGTCAAATCTATGGTTTTTCCAGTAGTGCTGTATGGAAGCAAGGCCTGGACCATAAAGAAGGCTGACCTCCGAAGTATTGATGCTTTGTGGTGCTGGAGAGTCCCCTGGACTGCAAAGAGAACATCCATTTTGAAGGAGATCAACCCCGAGTGCTCACTGGAAGGACGGATCCTGAAGCTGAGGCTCTAATACTTTGGCCATCTGATGAGAAGAAAAGACTCCTTGGAAAGGACTCTGATGTTGGGAAAGTGTGAAGGCAAGAGGAGAAGGGGATGACAGAAGACGAGATGGCTCAACAGTGTCACTGAAGCTACCAACATGAATTTGACCCAACTCCAGGAGGCAGTGGAAGACAGGAGGGCCTGGCATGCTCTGGTCCATGCGGTCACGAAGAGTCGGACGCCCCATGGACTACAGCACGCCAGGCAACAACAAATCAGTAATGGACTGGATGAGGGTAAATAAATTAGAGCTTAATCCAAACAAGATAGAGATGCTTCTCGTCAGTCGAAAGGCAGATCAAGGAATAGGGATGCAGCCTGTGCTGGATGGGGTTACACATCTGCTGAAAACACAGGTGTACAGTTGGGGGTGCTCCTGAATTCTTCCCTAATTCTCCTTGGCAATGGCCAGGAGTATATTTGACAATTAAAATAAGTGTGCTAGCTATGTCCATTTCTTGAGAGATCTGATCTGGCTGCTGTGATACACGCCCATGTTACTTCTTGGTTAGATTACTGTAATGTGCTCTGTGTGGGGCTGCCTATGGAAACTGTTAGGAAACTTCAGTGGGTCCAAAATGAAGCAGCGAGACTGTTAACTGGGGCTGGTTACAGGGATCACATAACCTCCCTGTTACAGCAGCTCCACTAGTTGCCAGTCAGTTACTGCGCACAATTCAAAGTGCTGGTTTTAACCTAATGGCCTGGGTCCAAGCTATCTCCTATTATGAGCCAGCTCAGGTGTCATTAGGATAAGTGTTTCTCTCAGTCCCACCACTTTCACAGGTATGTCTGATGGGGACACAGGAGAGGGCCTTCTCTGTTGCTGCTCCCAGACTTTGAACTCTCTCCCACAGGAGGCTAGACTGGCCCCAACTTTGCAATCCTTTTGCAAGCAGGCAAAGACCTTTCTCTTCAGGCAAATCTTCCCTTTGTAACTAGCTATCTGTGTGTGATTGCCAAGCATTACTTATTTGAATGGATTTTTAGTACTATTTGTGTTTTCCATTTTTCAGAATGGCATTTTTCAAAAAAATAATTGTATACAGTGGTGCCCTGCATAGCGACAATAATCCGTGCCAAAAAAATTGTCGCTGTACGGATTCGTCGCTATGCGGGGCAAAAAAGCCCATAGGAACGCATTAAAACACGTTTAATGCATTCCTATGGGGAAAAACCCACCTTTAAGCGAAGATCCTCCATCCGGCCGCCATTTTTGCTGCCCGGTAAGCGCAAAAACACTGCGGGCGCCCATTTTTTCCCCGGTGGCCATTTTGGAACCATTGATCAGCTGTTCTTAAAACATCGCTATGCAAAAATCAGTAAGCGAAATGCTTTTGCAATCGCAAAAAAGCCATCGCTATGCGGATTCATCATTACACAAATCGCTCATTATGCGGGGCACCACTGTACTTATTTATCTTTGCCTTAATGTTGCCTATTAATGATGTAAAATGCCTCTTTATTCATTGTTTTTAGTTTTAAACATTGTCTTTTAAGGATGTCCACCTCCATTGCACACTCATTGCTTTCAACTTTAAATATGGTCTTTCATTGTAAGTTACTTTGGGTGCTTTTCAAGGAGAAAGGTGAAGTAAAAATATTTTCAATAAATTAAATGAGAAAAATGCATAATTTCTGCATGGTCAGAACTTCTCTCACTCTCAGAAGCTGAGGGAAGCAGGAAGATTATAGTTTGTAGTGATTTGTCTTCTATTAGATGCTCTTTTAGTGCTAACTGGCTTCTAACAATAAATAATCTTAAGGAAAATGTATACTCTGGACATTTTCAGGAGCCTGAAATCATAGGCATCCTTCAGTCTCGAGAGACTATGGTAACGTGCTCTGTATGAAGGACTTAGACGCTGTATGCGAAGCTGGAGTGTCCTCTCCAGAGCACGAAGCCTGGAAAAAATAATATGGAGGACAGGCGGTTACCTAAGCAGCAAATCCCCTCTCTCCACATTGCTGAAATAGTCCAATGGAAAGGCAAGAGCCAATACAACTGGTTCCAGCGACGTTGCAGGAGTTGCCAGAACGACACAAACTGCCTCCGGGACTCCGGCTCTGGATTATGCCTTGAGGTGAACTCCTGAAGCCTTTTCCATAAGTGGATATAGGCACAAGGCAGTGGAGGTTTGAAATCGGAGTTTTCCTTCTCCTAGATGGGCTACCTTCCCAGACGGACGAGTCCCACCTACCTGGCCTGCTCCCTCGCCGCATGGGTAATGGCAGCACCTCCTTCTCACAGCATGTGCATTTGGGATCAGAGTTTTCCTTCTCCTAGATGGGCTGCCTTCCCAGGCTGATGAGTACCACATACCTGGCTCCCTATCAATAGCTTAAATGAAAAAATAAGGAATTAAGATTTTCAGCAGCATATTTAAAGAAAATGGGTAGTTGATAATTAGGACAAGGGGGCCTTGAAGCTTTTTAGAATAAAGTTATTTTTAAGCTCCTATCCATTCCTCTAGGATCCTCACTCAAGACCTCCTGAGTTCCCACCTGACACTCTATCCACTATGACACCATAGCTGTTCACAGGTCGTGAAGCCGGCTAAGAAAGCTTCTAAACCTAAGGCTAAGAAGCAAGTGGCGGGAAAGAAGGCTTCGTCTGAGTCTTCAGCTCCCTCGACCTCGTAGCAGAAGATAGCCCAACAGTCGAAGACAAAGGCTAAAGAGATTACTTTGGTAGTCCCACCGGTCTCTGCGTCTCTGCCTTCTCCGCTCTTGGAGGACTCGTCTCGGGACTGAGACTCGACATCCGACCTTGGAACCTCCCTTCCACCTCGGCAGGAGCCGCCTGTGGATGTGGGAAGGTCTCCTATGGCTAGCCAGCTTGGTCAAATCATTACTGGCTTAGCGAACGCCCCTTCTAGCCCAATTCTGACTGGGCGGGCAACTCAATCCCCATCTGTCACCTCGGGATCGCTTCCCTCCAGGTCTCCTCCTGCTCCTTGAGGTCGACCTGTGAAGGCAGTCGAGGGCCCTGCCCCTCGACGTCCACTGTCGGATCGTGATGAAGACGAACCGCCAGCGAAAAAGCATTGCCACCGCCACAAGCATAAGCATGGGCATCGACGCCGAAGGGATTCCTCCCTTACCGACTCCAACTATAGTCGTGAGCGCAAGAGATCCCACCATCGACGCAGAAGGAGGGACTATTCAACAGAGTCCTCTTCGACGTTGAGGGATAGAAGACTAAGAAGGAAGAGGTCCCGTTACTCTTATTCCTCTTCCTCTCGATCCTGATCCTCACCTAGGAGTCCTCCATCGAGGAGACCTCTCAACGCCGATCCCCATAAGGCTCCTGCTCCAAAGCCTGCTGAGGGTTCGTCATATCCTCCATCTCAGCCTTCTCGTACGCCACGGCAGATGCCAATGATCCGGAAACGGGTCGACTCCGTATCTGAACATCCCCAGCCTATTCTTCCTCCACAATCAGACGATGACCGGCCGAGATGTGAGGACTCTTCTGACCATGAAGAGGATGATGAATCAGAGGTGTCCATCGATACTCCGATGCCAGGCGACTCTCTACGTCCGAATGCTGCTGACTTGCATCCTTCATCACCCTCGGAGGACTTCTCTTTGTATACTCAAATGATCTTTCACATGGCTAAATCCCTGAAGCTAGCTGTTGAACAGTCTCCTCAAAGAGAGGAAGACCTTATTTTTGGGAACATTAACATTCCTGAAGAGGAAGCAGAGGCAGGAGGGATCTGTGTTTGGGGGACATTTTAATTGGTGAGATCTTCCAGGTAGGCTGACCCTTTGACCACATGGTCTGAGGGGGCGGGGCTTTGGTTTTAAATTAGTGCCTGCAGAAGCTCTAAGCCCCTTTCCTGAAGAGGAAGCAGAGGCAGGAGGGATCTGTGTTTGGGGGACATTTTAATTGGTGAGATCTTCCAGGTAGGCTGACCCTTTGACCACATGGTCTGAGGGGGCGGGGCTTTGGCTTTAAATTAGTGCCTGCAGAAGCTCTAAGCCCCTTTCCTGAAGAGGAAGCAGAGGCAGGAGGGAGCTGTGTTTGGGGGACATTTTAATTGGTGAGATCTTCCTGGTAGGCTGACCCTTTGACCACATGGTCTGAGGGGGCGGGGCTTTGGCTTTAAATTAGTGCCTGCAGAAGTGCACGCCTGATGGCGCGCAAGATCCTCTCATTCTATTTTTTGACTCTAATCTGCTAAATAGGATAGCCAAATAGTATTTCATACACTTGGGGGCAGGAATGTTTCAGGAGTAGGCTCATACCTCCGCAATATTAGGGAGCAGGCCGGGTAGGTGGGACTCGTCAGCCATGTAAGGCAGCCCATCTAGGAGAAGGAAAACTCTGATTTCGAACCTCCACTGCCTTGTGGCTATATCCACTGATGGAAAAGGCTTCAGGAGATAACCTCGAGGCAAAATCCGGAGCCGGAATCCCGTAGACAGTTCGTGTTGTTCTGCCAACTCCTGCAACGTCGCTGGAACCAGTTGTATTGGCTCTTGCCTCTCCATTGGACTATTTCAGTGACGTGGAGAGGGGGAATTTGCTGCTTGGGCAAAAGCCTATCCTCCATATTATTCTACCCAGGCTTCGTGCTCTGGAGAGGACACTCCAGCTTTGCATACAGTGTCGAAATAACACAGGTGTCAGCAAACACGGGTTCGAAAACACACATGTAAGCCTGGACAGAGAGCAATCAGGAGTTTGCACATGCTAAAATAGGCTGAGTGAGTCCAAACTCAGCTAGCCATGCTACAACACTCCCTCTTACAGGTCTGCCCACATAAAAATGCCCTGGTACTCTCAGATGTTACTATGAAAAGGTCAAGTGGGCTTTGTAGTCCTTAGACTTAACTTGCACCACTGACAGGACTCCTAAAGTATGCTAGGCCGAGGCAGCACTCTCAGATGACCCTATGACAAGTGTACTGTTCAGGAAACCAATTGAGTTTTATAATCTTTATTTTATTAAAGAATAAGCATGTTACTAAATATCAGAGCCAAATTAAACCAAAGCAAATAAACTAGCATTGTGCTGCTTAGTTACAAAGATGTAGTGAGGCAAAGAAAACATGAAAAATAGAAAAGTGTTCAAAAACCTTACAAAAATACCAAAAAGCCGTTAAAAAGAATAAAAACAGTTCCAGTCCAGTAATCCATTAGTAAAAACAAAATAATCCAAGTAGGTTATAAAAAGGCTATAGTCCTCAGTGATCCTGTAGAACAAAAATCTTGTTACAAAAAAGAAAAATCCAGTAAAAGTCCCATTATCCTTAGGAAAGTCCAAGAGTATAGTCCATATGAAGTATTTCAAGAAAAGAAGTCCATAAAAAATATTCCCTAGGTAACAGTCCATGCATAGTCCTTAGGAAAAAACCCATAAGTCCAAGGGTAATCCAGTATAGTAATGGTTAGTCCCATGTGTCACGAATGAATGAAGAATCGGTCTTGAATGACTGAAGGGTCGGTCTTGAAAGACTGAAGGGTCGGTCTTGAAAGACAATGTCCATAGGCAAAAAGTTCCTTTTTCAAGAGTAACTGGCAAGGGCTTATCGCACCTTCCCACGATGTCATCCAATCAGAGTTCGTTACTAGGCAAACAGTCCTGTTGCACCACATGACTTCTTTCCCATAAACACCAGATGTTATTTGGGTTTACTGTGGTTTCGCAAAAAGTCACAACAATTCCCATCTAATCACACTGAGTCCTTTTCTCAGGCTATCAGAATAACATTCTCTCTGCTCGCCTAGAAAACAACCTGACAGCATAGCAAAGATCCTTTATACAAAGAAACAAGATGGAACCTCTCTTGCTCATTTCTCAGTTACAAACCCCATATTCCTTACAAGACTTTAACTCAAAAACCCATCTCATCACAACAGGAACTAGCAGTTACTGGTTATAAGTTTTGCTCGATTGGTATAGAGCATGATGCCAGGGGCTACTTCTGATGGTAGGAGAGCCGAAAAGCAAATCAATAACCCTGCACCATGCAACAATCAGAAGAAAACATCTGCCCTGAAGTTGGGCACCTGGAATGTTCGGACAATGACCCCTCGCTTTTCTGACAACCTGCAGGAAATAGACGACGTGCACAAGACAGCTGTTATCGACATTGAACTGAGTAGACTGCGGATGGACATTGTTGCCCTGGCAGAGACGAGATTGCCAGACATGGGATCTGTCAAAGAAAAAAACTTCTCATTCTTCTGACAGGGAAAACCATTGAACGAGACCAGGGAATATGGTGTTGGCTTTGCGGTCAGAAATACTCTGCTGAGATCAGCGGTGCTGGAACAAGAAGATCTGATGGAAAAAATACGGGAAATAGCCGAAATGGACATCTTATCGGAAGTTATTAAGGACCAATCCTTGCAAAGGACAACAGAAAGATGGGACTTATTTTATCAATGGACTGAATTAACAGGTAGTAGCTGAATATATATAGTGAAATGAGAATCTTATACACAAGGCAGAAAAGAGTAAATAGAATGATTTTGGATTTGATATGGCAATAGGTATAGATTGGATATTAGTATGCTATGATTTCCCCTCTCCCTCACAAATCCTCTTCCCTCACAAACCCTAACCCCCATGTTCCTATGTCACCCTTTATGTAAAAAATAAAATAAAATAATATATATATAAAAGAAATACTCTGCTGAGATCCATTGTTCCACCTACTGTGGGGAGTGAAAGAATCCTGTCTCTGCAGCTCCACCCATCAGCGGGACTGGTCACCCTCATCAGTGCATATGCACCAAAACTGTCATCCACAACAGAAGTCAAAGACAAATTCTATGACGATTTGGCAGCTACTATCAAAAAAGGCCCTGAGAGAGAGCCGCTGTTCATTCTGGGAGACTTTAACCCTCATCTTGACCTAGCAGGAAGATCCATCCTAACCAGTTGAAGGCTCAGCCTCTTAACTGCCTCTCAGTGTGCAGAGATACAGACCAGATTGTGACCTCATTCTGGCATTGTAGGATTCTGACCAATGGCTAGGCAGGCTGGGAGAATGGTCCGAGCAGCAGTTAAAGAGAGCAACTTTATCAAGCTCTGCTGGGCATGTCATGAGCTTGCCCAAGGAGACACAGGCCACCTCTTCCTCCCTGAAGGCACAGTGGGAAATCTCCCTACCTGTTGCTCCACAACTAGCCTTCGTAACAATACCCAAAGAAACCTTTAGCGTGACCCAAAAGCCTGCTTCCAGTAGAAAATCAAAAACACAGATCCCAAACCCTGAGGATCACACGTTACCTGAAGTGTGAAATCCTCAGTCCCAGCACATATTTTGCCTATCAATCGCTTAATTGACACTCAGGTATTAATAATTTCAGCAGCATCTTTAAAGAAAATGGGTAGCTGACAATTAGTACAAGGGGGTCTTGAATCCTTTCAGTATAAAATTATATTTTAAGCTCCTATCCACTCCTCCAGGTTCCTCACTGAAGGCCTCCAGAATTCCTGCCTGGCACATTATCCACTATGACACCATAGTTGTTCACAGGTCATGAAGCCCACCTTCAACCCTCATGTTGACCTAGCAGGAACATCCATCCTGACCAGTTGAAGGCTCATCCTGACTGTTACCTGACTCTCAGTGTGCAGAGATACAGACCAGATTGTGACCTCATTCTGACATTGTAGGTTTCTGTCCAATGGCTAGGCAGGCTGGGAGAACGGTGGGACCTGCAGTCAAAGAAAGCAACTTTATCAAGCCCTGCTTGACATGTCATGAGCTTGCCCAAGCAAACACAGGCCAGCTGTTCCTCCCTAAAAGGCACAGTGTGAAATCTCACAAACTCTTCATCCACAACCAACCTTCGTAACAATAGGCAAAGAAACCTTTAGCGTGACCTGAAAGCCTGTTTCCAGTAGAAAAGCAAAGACACAGATCCCAAACCCTGAGGATCACACGTTACCTGAAGTGTGAAATCCTCAGTCACAGGACATATTGTGACTATCAATAGCTTAATTGATACTCAGGTATTAATAATTTCAGGAGCATCTTTTAAAAAATGGGTAGCTGACAATTAGTACAAGGGGGCCTGGAATCTTTACAGTATAAAGTTATATTTTAAACTCCTATCCACTCCTCTAGGTTCCTCACTGAAGGCCTCCTGAATTCCTCCCAGACACATTATCCACGGTAACACCATAGCTGTTCACAGGTCATGAAGCCCACCTTCAACCCTCATGTTGACCTAGCAGGAACATCCATTCTGACCAGTTGAAGGCTCAGCTTGACTATTAACTGACTCTCAGTGTGCAGAGATACAGACCACATTGTGATCCCATTCTGACATTGTAGGATTCTGACCAAGGGCTAGGCAGGTTGGGAGAATGGTGGGAGCTGCAGTTAAAGAAACTTTATCCAGCCCTGTTTGGCATGTCATGAGCTTGCCCAAGGCGACAAAGGCCAGCTCTTCCTCCCTAAAAGGCACAGTGGGAAATCTCACAACCTCTTGCTCTACAACCAGCCTTCGTAATAATACGCAAAGAAACCTTTAGTGTGACCCGAAAGCCTGCTTCCAGTAGAAAATCAAAAACGCAGATCCCAAAACCTGAGGATCACACGTTACATAAAATGTGAAATCCTCAGTCGCAGGACATATTTTGCCTATCAATAGCTTAATTGACACTCAGGTATTAATAATTTCAGGAGCGTATTTCAAGAAAATGAGTAGCTGACAATCAGTACAAGGGGGCCTTGAATCTTTTCAGTATAAAGTTATATTTTAAGCTCCTATCCACTCCTCTAGGTTACTCACTGAAGGCCTCCTGAATTCCTTCCAGACACATTATCCACTATGACACCATAGCTGTTCACAGGTCATGAAGTCCACCTTCAACCCTCATCTTGACCTAGCAGGAAGATCCATCCTGACCAGTTGAAGGCTCAGCCTGACTGTTAACTGACTCTCAGTGTGCAGAGATACAGACAAGATTGTAACATCATTCTGGCATTGTAGGATTCTGACCAATGGCTAGACAGGTTGGGAGAATGGTGGGAATTGTAGTAAAAGAAAGTACCTTTATTAAGCCCTGCTTGGCATTCATTAGCTTGCCCAAGGTGACACAGGCCACCTCTTCCTCCCTGAAGGCACAGTGGGAAATCTCCCTACCTCTTACTCCATGACCATCCTTCGTAACAATACCCAAAGAAACCTTTAGCGTGACCCAAAAGCCTGCTTCCAGTAGAAAAGCAAAGACACAGATCCCAAAACCTGAGGATCAAACGTTACCTGAAGTGTGAAATTCTGAGTCCAAGGACTTATTTTGCCTATCAATAGCTTCATTGACCCTCAGGTATTAATAATTCCAGGAGCATCTTTAAAGAAAATGGGTAGCTGACAATTAGTACAAGGGGACCTTGAATCTTTTCATTATAAAGTTATATTTTAAGCTCCTATCCACTCTTCTAGGTTCCTCACTCAAGGCCTCCTGAATTGCTGCCTGACACATTATCCACTATGACACCATAGCTGTTAACAGGTCATGAAGCCCACCTTCGACCCTCATCTTGACCTAGCAGGGAGATCCATCCTGACCAGTTGAAGGCTCAGCCTGACTGTTAACTGACTCTCATTTTGCAGAAATACAGACCACATTGTGACCTCATTCTGACATTGTAGGATTCTGACCAATGTCTAGGCAGGTTGGGAGAACGGTGGGAGCTGCAGTTAAAGAAAGCAACTTTATCAAGCTCTGCTTGGCATGTCCTGAGCTTGCCCAAGGAGACACAGGCCGCCTCTTCCTCCTTGAAGGCACACTGGGAAATCTCCCAACCTCTTGCTCCACAACCAGCCTTCGTCACAATACCCAAAGAAACCTTTAGCGTGACCCGAAAGCCTGCTTCCAATAGAAAAGCAAAGACACAGATCCCAAACCCTGAGGATCAAAGGTTACCTGAAGTGTGAAAATCTGAGTCCAAGGTCTTATTTTGCCTATCATTAGCTTCATTGACCCTCAGGTATTAATAATTCCAGGAGCATCTTTAAAGAAAATGGGTAGCTGACAATTAGAACAAGGGGGCCTTCAATCTTTTCAGTATAAAATTATATTTTAAGCTCCTATCCACTCCTCTAGGTTCCTCACTCAAGGCCTCCTGAATTCCTGCCTGACACATTATCCACTATGACACCATAGCTCTTAACAGGTCATGAAGCCCACCTTCAACCCTCATCTTGACCTAGCAGGAAGATCCATCCTGACCAGTTGAAGGCTCAGCCTGACTGTTAACTGACTCTGTTTGCAGAGATACAGACCAGATTGTGACCTCATTCTGACACTGTAGGATTCTGACAAATGTCTAGGCAGGTTGGGAGAATGGTGGGAGCTTCAGTTGAAGAAAGCAACTTTATCAAGCCCTCCTTGGCATCTCATGAGCTTGCCCAAGGCAACACAGGCCAGCTCTTCCTCCCTAAAGGCAGAGTGGGAAATCTCCTCACCTCTTGCTCCACAACCAGCCTTCGTAACAATACCCATAGAAACCTTTAGCGTGACCCGAAAGCCTGCTTCCAGTAGAAAAACAAAGACACAGATCCCAAACCCTGAGGATCAAACGTTACCTGAAGTTTGAAATCCTCAGTCGCAGGACATATTTTGCCTATCAATAACTTAATTGACACTCAGGTATTAATAATTCCAGGAGCATCTTTAAAGAAAATGGGTAGCTGACAATTAGTACAAGGGGGCCTTGAATCTTTTCAGTATAAAGTTATATTTTAAACTCCTATCCACTCCTCTAGGTTCCTCACTCAAGGCCTCCTGAATTCCTGCCTGACACATTGTCCACTATGACACCATAGCTGTTAACAGGTCATGAAGTTAAGTACTGAATGGACCCCAGTCTTTCATAGGAAATATAGGTTGAAAAAGAGATCAACTGGTGGAATTGTGTTAAAGGGCATGTTGGGATACTTGTGTGAGCTTTGTGTTTGGTGAAACAAATACGGGCCACGTGGGTAAACTCCACATTCACTTATAACAGATAAGGAAATTAGTGTTGTGATAGGAATTTCAAATATTGCCCGGTCCCTAGACAATTTTTTTTTCTGAATGGTGACCCTGTGGGAGAAAAATGCAGGAAAGATTACCCTCCATGTGACCTGTCCACAGCAGTAAAGAAAAACTGAAAGGAACTAATTAAAGGAAAGCAAGAAAAAAGAGGAAGCCACCAAATGGTTCCGTCTTTGTTTCTGTTGGGTGTTATCTGGCTTCACCAAACAGAAAAAAATTGCATGTGAAACCAAGATCCTCCACTTTTCTTCTTGAAAGAACATCCTGTACAAAGTTATTGGTTTTAAAGGCCTTTTGACGTTGTTGAAATACTTTGGAAGAAATACAAAATAGCATAGAAAAAATATATCAGATAGGACATGAGATCATATAGTTGTTGTATTTGTGTCACTGTAGATTTCCAAATGCTGTGAGAATGACCAGATTAGGCATCCTTCAGTGTTGAGAGACTATGGTAACGTGTTCTGAAGAGAGGACTTGGAACAGCATCTAGTGTGGCTGAGAAGGCCAATTCAAGAGTGATCATCCCTTCCACATTGAAGACAAATACAATCTGTCCCCTGTCCAGCCCCTGATTTTGCTGGTTTCGGGACTGACTCTTTGCCTCATCCTGCTGGACAAGTATCTCTTCAAAATGGGAGAGGCCATAACGCACCACCTGCTGCCAGGCTGAATGCTCAGACATCAAGGTTTCCCATCTTTTGAGGTCCATTCCTAAGGCCTTCAGATCCCGCTTGCAGATATCCTTGTATCACAGCTGTGGTCTCCCTCTGGGGTGATTTTCCTGCACTAATTCTCCATACAGGAGATCTTTCGGAATCCAACCATCAGCCATTCTCACAACATGCTCAAGCCAACGTAGACTTCACTGTTTCAGTAAGCTCGTTCTAGGGCTACGCTATTTGGAACTTTGTCCTGCCAGGTGATACCAAAAATGTGTCAGAGACAACGCATATGGAAGGTGTTCAGCTTCCTCTCCTGCTGTGCACAAAGGGTCCAGGACTCGCTGCAGTACAGGAGTGTACTCAGGACACAGGTTCTATAGACTTGGATCTTGGTACATGCCGTCAGCTTCTTATTAAGCCATACAGTGGGGGCTCGACTTACGAACGGTTCTACATACAAACTTTTCGACTTACGAACCCGCCCTATAGGAAATTACATAATCAACATATGAACTTCCCTCGATTTACGAACAGGAAAAAAGTGCCCCCTCCCTTTCCTTAGAGGCTTCTGGAGGGGAAAAAAGGTCAGAAACTTAAAAATAAATAAAAGAAAGTGACTTACCAGGCCTTGGTAGCCCCCGAACTGCAGGAAAAAGAGCAGCAAACAGATAAAAGCCAACACCCAGAAGGGAGCCTGGCAGCCATTTTGTGCTTTTCTCTGCTCCTGCCCCCTCCGCTCCCTGCCTTACAGCTGATCGGCTGGCTCTGAAGAGGCTTGGGGAGGCACCTAAAAAGCCTGCCTGTGTATCTTTGTGCTGAAAAAAATCAGTACAACATGCTTTAAAACATGCTTTAAAATTGGCTTCGTTGAAAAAAAAAGATTTCAAAAGTGCGTTTAAAACTGTTCCCTGCCTCCCCCCTCCTTTCCTGAACTTTTCTTGACCAAGGAAAAAAAGAAAAAATATCCCCCTCTAGTGGCAAAAGGTGGAATAGCAGCTTCCCATTACAGTAGTTTCTATGGACGGAAAAGAGCAGATACGGATCAAATGGTTCTCAATGCATTCCTATGGGAAATGCAGATTCGACCTACGAACTTTTCAATTTATAAACTGCCTTCCAATACGGATTCAGTTTGTAAGTCGAGACCCCACTGTACTCTTTTTGTGAGTCTAGAAAACATGGTAGCTGCTTTGCCAATGCGTTTATCCAGCTCGACATCTAGGGAGAGAGTGTCAGAGATCATTGAGCCAAGGTACTCAAAGTCATGAACAAACTCCAGTTCTTGCGTGGAGATGGTATTAGAAGGAGGTGAGTCCATGCCCTGGCCCATGACTTGTGTTTTATTCAGGCTGGTTGTTAGTCCAAAGTCTTGGCAGGCCATGCTAAAATGATTTATGAGTCGTTGGAGCTCTTCAGCAGAGTGGGTAACAATGGCTGCATCATTGGCGAAGAGGAAGTCCCACATGCATTTCAGTTGGACTTTGGTCTTTGCTCTCAATCTAGAGAGATTAAAGAGCTTTCCATCTGATCTAGTCTAGAGACAGACACCTTATGTTGCAGTTCCAAAGGCGTGCTTCAGCATGACAGCAAAAAAGATCCCAAACAGGGTCGGCACAAGGACACAGCCCTGTTTCACTCCGCTTCGGATGTCAAAGGGATCTGATGTTGATCCATCAAAAACTACAGTGCCCTTCATTCCCTCGTGAAAGGACCTGATGATGTTAAGGAGTTGAGGTGAACATACAATCTTGGGAAGTTTTTTTAAAAGGCCATTCCTGCTGTCATGATCAGGAGTTATGTGGTTTAAAGCATGAAATGTGAATGGGATAGGTAGTCAAGAGAAATGTAACATGGAGTCACAATGGTTCTTTGTAAAGATGATTTGAAGGACTTTGGAATGTGTTTTTCTGAAGAAGCTGTGAGAATGTTTTCCTGCACTGAGTTACAGACTTGGACAAGATAAGGAGGTGGCCATGGAAGACTCAACATTCTGGGCTAATTGGAGAAGAAAACAACACCTGGACTGTCTCATGGGAAAATGGGGTGGAGAAAAGTGTCACAGCCCCTAAAATCTAATTGGTTGACATCTAGCTGGATCATGAAGAAGGGAGGAGTTTAGGAAAGTAGAAAATGGAGAATATGTAATGTGAAATAGTTATTTTTAACTTTTTCTTTTATGAAGATGAGAGATTAAGACTTATGAATTTGGACTACTATTGTGAAGAATGTAGTTAGCAGGAGAAAGAAAAGGGAGGGGCCTTACCCTCCAAAGCCACCCAGGCTTTTAGATGGTTTTATTTTAGCTGGGAAATAGTTATTGTATTAACTGCAATAATCTTTGAATATGTTCTGGAATGCTATACTTAAGCAACAAACTTTATTTTTCTAATTAAAAATGTAATCTTAAAACTTTGAAGACTGGTCTCTTGAACAGCAAATGGTAAGCCTAAATCCAGGAGGTGGAAAGGCCAAAAGATTGCTACTAGACAGAGTTCTACCTCACTGAGCTGTTGTGAGCTCTAAGGAATCACAAAGCCCAGGTGTCTGTACTTGCTAAGTAATAAGTAAGTGCAAAAGTGTTCTTTTTAGGTCAGATTTGTTCAAAGGGGTTTATGCTACGCTCTACTGGAGCTTGAAAGAGGTAGATAAAGGCCTGGAGACTCTCTGACCACCTGCCCACTGATCCTTTAGGGGACCGTGTGCATGACACCTGCTAACCAAATCAAAGGCCTTTGTGAGATCTATGAAGGCCACACAGAGTGGCTGTTGTTCCTGACATTTCTCCTGCAACTCTCGGAGGGAGAATACCATGTCAGTGGTGGATCTCTTGGCTCAAAATCCACACTGTGATTCTGGATAGACTCTGTCTGCAAGCACCTGGAGTCTCTTCAGCACAACATGGGCAAGCAGCTTCCCTACAATACTGAGAAGAGACAAAAGATTTCATACAGCTCGGTGGTGATGATGTCTTTACAGCACTTCAACAGGGATGTTATCCTTCCCAGGTGCCTTGCCGGAGGCGAGGGAATCCAAGGGTGCTTGAATTTCTGCTAAAGTCAGTTCGCTATCCAACTCTTCCAAGACAGGCAGGCACTCAATGTTATTGTCTTCGGAGCAGGAGGAAGAAGTTTTTGGGAATAAAAAAAACAGACTGTGAATCATCAGTGTGACGACATAACTGGCTAGATTGAAGAGCTGGGGAAGCCAGGACTGGAGTAGAATGGGACTTTGATAATAGAAGTTTGTTCGGTTTTAGAAGGACGAATAAATCTTTGCAAGCAATGGACAGCGAATCACCAGCAAATAAACTGAGGACCTAGGAAAATCAGGACTGGAGTTTTGATGGATTTCAACGATATCTTTTGGAGAGACTGGTTCCCTGCATTTGCTGTTTAGTTTGGACTTTTCCCTTGGTTTGACTGTATGGATTTTGATAACATTGCCATGGTTGAAACTCAAATTGGTGGGCTAAAAGTCAAGCTATATAATATCTGGGCAAGGAAGGGAGGACATACTCAGGGGAGGTATATGATGATGGGTTTAGTTTGTTGATAAAATAGTGGAATCTATAAAATATTATTTATACAAACCATACGTATTGGAAAGATGGAAATGACCTCCGAAAATTTTAAATAGCAATTGTTGGAAATTTTGCCAGATAAAGAATGGCAGGTTACCATGCAAATGACAATAATAACAGGATAATCCAACAGTAAAAAAGAGTATAAAGTTGCTTTTTTTTTGCACTGAAAATGAATAGATTAGATGCTTGTATAATATGAATAGATTGGATGATTGTATACTTTGTGTTCTCCTATCGTTAAAACCCTTTCCCCATCCCTTCCATTTCCTTTCACCTTTTGTATTCCCTACCCTATTCCTAGTAGTTTAAAAATAAATTATTTAATAGAAGCAAACCCCATGTGACACATATAATTCAGCAGGGCATCAGGAACCATCTAAGTCTCAATATTTCTCAGGGGAACTGCTTCAGGATAACATGTTGCATTGTCAACGACAGTCAGGATAATCCTGTTTCCCCTCTGGGTAACTCTGGGCAACGGTCCAACTATGTCTAAACCAATGCATTGGAAAGAGTTTGAAATTATAGGTAAAGGACACAGCTTGGCTTTTGTTTTGTCATTGCTGTTTCCTTGCCTCTGACACACATCACATCTCTGGCAAAATTCTTTTATCTGCTTCCCCATTTCAGGCCAGTAAAAGTTTTGGGCAATTCTTTGTTTAGTTTTTGTGATGCCCAAATGCGCTGAAAAGGTACCAGTGTGCCTGCTTGATATTTGAGAGGCACAACCAGCTGCTTGTGGTGAGTCTCTCCTCCCCTTCTGGGATCCACTAAGGTCTCCCTATACAAAAGGTATTTTTTCTAGGAAGAACCTTTCTGGACTCTTGGGGGTTAACTGACCTTCGCCAACTTTCTCAAAACATTGAAACAGCACAGGATCTGTTCTTTGTTCCCTTTTAAATGTGTTTTCTAGTGGAATCTTAATTGGTATCAATTCAGCTGTAGGATCCTCTCCTCCCACCAGCTCTGTATGACTTTCAATTTTTTCTTTCGCTTCTTCTTTCTGTTGGGAGTGAGTCTGCACTAAAACACTTTTGACATGTTCAGTGAGATCGATCCCAATTAAACAGGGTGCAGGCAATTGATCAGCTATGCCTGTCCTCCATAATCCTTTCCACCCTTGATATCTTATAGGTACCTCAGCCATTGGCATGGTAATTAGTTCTGCACCTATCCCTTTAACTGTCAGGCTTTCACCTTTCAATAAGTACTCTGGAGGGATTATGTCTGGATGGCACAAAGTGACTTCAGTCCAAGAGTCTTTCAGAGCCATACATTTTGTCTCATTTATGTAAATGCTGTCTCCAGAACTTTTAAACAGCTCCTGGTTGGTTTCAATTAAATAGCAATGGAGAATCTCAGCCTCATGCAGCTGTCCTGCTTGCTGTCCCTGACCCTAGCTGCACTTGTATCAGGAGTTACTGTTTCGCCCTTCTCTGAGGTAACTTTGTTTTGCTGCACTCATCATACTGACTCAGGCTTGAGTAAATTTGCCTTTTGACCCCCTTCTTTAGCTTTAGCACATTGTGAAATGAAATGGCCTTTCTCTCCGCATCCAAAACAAGATCTGAAGTTTTTCTGTTCTGGACTAAAGGTTTTATCTCCCCTCCCTCCCCAGTTCTTGTTGTTATGCTGGCTTAGTTCTATGGGCTTGCCTACAAATGGCCGCCACTTGCCTGCTGGTTCTTGAAGTAGCCCTTAGGATTCTTTTTACTGTCCTCCCAGGTTTTCCTCCCCACTTTTACCTCAGAAAAACTTGGTTTTCTTATATGTGAAATAAAATCTGTGACCCCTCCAGTTTCCTGGGCTTTTTATCTCTCACTAGGTACCTCAGGTCTCCAGGTAGAAGTGAATAGAACTGCTCTAGCCCCATGATGTTCTTAATATCTTGTACCATTTAAATTCCTTCCTGCTGAAGCCATTTGTTAAGATATTTGATCAAGTTTGCCCCCAATTGAGAGTAGGATTCTTCAGGTTTCTTTGTCAGTACCCTGAACTTCCGCCTCAAATGCTTAGCATTGATGCCAAACTGTGCAAATACCAACTTTTAAAATTCTGCTGATGCTCTCAAGAACAGAAGATCCCCCTTTTATACAAATTAAGCCTGGAAATTGGCCTTGGGCAACTTGCCAGCCTTTTCTAGGTGAAGATTTGGTTATGTTCTTAAGCCCAGTTTAAGATACTGAGACACCTAGTGGCTGACCCTGGAACATATATTCAGAACTCCTTATTTTTTACTGTAGTCAAACCGGGTCCTGTTAACTTGTGAGCAACTGGATATCTGTTCATACTGATAAAAGGGGAACTATAAACTGGAAATATCTTGGGGGGAGGAAAGTACTAGGTTTGTGTAATTAGGCGGGTAGTCCTTATTTGATTTGAACCAAGTTTGGATAAAATCCTCCACTACTTTAGGTTTGTGTGACAGGGAAGTAATTGAAACATCAACATGAATACCAGGAGCACTTCTTCTAAAAGGGATGATTCCCCTAGTCAATCCACAAATCTACATAAATTACTTAATCAGGAATCTTTTAAATCCGCTTTACAAGATATTCAAACTAACATCGTTAAACAGCTATCGGAACAGATGCAGGAATTCAGGAAGGAAACTAAAGCAAGTTCAGAAAGCACTAATAAGAAGATTGACACCTTCTGTGAAACAGTCCAGAGGACAGAACACAGATTGACAAAGATGGAAAAGGAGATACAAGAGATGAAAGCAGAAAGAGATGAGATGCAAGCACGTCTTGCAACATTAGAAATGGAAAAAGCCTCTTATCTCCTACGAATTCAGAATGTGGTCCAACAAGAGGGAGAAACAGAAGAAGATTTGCTGACATTAATATCCGAAGAGTTGTCTGAGCAAACAGGAATAGACTGACAGGAATTTTCCCAAGTGGTGGAAAAAATCTTTCGAGTTGGCAATGCATATACCAGGCACAATTGCCTACCAAAAGAGGTCCACATAAAATTTCTAAGGAGAACAGTGCAAGAAAAACTTCTTAAAGTAACCAGAGAAAAAGAACTCACAATAAAAGGAATTAAAATCAATATACTCAAACAAGTGCCTTGGACTGTGAGAAAGAAGAGACAAGAGTACTCCTTCCTAACTAAGATACTACTAGACAGGAAAATATCGTTCCAGTGGAGGATCCCGGAAGGGCTGCTTCTGAATTTCCAATCCAGGAGATTTAACCTTAACAGTAAGATGAAAGCCAGGAATTTCATGAGGGAAATGAAGCATGAATTGAACCTATCAGAAGAGGACCTAAAACTTTTGAGTGAGGAATCAGAGGAGGAAGAAGAGGAAGAGGAAGGACAAGTAGCAAGAGGGGATGGAAGTCAAAGTTTATCTCCAGGAAGGGGAAGAAAGGGGAAGAAACAAAAAGATAAAAAAAGGTAATAAAGATCAGCAAGATGTATAGACAGATCAAGCTCCTCTCCATAAATGTCAAAGGACTTAACTCATCCCAAAAAAGAAGAAAAATATTCACCAAACTTCTTAAAGCCAAGATGGACATTATATTTATTCAGGAGACCCATATTAGAGAAAAAGATAAAAAAAAATGTTAGAAAATCCAAAATTGGGCAAAGTCTTTATAGCTTCAAACAAACAAAACAAAAAAGGAGTGGCCCTGTACATCAAAAAAGAGCTGGAGCCAGTATTAGTGTTTACCGGCGAAGAAGGGAGACTATTAATGGTAGAAATTTCTAAGGAAGGAGAAAAAATCCTGCTGGTCAACATATATGCACCGAACGAAGCACAAGTCAAGTTTTACTCACAACTAAAGAACCAGCTATTGCAAAGGCCAGAGCAGAAAATATGCATTATGGGAGATTTTAATGCAATAATTGATAAAGAGAAAGACACATCCAAAGAAATTCGGCATGGGAGGAAAAAGTCAAGGGATATGATACTCAAGGTGTTCCTTGAAATGGCAGAAGAATTGAACCTAATCGATCTATGGAGACTTAGGAACCCAAACAGAAGAGACTATACATTCTACTCCAACAGACATTAATCATGGTCAAGAATAGACAACTGCTGGATATCAGCGGAAGCTATACACCAAGCAGAGGATATAGAAATTCTACCAAACACATATGCAGACCACAATCCAGTACTGCTAACCTTAGGGGAGAGAAAAAGGAGTGGATTTTGGAGACTTAACACGCAACTGCTGAGAGTAGAGAACTTTGTAAGTAAAATAAAAAATGAGTTGACCTTTTTTTCCAAACTAACAAACCTCAAGACACAGGAATGACAATGATATGGGATGCAGCCAAAGCATACTTTTGAGGACACGCAATAGAATTCAATGTACAAAGGAAAAAAGAAAGAAAGAAACAATACCAAACCTTAATAACATCTTTAAAGAAAGAGAAAGCAGAGCTCAAGAAGGCACCAACAAAAAAGGGATTGCTTAACAAAATAAATATTCTACAGCATAAAATTAATTTACTAGAACAGGAAGAGATGGAGAAGAAAATCAAATTTGCAAGGCAATTTTTTTTAAAATGCAAACAAACCGGGAAGATGGTTAGCATATAGACTAAAAAGGGAGAGAGAGAAAACAAGGACCACGGCAATATTGGATAAGCAAGGGAAGGAAGTTTATAAACAAAAGGAGATCGAAAAGGAGATCTATGAATTTTTCACTGAACTATACAAGAAAAAAGAAGGAGAAGAAGGAAAACAAAAAAACTATTGGGACAATATTCCAGAATGGAGATTGAATCATCAACAACTGGAGAAACTGAACAAACCAATCACAATGGAAGAGATCGGAGAAGCATGGAAGAAACAGAAAAGCGGTAAATCCCCTGGTCCAGATGGACTACCAGCAGAATACTACAAGACATTTGAAGAAATCTTAGGTCCACAATTTAAGAAATTAACTGAAGATATACAAAATAAAGGGGAAATGCCTAATTCCTGGAAAGAAGCACACATCTCGTTAATACATAAAGAAGGCACGGATAAAAGACTAATTAAGAATTACAGACCGATCTCTCTTCTAAATGTTGATTATAAGATTTATACAACCATTCTAGCTACAAGACTAAAGGAGGTGCTTGAAACAATAATACACAAAGACCAAACAGGCTACATATCTAAAAGGAAACTATCATCCAATATAAGGACAATAATAGATATACTGGAATACTACGAAATGAATCCTGAAAAGTAAATGATGCTAATCTTCCTTGATGCAGAAAAAGCCTTCGATAATGTAAACTGGGAGTTTATGCTATCATTACTGAAGAGAATGGGCCTCCAAGGAACATATTTCCAAGCAATCAAGGCAATATATACTATGCAAGTAGCCAAGATAAAAGTTAACGGAAGCCTAACTGGAAATATACAGATTGAACAAGGAACAAGACAGGGCTGCCCATTATCCCCCCCTACTATTTATTTTAGTACTGGAAATACTTAACAAGCAGATTAGAGAGAATGAAGCAATTAAAGGACTTACTGTAAGATTAGAGGAGAAGAATTTAAGCTACAAGCATATGCAGATGACTTAGCGATAATACTAGAAAACCCTTTGGAAATTCTGGAAGGGTTATTGGAAATTATAGAAGCTTTCAGACAGGTGGCCGGATTTAAAGTAAACTATCAAAAAACCAAATTCATGACAAAAAACATAAAGAAAGAAGATGTTCAAAAATTAGCACGGAATTCAAACTTTCAGGCGGTGAAAAAAATTAAATATTTAGGAGTGATCATTGCGAAAACATCGCCCATATCTCCAAGGAGACGTTCGCGGGGTTCCGGAGAATGGGATGGATCCGAAAGACAGATAAACCACAATACTGCTGAGTAGAGCCCAGGGGATCTCAGCCGGGTCTTGTCTATTCCTTCTTCTCCAAAAGCCACACTCCTTTAATAAGCCAAATAGCCAACACAGACATAACCATGAGATATACTCAGATTAATCTGGGCTCTAGAAATCTTTGGTAGCGAACATATAAGGCCAATTAATATTCCTCAGCTAGTCTGAACAAGAAACAATGCTTCTAGATAGAAATCAATCATTACTGTTTTATTAATAAAAGTTGTTAAAGTAAAGAAACCAAATGTTTAGTTGGTACATTTTCAATACAAGGCACAGATAATTCCTCCCCCACTCCAGCTAGAAAAATAAAGAAATGAAACTACGCTAACTAATATAAAGGGTAACATAGTCCATCTCACGTGTCCTGGGTTCACAAGCTGTTGTAGATGCAATCCAGGTGTTTCCCCTCAGTCCATGGCAGAGGAAACATATTTGTAATCCATGATGGAACACACTCCACTTTCCCTCTCCATCGCTTCTTCTTTCCAGAGTTCCCAAGGGCAAGAAACTTCTGGACAGGTCACGCCCCATATTCCCACGAGAGCTACAGAAATGCTTTGGCTACCAGGAATGTTTCTCCTTAGTAACTAGATAAGAGATAGCCACGGTGGCTCATCTCATAAACTACACAGAAATCCTAATTTAAAATGGATTCTATTGAGACAGGCTTACCCATAAAAACACATCTCATCACATGCCCCCCGTGATTACAAATAAAATTCAGAGAAGTTAATCTGATCTAATTTTTCGTAATCAAGTATAAGTAACTAAAAAGTAATGCAAAGTAACTAACTGGTTATATATCAAAATTCAACTACAAAGCAAATATGATAATACTGAAACATCACACTGTTGAATACATTGTTTCAACGTTCAGGTTCATAAGAATCTTCACCGTACATTCTAGAAAGACCATCTGCCACAACATTCAATTTTCCAGGAATGTGTTGAACTTCAAAATCAAAGTCTTGCAATGCTAAACTCCATCTCAACAATTTTTGGTTGTGAGACTTCATCTTCTGCAACCAAACTAGAGCTCTGTGATCTGTTTGAAGTGTATATTTACGCCCCCATAGATAAGGTCTAAGTAAATTTAGAGACCAAAATATAGAAAGAGCCTCTTTTTCAGGTACTGCGTAATTTCTCTCTCTCTCTCCAAGAGTTTTCTAGAGAAGTAGGAAATAGGGTAAAGATTCCCATCCTCTCCTTGCTGTAACAAAACGGCTCCAAGTCCTAATTCAGAGGCATCTGTTTGTAGAACGAATGGTTTGTCGAAATCTGGGGACTTCAATATGGGTGCATTCACAATCTTAGCTTTTAAAGCATCAAAGGCACCTTGACACTCTGGAGTCCATTTCACCTTGACAGGCTGTCTCTTCTTAGTAAGCTCTGTCAGAGGCGAAGCCAAATGACTAAAATCAGGAATGAATTTTCTATAGTAACCAACTAGGCCCAAAAACGAGCGTACCTGTTTCTTAGTTTTTGGAATAAGCCAATCATTAATAGATTGTACTTTGGCTTGCAGAGTCTGAATTTCTCCCTGTCCAATCAAATGACCTAAGTACATGACTTTCCCATGCATCCATTGACATTTGCTGGCTTTGACTGTTAGCCCTGCTTGCTGAAGTCTGGACAAAACAGTTTCAATGTGAGACATGTGAGAATCAAAATCAGAACTGAAAATAGCAACATCATCAAGATAAGCACTTGCAAAAGGTAAACCTTGTAAAAGTTTGTCTATCATCCTTTGAAATGAAGCAGCAGCGTTCTTCAAACCAAATGGCAAACGTCGGAAGCGAAAAGTTCCCACGTGCGTGATGGAAGCAGTCTTATCTCGTGAATCTTCGGCCAAATCTAACTGCCAATACGCATTCTTTAGATCGAGAATGCTGATAAACTTAGCTTTAGCAAGATGTTCAATTAAACCATCCATTCTAGGTAATGAGTAAGGATCTGGAACTGTAACACTGTTTAACTTTCTGTAATCCACACAAAATCTTACTTCCTCGAGAATTTCACCCATAGCATTTCGTTTTGGCACCAGAACCACTGGAGAAGCCCATGGGGAGAATGACGGTTCAATCACCCCCAAAGATAACATCTTTTGTATCTCTTGTTCAATCTGGGTAGCATGATTTCCAATTGCTCTATATGGGCTAGACCGTATGGGCTGGGTATTGTTCTCAGTAGTTATCACATGACTGACCAAATTGGTGTAACCCGGTTTATCTGAGAACACATCTTGGTGTTGTTCTAAGATCTGGAACAACCTTTCCTTCTGATCAATGGTACCTGTTAAAACAAGATTGTCAGACCAAGTACCTGCATCTTGCAATTCAGACAACATATCAATGGGTTCATTTGCAGCATGAAAATATTCAGCATGATATTGAAAAACCATTGCAGATCTATCCTTGTAAAGTTTCAATCTATTGACATGATAAAGAACAGGTTTCTTGTTAGAACCCAACATTTTGACAAGATAGTTGACATTTCCCATTTTTTGAACAATTTCTCCTGGACCTTCCCAGACAACTTCTAACTTAGAAGGTCTGAGTGGGTTCAGAACCAGTACCAAATCACCCACAGAAAATCCCCTGTGTCTGGATCTCTTGTCGTGGTAGAACTTCTGGCTGGCTTGGGCGTCCATCAAGTTGTCTCTGGCCAACTCCTGGACAGCCAAGAGTTTCTCTTGAAGATTTCTGACGAAATCAGCAACTGGGGCAGTACTACTTTTAACCACACCCTCCCATTCGGATTTTAGGAGGTCCAATGGTCCTTGTAGATTTCTTCCGAAGACCACCTCACTTGGGGAAAAACCACGAAGTGAAGAATGTGCTGAACTACGGTAGGCAAACAAAGCAAAAGGCAAGAGTTCATCCCAGATGTTTCCATATACTTGGGTCAACGTTTTAATCATCTGAAGCAAAGTTTGTTGACCTCTCTCCACCATACCATGAGATTGAGGATGATGGGACGTGCTGAAACTGAGGGTTATTCCACTTATCTCGCAGATCTTACGCATGAGTTCACTTGTGAAAGCTCCTGCTTGATCACAAGTGATCTTGGATGGTACACCAATACGTGAACACAAGTCAACGATGATTCTAGCTATGGTGGTAGCTGTAAGGTTGCTAATAGCATAAGCTTCTATCCATCTGCTAGCGGAGCAGATGAAAGTAATGATGTACTTCTTCTTGGTTTTAGTAGGAACGAATGGTCCTAGCACATCCATTTGCAAATACTTGAACACTTGGTCGGGAACTTCCATAACTTGCATATCGGCTTTCACCTGGTCGGTTTGATGGCCTGTTCGTTGGCAAAAGTCACAGGAACTGACATAGTCCTTTACAGTTTTAGAAACACCAGGCCAGTAAAAATGTTGAGAAATTCTCTTGAGGGTTTTTTGTATTCCTTGGTGCCCACTGGAAGGATGGTCATGAGCCATTTCTAGAATTCTTAGTCTATACTCAGAAGGCACCACTAACTGTTTGAATAGGTTGGGCATCCATATTGGACTTGGGGTAGTACTCTCGATACAACAGTCCATTTTCACCCCATAAAAAGCTAACTTGCTGCTGTGCAGGACGTTCAGCATAGTTGTCTGCTTGTGACCTCAAAGAAGCTAGAGAGGGATCATTAAGTTGCTTCAGTCTAAAGTCCTCTGATCCCTTTGGTATCACCTCCTGTATTTTAGTTTCAGTTGTAGCTGCATTATCGGGTTCGGTCACAAGAGGCTGCTGTTGGGTAAGGTCTCCATCTGAGCTATCCTCAGTGGATTCCTGCTCCAGTTCAGGATCATGCATCTCCCTACTTTGAGAACGGGTGACTACCTGTATCGAAGCTGCATTTTGACTTTGCATGTGATCCAAAAAGGCAAGATCATTTCCAAGCAGGAAATCAGGTTTTCCCTCATGGGTTAGGATATGTTTTGAATCTGACCAGGACTTGTAAGTAATTTTTACATATGCCAAAGGAACAAACTTCTGCTCAGTCTCTGTACACCCATAAGTTTTTATTGGACAACTCAGATTGTTCAGAATCAAGGTGGGGTCTAGAAACTGTCAACTTATCGAAGAAATGTCGGCACCCGAGTTGCGAAAAGCGCTCAAAGCCATATCGCCTGTTGGTGTGTGCAGCAAGACTACTTCAGTGAACGAGCGGGTCGCCCAGTCCCTCTGCGCATCTGGCACTATGCATTCAGGGTCCATAACAGAAAACCTCTCTCCTGATGCAGTCTCTTTTACAATTTCTGAGGAAATTGAAGCAATTTGTAAGTCCAAAATTCTAGGCACATAGTGGTTTACTTTGGCCTGTGTTCCACTGGCTTGAGAAGGGGTTACAGATGTGCTAACTCCCTCTGGATTCTGTGGAGGCCTAATACGTGACTGGTTAGGCACAGAAGTTGCAGTACTGGTGGCTGGCGCTTGTATAGTTCCCACTGGCTCAGAACTAACATACGCCATCTTGGGAGTACTTGTTTTATTTCTGCGTGGAGTTGGGACAGGAGTTTTTCTAACAGGCTCCTTATCTTGATTAGCTGGCACATTCAACCTTGGGCAATCACGTCGCAGATGTGAGCCACCACACTCATAGCATTTAAGAGGTGTTTTACTCTGGCTAGGAGCTAGGCTCCTTCGTGGTCCAAATGAACTTTGTCTGGGGTCTTGGGAAAAAGACTTTCTAACTTCAGGCTGACTTTGTCTCTTAGGGACCACTGGAGCAGTCTTTGCTCTAACAGCTGGTTCAGGCTTCCTAAAGGAAAGTATCTCATCAGTTCTTAAGGCCAGGGCCTGCAGGTCTTTGAAGTCTTTCTCCAACAAAGTACTCCTTATCTCTGTAGGTACCAAACTAAGAAAATGCTCCATGTACATCACTGTTCTCAAATCTTTGAAGGTTCTAACGCCTAATGAGTCCAACCATTGATCTCCTAGTTGCTCTAACCGATCAGCCAATGCAGAATAACACTCATTAGGTTGTTTTTTAAATTTTCTAAAGTTCTGACGAAGTATCTCAGGAGTAAAACCATATTTTTTCTTCACTGCCTCTCTGAAAACACGCCACTCCACTCTTTCATCAGTTAATTTAGCTACAATGTTGGCAAGCTGACCACTGCACTGAGTACATATTAACTTAACATACCAGTCCTCAGGAATATTAAGGTCTCTGCACGATTTTTCGAATAGCTCCAAAAATGCTAAGACATCTTGGCCATCGTGGTAATAAGGCAGGTTACTTCTGTCAACACTAGCTAAGGATTTTTTAAAAGCTTCCTTTTCCTTCCTTTCAGCCTCTAAATTTGCAGTCTTCATCTGTCTGTACTCCTTTAGTAATCTCTCAGACAGGTCCTGATTACGAATAGATTGAGAGTGACATGCAACAAAATCAGTAAACATCAGGGTTAACTTGTCCACTGCTGACAAACTCTGATTGGGGTCTTGCCCTGCAGCACCTGCTGCTGCTGCTCCTGTTGCTTCATCAGGCCTTCCTCTATCTGGCACTTCCCCCGTGCTGGTATCCTCCATGTCCTCAGCCTGATCTGAATCAGAGGCAAGGTCCTCTCCCTCAGGTGGTAACTCAGCCATCAAATTGCCCTTTTGCAATTCCCTTCGTAGATGTGGAGAACTGTAACTGACCCTTTGCTTAGGTCCGCTCCGAGTCAAAACACTGTGCTCAACTGCCTCCAAAATCTCCTGATGCAAAGCTTTTTTTACTGTAATGCCAGGCTGACCAGCAGATGTCCCTCCAATCTTAACTGTTCTCTGAGTTACAAACCGCTGACTAGGCAACTGCAGAAAGTCGTCTCCTTCCATACAAGCCTCATTCAATGCCGACGCCAATCAATTCCAAAAGGAAAAATCCTCTCCCCACTCCTGCAGCCTAAACTGTAGGGTGAGGGCAAGCCATAAAACATCCCTACCTGGAGCTTCAAAAGAGGCAATCGCTACCTTGCCTGAAAATGCCCACTCATAGCCAAATTAAACAGATTTTAATGTCTGTTAAAATCTAAGCGTTGTTTCTTATCAGACTTCGCTGTAGCTAAGTCTTTATGAAGATCCTTAGCTGGAAAGAGAAAAGCAATTTGGCTAATTTACAGCCTGTCAGCATGCACGCACTCCCTCAGCCAAGGCTTCCGGAAGAATGCCTGCAGCTTCACTTACAAAGCAAACACCATAAATCCATAAATCACACTAAAGCACGCGTTCCATCCCACTGCTGCCACCATGCGAAAACACCGCCCATATCTCCAAGGAGACGTTCGCGGGGTTCCGGAGAATGGGATGGATCCGAAAGACAGACAAACCACAATACTGCTGAGTAGAGCCCAGGGGATCTCAGCCGGGTCTTGTCTATTCCTTCTTCTCCAAAAGCCACACTCCTTTAATAAGCCAAATAGCCAACACAGACATAACCATGAGATATACTCAGATTAATCTGGGCTCTAGAAATCTTTGGTAGCGAACATATAAGGCCAATTAATATTCCTCAGCTAGTCTGAACAAGAAACAATGCTTCTAAATAGAAATCAATCATTACTGTTTTATTAATAAAAGTTGTTAAAGTAAAGAAACCAAATGTTTAGTTGGTACATTTTCAATACAAGGCACAGATAATTCCTCCCCCACTCCAGCTAGAAAAATAAAGAAATGAAACTACGCTAACTAATATAAAGGGTAACAGTCCATCTCACGTGTCCTGGGTTCACAAGCTGTTGTAGATGCAATCCAGGTGTTTCCCCTCAGTCCATGGCAGAGGAAACATATTTGTAATCCATGATGGAACACACTCCACTTTCCCTCTCCATCGCTTCTTCTTCCCAGAGTTCCCAAGGGCAAGAAACTTCTGGACAGGTCACGCCCCATATTCCCACGAGAGCTACAGAAATGCTTTGGCTACCAGGAATGTTTCTCCTTAGTAACTAGATAAGAGATAGCCATGGTGGCTCATCTCATAAACTACACAGAAATCCTAATTTAAAATGGATTCTATTGAGACAGGCTTACCCAAAAAAACACATCTCATCACCAAAAAAACCAAGCAATTTAATGAAAGATAACTACTTAGCAATGCAGAAAGAAATTCAGAAAAATCTGGAGGATTGGAACAAACTACAACTCACATTCATGGGAAGAATATCAGCAATAAAAATGATGATCTTACCTAAACTCCTATTCCTGTTTCAAAATCTCCCAGTACTATTAAATTTTAAATACTTCAAGGATTTGGACAGAGTAACATCAATTTTTTTATGGAAATCTAAGAAGCCAAGAATAAAACTTAAACTATTACAAGATTTGAAAGAAAGGGGAGGAGTGGGCTTGCCGAACTGGTTATTATATTATAAGGCCTCTGCGATGACATGGATTAAAGAATGGATAACTTTAGAAAATCAAAAACTTCTGAAACTAGAGGGGCACGATTTAAAGATGGGATGGCACGCATATGTATGGTATGGGAAATATAGGGAACACTCACAGTTTAGAGAACACATTATTAGGAAGGCCCTAGGGATGGTATGGCAAAAATTTCAAGCACAAACTTATGAGAAAATACCATTGTGGGTGGCACCCATAGAAGCGTTCACATTAAAAACCTTGAACCAGAAAGGAATGCTAACTACATATGAAAATCTGTTAACAAATGAGCAGAAGATAAAAGACAAACAAGAGCTTGAGAAAATGGGTATAGTTGTCGATTGGTGGTCAATGGCAAAACTAGAATCAAGATATAAAAAAGATAGGATGGTGGGGTTCTTTGAGGGTAAAGTACAAGTGGATAGATTGTGGATATATACGGATGAAAGAATAATAAAAAACATGTATACATACTTAGTAGAATACGATTTAGAGGATGAGAGGGCAAAAGAGACAATGGTAAAATGGGCAAAAAAATTTGGATACAGTGTGGATCTTGATGATTGGACTAAGATGTGGAAAGCTATAAGATGCTGAAACCAGCAAATCTTAGAGAAAATATCCTTAAAATGTTTTATAGATGGCATTACACACCTGTAAGATTAGCAAAAATATCAGAGGGCAGCAGCAACATATGTTGGAAGTGTAAAAAGAATGCAGGAACCTATTATCATATGTGGTGGACATGCGAAAAGGTCAAAAATTATTGGACACAGGTATGGGATATAGCAAAAGAAATTACCCAGCAGAAACTAGATATAAAACCTGAAATGGCATTATTGAATGTCATATCAGGCATTAATGATAATAAATCGAAGCATTGTCTTATATGTATACTCACAGCAGCTAGACTACTCTGGGCCCAAAAATGGAAAACTGAAGAGCTTCCAACGACAGAAGAGCTACTAAAGAAGCTATGGGACATAGCAGAACTGGACACCCTATCAGAAGCATTACGGGAACAACCAAGAGACTATGTAAAACAAAGCTGGGAACTAATATATTCTTGGGCCCAGAAGAAGACAGGAGTGTAGGGCAAAGTTTATGATGTATGGATACTCACTTAGCACATACTGGAAATGAAATTGGGGAAGCAGATAGGTTAATGAAGCTGGAGTCCTGGACTCCAAAGGGGGGTGGGGTCAGTTTTAGGGGTTAGTTTCTTTTTTTCCCTTTCTCTCTCTTTTTTTGTTTTCTTGTCAAATTTTAAAATAAATAAATAAGTTTTTTAAAATCACAAAAAAAACATCGCAATGCAAAGATCGGTAAGCGAAACGCTTACCGATCATCACAATGCAATGTTTCCCCTATTCAAACATTGCAATGCGATTGTTTTTTCGATTGCAAAATCCGCATCGCTATGCGTATTCATCGTTAAACGGTGCGCTCGTTATGCGAGGCACCACTCTACTCGGTTTGACTCTCTGGCTCCCAGCCAGGCCTTTAGCATGAGACAAAGTTTCTCCCTGCCTCTAGCCACCAGAATAAACAGAAATATCAGCTTTAACTCTTTCCAGGTTTTGCTGATTTGAAACACCTCCGCTTCTCTGACCTGGGCCTCCGCTTTGCTTCCTCAGAACTCTCTCCTTTGAGCTCAGGACAAGCTAGGCTAGCCAACTGGTCTTTTCCTTTCTTGAGGTACCCTTACATCAGAAATGGTTTCCTCAGAGCCTATCCCTATCTTAGCCCCCCGATCTGAGCTTAGGAGCCTCCCCACTAAACTTTCCCCCCTGAAAAGCTCTAGGAAGTTACCCACTCCGTCCACTTCAGATCCCCTGACTAAAATATATTTTTCTTCTCTGGGAACCTTTCTGTTTTTAGGCGTTACTGGATTAAATCGGATCCCGCTGCTAGTCACCAATTTGTGGCAATCTCCTCTTAAGTCCCTAGCCCCCAAGGCCTTCACGAGGTTCTCGCTCTTTCTTCATCACTGCCACCAGATATTAATGCTTTAATATCAATAGAGTATGGAGACAAGTGTGCTGTTCTAAACTTATGTCTTTTATTTGGTATGGGAAGTAAATAAACAATGAATATTTATGGGATAAATCATAGACTCCCAATCACGTGTATTTGAATCAAATCTGATATAACTTTAAAACTCTTTTAACTCTGTTTCAATCTAGACTCTTACAGATCTTTAACTCACTTTCCAGACACTTTCAAGTTACACACGGTCTCTCTCTCCCAGACTCTATCCAACAGTTTTTATATCCAGCTCCGTCCCCCCTTGGCTCCACCTCCTGGCCCCTCATAGGCTCCTTCTTCAATGTTCTGCGGTGACGGACAGGTGAGGGCAGGACTGTTCGCTACAGGGTGTTATTCAAATGTCATTTTAAAAGGGCTGAGGGAAAGCAATTAAACCTAGCCCTTAAAAAGGCAACTCGGTATCTTGGTGCAGTAATTTGGTATAAGTAGTTAGCTGGCTTGGGGAAGTTAAAATTTAGGTCAAAACACAAGTCCTGTCTGCACGAGCTAGAGAATATTGAAGGTAATTGAATCTTTGAATATTGAAACTTTGATAGAATATTGAATGTTTGATATGTTAAGTCAGTGGTGTCGAACTGCGGCCCTCCAGATGTTCTTGGCCTTCAACTCCCAGAAATCCTGGCCAGCAGAGGTGGTGGTGAAGGCTTCTGGGAGTTGAAGTCCAAGAACATCTGGAGGGCCACAGTTCGACACCACTGTGTTAAGTATTGGTTTAATACTACCTTGAGGCTGTCTCAGTAGGAAATCCATAGAGAAGCCTGAGAGATATAGTTTTTCTGTAAATCCCTTATTCCATGAGCTGGCAAAGACATATTTCAGCAAATAATACAGGTAGCCACAGGTTATTGGGGGATAGACCACGTTTAACCAATAACGAAATGCATGTAGCCACACTTGAAATTCTACTAAGGGCACATCAGCTTCGAGCCACAGATCGGCTGAAGATGTCTCTTTTTTAAAAAAGATGTCTCTGCTTTTAAAGATGTTGTCTAGGTTTCTCATTGCTTTCCTCGCAAAAAGCAGGCATCTTTTAATTTCATGTTTGCTTCACAATCTGCAGAGATCATGGAGCCCAAGAAAGTAAAATCTGTCACTACCTCCATATCTTCCCCTTCTATTTGCCAGGAGGTGATGGGACCAGTGGCCATGATCTTAGTTTTTTTGATGTTGAGCTTCAGACCATTTTTTGCTCTCTCCTCTTTCACCCCCATTAAGAGGATCTTTAATTCCTTCTCACTTTCTGCCCTCAGAGTGGTGTCATCTGCATATCTGAGGTTACTGATATTTCTTCTGGCAGTCTTAATTCCGACTAGGGATTCCTCTAGTCCAGCCTTTTGCATGATCTATACTGCATATAAATTAAATAAGCAGGGGGACAATATATAGCCTTGTCGTACTCCTTTCCCAATTTTGAACCAATCAGTTGCTCCATATCCAGTTCTAAGTGGTGCTTCCTGTCCCACATATAGGTTTCTCAGGAGATAGATAAGGTGGTCAGGCACTCCCATTTCTTTAAGGACTTGCCATAGTATGCTGTGGCCCACACAGTCAAAGGCTTTTGCATAGTCAATGAAGCAGAAGTAGATGTCTTTCTGGACCTTTCTGGCTTTCTCCATAATCTAGCGCATGTTAACAATTTGGTCTCTAGTTCCTCTGCTCCTTCGAAATCCACCTTGTACTTCTGGGAGTTCTCGGTCCACATACTGCTGAAGCCTACCTTGTAGGATTTTGAGCATAACCTTGCTAGTGTGTGAAATGAGTGCAATTGTACGGTAGTTGGAGCATTTTTTTAGCACTCCCCTTCTTTGAGATTGGGATGTAGACTAATCTTTTCCAGTCCTCTGGCCACTGTTGAGTTTTCCAAACTTGCTGGCATATTGAATATAGCACCTTAACAGCATAATCTTTTAAGATTTTAAATAGTTCAACTGGAATGCCATCACCTCCACTGGCCTTGTTGTTAGCCAGGCTTTCTAAGGCCCACTTGACCTCACTCTCCAGGATGTCTGGTTCAAGGTCAGCAACTAAATTGTCTGGGTTGTCCGGGGCATCCAAATGTTTCTGATATAATTCCTCTGTGTATTCTTGCCACCTCTATGTCTTCCGCTTCTGTAAGGTCCCTCCCATTTTCATCCTTTATCATGTCCATCTTTGCACAAAATGTTTCTTTAATAGCTCCAATTTTCTTGAACAGGTCTCTGATTTTTCCCTTTCTATCATTTTCCTCTATTTCTTTGCACTGTTCATTTAAGAAGGCCCTCTTGTATCTTCTTGCTATTCTTTGGACGTCTGCTTTCAATTTTCTGTAGCTTTCCCTATCTCCCTTGCATTTTGTTTCCTTTCTCTTCTCTGCTATTTGTAAGGCCTCGTTGGACAGCCAGTTTGTTTTCTTACATTTCCTTTTCTTTGGGATGGTTTTTGTTGCTGCCTCCTATATAATGTTACCAGCCTGCATCCATAGTTCGTCAGGCACTCTGTCCACCAAATCGAGTTCCTTAAATCTGTTCTTCACTTCCACTGTGTATTCATAAGGGATTTGGTTTAGATTATACCTGACTAGCCCGGTGGTTTCTCCTACTTTCTTCAGTTTAAGTTTGAATTTTGCTATGAGAAGCTGATGATCAGAGCCACAATCAGCTCCAGGTCTTGTTTTTGCTGACTGTATAGAGCTTCTCCATCTTTGACTGAAAGAACATAATCAATCTGATTTCGGTATTGCCCATCTGGTGATGTCCATGTGTAGAGCCACCTCTTGTGTTGTTGGAAAAGAGTGTTTGTGATGACCAGCTTGTTCTCTTGACAAAACTCTATTAGCCTTTGTCCTGCTTTGTTTTGGACTCCAAGGCCAAACTTACTTGTTGTTCCTTTTATCTCTTGACTACTACTTTAGCATTTCAGTCCCCTATAATGACAAGAACATCTTTCTTTGGTGCCAGTTCTAGAAGGTGTTCTAAGTCTTCATAGAAGTGGTCAATTTCAGCCTCTTCAGCATCGGTGGTTGGTGCACAAACTTGCATTACTGTGATGTTGTAAGGTCTGCCTTGGATTCATATCGAAATCATTCTATCATTTTTAAGATTGTATCCCAGTACAGCTTTTCCCACTCATTTGCTGACTATGAGGATTACTCCATTTCCTCTACGGGATTCTTGCCCACAATAGTAGATATGGTAATCATCTGAATTGACTTCGCCCATTCCCGACCATTTTAGTTCATTGACGCCCAGGATGTCAATGTTTATTCTTGCCATCTCCTGTTTAACCACATCCAGCTTACCAAAGTTCATAGATCTTACCTTCCAGGTTCCTATGCATTGTTTTTCTTTGCAGCATCAGACTTTCCTTTCACTTCCAGGCGCGTCCACAGCTGAGCGTCCTTTCGGCTTTGGCCCAACCAATTCATTAGCTCTGGAAGTACTTGTACTTGTCCTCCACTCTTCCTCAGTAACATGTTGGACCCCCTCTGACCTGAGGGACCCATCTTCCAGCGTCATATCTTTCAGCCTTTTGTTTCTGTCCATGGAGTTTTCTTGGTGAAGATACTGGAGTGGCTTGCCAGTTCCTGCTCCAGGTGGATCACGTTTAGTCAGAACTCTCCACTATGACCTGTCCATCTTGGGTGTCCCTGTGTGGCATAGCCCATAGCTTCTCTGAATTACTCAAGTCCCTTCGCCACGACAAGGCAGCAACCCATGAAGGGGATTGTCACCCTTAGTACTGAGGAACTTGTCCTTTAGTGAGTGATCCATGGTTTCACTTTTCTTTCTCTTCATTCTAAACTCAGTCACTGGGACAATGATCATAGGAGTATCTCTTAACACTTGTTGTAGCACTGGGGGAGATAGAGTAAGATCAAATATTTGATCAGGTGTTCCATCAATTCTTAAAATAGACTGCTCAATTCTCAGCAGATTCTCTGTAAATTCAGATTGGAGACAGAGGATTCATACTGGATACAAGATTGAGAGCTTCTGGGTTACCACCGTAATAGGAGCCAATGGGAGCAGAAAGAGGAAGTACGCTTCCCAAGCTCTTCTGTCTGCTGAACCTCCACAGCAAATGGCTGGAGCAACAATAGTAACAGAAGCCATGAGGAGAGCTCTTAAATTTGTTAAAAGTTAAAAATCTGCTTCATATATCATCGGAAGGCTATTATTTCAGCTGCTTCATACATATATCAATAATTTGTTAGTGTCAGTTCACATCCCATTAATTAATTTTAATGTTGGTGCAGAAACAGGAATTAGGTTGGAAGATTTAGAACTTGTGGGACCCTGAGAAATGATAAAGCTGATAATTAGAGTGTAATGCTTTGCATGCAAAATCCCCACACCCACGTCTGTAGGCAGAATGAGGCTTTATGGTTTATATTATCTCCCCCATGGAGTCATGGAGGACTGGTGGACTGATTTTGCTAGCAGGCACAAAAAGCCATTTCCTGGAATACAGATTTTTAAAGACTGGATACCACAATGACTAAAATATGGAGTCTTTTGAGGCTCTGTGGATTGTGACCTAATTCCTATCCAGTCAAACTAAGGGGGGTGGGTTGTCCTTTTAGCTGGAAGCTGGCATTCCAGGTCATTTTTTTAAATGATGATTTGCCCAAAACAGATACCAGAAATTTTCTTCTGTGCGGATTTCATAGCTGGTTACATTCCGCTGCTATTTAGCCACATATGAGAGATGTTGTAGAACTGTTGTAGAAGAGCCGCCGGGATTTTAGGCCATTTGGTTTGCTCTGGATGTCTTGCTTTGGTCCTTTCTGTTCTGGTTCCAGAGGGGTTCTGAACTTCACATCAAGGTGTTACAAAGTACCGGAAATGTTTTAGTTCTAAGGTGTTGCGATCTAGCTTGTCTAATATATTTCAGTATTTTTGCCATCATTAGATCTTTGGTCTAAGGGGGGGCTACTTCATCCTGTCAATCATGACGTCACCGCGGAAGGGGGTGGGACATGCGCGAGGGTGAAATCTCGGCTCTTTGGCTCGGCGGAGGCCGGAGGGGGGGGGCGTCCTGCGGGGAGGGCCTGCTCAGGCGTGAACGGCGGCGCCCCTCCAACCATCGTGGGCGGGCCCCTGCTTTGACCCCTGCCGTTGCAAGTGCTTCGTCCGCGTCTTCCTTTTTTTTTTAAAGCTGTCCCTCCCTGCAGCCTTCCTCTTCCACGTTCTGCGTCTTTCGCGCAGCCCCCCCCCCTCTGCCTTGGGTTGGACCGGTTTGGCACCTGAGCGAAGGCGGAGGAGGGAGGGAAGGCAGGAGCGAGAGCTCAGCGCCTGCTTTTGCCTCCAGTGCGCGCCGAGAAGGGAGCTGATCCGAATCGAAAGCCCCCGCTGGGATCGCCTTTCTGTCGCCCGCAGCTGCCCGCTTTTGACCCCCGATCCTTCCGTCTTCGTCGAGAACTCCCTGCAGTCATGGTGAAGGTGGCGTTTAACGCGGCCCTGGCGCAGAAAGACGCCGCCAAGAAGGAGGAGGAGGAGGACGGCGGCGAGGGCGAGGGCAGCGAGAGCAGGGGCGAGAAGGGGAACAGCGGCTGCAGCAGCAGCAGCAGCAGCAGCCACGTGCTCATTTTGCCCCCCGGCGCCAAGGTGGGGAGGCGGCGGCCGTAGGTGCCCCAGCGGATGTGTCTCCATTTTTATGTGTTTGTTTTACCGGGCGAGGAGTTGAAACGCGAGGGGAGGCGGGAAGGAAGAGGGTCGCTCCGAAAACGGCGGCCTCCGGGTGCGGGTGGGAAGTGGGCGAGGAACTCCTCTGCGTGAAAGCGCCGCTGTTTGGGTGGGAGGGGGAGAAAGAGGCGCCCCCCCCCGAGGCAGGGGGAGCCCCACCCCCACCCCGCTCGCGGGGGGGGGAGTTTCTCACGGTGGGCTGGGAGAAAGGAGGCGGCGCCCCCCTTGGCTGTGATCCTGAGGAGAAACCGGGGCGGGGGCCACCTCCTGTCAGGCCGGGTGGGATGCCTTAGGCCCGTGGGCCTTCAGAGACACCCTGCGGCTGTGCTTGCTGCTAAGTTTTCCTCGGCGGCGGTTCCCTGAGTAGCTGCTAGACGAAGATCTCGGTTCTGCTGTTCCGGATTTCTTGCAAAGCTCGGTTCACCTTAGGAATCTAAAATGGCTGACAGGAGAACAGGCTTTTAAAACCGTAGTTTCTTTTCACTTTTGGTGGTTTTATTTTAGCCAGACAGCATTTGGACCAGGGCCAGGTTTGGCATTTAGAACGCAAAACGCCTTCTTCTTTGCTTCCCCTCCTCCTCCCGTTTGCTGTATCCCATCTGGATATATAGCTGAAGTTAAAATTAACTGCAGGGAGGCCATCAGTCACGAAGGGATAGTTTTGTTTGTGGCCCGTACCTGTTGCAGTCTGATCCTCTCCAAATTTATTTGGCAAATGAAAGGTGCTTTTCTGTAAACAGGGCCAGACTTCAAGGGCTCTTGTAGCAATTGTAATTGCTTGTATGAAACTCCTGATTTAGTTAGGGTATTATTTAGTACTCAGTCAAACAGTTCACAAGAGCTTTATGGTGCATTGCTGTATATATCTAGACTTCAGCAAGTACAGTTGATTTCAGAGGAGTTTATTTGCAGACAGATGAGATTTAAGCTTCCACATGTCCCAGTCAGATTAACAATTTCACCATTGTTAAAACTGAAAGTAATTTCTCAGATTTAGCCCATTGATAAACCTGATAAACTTTCAGTTTTATTTACTTATTTATTTACCAGATTTTTTTAGCCGCGGCATTACCAATGATACAGTACACTACAGTAATATTAAATTTTTAAAACCACATTTAAAATCATTAAAATAATACCCAATATTAAAACAATTTATCATTAATAAATCCTCCTGCTCATACGGCCAGCTAAAGGATACTATTTAATTAAAATGCTGGCTAAACAGAAAGGTCTTTGCCTGGCGCCGAAAAGCCAAAAGTGTCGGAGCCAGGCGGATCTCTATAGGAGGGTGTTCCAAGTTGGGGGGGGGGGGCAAGAGCCGAGAAGTCCCTGTTTTGACATGCCATCCCTCAGTTTTAACAATTGTAAGATAGGAATTAGAAACATTCTTGTACTGTATTTTCCTCTGATTCTGCCTTTTAAAGTTGATAATTTAGCTACAGCTATAGATCTAGATGGATTGTAGCACGTAGATTCCAACAGCAATGATGCAAATAGGATGCATGGACTTCATACTTTTGATTTGAAATCATGTATATCTGTGTCCACATCTAGAGGCAACAATTTTTCAAATATGTTATTCTTAGATCTCTTATCTTAAGCAGTCTGATTTAATGGTTCAGAAGTTGAATTGCATTAACTTTGAAGAGAGCAAAAGATAATGAGATGCTACTACAAGATTGGTTGAGAAGACTGTTCTTCTCAAATTGCCCAATCAGATTGCTTAAGACAAGATGGTATTTCATCTTAAATTGGAAATAAAATCTGGTATAGTGGCTGAGAGTATGAAATCTTGATAGCTTGAGGTCTAATTTCGTATGGCACACAATGATGGCATGGCACAGAGGGCAACTGATGAGCTCAGCAGGTAATCCAACAGTGTTGCAAAATCCTACAGAAAACTCCCATAGAAATAGTAAAGCTACTGGCTCTGCCCATATCTGGCTCTCATCTTTACCATCACAGCCCTTGTCAGATTACACGTGAAGTAAAAAAGTTACTTTTTCTGCTTTAGATCTTTTTCTATAACTAACAACTGGCTTTTTGGCTGAGAGCTTATTGGACCACAGCACAATTCTGTTATCTAAATGGACATGCACATTCATCCAGGTACAATTTAAGAGTTGCCCAGTAGTTTCTTTTTAAATGAGGTTCTAATAAAAAAAAGTTTAAAGCCATGTGGTCCTTGTGCATAATATGAAGACAAAGGTGGGTGATAACCCTAGGTCCATGGTGGAAGCGTAGGATACAATATACAGTATCCTATGTACAGTGGTGCCTCGCATAGCGAGGTTAATCCGTTCCGGATTAACCTTCGCTATGCTGAAGCATCGTTGAACGGGGCAGGGATTTCAATTGGAACGCATTAAACATGGTTTAATGCGTTCCAAATGAGCCAAATACTCACCGTTCAACGAAGCTTTGTAATGGCCGGCAGCCATTTTCGCGCCCTCGCCTCGCTTAACGAGGGCGCGAAAACGCTGCGCGCGGCCATTTTGGGCCATTTCCGGGCTTCCGGCGGCCATTTTGGCCGCCGAACAGCTGATCGTCGGGGCTTCGTTTTGCGAAGATCGGTAAGCGAAATGCTTACTGGTCTTTGCAAAGTGAATTGTGCCCCATAAGAAAAACGTTAAGCGATCGCATTAGCGATCCGAAAAAACGGATCGCTATGCGATTTCGTCGTTATGTGGTGCACTCGTTAAGCGAGGCACCACTGTATTAATAAGTTTTTAGTTCTTTTGCAAACAAGAAAAGCTGAGTATCATTTCCAGCTATTTGGACATTATCGTCGTCTAGCGAGGCACCACTGTGTGTGTGTATATATATTTATACACACACACACACACACACACACACACACAGAGTGGTGCCTCGCTAGACGACGATAATCTGTTCCACTGAAATAGCTGTTTAGCAAAATCATTGTCTAGCGAAAAGCATTTCCCCATTGGAATGCATTGAAACCTGTTTAATGCATTCCAATGGGGAAGAATCGTCGTTGTCTAGTGAAAATCGGCCATAGGAAAGCCGCTTTGCGAACCGCCGATCAGGTGTTTAAATCAATGTCTTGTGAAGCTTAGGTCCCGAAAACACCTGTTTTGCAAGCGTGGAGGAAGCTGTCAAAATCATCGTCTAGCGAAAATCGGTTTGCGAAGCAGGAACCAAACGTCCAGTGAAATTCCCCCATAGGAATCACTGTTTTGTGAATCGCTATAGCGATCGCAAAAAGTCAATGTCTAGCGAAAAAAGTGTCATGCGGGGTAACTGTCTAGCGAGGCACTACTGCGTATAATTTATGGGTAATTCTGGAAGTTTAGCCCATTGGTTCAGGTAGCCCAGTATTTTCAGCTTTGACTCTCCAGGGTAATAGGCAAGATTCTTTCCTAGTCTACCTGGAGATACTTCTTACTTTCTGGTGGTCTATCTTCTAAATACAAATCAGTCCTGCCCCTGCTTGTAAGAGTGGAAATAAGAGTAAAACTGAGTTCATGGTAGGACTGATTACTTCTGTAACATTGTGACTTAATCTTATAATGCATTAGTTGATAGCATAGTAGCCTTTTGATCCAAATGCTCTCAATGGAAGAGCCAATTTCTGCCTCCTGTATTTCTGTGCAGGAATGTGTATTTTTCACATATACTGGAACTCCACCTCACTTTCTCTAATTTTTTTTCTTTTTCAACAGTTTATAGTATTCTAGTCATGGGAGTCTTCCCACCAATTTTCAGTTATTCCTATCAAGTCATATGTACTCTCCTGAGCTAAGATTTCCATTTGTTTTTGTTTCCCATACAACTGACATTTGTATACTCTATAGGCACCGGAGATGGTGTGATTTGTGGCCTGCTTTCTTCATACATTTTTATGAATTTTATTATTAATGTTAATGTTATTATTAAGCCTCATGAGAACTGTTTGGGCCATTCTTATTGTGTGTAAGACTTCATCTATCTTTACGTCTGTAACTCTCTTTCCTGGTGAACAAAAAGTGACTCTCTTTCCTGGTGAACAAAAAGAGCCATGCACAAAATTGAAGAGGCACATTCTGAAACAAAACAAAAAACAAGAAAAGTTTCCATTATGCACATCCCTATGTGAAGGAACTGTAGAACAAAAAGAGAAAGAACAGAGTGAGCATTAACAGAGTTAACCAAGTTAAAAGTAGGAGTCATGCCAGGGTTAACAAGAGATACGTTATTAGGATGTGATTGGGTGGGGGCTCACAAACTATTACAACTGAAAGAATGCTTACAAGTACCATGCGAAGGACAAAGGGATGAGAATGACTTTCTAGAGAATACCTTGCAAGAACAAACTTGCCTATGGCAGCAGGATGATCCTACTTTACAAGAAGTCCTGAGAGAGGCCCAAGAGGGAGGAACAACTGTAAAAGGCAACTCCGGTTTTGAAATGCAAGAAGGTTTGTTGTGTCAAGTAGATCAAGAAGGGAACAGACATGTGGTGGATCCCCAAAAATGGAGAAAGACATTGTTACAGTTAGCTCGTGATATACCCATGGCTGGATATTTGTCAACTCATAAGATGATGCCACGAATAGTATAACGGTATTGTTGGCCGAATGTAAGTAAGGAGGTGGAGGAATATTGCAAGACTTGCAAGTAATGCCAAGTGACACAGATGGAACCTAGACCTGGAGCCTGTTTGATGTTCACAATTAGAGAAGTGCCACAAGCATCAACAGGATTCTCACCTTTTGAAATGATGTATGGATGGAATAATAGAGGGATATTAGATTTGGTGAAAGATAAATGGGACAGCGGGAAAGATGAAGCTCAGATAGTGGTACAACAAGTGATTGAAATGCAAGATCACCTGAATAAAGTGGCAGAAGTGGGTAGAACACCATTACAAAAGGTACAAGGATGAGAGAGGCAATATGACTTAAACGTGAGTCCAAGACAATTCAGGGTAGGGCAAAAAGTCTTGCTTTTACTACCTGCTGAGAATGCCAAACTTTTTGTAAGGTGGCAAGGGCCCTACAAAATACTCAGACCTATAGGACCTGTAGATTATGAGATAAACATGCCAGATAAGAAGAAAAAGGTGGGAATATTCCATGTGTATTTGTTAAAAGAATGGAGAGAACAGGAGGTATTTTGGGGAGAGGTAGAAGAAGATTTAGGCCCCGAGCCTTGGTCTGTTTATAAGTTACACAAGAACTCTCCCTAGGGGAACAATTAAGTACAGATCAAATTAATCAAGTCAGGAGTATAGAAGAAAAATTTAAAGATGTTTTCTCTAATAGACAGAGTTTAACCACAACAGTCAAACATCAGATTAATACGTCACCTCATGTCATAGTTAGGTCAGGAGGAAGGAATTGGCATCATCATCTTAAGGAAACAATTAATTAAGAAATAGAAGAAATGTTAGAATTAGGTGTGATAGAATCATTTATAGCCCATGGAGCAGTTACCCAGTAGTAGTCCCCAAACCAGATGGAAGTGTAAGGTTGTGTACTGACTTTAGGAAATTGAACAAGATATCTAAGTTTGATGCTTACCCCATGCCTAAGGTAGAAGATTTGTTAGAAAGACTTGGAAGGGCAGAGTTCTTGTTATCTTTAGATTTGATGAAAGGCTATTGGCAGATTCCCTTCAGATCAAGTGATAAGGAAAAGGTTGCTTTTGTCACACCCAAAGGGTTATTCCAATTTAATTGTATGCCATTTGGGTACATGGAACAGCTGCTACCTTTCAGGGGTTAATGGATAAAGTCTTAGAACCAGTGAGAGTGTTCGCTGTTGCTTATATTGATTATATTTTAATTTATAGCAATAGTTGGAAAGAACACATGGAACATTTGGAAAAGGTATTGACTGAGTTAAGGAAAGCAGGACTCAATTTGAATCTTTCCAAATGCAAGATAGCGAAAAGAGGAGTGAAATTCTTAGGATTTCAGGTAGAACAGGGAAAAATTCAGCCAGTGTGGGATAAGGTAGAGAAAATATCAGATTGGGCACAACCTAGGAATAAGAAAGAGATTCAGCAATTTTTGAGACTATGATGTTATTATTGCCAATTTGTGCCTAACTTTGCAGAGATCATGGCACCAATCACTGATTTAACTAAGAAAAGAGTAGCCAAGGGGAAAAGATGGCGATTTCCAGAACAAGAAGCGTTTGACCAGTTGAAAAGGATGTTAAATACTTTACTGAAGTGTGAAGGAGAAATAGAAAGGAGAAAAAGAGATGAGAGTGCGCTCTCTCCCCAATAATAGTGTCACAGAAAGAGGGAGAGAGAAAAAAAAGAAGGATTGATTGTAAAGGAAAATGATGAGAAGGAAGTGGAGGAGAAAAAAGTAAAGGTGGAAGTTTGTCTGGTAGAAGAAGGAAAGGGAAAGGAAGGGGAGGAGTTAATGTGGGAAGAGGATTATAAAAGAGGAGGAGAAAAGGAGAGTTTTCAATATACCGCGGGAAGGAATACGAAAGGAAGGAGAGTCTAGTTATGGAAAAGTGAAGGAGTTATTGGAACATTTTCCCAACTTAAAAGTGGGAGAATTGTTCCCTGACCCTGGCCAGAAAGAAAAGATGACAATAACAGAAACGCTAGAATGGACAGTTGTGGTCTTCCCGTGAGGACAAGGTCACTGGACGAGGGTGATCAGACCCAGTTCATCATTCAGTAAACCACCGTGCGAGGGGGCTTGGGCTTGGCACCCCTGTTGTGGCACGATATGTGCAGTGAGAAGTGCTCCATAGAGGAAGCCCACGGACAAAGAACAGTTCGGGCCAGCCCCACAATAGACTCTCCAAAGTCATCGTTTAAATTCTTGCCATCTCCTTATGAACAGTTACCTAATCTGAGCTGTTTTGACGCTGTTGAATTTGTCATTGATTCCCCAAATGTTAAACCAAATAAATTTATTAATCGTTCAAATGACTTCTTGGTTATTTACTGCCAAAAAAGAGGAACTGCTCCAACCTTCAAACAAACCTAATCACACCAAGTAGATATGCCCCTCACTTCAACATTCCCTTTATAGTGCAAACTGATGCTTCAGATGGAGGAATAGGTGCTATGTTGACCCAAGTTCGAGAAGGTATAGAATATCTTGTTATGTATTTGAGTAAAAAGTTGTCACCAAGGGAACAGAGATATGCTACCATAGAAAAGGAAGCATTGGCAGTGAAATGGGCTATATAGTCGCTAAGATATTATTTATTGAGAGCTCTCTTTACTTAAGTCACTGACCACGCCCCTCTACAATGGCTGAACCGGATGAAAGATACCAACCCAAGATTGACTTGATGGTATCTGTATTTACAACCGTTTGCATTTAAGGTTCAATATAAGAAAGGTTGCTCCCATGCTATTGCTGATTATTTTTCCCGACAAGGTGTTCGGGGAACTAAAATGGAAGAGAGGATGGCACACTCTTCGGGGGGGGGGGGGGCGGTGGCATGTGAAGGAACGGTAGAACAAAAAGAGAAAGAACAGTCTCAACTAGAGACGCCTGAGCAGAAAAGAGATATAGAAGCACGGAAGATAATGAAAAACGAGGAGTTGAATGTAGGAGAAGAGAAAGAAAGGGAATCAAAGGGGAAGGAGGAAAAGATTGAAATCTATCCAGTGGAAGAGAGAGGGAGAAGGAGAGAAGGAGCTAATTCTGCCGTATGGGAGGAGGATATAGGGGAGCAAAGTGGGAGGAGACAGTTCGGTGTACCGATGACAGAAAAAACGAAGGAAGGAGAGGGAAAGAGGGGAGAAAAAGGAATATGAATATGATAGAATGTGATGGTTGTTAGAAGACTTCCCTAATTTGAAGGTAGGAGGATTGCTACCTGATTCAGATGCGTCCAAAGAGAAAGGAACATCAGTAGAATCTTTAGAATGGATGGTCATAGTTTTTCTGCGAGGACAAGGTCACTCGAAGAAGGTGATTTGGCCGGACTTTTCTTTCAACCGCCCACCACTAGAGGGAAATTGGGCCAGACACCCTTGTGGAACAATGTGTGTGGTCCGGAGTGCTCCGATGAGGAAGCCCACCGATTGGGAATGTTTTGGGCCAGCCCCTCAATGAATCCTGTCAGTTCCAAGACATAGTTGTCCTCACAATATGGACAGTTACCTGATTTTAGTTGTTTTGAACCAGCAGAAGTTGTTGTAGACTCACCTAATGTTAAACTAAATAAATCTGTTAATGTTGTCATTTTCCGCCAAAAGGAGGAACTTTTTCAGATCTTTAATGAACCTAATCACACCCTAATAATCACCTCATAACTATTACTGTCTGTTCCAAATCAGTGAGTTGAACTCAGATTTCTTTGTTTTGGGTGCAATGTTCATTTATTTATTTATTGCATTTATATGCCGCCCATCTAGACATAGTCTACTCAATGAATCCCCTACAAGTCCATATTTTATCTCCATGGAATTATTTCTACCAAACTGTAGTTTTCTTCAGAACAGAAATTGTTATCATATGAAAAACAATTTCTAACACATATGTTTAGGCAGGGCAGGTGGACTTTTCAAAATGTTTGGCATTACCTCATTGCTTTTCTGTGTGGTAGCAAGATAGTGCATATATATGAAAAATATATGAAATACAGTATAGCTGCAGTTTCAATGGACTTAGCATATTTTAAAAAAATCTTAAGTCTTCTGCAGCTCTAGTAAAATATTGCTGTACAAGAATGCGGTGATGTTACTGTGCAACAAAGCAGATCAACATTTTACAGGTCAATTCTAAAACTGAAGCAGTACAAACAAAAATTGTAACCTACAAACTGGACTTCAGATGAGAACTGAATTTGGCACAGATGTAGTAAACAATCCATTCTTGCTCAGTACCGAATTTGGGGATGTTTGGGATTTTCAAGTTATGATTCTTTAAAAGTAAACGTGTCCGCACAACTGTTCCCCAGTGCAGAAACAGGCAATCTTAAACACCCCCAGATTTAAAACAAATCAAATAAATTGGAAAAAAATAGCAATCTTGCAGATCTTGAAAGATAATGGTTGGCTATTTTTTAAAATTGGAAGGAATCCAGTCTGCATGGGCTGAAATATCAATCCTTGAAAAACGTGTTTCAAAAAACAACCGCTTTGTTATAAGACTGAGCATGAGTGGAACAGGCTTACCAGCAAGAGTATTCTAAGGTAGATACATTATTGCAGTTTAATGGCAGGAAAGGGATATGTTTGTAGGGCAATGAAAGGTAAGAGAAATACCCAAAAGACAGATTTTCTTTGGAGAGTTAAAAAAAACCCACCAGGCTTGCTTAAAGAAAAAATGGAGTGGCAATTTGCCAGAAAGGAACATATTTCCATACAATTTTATAAGCCATACCCAAATTGTTTCTGCATTACAAAGGCAGAGAGCAGGTGTGTTTGCTCCAGCCCAGAAAGTCTTTGGTTAAGATTCTCTCAGGATTTCTGAGGCCAAGCTCTTTACACAAATCTTCAAAGGGGAAATCCGTCCCAAGTCTGGGATAATCTGAACTTTTGATTCTTTTTAGTCAGGACCAAATCAGCTGACTCTCTGGAGAACTTTTTAACTTCTTCCTGACCAAACAGGCATTGGTGCTTGTAAAGGGATTCTGTGTCTGATTGTAAAAATATTTTAAAAGATATTTAAAATAAAGAACTAATATTCAGAAGTTCACTTGTTTAAAATGTGAAATTACTGTTTTTGCTTTGTGGCTAATCTTACTGGATGTCAGCAGGTTTTTGGTACCTATATCTTGGCATAATTTCAACCATTCCACTTGTCCTGTCAGTATGTATTTGTCTAGTAATAAAAGAAACTCCAAATATATGTGCCACCAATTTATTTCTGATATGTGGTGACTATACAGTGGGGTCTCTACTTAAGAACTTAATCCGTATTGGAAGGTGGTTCTCAAGTTGAAAAGTTCTTATGTTGAATCTGCATTTCCCATAGGAATGCATTGAAAACCATTTAATCCGTATCTGCTCTTTTCCGTCCATAGAAACTACAGTGGAACCTCTACTTAAGAACTTAATCCGTTTTGGAATGGTGTTCTTAAGTTGAAATGTTCTTAAGTTGAAGAAAAATTTCCCATAGGAATGGACTGAAAACCAATTAATCCGTTCTGGCTGTTTTTTTGTTATGTAGAGGTGCGTTCGTACATTAACCAAAGCTGGTTAATACGTACTCTACCACTATGGGGAGAATTTTTTTTTAACCTAAGATGATCTAAGGTTAAAAAAAGAGCAGGAAAGTTTTTTTTTCCTGTTCTTATCTTGGATTTCTGTTCTCAAGTAGAAGCAAAATTTAGCAAATGGAGCTGTTCTTAAGTTGGATTGTTCTTAAGTAGGGACGTTCTTAAGTAGAGACCCCACTGTATGAGTTAATGATCTCCAAAATATCCTACCGTGTTTCCCCAAAAACGAGACAGGGTCTTATATTAATTTTTGCTCCAAAAATGCATTGGGGCTTATTTTCAGGGAATGTTTTATTTTTTTCATGTACAACAATCTACATTTATTCAAATATACAGTGGTGCCTCGCTTAACGGGCGCTCCGTTTAGCGATGAAACCACATTGTGACGAACTTTTTGCGATCGCAAAAGTGATTGCAAAATGATGTTCCGTATGGGGGAATTTGGCTTTGCGATGATCGGTTCCCTGCTTCGGGAACCAATCATCGCAAAGCGATGATTTTTTAACAGCTGATCAGCGGTTTCAAAATGGCCGCCGGGTAAACAAAATGGCCGCCTGCTGTTTTCTGGGATGGATTCCTTGCTGCACAGGCAGTGAAAATGGCTGCACTATGAAGAATCTTCGCTGAACGGTGAGTTTCAAGCCCATAGGAACACATTAATCTGGTTTTAATGCGTTTCTATGGGCTTTTTAAAATCGCATTGCGATGTTTTCGTTCTACAGTGATTTCACTGGAACGAATTAACGTCGCAATGCAAGGCACCACTGTAGTCATGTCATCTTCTGGTTGCTGCACAATGGTGGAGGGCACGGTTTCACTTAACTAGGGCTTATTTTTGGGGTAGGGCTTATATTACGAGCATCCTGAAAAATCCTACTAGGGCTTATTTTCAGGTTAGGTCTTACTTTACGGGAAACGGTAGTATTAACAGCTCTGCTCAGATCATGCAAACTAACTGAGTCTGGGGTTTTTCTCTCTTCCAACTGTTGCCCGTCTTAGCAGTATTATGTATTGTGCCCATGTTGCCACGAAGAAAAAGAATGCCAAGCTTTTCATAGCAAAGGGCAGTCTGAATGTTTATGACACTAATGGCAGGCATCAAGATTTAAAAATTTAAAAAAAGCAGTGGAACGTGATGGGGCTGAAAACACACACACACACACACACACATACATACACACACACACACACACACACACACACACACACACACACACACACACACACACACACACACACACACACACACACACACACACACACACACACACACACACACACACACACACACACACACACACACACACACAAAAACATCACTGCACAGAAACATACCCCCCCAAACTCAAACCCACCCTGCAAAACAAAGTAAATATATTTACTCAGGAGCAGAAAGCAGCACCAGGCAGGCCTTCACGAATATACAGCACCACCAAGGTAGTCCGAAGCCTCCTCCAACGCACATTCTCTAACTGTTGGGGCAAAAGAGCTACAAAGAAGCTCTTCACTGACCAACAGTTAGTACCTACATTTGAATTTCCCGCCTTTTCCCCTGCCTCTTTTCAGCTTGCAAGTCGAAGCGAAATTTTGCAGCCGGAGCTGGTTGCAACTCGAACTGGTCATATGTCAGGATGGTCGTAAGTCGAGGCACCACTGTATATGAATACTAAAAAAAGGATCAGACAAATATCACACTAAAATGGTAAACAAAAGCAGCACCAAAACACATTCAAGGCAGTAAAATACAGCCATCCATTGTGCACCCATATCAGGCCATTTCCTGGTGTTTTGAATCCTGAATATTGAAGCACAATATCTTACATTCATAAACTGGAGGGGTTTTGTTTGTTTGTTTTTTGAGGAATTGAATATATTGATTGCTCTGTTTTTAAACACAGTGTGTGAAGAAAGAAGAAATCCACAGATCATCTCCAAATCACTCTTTCACTTTCTTCTTTGGGTCATCCTTTAAACATCCATTACCAATACGGATGTTGAAAAGACTCTTCAGTTCATGGTTCTTTCTCTCACCCTTTCCATCCACAACATTAGCCAACATTTGCAGTTCAAGACAACAACATGTCCAAGTGGATAGGAGCCTGATTTCTGAATGATTTCTCTGTGCGATTGCATGTAATTCCCAGTGTGATGTAGCGAGCAGAGTGATGGATTAGGACTCTGGAGAACAGGGATTGAACCTCCACTTGGCCGTGGAAAGTCACTGGGGAAATGGAACTGGTAAAATCACTCTTTAAATATCTCATTTACTTTGAAAGCCCTATTTAGGTAGCTATAAGTTGGTTCTGACCTGATGGCACAGAATAAACACAAACACACACAGAATATAACCACAGGTTTTTCTTGCTTTTGCTCTTTTCCTTATGTTGTACTGCATTCTTTTGATTATATGACTTAGTGTTATTACATGTAAGCTTTTAAAAGCATTTTGCAATAGGTACAGCGTAGACATTCTACTGTTTATATTAACTTCCATTGACTCATGATGTTTGTGTTCTGCTGAGTGAAGAATTTTTACAGATGCGAGCAGAAATACAGCAAGTGCCATTTTGAGAGGCTTGTAAGATCAGGCTGTAGTGCATACTTTCAGTGATTACACTAATTAAAAAAACAGTAATAGCAGCCAGTTCTAAAGGCTCCTTAGCAACTCTTTAACTACCAACCATTATGTCACCCACAGACAATGCCTCTAGCAACAAGACACAGATAGTACCCATTCGCAGGCTTCAGTGTTAAGACTGCAGGGCTGATAACACTGACTTAACCTATTCCTCCTGTTTTCCTCCAAACAGTGGCCATCCAGATTTGTAAGCAGAAGTAGCAATAGCTCTTCCCTTGTTTAGTTTTTATAGCCCAGGAATGAGCAGGGCTGTATTTGGAGCTGGAACGAATGAGCTAAAACCTTCTTTGTGGGAGAAAAATTCAACTTCCATCTTTCACCCTCAGTACATCAGTGCTCTTGCTGTCTCCTTCTCCCTCTCTTTTGCTCTCTCTCTCTCTCTCTCTCTCTCTCTCTCTCACTCACTCACTCACTCACACACACACACACACAGAGAGAGAGAGAGAGAGAGAGAGCGGTGCTTTGACAAGGCTCTGTCCCCCTCACTTCTTACCTCTTGAGGAAGGACAAGGAGTTAAGGCATACATATAAGCAACACCAGTGCTCACCGCCTTCTGCAAAACTTCTTTTCTGAGACATTCCCTTTTCACAGCTACTCCTAGGTGGGTGGGGTCCTGTTTATTTAGTCAGTTACTTTTTAACAGCTTAATGAACTCCATCAGCTGGTAAAATATGAAAATGAGCGATTGAGAAAGGAAAACCTTCTTAAGGCAGTTCTTTTGAACCACACTGCCTATAGGCACTTTAAATAGAACTGCAGTTAGAAGACTACCCCGCTCTGCCTGCCTACTTATACAGCACCAAAGAGAACCACATAGAATCATAGAAAAGTGACGTTGGAAGTGGTCTACAAGGCCATCAAGTCCAACCCCTTGCTCAATGCAGAAATACGATCAAAACATATCTGCCAGGTGATGATCTAAGTTTTTCTTGAATGCCTCCAGGGTTGGAACACTCATCAACTCCCGAGGTAACTGGTTCCACTGTCATACTGCTCTAACAGTGAGGAAGTTTTTCCTGATATTCAACCGAAATCTGGCTTCCTTTAACTTGAGCTGATGGTTGCATGGCCTGCACTCTGGGATGGTCAAGACCAGATCTTGCTCCTCCTCTGTATGGCAGATACTCAAGGTGAGGCCTAACCAGTGCTGAATAGAGGGGGATTTGGAAACTATACATCTGTTAATGCAGCCTAAAATAGCACTTGCCTTTTTTGTAGTTGCATCACATTGTTGGCTCATATTTAAGATCCTTGGAATTGTGCAACTTCACAATGAGAGAATGTGAGTTAATTTACGTTTCCCTCAGTGTGTAGTTGCACCCTAAATCAAAACATTTCGTTTTTTACAAGGATTGTGGAACTGCTCTGCCTTTTTGCCAATTAATTGATTTAATTCGAACTTCTATACAGTGGTGCCTCGCAAGACAAAAGCAATTCGTTCCGCGAGTCCCTCCGTATAGTGAAAATGATCATCTTGCAATGTGTGGTTTCCCATAGGAACGCATTGAAATTGGCTTCAGTGCATTCCTACAAAACACCTCGCAAGATGAATGCCATTTTTTTCGTATTGTGAGCATCACTGCAAGACAAAAAAAAAGTCTTGCATCACTGCAAGACGAAAAACCGTCTTGCGAAGTGCCTAGGACATTGCAAAACACTTTCGTTTTGGGAGTTTTTCGTGGCGCGAGTCATTTGTCTTGCAAGGTACCACTGTATTGTTGAAACCTCAGTATTTTATTTATAGGCATTTAATGCCACTGTTTCTTCCTAAAAAAGGGTCCAATTACAACTACAACTTTGAAATATTGAAGGAGCTACTTTTAGGTAAATAAAAGCTGCCATTAATTAGGGCTGCTCAGATAAAATTATATGGCATAGGTTGACATTATAAGAATGAATAGTTTTTATCCCACAGCTATAACTGCAATTAATAATGAGCTTAAAGACCACCAGTAGTGAATAATTAGTTGGACTGTGTTACTTGGCCTGCGGTGTAGATGTTTGTATTTTTAGTGGGGGACTTTTAGTGGGTGGGGAGTGTTTGGGGAATTTTATGTGTGTGTATGTGTCTGGTCTCTGGGTGTCTATGAATTTCGTTGTATGAGTATACTGTGTATATACTTACAATGACAATAAATTATGATGATGATGATGATCAGCAAGCTTGCATGTTATCTATTTTCCTAGCATACTACTCAGCTCCATTCACTTCCAATCTTTGTTTCATGACAAATATAGTACACTATTTTACTCGGATTATGTATAACAAATACAAAATAAATATGTTTGTCTTAAAGGTGCTTCAATACTTTTGTTTTTGTTATACGTGCTAAAATGGACTGACACAGCTACATCTCTGAAAACTCCAAAAGACCGTGTCTCCCTCTATGAGCCTGACCAGGCATTAAGATCATCAGGGGAGGCCTTTCTCTTGGTCCCACCACTTTCCCAGGTGTGTTTAAAGGAGACACAGGAGATGGCCTTTTCTGTCACTGCTCACAGACTCTGGAGCTCCCTCCAACAGGAAGCCAGGCTGGCTCCATCTTCACTGTCCTTCCAACAATCGGGCAAAGACCTTTCTCTTCAGACAGTGTTTTCCTTAGTGACTGGCAGCGTGAGAATGGTTTTATGCTCTGTTGCTTTTAAATATGTTTTTAGTATTGGTTTTATTTATCATTTTTAATATGATACTTGTTTAGTTCTTTTTTTAACCACTTTTTAGCTTTTGAATATTGTCCTTTTAATGATGTGAGCTGCCTTTGGTCCTTTTGAGGAGAGGGTTTCTTTTTTTAAAAAAACTCACATAAACAGGCGAATGGTGTTTTGCACTTCCCTGTAAGGTAGATCAAACCCTGGATTACGATATTGGTTGACAGGCAAATATAAACTATTGCTTGCCTGTCATTACAAGCTGCTCAGGGTTAAGTGTTTGGTGTGTGGCTGCTAGGCATGGGATTTTCAAATTTTTGTTTTCTACAACTACCAGAATTCGAGAATTCCCTCAGCTAGAATTCTGGTAGCTTTAACCAAAGAAATCTAAGTCCTCAGAGGACTTGCTCCTCGCCAGGGTTCTCTCTGCAGTGATAGCTATTAAACATGGAAAAGAACATGGGTAGAGATTTCTAAGCTCCATGGCAATTGCAAAACATTAAGGGATGACAGACTATCTTCATTAGGCTGTGTGGAGGGTACCTCTTAAAAAGTTATCAGTCCCCTAATGCTTTGCATTGTCCAGCACTCTCTCTATCTAAAACCGATGGAAATGAATCTCACAGATGATGTTGAGGTTGGTAGTACTGTGAGATATCAATGTTCACATTGAGGCAGTTTTGTCTAGGGATAGTTAAGGACTTCATGACTGTGAGATTGTCCAATGCAGCATCAGCCCAACACATATAACCAAGCAGATTTTAGATTTGGTTTCTCAGCTGGGCATGAAGAAGGTCCTCTGAAAGTGAGAGACTTTGAGATGGTTGTTTTTTCACAGTCAAGCTGTCTGCTGTTGAGATTTAGACTTACAATGCCTCTTCCCATTTCCAAGGGTTGAGGAGTTATTAGGGTGGCCCACTCCTGGAGTGTCATGGATCCTGAGGACTTCTAGGGGCTCTGCAACTTTACCCCAGCTGATAGAGTTGGTGGTCCTGCTGGAAGACCTGGCAGGATGCAGAAATGGCTTAAATGGTTAGCAGATCAATAATAAACATTGTGTTTATTTTAAACAATTACAAAGTTTTGAAAAAAAAGCAGTTAATTATAAGAGCTAAAATGCATTCATAGATTACTAAACATTTTAACTAGCCATCCTGAAGAGCCATAAAGTCTAAAAGAGTACAGTGTTGGGTGAATCCCTTTTGGCAAAGCATTTCTCAAAGTGGGTGTAAACACTGAAGACTCTAGATCTTGCATGTCCTAGGCTCTTGAGTAATGAATGACCAAGTGTGCAAGGGAGGATATTTTAGGAAATACTGTAGGTCTTTGAGATATCCAAGTCCTAATTTCTGTAGCATTTAAGGATTAACATCAGTACCTTGAATTGGGCCCAGGAAGCTCAATTCAAATTGGGTTCAACTGTCAGTTGAACCCAATTTTAAAAAGCATAAAAAAGACACTGTAACAATGCATAGATAAAGTGGACTTCCATCACATATTTACACAAAAATACCAACCTAAGAAATTCCATCTTGCATGTTTTCTCCTTAAAGTCCTCCTGGTTATCTGCTAGCTAAACTAGAAGACAGATGTGTCACTAGTCTTCCATGTCAGCACTGGTGCTGATGCTTAGATATACAGTACTGTCATATTATGGAATGTGTCATCAGGCTCCCTCCCACCTGACCTTCAGGAAATGGGTAAAAACTATATTGTTTGAAGAGGTCTTTAGGCCCTTGTGGCCCCATGAATTGATTTTGATTTGTTACCCAGGTTTCTTTATTTTTTTGGATATCCTGATTTATTAATGGTTATTGGTTCTCTTTATGTGCTTCTGTGTGAGATAGAGTAGTTGTGTTCTAGCCTTTCTTAGCTGGCCAGAGTATTAGTTAAGCACTACTACTCGCATTTACATGCTTTTGAACTGCTAGGTTGGCAGGAGCTGGGGCAAACGATGGGAGCTCACTCCGTTGCGTGGATTCGATCTTACAGCTGTTGGTCTTCTGACCTTGCAGCACAGAGGCTTCTGCGGTTTAACCTGCTGCAGCAGCACATCCCTGCTTAAGTACTAAATAGGTGCAATATAAATGTACCAAAAAAACCCACAAAACCCACATAAATAAATATTGTTTTCCCCTAAAAAGTAAGTTCTTACTTTGTAGTGACCTTGGAAAGCCATGTTTTTTTTAAAAGGAACCACATTGCCATACATCTGTTTAGTCTTGTAAAACTGAGGGAGAGGCATGTGTAAAATCCAAGGTAATGGCATCTGCAGATAGCACCCCTTGAGGAGGTTGGGTAACCCACATATGGAACAGACTTTTAGAGGCGATCACCCATGATTAATTACCATTTCCCTTTTGTGTCTCTCTAGGATTCAGAAGTGGTACCTATTGGACAACGGAGGGCTTGGTGCTGGTGTATGTGTTTTGGCTTAGCATTTATGCTTGCTGTTGTGATACTTGGTGGTGCCTACTTATACAAGTATTTTGCATTTCAGGTAGGTTGAATAGTTTTCATAACATGAGTAAATATTTGCTTTGTAGATACAACTGATGGTTTCCTATGGATTATGAAGCTTTACATTTATGGCTTAACTTTTCATATGAAAACAGGTTGATCAATTTAGTGTTCAAAAAATTGGTGAGGCCAACGAGAGAACAAATTATATTCTGAATACATTTTGGCTTAGGCTGGTAATAACTCAAATGAAGCTGATGAATATTTATATGTATTATCAAGAGCTTCACTTCTAGCATATGCTTCCCCTGGGAGGTTAGAAGTAAAGTTGACCTTGAGAATGAAAAATGTTCCCTATCCATACTTTAACTGGGTCATTAGGGATACCTGTCTTCCCCACTCCCCTGCCCTCCAAGGTTCTTGATCAATTAATGAGAAAAGATACGCAGAAGGATAGTTGATTCTTCCTTTGCTCATCTTGATTTCCTCTTAAGTTGGGAAGAAAGGAGGATGACAGAGATAATACAGAGTTCTCTTGCGTATATGCTCCTTTGATTTCATTTACTATTTTGTAGCAAGAAGGGAAGGCAGTGGTGGCTTCAGTCACCACCAAAGCATTGTTCCAAGCCTTCCACCTTCTCCAAAAATACAGGATATTCAGCATTGTGTGCTTAGAGATGCAAGAATGGCAAAGAGCTGGTACATGTTAACCCACCCAGAGTAGTGCTGTGACACTAATGGGAGTCTCTTACATGTGCTGACATTGACTTCTAGGAAAGTGGTGTTTACTTCTGTGGAATCAAGTACATTGAAGATGGCTTATCTCTAACTGACTCAAAAGGAGAAGTTTCAGCCCCTCGTTATCAGATAATTGAGGAAAACATCCAGATCCTCCAGAAGGAAGATGTTGAATTTATCAGTGTGCCTGTTCCAGAATTTGCTGACAGTGATCCAGCTGACATTGTTCATGATTTTCACAGGGTAAGGATCATCAGAAAAGTACTTATGTACCTAGAAGAGAACTGCAGTTTGGCTGAAGTAACATTATGATTCATAAAGTCATCAAACTGTAGAGTTGGAGGTGATCCCAAATGGCATCATGATGGAAGATGGGACCTTTTGACTGAGCATTGTATCATCATTAGCAGAAAGTCTGTTGAATAAGGCTATATGCAGACTTTTAAAAAAAGTTTAATGCTGAAGCAATGCACCAGGGAAGCAAAGACTGCCCTGTAAACTCTTAATTTCTGTCCTTAAAATTTCATTCTCAGAAATGTGGCCTGATGGTCTTGTCATAGAAAAGATGGCACTGACTTGATGAATGAAGTGTCTGAACACTTCAAGAGTGGGTCGAAACCAGTAACCCACTTTAAACTGTAGGAGAACTGTCAGAAAAAAAGTCATGGAGTTTGTTGAGACAGCAGACCAAGCCATGGAAGTGTTTGTCTAGCATCAAAGATCACTCAAACCCCTGTCATAATGCACTGTTGAATCTGCACACTCGGTTCAAATTGTTTGGGAAGCTGGACCTTAGAATGAGAAAAGTTAAAGAAATAGGTGTGCAGATTTTTGCATTTTGAACTGCTATTCTCATATGGGCTGATGTTATTGTTCTAGTGACTCATTTTCTATCAAGGTGCCTTCTTGACTAATAACTCTTAGGTGCATCCATGTCCACAGAGTTGCTTCAGTAAGACCCTAAGCCCTTGAGATAGTACCGTCTGGGAAGAGAAAGAAGACATTTTGACAGCTGTCAGAAATAGCCCCATTTCATTACAGAACTTTGATGAATAACCTTATTTGAATTTATCTACCACAGTTCTCTATGGCCAAGAAAACAGAACAAAACAGAAACAGAAACAAAAGAATTCTCCAGTAAAGAGGGACTCTTTACCATAGAGATCTCCTTACCAGATCATTCATAAGCTCTGACAGGGAAATGTTACTATTAAACACACGGTGGGGGGTAAAGCAATATTTACAATATCATTGGGCTTCCTGTCCAAAGGACATCACAGAAGATTAAGATGCATTTGCTGCAGAGGATATTATGCCTTTTGCATCTTTATTGCTAAGTCTGCCTCTTTGTTGCTTATTAATATGTTTAATTGTAGATTTTGTTGTTGATGTCTGTAATTTAATATAACTGTTTGTATACCGCCCAGAGAGTTCCTGTTCGTTATGGGGCTGTATGAAAAATGTTAAAAATTAATAATACTGAAGCATATAACCTTAAAAGTAGCAGAAGAATGGATGGAAAGGTGGTAGAAACAACAAAAGGAGAATCACCCTTGCTGGCATAGGAAGCTTCTGCTATCTCTAATGTGCTGGGAGAGACATGAGAGAGTGTAAGCTGTAAGAGACACTTGAACAGGATTTGAAGAGCATGGAATGCATTTCCAGGAAAGACAGAAGTACTGACTAGATAGAGGTTTTCTGCAGTCTTGTTTTTAGGAGTAATTTATATTGCTGTTCTGTTAACTCTGAATACATGTAAATATCTGGTGTAAATATCTGGCATTGATGGGGGTCAATGAATATTGCTTTTTTACTTAGCCCAGTTCCAGTTTGAGTTTTCAAGATACACAAGTTTAGACAAAATTTGATTTTTGTTAACATGTCTACAGAACAAAGGCTCAAATCCTATTGCTTAAGCATAGTAAATCACACTAGAGTAGGCTCATTGAATCAAATTAGTAAGTCAACTCTTCTGCAAGATTCACTTATTTGAGTGGGTCTACTCTAATTTCTAACAACTGTCTAACAACAAGGCCAGTGGAGGTGATGGCATTCCAGTGGACCTATTTAAAATCTTAAAAGATGATGCTGTTCAGGTGCTACATTCAATATGCCAGCAAGTTTGGAAAACTCAACAGTTGCCAGAGGACTGGAAAAGATCAGTCTACATCCCAATCCCAAAGAAGGGCAGTGCCAAAGAATGCTCCAGCTACCGCACAATTGCACTCATTTCGCACGCTAGCAAGGTTATGCTCAAAATCCTCCAAGGCAGGCTTCAGCAGTATGTGGACCAAGAACTCCCAGAAGTGCAAGCTGGATTTCGAAGGGGCAGAGGAACTCGAGACCAAATTGCTAACATTCGCTGGATTATGGAGAAAGCCAGAGAGTTCCAGAAAAACATCTACTTCTGCTTCATTGACTATGCAAATGCCTTTGACTGTGTCGACCACAACAAACTATGGCAAGTCCTTAAAGAAATTGGAGTGCCTCACCACCTTACCTATCTCCTGATAAACCTATATGTGGGACAGGAAGCAACAGTTAGAACTGGATACGGAAACACTGATTGGTTCAAAACTGGGAAAGGAGTATGACAAGGCTGTATATTGTCCCCCTGCTTATTTAACTTACATGCAGAATACATCATGCGAAAGGCCGGACTGGAGGAATCCCAAGCCAGAATTAAGATTGCCGGAAGAAATATCAACAACCTCAGATATGCAGATGATACCACTCTGATGGCAGAAAGTGAGGAGGAATTAAGGAAGCTTGTAATGAGGGTGAAAGAGGAGAGTGCAAAAAACGGTCTGAAACTCAACATCAAAAAAACAAAGATCATGGCCACTGGTCCCATCACCTCCTGGCAAATAGAAGGGGAAGATATGGAGGTAGTGACAGATTTTACTTTCTTGGGCTCCATGATAATTGCAGATGGTGACAGCAGCCATGAAATTAAAAGACACCTTCTTCTTGGGAGGAAAGCGATGACAAACCTAGACAGCATCTTAAAAAGCAGAGACATCACCTTGCCAACAAACGTTCGAATAGTCAAAGCTATGGTTTTTCCTGTAGTGATGTACGGAAGTGAGAGCTCGACCTTAAAGAAAGCTGACCGCCGAAGAATTGATGCTTTTGAACTGTGGTGCTGGAGGAGACTCTTGAGAGTCCCCTGGACTGCAAGGAGAACAAACCTATCCATTTTGAAGGAAATCAAAGCTGAGTGTTCACTGGAAGGACAGATCCTGAAGCTGAGGCTGCAGTACTTTGGCCATCTCATGAGAAGAGAAGACTCTCTGGAAAAGACCCTGATGTCGGGAAAGTGTGGCGGCAAGAGGAGAAGGGGACGACAGAGGATGAGATGGTTGGACAGTGTCATCGAAGCCACCAACATGAATTTGGCCCAACTCCAGGAGGCAATAGAAGACATAGCACGATTTATTATGCTAAGCAACAGGATTTTGTCCAATGTATCAGTCAAATGGCCATAAAAATTAAATTCAAGATGAAGCATAATGTGTAAAAAGGGTATCTGCAGGCCGAGGTAGAATAGGTATTCCTTGGAAAGTTTCAAATATTCATTTTTTGAGAGAGCAGCACAATAGGAAAAGTGAAGTGATTGATTAGAACATGTTACTGACACATAAGAGTCTTGAATATTCTAAACTTACTAACAGTGCTATTCATAACATTTTCTCATCAGAGGCTTACAGCTTATCTAGATCTCAACCTGGATAAGTGTTACGTCATTCCTTTAAACATGTCAATTGTTATGCCACCTAAAAACTTCTTGGAGTTGCTGATCAACATCAAGGTATTGTTTATTTTCGGGAGTCCATATATTCAGTAATATTTGTCTTCACTGAGCTTAGAGAAATCTGAGTAAAACATGAAGAACAGAGAATGTCCTGGGGTACCACTTTATGAGTGGAAAGGGTGGCTTGCAGGCAGCAATATTTTGAAGCTTTTTTTTAAAAAAGGATAGGTATTGCTTGCCCAATGCAGATTCTGCTTGATACAGAAGACTTTTTTAAAAATCTTGCATACTCTGTGGATCATGGTTCTAATGTGTTGTAATAAGTTGTGATCCTACCTTTGTCTCACTGTGGAGTACAGAGAATTAAATAATGTTGCTTCAGACTGATTTTTCTAGTTAGTGTGTGTCGGGGGGTTGGTGTAGTTTTTAAATATACAGTATGCTTCTCATCTATGCAGGACAGATCAAAAGATAATATTAACCAGAATACTGTATCAATCAAAAGTGAAAAAAAGAACTGGGGTTCTTGTACATAATCCAATGACAAGGGTACGTGAAAACTTTATTAGACCACTAACAAATCACAAACATGCTATGCTGGGCCTCAAAATGAGGGCTGCAGAGTCAAGCAAGGAGGGTTTTAGAATTCAGAACCAACATTCTTTACCTGATTTATATGAGCCTCAGTTTGTCCTGGGCCCTGGCATAGATGTCTAGCCATGATTTTTAGAACTCTTGTTTTTTCTGCACCATTCACAGAGAAGTGGTCCCCAGCTTGATGAAGGCCCATATGGCTATTATTTACATGTGATTCTTTGTGGTTTAATAGAGGTATCACCTACCTTTGCCTTTAGATTCTAAACGTCCAACTTTGCCTCTTGGGTTTCTGTTGAAAATAGCTCTTATCTTCCATTTATAATTACATGTTCACTCCCTTATAATAATACAGATTAGCTTTTGAGCAGCTTGTCTTAAACATTCATAGAAATATAAAAATAATATCCTTATTTCATATAGTCAAGCAATTGCTGTATTCATATCTATAAAAATGTGTTAACTCAGTTTACACTTTCTGGACAATAAGTAAGGTTCGACACAGTATGTGTCAGAAGACACAATTTAGAATGAGATGATTAGGTTTCAGGTTCTTCTTCGTGGTTTCTGTGAATGCACACTCATGGGTTAATCTGCACCTGCGCAGAGGTTTTTGGAATCTTCTAGGTCTGATTTACCTCTTCCTTCCGATCCCCCTACTTCTATCATAAAACTCCATCAAGAACATTCCAACGCAGTTCTCATTGCTCTGTGGCGGCCGAGACAACCATGGTTCACCATGCTCCGCTCCATCTTCGTAGACTTCCTCCGTCTTCCCCCAATACCTCACCACCTCACCCAGAATCAAGGTCACACCTTCCATCCAGATCGTCTCTCACTCCACCTAACAGCATGGAGGATTCACCCTCAATAGCCTTCATCCTTGCTCGGGCTAGAAAACCTGCCACTACATAGCTGTATTCTTATAAATAGGCTGCCTTTCTTAAATTTGTAACTCAGTGTCACTTTCCTGATGCACCCACAATTCTTCACACGGTGTTGTAGTTCCTTAAGCACCTCTTTGACAAATGTTTATCCTTGTCTACTATCAAGGTCTATCTGTCAGGCATAGTAGCTCATCAACTGCTCAATTCTTCAGCCTCTTCACTCTTTCGTCACCCTACGATCAAACAGTTTCTTAAGGGGGGGTCTCCAATCTACTACCCAATAGACCACACCTCTACAGACTGTGCCACGGAGTCTATTGTCACCACCCTTTGAACCCCTCACTACGACATCTGATCACCTTGCATACAAGACCCTTTTTCTTGTGGCTATTACTTCTGCCCGTTGGGCAACAGAGCTTGCTGCACTCAGAGTCAACCCACCCTTTCTGCAATTTTATCCAGACAAACTAACTCTGTATCCTGATGTTTCCTTTCTTCCAAAGGTGGTTTCTGAATTTCATCTAAAACAACCCATCATTTTGTCCACCTTTTTTCCTTCATCTGCTACTAATTTAGAGCATTCACTCCACCTCTTAGACGTTCAGCGAGCGTTGGCTTTCTATGTTTTTAGAACCACCTCTTTCCGTAAATCCAAGAGACTGTTTGTTTCTCCAAATGTACCACACAGAGGATGTGTTATCTCCTCCCAAACCATTTCTAATTGGCTTGTATCTACCATTCGCCTAGCATATCAACTGGCAAATAGCCACTTCCAGTGGGAATCAAAGCTCATTCCATGAGGGCAGTGGCTATTTCTGCAGCATTCCTCAGAGGCGTTCCTGTCCCTGAAATCTGCAGGGCTGCTACGTGATCCACTCCGTCCACCTTTGCCTCTCATTACTGCTTGGACCTCTGGGCTAAGTCGGATGTTGCATTTGGACGAGCCGTCCTGTCCTCTGTTCTTCCGCAGCATCCCTCCTAAAGTCAGGTAAGCTTGCTTATCACCCATTAGTGTGCATTCACAGAGACGACAAAGAAGAAAGAGAGGGTACTTACCTGTGACTCTGGTTCTTTGAGTGGTCATCTGTGAATTCACACTTCCTGCCTATCCTCCCCTCTGTCTGTTTCATTTGATTCAGCGGTGGGCAGTTTGGGAACTGAGGCACTAGCTAGGACAAGTAGACCACATGCACTAGGGGGGCAGTCCTGGTGAATGAGTGTTAAGTGCTAGAAGATTCCGGAAACCTCTGCACAGGCGCAGATTAATCCATTAATGTGAATTCACAGATGACCACTCGAAGAACCAGAGTTATAGGTAAGTAACCTCTCTTTTCAGGTTTGTGTGTTCTATTCTTACCCATGCACTCTTTCAAAAATAAGAGGAAGAGACCTGACATTTCTGTTTTTCAGCTTTAACCTAATCCAAGCTCTTTATCATGCCAGCATTTGGTTAAGTCATGTTTAGTTATAGTCCAAAGTCTGCACTCCCTCATGGCACCCTTATAGCATGGGGCAGGAATTGTGCAAAAATAGGTGGGCTAACACAAAGTGAGCAGTGTCACCACTCTGCCTCTCACCCAACCATGCGTTCACCCATCTACACAGACACATGCTGTTTCATACACGTACACAGAAAGAAAGTTTAGGATTGTCACAGCTAAAAAGAGATCAGTTAATTCTCCCTTTCAGTGCTCTGCACCTTTTCTCCTTATTGCAACTCTACCCCAGAAAATAATCTGTGTAACTGAGCAATAGTTGTAGCAAAGGTATTAACACAAAAACACAAAAATAAAGCCTAAGTGTTGGTAAAGGGACAGAGGGTCAAGGAGGGCAGGCTATGGGGATGATCAAGGATGCCACACAGTCTCCTTTTTTTGGTATTAAACTCTTGCAGTTTTGTTTTGGTTGCTGCAGGCTGGGACATATTTACCTCAGTCATATTTGATTCATGAGCAGATGATAGTTACTGACCGTATAGAAAATGTGGATCAGCTGGGCTTCTTCATTTATCGCCTCTGTCATGGTAAAGATACCTACAAACTGCAGCGTAAAGAAACTTTGAAAGGTACAGTATATACATGAATAAAAAAGACAAATTGTCAGTTCTGTTGAGGGTATTTTTTTTTTGTGAAATGCCAGACACTTTTGTGGTCATCACTTCAGTCTTCTGTACAGTAGTGCCTCGCACAACGGGCGCCTCGTAGAGCGATGAATTCGCTCTACGAGGCCGTTTTTGCGATCGCAAAACGATGCCCGTATAGGCTGTGATTCACAGAGCGAAGGTCGGTAAGCTGCTCGCTTACCGACCTTCGCTTTGCGACCCGCCGATCAGCTGTCCAGCGGGTCCAAAATGGCCGCCGGAACAGCCAAAAGGGGCCGGGGCGCAGCGTTTTCGCGCCCTTGGTAAGCAAGGGGAGCGCACGAAAACGCTGCGGAAGCCCCGAAATGGCTGCGCGCAACCATTTCGGGGCTTCCGGCAGCGTTTTCGCGCGCTCCCCTTGCTTACCAAGGGCGTGAAAACGCTGCGCCCCGGCCCCTTTCGGCTGTTCCGGCGGCCATTTTGGACCTGCCGGACAGCTGATGGCAGCCATTTTGGCGCCCTCGTTGTGCGAGGGGAGGGCGCGAAAATGGCTGCCGGCCCCTGGGAAACATCGCACTACGGTGAGTATTCTATGGCATTGGAACGCATTAAACGCTGTTTAATGTGTTCCAATGCCTTTTGGTGTTCCGTAGTGCGATATTTCCCACAGCGAAGGTTAATCCAGAACGGATTAACCTTGCTGTGCGGGGCACCACTGTATTTATGTTGTGTTGGGACTTTGACATCCTTCTAACATATGTTCCTGCACATATTGACTGAAATCCTTGTTGCACAACTTTACAATGCATAAGGCTGATGGCAATTGTTCATAGATTAAAAAATGATTCCTGCTCTTCATAGTTCAGAGGCTTCTTTTGGGATCCCTTTCATCATGGGGGAGCCATTGGGGATTTTATTTATTTCATTTTAAATGTTTTTACTCCATCTTTCTCCTTAAAAGGAACCAAGGCAGCTTACAACATTAAAGGACAGTACAGTAGTACCTCGGGACATTATGTCAAGTGAAAAATTGGTAAACTGAAACGCAGATTGCCACAGGAGCGGGGGCGGCGCTATAAAACTCCATCAAGAACATTCCAACGCAGTTCTCATTGCTCTGTGGCGGCCGAGACAACCATGGTTCACCATGCTCCGCTCCATCTTCGTAGACTTCCTCCGTCTTCCCCCAATACCTCACCACCTCACCCAGAATCAGGCACAATGCATCCTGGGGAAACTTTCTTTGTAAACCGAAACAAACAAAACGATGTAAACTGAGGCATTATTTTCAATGGATTTCCGTTTGTAAACCAAAAATTATGTTAACTGAGGTGTTTGTAAACTGAGGTACTACTGTATTTAAAAGCTAAAAACAGTAGCTATACAAATATTTAAAAAGAATTAAACAAGTATCATATTAAAACAGTAAATAACAGGAATGTTGGTAAGTCTTTGGACCTCAGTCCCAAATCTGAGTCCAAGTTTTTGCTAACAAGGCTTGAGTCAAGTCCTGAGTCTCAGGCCTCAAGTATGAGTTCAAAGTCACGGATGGAGTCTGGGAGGGGACATGAGCATGCACATGTGCAGAAGCAGCAGTTCTGGCTTCCCTTCCCAGAGGAGGCCCTTGCCTCTGCACATGCTCAGAAAGCAGTGGGCCTGGCTCTGCCCCCTCACCTACCTGCTCTTGCTGCTGCCACACCCCCTCTCCACTGCCTATCTGCTCCTGCTACCACCACTGCACCCCATTTCCCATCTCCAAACTGCTCCTTCCACCGCCCCCCCACTCTCTTGCCAACCCCCTCCCGCCTACCTATTCCTCCTGCCCCTGCACACTGCTATCCTTAGAAGCAAGCAGTAGGCGAAGCCTGATGCTTCTGGCATACTGAGAACTCTCAAGTCACAAGTCCCAATCCCTGGTAAATAAAATCAATACTAAAAAACATGTTTAAAAGCAACAGAGCACAACAATCCAATTGGAAAAACCCCTCTCAGACCACCAGTTATTAAGGAAAAGCCTGTCTGAAGAGAAAGATCTTTGCTTGCAGAAGGACTGCAAAGATAGGGCCAGCCTCGCCGCCTGGACCTCTTCCTCCTCCTCTGCCGCCTCGCAGGGCCGTGCTCAGTCCTTGGCCCTGCAGGGTCGGTTCCCTTTCTCCACCAGCAGGCAGCTCCTGGGCGGCTGTCGAAGAGCAGCATGTGGCTCGCCCTCTGGGGGCACACACCTCCGGCTCCGGCAAAGCGTCACAACACCTGCCGCACAGAGGGCAAGAAGCTCCTCCAGGCCCCCTGACAGTCTCTTCTGGGGATGGGGCTTGGGGGGGGGGCGGCACAGCGTCAGGAGGCTGAGCCTGGCCCAGGCTGCCATTATGGCCATGTCCTCCGCCCTAACAGGGCCCTTGCATTTGCTGTTATGAGAGATACAATCTTGTCAGCTAAAGGAGGAAATGAAATGAATGACAGCATGTTGTATTATGCCATCCATATTTACATACTGCCACGTAAGTGTAAAGACTGAAGAGATGTTTTGCCTTCAAATTAGCTGGAACTGCAGGAAGTATAAGAACTTGTTTAGCATTATGGCCTGGTTGAGAGAATTGAGTTCTTCTTGTTCACAAAATATAAATTATACTCATAGACACATTCTGAGCATGGAGAGCCACTTCTAAATTAGAAAAAATTACCACTGCTGTACTTTGAATAGATGGTATTCGCATAAAGGATGAAATTACCCCCCAATTGTTCCCCCCCAATTGTTTTATTTTCGTATCATAAGGGAGGGAATAATGGGGACAGGGATAAAAGGGGAGTGAGATTAAAAAGGTACCTTACAAGTTATTAATATATTTCCCATATAGTATATGATTCATTCAAATTATACTTTCAGTATGTTATACAATCTAAATCAGACATACTTAGTGTTAATCTAGTGGAAGACAAGAGGGCCTGGCATGCTCTGGTCCATGGGGTCACAAAGAGTCAGTCACGACTAAACGACAACAAAATCATTAGTTACATGGCTGTTTATATTTTTATATTATCCGTTGCTCTTTCTATTTTGAAACCATACATATAGTTTTTCCCAACATCGCTGGTGGTTCTTTTTCTTTGTTTCATCTAGCCATTCTGATAATTTGTCCATTTCTGCCATTTCAAAAATTTTGGCTATCAGTTCCTCTGTTTGCGGTATCTCAGGCCCCTTCCAGTGTTTTGCAAAAGCTAATCTTGCGGCTGTTATAATATGAATTCTTAAATAAGTTTTTGTGAGATCCATTAAGATATTTAATAAAAATAATTTGTGTTTCATAGGAACTGGGACCAGGTCAAAGGAGTAATTTTGTGGTTAAAGTATAAGTCTTACTTATAAGGCAACATTTATTTTGACTGCTTGCTTTTGCTAGAATCCACAAACAATATTGGATCAAAACTGAATTTGAGGAGCATCTGTTTCAGAACAGAGTTCCTAGAACTATGACTCCTGCACTTTTTATGTTCATAACAGAATAGTAACCCTAAATAACAAACCTACATGGGTAACAATATCAATTACACAATGTTTCAAATAAGTATAGTTAATAAAGTTTCACTGAACAATTGTGGGCCATATTTTTCCCAATAAAATAATCTGACATCCTGTTTTGTCTCCTTTAACAGGAATTCAGAAGCGTGAAGCCAACAACTGCCGAATAATTCGACACTTTGAGAACAGATTTGCTGTGGAAACAATCATTTGTGAAGAATGAGAAATACTATTGTAACAGATGACCAAAAAAAACCCCACCCTTCATATTATGTGCAGTGATTTTGATTTTAAATAATTTATGTTAGTAGACAAGGCTTTATATATGAATCCCAACATTTTCCATCTCATGTCAAACCTTTATAATTTTTCTTCACATTTTGAAGCAGTGTCTTTTTGTTTCTTTGTTTGAAATACGGCTGTATAAAATCTTAGTTGTTAGTGCATTATAAGAAATGGACCTTGAAAAAAATATCAGGTCAGTAATAAATCTCAGCTCATAGTAGAATTGGATAGGAAAGTTCTTCTACATTAAAATCAAAGGCAAGATATCAAAACAGATTATAACACATAAGATTTTAAGCAACATATTGTGATGTGGTTGAGTTCCGCATATTCAGGAAAGAATTTATAATAAACGTGCAAATCTTTTGGAGTTTTTTAAAATGTCACATTTAAATTTGATTTCCAACTAGCTATTCTAATACAAGTGTCTGCTGTTACAAAGTTAGGCAGTAACTTCATGTTATTGAGATGTATATAAGTTATGTATGTGCAATTGAAAACAAATATTACAACTTGTTTGTCTAAATATTTTTGGAAATTTTATTTTATTTCTATAGGTTGCTATATTGTGGAAAGTTTTTCTGGGAATTTTAATTTAGAACACTGAATATTAATAGTAATCATATTGTAGAAAGGAACATTGGTGCTCGAGATATTCATTTTATGTAGCAGAAGGAGGACATCCTTAAGAAATGGGTTGTCCCTCCTACTTGCTTCCCCAGGCAGAACTGATCAGCCAATCAGTGGTAGTAGGAATTCCTTAAGAGGGAAGGACCAAACCTGACTGAACCAATCTTCATCTCCAGCCACCGGAAACAGGGAATAATATAAATAATACAATACTGTCGAGAGAAAAAACATGGTAGGTGCCCCTCTGAGGACCTGGTAATAGTAACTCAAGGGAGGGGAAGGATGTCCTCCTTCTACATAAAATGAACATCTCATGTTGAGTATCAATTTTCCTTTTCCTGTAGCAGAGGAGAATATCCTCGAGAGATGGGCCTTACCAAAGCCTAATGCCCTAGGGTGGGATCAAAAAGAGGTCCATCTACCCCCTACAGGTATGAAAACCATTTGAATTGGACTTTTCTCCCAATGCCACCTGGGGGGGGGGGTTATCAGTTCATGCGGTAATGCCTGACAAAAGAAGGTGCACCTTCCAAGTGGCGACCTTGCAAACATCCTCCAGCTGGTATGAAATGTAGCTGATGTGGCCACATTTCTAGTAGAGTGAGCAGTGATGCCTCAGTTCAGCCTTGAACCAGAACACTGCAGAACCACCAAAACAGAGATGATTTAGAAAATCCTTTTTTCCCATAGTGGACGTTGGAAGGAAAGAAACAAGGCATCAATATGCGTGAAGTGTCTAAACTGTCTCAGCATTTGTTTTCTGTGTGTGTCCTCCTTACATCCATTTATGCCAAATCTTTTCAAGAGGTTTGAAGGTGACTATAGGAAGGCAGTATCAACTCTTGTGATCTGTGACAAAAGAAGGGACAAAAATAAGAATTGAGACATATGATAACTGTATTTTTATCTTTATAACTAATACAGTACGTATGTCTGGTTGGGCCAATAATGCTCATAGCTCATATACCCTCCTAGCTGACATGATAGTCACAAGGAAAAGAGATTCTCATATTAGACGTTTCAAGAAAGTCTGCTAAAGTATCTCAAAGACTGGCTTTGTCACAGTTTACAGGACAATGTGGAGACCCCAGGTCAGAAACCTGCAGAGAGATACTCCTTGAATTAAATATCTTGATATCTGAAGTCTGATCCATAGAGCTTCCCTCCTCTGGAAGAATGGAGGATTGAGAATGGAGGATAAGGCTAACTGTCTCTTGAGGGTATTATGTCTCAGTCCTTTGTCTACTCAATCCTGTAGAAAGACAAACTTGCAACAGAAAACACAGGATTGTTGCTTCTGCTCCTATAGCACCTTTGGAACACCTTTCCAGAGGATGTACAGATGTATGAGGTAGAGTCCTTGCACAAAATCAAGATAGTTCCTATGGCCTTGGGTACAAAGTCCATATGCTCTGGCCATATCTTTTCAACAACCATGTGTGAAGGTGAAAACATGCCAGGTCCTGGATCAGGTGTTCCTGACGAGGAAGAAGTGCAAACCCCAACTGTAAACTGGGGAGCCTGGAGAACCAAGCCTAACTTAGGCTTGATAGGCATTTCTAAAAAGTAAGGCTACACAGAATGGTATTATATTTCGTTGTTTCTTCTGCCATGTTATTTCTACCAATACCCTTTTTGTGAAGGAATAATTTGGCTTTTACAGAAGCACTGTCCCAGACAGTATTGTTTAAAATGCCGAAGAGGCAAAGATGATGATGGCTGGCAACTTATTAACAGGAAGTCTAATGCTGAGTAGCCTCATTAAACTCTAGTGTGTAGGAATTACAGCTGTGTGTCTATGCTACCTGGGCTGGGTAACTGGGTTTGGTCAAGGTCATACATCTCACTTTTCAAACAATTACAGTTCAAGACACCGAGTTATGGAACCCATTCCAAGTGATACGGCCCCACATTCAGGAAATTGATATTCTCTTTTTCAGATAATCCATCGTCCAATTTCTATATTCCTCGGACCTCCTTCTTCATGACTGTAAACCAATTACAGTAACTCAAAGAGGTGTAACTGTCTGATCCGTCCACAATTCTCATGGAGAATATTTCCATTCCAATTAGAAAATAATTTGTTGGGTCTTTGCACTCTGGGCCTCTTCATCCTTGCATTCTTATCAGGTTTCGTGCTGTACCAGCTTGGCTGTAAATTAAGAAAAACAACCTCTCTGCCTTTCTCACATTCCCATGTCTTCAACCCTTCACTTTTAAAATTTAACAGACTCAATTTTCTTTCCTTCTCATTGACTACAAATTCCACTCTCCTTTAATCTCTAAGTCCCATTCTCCTTCAAACTCATGACAGTACTGGATTGCATTTTCATAGAATGGAATTGGAAGGGGCCTATAAGACCATCAAGTCCAAACTCCCTGCTTCCACTGTCGATTTTTTTCCTGATATTCAACTGAAATCTGGCTTACTGTACCTTGAGCCAATTATAACATGTCCTGCACTCTAGGATGAGTGAAAACAGATCCTGCCCCTCTATATGACAATATTTCAAGTATTTAAATGCTATCATATTTCCCCTCAGTCTTGTTTTCTCAAAGCTAAATGTGCCCAGTTCTTTCAATCTTTCCTTTGAGTTCCAATTCCTTGATCATCTCCTCTGAACTTGTTCCACTTTGTCACCATCCTTCTTAAAGTGCAGTGGCCAGATCTGGACACATTATCCAAGATGAGGCTTAAACAATGCCAAGTAGAACCAGTACTTCACTGGATTTGGAAACTACACTGATCAGCCACAATATTTAAACCACCTGCCTAATATCGTATAAATCCCCCTTGTGCTGCCAAAACAGCTCTGATGCATAGAGGTATGGACTCCAAAAGACCTCTGAATGTGTTTTGTGCTAGCTGGCACCAAGACATTAGCAGTAGATTCAAGTCCTGTAAGTTGCCAGTTGGATCTTCCGTGCATCGGACTTGGTGTTCTAGCACATCCCATAGATGCTCAGTCAGATTGAGATTGGGGGAATTTGAAGGCTAAGGCAGCACCTTGAACACTTCATCGTGTTCCTCAAATCATTCCTGAATAATTTTTGCAGTGTGGTAGGATGCATTATCCTGCTGGAAGAGGCCACTGCGATCAGGGAACACCATTGCCATGACGAGGTGTATGTGGTCTCCAACAATCTCTAGGTAGGTGGTATATGTTTAAAATAACATCCACATGAATGTCAGGATCCAAGATATCCAAGCACGACATTGCCCAGAGCATAACACTGCCTCTGATGGCCTGCCTTCTTGCCTTCTTCCCATAGTTCATACTGCTGCCATCCCTTCCCCAGGTTTGTCTTCCAGGTTCTTAGCTGTTCCACACGATTTTGTGTTATCCACAAATTTGATAATCATTCCTCATCCAGGTAATTAATAAAAGTATGGAAGAGCACTGAGCCCAGGACTGAACCTTATAGTACTCCACTTTTTATCTCCTCCCAATTTGAGAGGGAACCATTGATAAGCACTCTGAGTATTTTGTAACCGACTGTACATCTATCTGACAATACTATCCAGACCACACCTAGTTGGCTTGCTAATCAGAATATCATGGGCACTTTGTTAAAAGCTTTGCTGAAGTCAAGATTGTATATTACATCTCCCAAAGTCTACCAAGGAAGTTACCTGATTAAAAAAATATATAAGATTGGTCTGGCAGGATTTGTTTTTGACAAAAAGTTCTAGTTACTACCGCTTTGTTTTCAAGGTGTTTATAGAATGACCACTTTATAATCTGCATTTTTAAATGTTCAGCAAGTAGATTTACCTAAAGCAATCTGAACAAGAATAAGAAATTTACAGTAGCATGCACATAAAGCTTTGCACTGAGTGTAAATGAATGAGGACATGCTCTTAGATGTGATTTTCATTTCATTTACCTTTCTTTCAATTCAGGAGTGGTTTATAAAATGGCAGTGGATATAAGATGAATAAATATATTAATAATATATTAATAATGCAATTAAGCATATTAGCCAGAATCCTATTATGCTTGAAAGTATTTATTTTTCTTATTTAAGTATATGTAGCTCCATTAGCAAAATCTCATGGCAAACTATTGCTATTTACAAAGTCAGCATAGGCATTAGCTGTCACACACCAATAACATGACTTGATATACAACAGTAAATGCATATGTGGACTTGCAATTCACCAGTAAATGTTATACTGATGGATTGACCCTAGGGCATTTTTTCAATTGGGTTACAGGACCATTAAGCTCAAAAAATTTTAAACTTGAAGAAAAAAGAGCATTTAAAAAGTCTTTTAAAAGAAAGTTGCTGTATCCTGATAAAGATTACTTTCTATGTTGTCAACTCAATGGTCAAAAACTGGCCAAAGAGAAAGAAGGTCTTTCTCTCCCTGGTGTTTTATTTGGGGTAATTAAAAGCTTACAGGAGGCACTGAGACCTAATTCTCCATTCATATTTCAATGTACTGTAACTGTTAGTACTTGGGGAAATACATCTTATTTTTAAAATTGTTTTCTGGAGTCATCATGTATTAATGAGTGCTCATTATCTGATCAAAATTGCTATTTATCTCTAAAGGTCCAGTTTCCCAACCACAGACACCTACTATAGCACCTAGAGCCCCGACAATTTGTAGCGAAGGAGCATTTTAAGTCTTTTATCAATTTAGTGATTGAACGGTTTCAACATTTTGTGGAAACAGGAAACCTAACCAGCTTCAGAACTGTGGTTCGTTCCTGTGATGTTCTGTTCATTCTTTGCATCGAGCTTCTATTCCAAGGGGTTCCGACTGGGCGGGAGTTAAAGGCACATTCTCTCTGCTCTTTGCCGTTACCCTTTTCTGGATTACCTCAGCTTCTGATCGTCTCCCTGACAAATGCACAAACATCCTGAAAAATAGGAAGTTAAAAATTACATGCGGGCTTGAATTTTAGAAAAGGTACCTGTGCAAGAATATCAGGCAAAACCCAAAGAAAAAATAATAAACAATTAAAAAAATACAAAAACCTTGTGGCCCCTTAAAAACTCATATATTTTAAGGTGAGCTTTTGTGGATAAATCCACTTTTCCAGATATATAGGTAAAATAACAGTGTTACTTTTCTAAACTTTCAGTAAAAAGGAGATTTGCCTTTCATCCCATTGCTCTCGAAGGCGATGGGTTCCTTTGCTATAAAAACTCAGTAACGAGAATGTAAGTTTGAACTTGACGCCTTAATATATTGTATACGAAATGAGATAACAAACACACGCTTCCTCCCGAGCTGCCTCGGTTTCTGGGAGTGTTTCTGCGAGAGGCAGCGCCCTCGGCGCCGTCCTGGGCAGGAAGTGACGTAATCTGTGGGCGTGAAGCCTTTTCCCGCGGTTTGAAAGAGACGGCGGAGGCACGGATTGGGGGGAGGAGGGGGCTGAAGGGGGGGCGTTCGTGGTTTCTTGCGGGCAGTTCTTTGAATTTAGGACCAAAACTTCTGTATGTGGCTGGAGGCGCCCAATATGGCGCCGACCAGAGCCCTGAGGAAAATGGAAGCCAGCCCGGCGGGCCAGAGTGATAGTGGTTCGCGTCCCGCAGGTGACGCTGAAGCCGCCGCCAAGCCGCCGCCGCCGCCCTCTGACAGGTTAGTGGCTGGGTGTGTGTGTGTGTGGGGGGGGCTCGCCTCGGTCTGGGTCGGAAGCGGCGGCGGCGGCGGCGGCGCTGTTGTCTGTGGCTGCCTGAGGTTTGGGCGGAGCAGGTGGAGGGCAGAAGAAGAAGAAGAAGGCGCTTCTGGCGAGCCAGATCAGTCCCCCCCCGTCCCCCCCAACACCCATGTTGTCCCCCCGTTGCCCTTAGTTGAGCGGCCAGCGGGAGGTGGGTGGGATTCAGCGCCGTCTGTGTTTGTCGCTCAGAATTGATGGTTGTTTCTTGTGAAGATGGACTGCTCGCCTTGTGCCGACAAAATAGAAATGTATGCGCTGTCCTGGCAACAAGTAGAGCCCTGTATGCTTTATAAAGGCGGACGAGTTGATGGCACCATCATCGTGATCGGAGGATTTTTCCATCTGAGAAGCAAGGCACAAAGAGTTTCCTTATAAATAAGCTGAGGGCGTTCAGTAAAGTTTTTAATTCTAAGACAAGAGAGGGCGATACTTTTTATCAGTCCACTAAAAATACTCTAATACAGTTTCTCTCGCAGACGGGCTGCTTTCTCACCCCTCGGGAGTCCACTAGGCTGAGCGGTGCAAAAGAAACAAAAGTGTGAAAACCCGTGGTCAGATATGTGGACCAAGGGAATCTTTTTTTTTTTTAAATCCTTACACCTTTCCTCTTGCAAGGAGCGTTTTTTACACTTACTACTTCAGCATCCAGTTATTATTGCACTTGCCTAGCTACCCTTTCCTTTTTCTGCCTGCCCAACCCTCCCCCCCCCCAAAAAACTGGGAACCTGTGGGAGCCACAGTGTCCTAACTGTAGGTAGAAGAACTGTATCTTTCTATTGTCATTCAATTGTCTGATTTTTTTAAACAATTAAATGATTTTTTCCCTAAGTTGGCATGCCTGATAATGCTGTTGTACAGCTGGAATCACTAATCCTTCTTTAGATTTTAATTTTCATGGAATCATGAAGTTGGAAGTGGCCTATAAGGCTATCAATGCAAAAAAAAAAAAAAAAACAGATCAAAAGATATCTGCCAGGTAGTTTCTAAATTTCTCTTCAATGCCTCCAGTGTTGGAGCACTCACTACCTCTTGAGGTAATTGGTTCCAATGCCATACTACTCTAACAGTTAGGAAGTTTTTCTTGAAATTCTACAGAAATGTGGCTTTCTGTAACTTGAGCCCATTGTTGAATGTCCTGCACGCTGGGATGATTGAGAACAAATCCTGCCCCTCCTGTGTATGACAGTTTTTCAAATATTTGAAAAGTGCTATCATATCTGCCCTCAGTTGTCTTTTCTCAAGGCTAAAAGCACCCAGTTTTTTCAGCTGCTCTTCATAAGGTTTGGCTTCCAGCCCCTTGATAATCATTCTTGAAGTGTGGTGTTCAGAACTGGAAACACTACACAAGATGAGACCAAACCAGTGCTGAATCAGTCAGCAATTTTATTTGAGATTTCTTTAAAGAAAAAAAAATCAAATTCCATCATAAATTGCAAAGTAATTCCTTGTCATTGTTTTCATTTTATGTGCCTGGAGTTTGGAATAGAAATATGAATTTTGACAGTACATTCATCTGTATAGTTTATATTCTGCCTGATGTAGATATTCCATAAAAACATTACTTCTAGAAAAACATCTACTTCTGCTTCGTTGTCTACACAAAAGCCTTTGACTGTGTGGACCACAACAAACTATGGCAAGTTCTTAAAGAAATGGGAGTGCCTCACCACCTTATCCATCTCCTGAGAAAACTATATGTGGGACAGGAAGCAACAGTTAGAACTGGATATGGAACAACTGATTGGTTCAAAATTGGGAAAGGAGTACAACAAGGCTGTATACTGTCTCCCTGCTTATTTAGCATATGCAGAATACATCATGAGAAAGGCTGGACTGGAAGAATCCCTAACCGGAATTAAGATTGCCGGAAGAAATAACAACTATCTCAGATATGCAGATGATACCATTCTGATGGCAGAAAGTGGGGAGGGATTAAAGAACCTCATAATGAGGGTGAAAGAGGAGAGTGCAAAAAACGGCCTGAAACTCAACTTAAAAAAAACAACAACCTAAGATCATGGCCGCTGATCCCATGACCTCCTGGCAAATAGAAGATATGGAGGCAGTGACATATTTTACCTTCTTGGGGTCCATGATCACTGCAGATGACGACAGCAGTCACAAAATTAAAAGACGCTTGCTTCTTGGGAGGAAAGCGATGACAAGCCTAGACAGCATCTTAAAAAGCAGAGACATCACCTATGGTTTTTCCAATAGCAATGTATGGAAGTGAGAGCTGGACCGTAAAGAAAGCTGACTGCAGAAGAATTGATGCTTTTGAATTGTGGTGCTGGAGGAGACTCTTGAGAGCCCCCTGGACTGCAAAGAGAACAAACCTATCCATTTTGAAGGAAATCAACCCTGAATGTTCACTGGAAGGACAGATCCTGAGACTTCAATGCTTTGGCCATCTCATGAGAAGAGAAGACTCCCTGGAAAAGCACCTGATGTTGGGAAAGTTTGAAAGCAAGAGGAGAAGGGGACGACAGAGGATGAGGTGGTTGGACAGTGTCACCGAAGCTACCAACATGAATTTGACCCAACTCTGTGAGGCAATGGAAGAGAGGAGGGCTTTGCGTGCTGTGGTCCATGGGGTCACAAAGAGTCGGACATGACTTAACGACTAAACAACAACAATGTAGATAATTTTAATGTTTCCTATTCTTGCAGGTTCTTAAGCTATATTTTAAAGAATGTGTATTTTCTATATATTGTATATTTTTTGTTACATGAACGCCAAGCTGTTTAAAATTTGAGTGTGCAGTGGAAATTGTTGCCTCTCTTTGAAGATTAATTTGTTTTTCCTTTGTCATATTTAAATGAAATAATTTTAATTTTGTGTAAATTTGAAATTTTGTGTATTGTCCAACTATAGCTAATATTTTATTTGATTGAAATAGTGTTTTTATCATTTCCTAAAAGACAACATGTTATCTGGATATTTATTTACTGTTTAGTTCCATTTTTAAATTCCTTTTACCATTATATTTTGCCTAATCATATATGCTAATGATTTGATTACCACTGTGAACAGTTGTGGGGTTTGAAGGCATCCTTGTCTTACTCCTTTCCTACTAATGTCAGAATTATTTCAAATATGTCTTAGAAATTGTTGTTAGTCTCTTTTTCTGAAAATTCATGCCGAAGCCTTCTCTCTTGGATCTTAGTTTTGTTGCTTAGTTGGTAAGGAGTAATAGGTTAGTGGAAGAATTTGTCCATTATGTGTTCCAGATTGAACTATTAACATTTTTATTTGAGGTATCTAGATGGCTAGACATGTCCCTGTTTGAAACAGAGCACTGCTGTCCAACAGAGAAGTTGATGCTGAGAGAAAAGAATCAGTGGTCTGGCTTGATGCAAGAGAGCTCCTTGCATCTTCATGGCTTTGGCCTCTTCTACTTGGCTCTACTTCCTTTGTTCAGCCACTTTGACACACTTTCCCACGTTTACTATTGGCTGTTTTATTTTCCAAGGGGCCTCTGTCACTGTGGTGCCAGATCCTTGCTTTTGACTTTTAATCACTGAATGAGTGCTGTGACAAATCAGTTATTTGACATAAAACCAATATCTTTAGTTAATTCTTTGGCCTTGAGATATTATGGTATTTGGGCGATGTTGAACACCACTCCATTATGACAGGACAGTGAGTGCTGATGGGAGTAGTTAATGCTTCCTGTTCCCCACCTTATAAATAAGAGTGTGTTTCCTTTGTGAATGGAGAAGGATGTATTTAAGGACTTGTGCTATTTCACTTTTTTGGGAGAGGGTAATGTTGAGAATGGTTGTCCTTACTGTGGTGAATAGAGAGCAGTAGTGAAACTGTCTTCTATCCTGCTATTGTTGGCGCCTTTCTCCTGGGAATGTTTTGTACTTGTATGTATTGTAACAATTACATTACTGTAATATGCCCAGGATTTTTAAGATAAACAGTGGTACAGATACGTTTTAGAAGAACGATAAAAAGTAATTGAAAAGTAATTGGTTACTTCTTTGTATTTTCTATTTGCAGATGTATTCCATTGTAACCTGTGTTTTGTACATTGCTGACTAGTTACACTGTTAGTTAATTATCAGCTGAATATTGGGAAAATCTTCGGGGGTTGGATTTTATGGCCTTATAGACCGCTTTCAACTCCTTTATTCTATTTTTATATTTTTAATGTATATGGTAAATAAAATGTACTGTGTACTGCCATGAGTTCATCTGCACACATGCATGTAAGTATGTGGACCTGTATGTTCTAACCCAGGATAGGACAGGATTCCACTATGCTATATCTGTGTTTCTTTGATGCTGCAAAAGAACTTGTCAGTGCAGCTGCAGTGTACAACTTGAATTTCTTGTGCTAACACACAATACTGTAGATGAAAAGTTATAGTACAGTGTGCTAAAGTGGCTGCAATACTGCATACTATATAGTACAGAATGAATTATTTCAATTTTATAAATGTTGTACTTCTTTTTAATAGACTTCTGTCTGCTGAGCCAAACTTCGTCGCTCTGTGTGATGCTTTACGGGTAACAGACAGCGTAAGAGTGGCAGCTTTGAAGTCCTATGAAAAAGTGTCTATGGATAGAGCTGTAGTGAGTATATGGATTCAGTTGCAGTAGTGTAATGGCAATTTATGTTAGCTCAACATATTACACTTTTAGTAAAAGAATAAGGCAGTGGGCAGAAGCCAATGTTGTCCAAGTGAAAGTCCTCTATTGCAGTTGTATAAATGGATTTTCTCTTCTCTGCATCTACCAGTGCTTGGTAAGGTTTCCAAGAATTCAGAACAGATTTTAAAGATACATGGAGCTGTGGGAATTACTGCTTCCTGATTGTGCAGACCATGAGTTGTGCTCTTTCATGTTTCTGGACTGCAACCCCCAGGCAGCTGTTCTCTGCCAGGGGAATTCTTGGAGAATTCTGGCAGCTGCAGTCCAATTCTGAAAAGTCCTGCCTGGGGGTTGCAGTCCAAAAACAACTCCACAAATTTTTGTTCTTTCTTCAGAACACATCCAAAGAGCCCGAAAAACCCACAACAACCTCTTTCTTTCTTTCTTTCTTTCTTTCTTTCTTTCTTTCTTTCTTTCTTTCTTTCTTTCTTTCTTTCTTTCTTTCTTTCTTTCTTTCTTTCTTTCTTTTTCTTTCTTTCTTTCTTTCTATTCACATTCAGTGTTCACTCTAATTTTCAGTCCCAGTGGGCAAGATTCTGCCCCTCACATGCTTGACTTTCACCCCCATGCGGGGTTCTGTTGCAACCAGAACCAAAGGCTTTGGAATCGATTGCTGTGGGTGCATGGATGAGGAGGAGCTCTGCGTGAAGGGGGGCAGAGTCATGCACGTGTGCACGCAGGAGCATACCTTAGAAACTTGTTCACATTCCAAAATCAATATACAAAATCAAACAACTTCGTACATTTGCTGCTGAGTTTAGTACATTGTGATTTGAATTCCCCTGTGTTTTCCACAATGTATTTAATAAAACAGTTCCATGTTGCAAAGAAAGTATCCGGCCTGCTATTCCTTTTCACAGCCTAAGAGCATGTGTTAATTTTTATACCAGTACTGTCTACTGTATTCTTTTAAACAATTGGTTCCCAGCCTCGGGTCACCTAGGTGTTAATCGTCACTGTCATCTTAGAACTGCAGAGCTGGAAAGGATCCTATGTCAGGCCCCTGTCAAGTTGGCACAATGGGGAATGAAATTTCCAACCTCTGGCTCTGCAACTAGATACCGACTTACAGAAACCCCAGATAGCACAGCTATTGGTGAAAGCTCCTGTGAGTTGCAGTCCAAGAACACCTGGGTTGCCCAAGGTTGGGAACTACTGCTTTAAACCAAATCTCTACTGTCAACCCCTCCAGTGTCCTACTCTGCACTACCAATTCTAGCCATGCGGCCACCACTAGAAAAGATATTAGTTGCTTATGCAGCAGATATTCATTAGGACCCATAAAGATAGATAATACATACAAAGCTCCACAGACTCCAATGTTTTGATTGATTGTTTTTGAAATATGATCATCAATTTCCCTCATATGTTTTTACTTTTGGGCATTCCAAGCATAGGTTAGCTAATGTTCCTGTCTAGCTACACTTTCTCCAGCATGCTGGACAAATATGAACATTTATTTTAGCTGTGCAGGGCTTAAGTGCCCATCTCATGGCTGTTTTAGTCATTCTCCTTGTTCTGGGCTGAAATTGTTTTAAAGGGTTTTATTGCCCAGATTTTCTCCCGTTGCTGCTGTGTAATGCTAACTGAGAAGTCTGTTTCCCATGCTAGTTTGGCTCCTTGCATTCCTGTGTATCCTGTATCAACTCTCCAACTATTGTTGCACAGGACTGCAACAATAGATATTGTGCAGTGGAGTAAATCAACTCCACAAGGCAGTTCTAAAAATGGCGGCAGCCCAAGCAAGCAAACAAAAAAAGAAAACTGTACTTCAGATCAATACCAGATGTGGCACAGATGTAGCAGACAGTCTGCTCGTGCAGGATGTTTGGGCAAATCATTTTTGAGTTACCATTTTTGAAGTATAAAATTGTTGTATGCCTCCCTATGCATACACTGCTGATCTTTTCTGTTGCAGATTTAAAACAGATCAAATAAATTGAAAAGACCAATCTTGCTGATTTTGAAAGAAAATTGTTAATCCCAGTCAATGCAATCCAGACTGCAGGGGTTGAAATATTGACTCTGAAAAAAGCTGTTTCAAAGGGGAAAGATGTGACTTTTAAATAAACTCTTACCAGTGCTAATGGAGATCTGAAATTTGAGCCTGTCAGTCAGGATGAAACTAAATGACTCCCAATATGAGAACTTTTTAACTCCTTCTTGGTCAAAAAGCCATTAAAAAGAGGTTTCTGTGTAAAAATGTTTTTAAAGTTATTTTAAAAAGAATTCAGAAACTTGCTCATTTAAGCTATGAAATTACTGCTTTTTGCCTTGTGGCTGGGGATGGTCATACTTGGTGTTAGCAGAGCTTTAGTGCCTATTCCACCCATCCCTTCACTGTACAATTGTTTGGTACTAGTTAACTAGACTATCAGTAATACCTTAAGTGAGGTATTTCCTCTTCTTTTTTTCTCCTTTTTTCTATGGAGCAGACTGTGGAAAACTACTTTTTTTAACCTTAAATTCATTTAACAGTCCTTACCACGTTTAAAATTTATTGTTCCTTGGGTATAGCAGACTTGTTTGGAATAGAAAATGTATATTTGGTAGTTTCTGCGCCTTAAAAGGTAAAGGTTAAGGTTCTCCTTGACAATTGTCCAGTCGTGTCTGACTCTAGGGGGTGGTGCTCATCCCCGTTTCCAGGCCATGGAGCCAGCGGTTGTCCGTAGACAGTTTCTGTGGTCACGTGGCCAGCGTGACTAGACACGGAATGCTGTTACCTTCCCACTGAAGTGGTACCTATTTATTTACTCGCAGTTTTACATGCTTTCGAACTGCTAGGTTGGCAAGAGCTGGGACAAGTGACAAGAGCTCACTCTGTTGCGTGGATTCAAACTGCTGGTCTTCCGACCTTGCAGCCCAGAGGCTTTTTGTGGTTTAACCTGCAGCGCCACCATGTCTGCGCCTTAGTTGCTGCTTAATACCCTAGCATGGAAATTTTTAATTTACAGTGGTGCCCCGTATAGCGACGTTAATCCGTTGCGGAAAAAACATCGCTATCCGGATTCCTCGCTATGCGGGGCAAAAAAACCCATAGGAACGCATTAAAACACGTTTAATGCGTTCCTGTGGGGGGAAACTCACCCCTATCCATCCGGCTGCCATTTTCGCCGCTCGGTAAGCGAGGAAACCGCGCAAAAACAATGCATGTGGCCATTTTGGAACAGCCGATCAGCTGTTTTTAGAACATCGCAATGTGAAGATCGGTAAGCGAAACGCTTACCGATCATCGCAATGCGATTTTCGCCCATTCAGAACATCGCAATGCGATCGCTTTTGTGATCGCAAAATCCGCATCGCTATGCGGATTCGTTGTTAAACAGGGCACTCGCTATGCGGGGCACCACTGTAGTTCCTTTTTGTGTTTTGACCCATCTGATTATGGATTTATAATTTTTTTGTATGAGTTGCTGTATCTGCTTTCTTATTTTTATACTTAGGTATTTAATGTAAGAATAGGCAGTTCCAATCTTAGTGGATTTTTGGATTTCTTTTTGCTCTGCTAGCCCAAGAGTTTAGACTTAAAAGGTTTATTAGGAATTTTGTGAAATTTTTGAAACCAGCTTAGGTGTTTTTGTAACTTTCTCATTAAGTTCTGTGGTTGTGTTAAGGAATAAAAGAATATCATCTGCATATCGTTTGATTTTGTGAGTCCCACCAAATTTTTGTCCCTTCAATTTCATTTTCATTTCTTATTCTTGAGGCTAGGGGCTCCAATGATGTCATAAACAAAATGGGTGATAGAAGGCAGCCTTGCTTCTATGTAATATAAATGGTGCAGAATTAACACTGTTTGTTCTAACAACTACGTTGTATAGTCTATATAATTTTGCTATTGATTTAATAAACTTATACCCATAATCTAGGCTTTGCAGCAGAAGGAAGAGGTAAGGCTACTCCACTGTATCAAATGTGTTCAATTCATCTAAAAAGAGAAGTGATGTTAAACTATATTTAATATTTGCTGCATGGAGTCAGTTAGGTACCTTCCCAGTATAAATGCCATTTGGTCATGATTTATATAATTCCCAATGAGTGAGTTTATTCCATTGATTAGTATTGTCAAGAGAATTTTAAGATCTTGACTGAACATCACTATAGGTCCAAAAACCCCAACACTGCTTTTACTGCTATGTTTAGACCCTGCTACTGTACAGGCAGTGACCCCTGATCCTGGTATGTCTCCTTCCTACAATATAGCATTTTATAATTGCAATAAATGTGGGATTAGAATGTCTGCAAAATGTTCATATGATTCCATTGCAAATCCACTAATCCAGTGGGCTAGTCTAGTTTTAGTCCTTGTAACAGTGCTTTAATGTCGTGTTCTGTTATTGGTTCATCTAACAGATCTTTTGATTGAAATGCACATTTCTTATAAACTCTTCCAGAACCTCTATCTATCCGATTTATCAAGTGTGTAGCTTTTCACAACATTATAAAAAGCACTCTGCATCATCTTTAATTTGATTTCCAGTATCCTTGTTTTTTTTAAGGCACTGGACAGTAGATGTGTTATCATTCTTGGACCAATCTGTTAAGATATATGTGTTCTGAATTTTATCAAAGTCTAATGATAATGCCATTGTTTGTTGTATTAGCACTCTCAACGTCGTCTTTGATCCCATTTTTTCCTAGAATCTGTATTTTTGTTTATGTATTCTAGTCTTCTCTCTGCTTGTCTTTTCTTGTGATTCCAACTGTATCAAATTTCTTCTAACAGCTTTTAGAGTGTCACAGAGGATCCATCCGCAGGTCTCAAGTCTGGTATTTCCTTTATAAAACTATCATACTAAATATTTATCTTGTCCTTGATATGTTATGTTGCTATTAATATTGGATTAAGTTTCCACAATGGGTTTTTTCTTTTTCTGTCTGGATTAGCCAGCATAGCTCAAGTGAGTCATGATCGGACTCCTGTACAGCATGAATCTTTACCCTTTTTATCTTGTGGGTGAATAATTTAGGCATGAGAAAATGATCAGTTCTCAAATATAATTTGTATCTCTTAGAATACTAGTCCCTCTCAGAAGGATTTACATGCCCCGTTTGTTGTTTGTGGAACCATTGGGTTAGTTTTGTTTGTCCTTGTGTTGGGGTCTTTTGGTGCATTCTTTTTTTATTTATCTAAGAGGTTTCATTTAATACTCCATTGGAATCCTTCCCATTATTATTTCCCCTTCGTCATTATTTTTTATTCTCCCAAGAAATTTATGCAAAAATGCTGCTCGTTTTTTATTTGGGGATGTATTAAATTCTCAGTATAATTTCCTCCCCTTCATTTGTGCCTTTCATCATATCAATCTTCCTTGTCACTTTCTACCTCATTTATCATCACTGGAGACAGTTTTGACAGCCATTCCTATTGTCTTGGATGTCCTCCTCACCAAAAGCTGAGTGCACAGGTTTTTAAATTTCAGTATTCCTCTCTCATTTTCTTTCATATGGGTTTCCTACAACATAGCTACTTCAGGATTTAATTCTCTTTATGATTTCTGACTGATCCCAGGCCATTCATGTTATAAGACAAAATTCTTATTTTTGTCATTATGGCCTATATAACTAACTACTGTTCTCCTTTAATGATATCCCTCTTTTAAACTTTTTATACTTGGTATCAATAGGGATTTACATCTTCTATTAATTCTTCACTATACCATATTTTTTATCAAAATCAATGCTCTACTATTGATTTTACCTTAAAAAACCATATAAACAATAACATAATATTAGAGATGGGTATAAACTGGGAAAATGGCAGTTCGTGATGATTTGTGGTTCACTGCTGTTCACAAACCATGACCTTTCCAATGAAATGAACCCTTTCATGGCTTGTGTGATTTGGAACTTCCAGGAGTGGCAGAACAGTCCCTGCATGAGTTAGAGATGCCAAACCCACCACAAGTCTTCAGGCAACTCTCTTCCCCACCTCCTCCAAGTTTGGCAAAGATTAGATTTGGGACATCTGAGTTACAGCCCCCCAACAAGCAAGTCCCCCAGGAAAGATCTCTTTAGCTGGCTTTTTGTTCGCTTGGTTTCTATTGGCATCAAGCTTCAGCGAGATCACTTTATAGCTCCTCTCTTAATTGTTGTAATAACTCTTTTATGCTCACATCAGCTTCAGTCTCCTCTTTACTCTTGCTTCCTTTCGTGTTATGATTTGTAGCAGGAGCCATTTTGTCTGTCTCTTCACACACTAGGCATTGATGGTAATCTTGCCTTAAAAATGCAGCAGATTCTGTATTGATGACGCTCTCTGCTACCTTTTTCATTTTTTAAATAATTTTTTACAAAGCTTTAACATAGTAAACTGTCATCTTACATTGTTACATAATTTAACTGTTGACCAATTGCTATTCCCCACAATTCTCCAAATCAGAATTATACCAATCCCCGTCACATCTTAAAGAAATATTGACCAACAATCTAAATGCTCCCAATTGTTTTCCAAACCACATGTCTCGAAATTTATTTTACTGGCATATTTTAATAAAGGCTCCCAATTTTCAGTGAATTGACTGTGCCTTATTTCTTCTCCTTATTTCCATGTTCATAAAAACCCACAACAACAATTCTCTCTTTAAATAGTTCATAGCAGTCTGAACCTTTGCAGTATCCAATGTTTCTAACTCTGCTCTAGTTTTTGTTAGTTCATTAAGTATGTTCTTGGTTCCTAATTGTTTATATTGTTCCGATAGTTTTTTTAATTTTACTTTCTAATTGTTCTTGGAGCTTGTTTTGTTCTTTCTTTATTCTTTTTCTTTTGTTTAGTCATTTAGTCGTGTCCGACTCTTCATGACCCCATAGACCAGAGCACACCAAGCCCTCCTGTCTTCTGCTGCCTCCCAGAGTTGGGTCAAATTCATGCTGGTCGCTTCAATGACACTGTCCAACCATCTCATCCTCTGTCGTCCCCTTCTCCTCCTGCCTTCACACTTTCCCAACATCAGGGTCTTTTCCAGGGAGTCTTCTCTTTTCATGAGATGGCCAAAGTATTGGAGCCTCAGCTTCAGGATCTGTCCTTCCAGTGAGCACTCAGACTTGATTTCCTTTAGAATGGATAGGCTTGTTCTCCTTGCAGTCCAGGGGACTCTCAAGAGCCTCCTCCAGCACCACAGTTCAAAAGCATCAATTCTTCGGCGGTCAGCTTTCTTTATGGTCCAGCTTTCACTTCTGTACATCACTATAGGAAAAACCATAGCTTTGACTAGTCGGACTTTAGTTGGCATGGTGATGTCTCTGCTTTTTAAGATGCTGTTGAGGTTTGCCATCGCTTTCCTTCCATGAAGCAGGCGTCTTTTAATTTCGGGGCTAGAGGTTTCCATAATAAAAATTCTTCTTAGGTAGGCTTTTAGGGAATCCCATAGCAATGCTGATTTTATTTCTGCAGTATCATTTATTTCATAGAAATTTTTAATTTCTTTATTTTTCCAATAATTTCTATATTTAAACATCCAAATTCTAGATTTACTCTTTGCTTCATTGACCAAAGAAAGTTTTAATGGTGCGTGGTCAGAGGCTATCTCTGGGGCAGATTGTATTTTGTTCAGATTTGAGACCAAAGTCTCTGAAATAAGGAAGTGATCAATTCTTGAATAGGTACAATAACTTTTAGAAAAATATGTATATTCTCTCACTTTAGGATTTAAATATCTCCACCCATCAGTTAAACCTGATCTATTAGCTTCCTCATTTTATTACCATCATTTGATACCTTTCTATTTTTTGATGTTGTATTGATTTTGTTTAAAATACAATTTGTGTCTCTGCCTAGGATAATTTCTTCCCAGGCAAATTCTTTTACCTTTCGTAAAAAGCTCTGCATAAAATTTGCTTGACCTATGTTGGGGGCGTAATAAGAACCATTAGTTAATAATTTGTCTTCCAATTTTCCTTTTACTATAACATATCTGCCTTCAGGGTCTCCCATATAATCAGTCACTTCAAATTCTGAATTCTTCATGGAGATTATTGCCACCCCTCTAGCCTTATTTGTTCCATTTGTGATATATTGTTCACCTAACATTGGGTGCTTAATTATCTCTTTCTTGTTCTCATTTTGATGAGTCTCCTGTAACAACAACATACCGTATTTGCCGGTGTATAAGGCGACTGGGCGTATAAGACGACCCCCCAACATTCCCACTCAGAATGTAGAGTTTGTTATATACTTGCTGTATAAGACTACCCCCTCTTCTGCATGCGTGATTCTGCTTTGGCTGCATCATGGGGAGAGTTCCTTTTGCCCCTTTTGGTTCCTTTTCGGAGAGAGCCAGGGTTTGCTGGAAGAAGGAACAGCAGAGAGGCGGCAGCCATTTTGGAGAGGCGGCAGCCATTTTGAGAGGCAGCAGCCATGTGGTCACATCTCAAAATGGCTGCCGCCTCTCTGCTGTTCCCAACAGTCAGCTGTTCGGTGCTAGAGTCAGGCTGTTCCCAGGCTACCAAGGAGGAGCGGGCTCGGTCTACTCGGTCTTACTACCAGTTAAGTGACTTCGCTGGGAGAGGGGGGGTTGCTGGAAGTGCACCCGGCGTACAAGATGACCCCCCCACTTGGAGGCATGTTTTTCAGGGCCAAAAGTCGTCTTGTACGCCAGCAAATACGGTATCTACTCCTAATTTTTGAACACTCTTAATGACTCTATATCTTTTCACTCTACTGCCTTTTTCATTCATGGTTTTAGTGCCAATGTCTTTGGGCAGGGCTATGCTGATTTTTAGCAAATACTCATTTTAGTGGGTAATCAGCAGAGATCCCTGGTTATGCTACAATTCTAGCAGCAAGTCACATTCTTCCAGTTTGTAAGAATATTAAATCATTTTGCAATGAGAATACAGGCTCTGAAACATCAGTGTCTCTGTTATAGGCCTTTTAAAAGTCATCCTGCTTTGGCAGGGGTTGGACTTGATGACTCATAAGGTCCCTTCCAGTTCTGTGATTCTGAGGATTTTTTATTAAAAAGGGATATAAAATTTAAAAAAACAAAGAGAAAGCTAGAGCAGAACCACTTATTGAAATAATATGCCTTTTTGCACTGTGGAAGGTAACATAAAACAAGAAGCTAGCAGAAGAGCCAAGCTACAAATTCTTATGTATGTATTAGGGATGTCCAGAAATGTTCAATACAAATTCTTAGTATTGAACATTTCTGGACATCCATAATACATACTAAAAAAACAACATTACAAATTTGAAAACAAAGACTCATATACTTCTTTAAAAAAGCAAACAGAAATTATGTAACAATAATTAAACCTAAAGGTACAGGTATAGTTACAGTTACCTAATAAACAAATGAATAATTGTTCCTTTATGTCTTTGCTATCTTATATGTGATGAAGAAAAGACCATAATGAGTCTCAACATCTTATTGACTCAGATCAAGCAAGAACATCAGAATCCTAGAATCAATTTACAAGAGGCTCAGATTACAGAAATAGAAAATTGTTAAAAATCCCAACGTGGCTTATGGCTTCTTTGCAGAATTTATAGTCATTGAATGAAATCCTTATTCCATATATAAACTGAAGGGCAGTGGTTGTGAGATCCATTGGCACATGGATGGCAGCATGTAGGGTCACAACACCAGGACTACATGGTGGCAATACTGAACTAGAAGGTTGCTGCCCTCTGTCTCTTTTAACTAAGATTTTTAAATACTTTCCATGTTTGCAAAACAAATACATTCATTCAGAACAAAATATATCACTTGGTTAGGCTGGCTTTGTGACAGGCAAATTTCAGATTCAGTCAGAAGGTGACAAATATGAAGAGATAGCTGCAGCAAAGATACACTGGGACTTGCCATCTCAGATGACCAATGGAATCACTGCATTTCAAGGTTGTATCAGCAAAACTAAAGGAAACTACTGATAAAATAATGTATTTCTGGAACCTGAAGGCTGTTGAATGTTCATATATTGACAATAATTATAAACCACGGTGTTGGAGAGAGTATTAGGGGGAGCTCTCTTGTGTGTGTGATTGAATGGCTTATTGATGCAGATTATTGGGCACTGATATATAGCACTTATACTACTTTGTGGAGCACAACTTCTGTTTTCAGTATTCACTGGAGTAAATGGAAAGCTCCTACACAGAGTTTTTAGTTTTATTGCTTGCAGTGGCTAGGTTGGAAGTTGCTTGAAACTGGAAACATGTAAACTTGTTATGCATTCTTGAATTAACAGTGTGGGAGTCGGCACTGATGAAAAGAATAGTGTAGAGACTTTGATGAACACAACAGAAAAGAAGGGCAAAATTAAGAGGGGTTACCTTTTATTTTACAGTGGTGCCTCGCATTACGACGTTAATTCATTCCAGCGAAATCGCTGTAGAACGAAAATGTCGTAATGCGAAAATAAGAAACCCATTGAAACGCATTAAAACCCGTTTAATGCGTTCCAGTGGGCTAAAAAATTACCGTCCAGCAAAGATCCTCCATAGGGTGGCCATTTTCGGTGGCTGTCTTGTGAGGAATCTGTCCCAGAAAACAGCAGGGAGCCATTTTATTTACCCAGAGGCCATTTTGAAACCGCCGATCAGCTGTAGGAAAATCGTCGTTTTGCGAAGAATCTGTTCCCGAAGCAGGGAACCGATCATCGCAAAGCGAAAAAAGCCTATTCAGACCATCGTTTTGCAATCGCAAAAGTGTCGTAATGCGGTTTTGTCGTAATGCGGAGCAATCGTAAAGCAGGGCGCAACTGTGTATATAAATAATGCTGATCTATTGACTGGGCTTCTAGAGAGCCAAATATAATTGTGGAACAACTTGTACCATGAAATTAAGACAATTGCATTTATTGATAATCCAGGATCTTTGCAAATGTGGCACAAATGAATTCTTGTTAATTATGTCTGCCTGGCAACTGCTGAACCATTATTTGTACTGGAACCCAGTAGCCTGTATGCTCTCCCCATTACCGCTGTCCACCAGACCCCCATGTTACTTGTACTTTATAATTGACATACAAAAGTCTTGTTGTCCCCCATTTAGTGTATAAATCTTCTCTTGCCACTAATAAAATCACTATAAAATATTATGTAGATCTTAGAAGGCACTGAGGTGCAAGCCTGAATATTCTTGCAGTGTAAAAATGTTTTTAGTTTATAATATGTTGTATTATATGTTTTTAGTTTATAATATGTTTCCAAGACTCCTTGGAAAAGACCTTGATGTTAGGAAAGTGTGAAGGCAAGAGGAGAAGGGGACTACAGAGGATGAGATGGTTGGACAGTGTCATCGAAGCAACCAACATGAATTTGACACAACTACGGGAGGCAGTGGAAGATAGGAGGGCCTGGCGTGCTCTGGTCCATGGGGATCACAAACAGTCAGACACGACTAAACAACAACGACGATGTTGTATTTGGCTAGTTCCTCAAGTTTGGAGAAAACGTGATCTTATTCTTGTGTGGCCCACTTTTGCTTCTCAACTGATTGATGGGCATGGGGCCACCAGAGCTGGTATTGGAGAAATGAGGGTTATGGTTTATATAGTTTCCAGACGTCTTTTATAAAACCAAAGCATTCTTTAACCACAAGCAGAATAATTTATTCTTGAGTATGTCCTTACTAGAAAGAAAAACAAGCAAATATTAATCTGAAGTTAGCTGCTTGTTTCAGTTATAGTTAATAAGTCACTAGAAATGACAAGATAGGTAAACAACTGTCCTGTTTCTTATTCCCAATATTTGTTGCAGTAACTATTTCTTTCTTCTAGGAGGGCCATATTAAAGAATTGTGTGGGATCTGTATTTTTTCAGCAGCAGTAGACTTGGACGAGGTGACTTTCACATTTACAGAACTTCTGAAATGTTTAAATATTAGGTATGTTTATTTTAGCTGAGATTTTTACTGTTTAATAGATGTGCAATAGATGACAATAGTAAAAACAAAATATATGTAAATATTGTTGTGGATTTGGTTACTGATTACTGTGAATGGGCCTCTTACTATTGTTTATAGTAATGCTTTAAGACAGCGGTCCCCATCCTTTTTGGACCATGGACCTGCTGAGCCTCTGAGGTAGGTGCCCCCCTGCAGGTGCGTGGAGGTGCATGCGTGCTCTCAGGCGCATGCGCAAAGCGGTGGGGGAGTGCTGGCCCCCCAGCGTGAGCGCTCGCCCACCCGTTCACGCATGCATAAGGGCGCCTGCACGTCCATCCATGCACCCGTCCACATCTTCGCGTGGGCACTCAGGCAGTTGGGCGCATGTGCGAAGCAGTGAGGGAGTGCCCTCCCGCTTGCCAGCACCGGCGTGAGTGCTCCCCACCCCTTTGTGCATGTGCAGGGGCTCCTGCATGCACACCCAGGCACCCGCCCACACCTTCGCTCGGGCACTTGGGTGCATGTGTAAAGTGGTGAGGGAGTGCCCGCCTGCCAGTACCGCCGTGAGAGTTCTCCCACCCATTCACACATGTGCAGGGGGGCCTGCACACCCGCACACCCCTTTGCACAGGCACTTGGGTGCATGCATGAAGCGGTGGGGGAGTGTTCATGCCAGCGCATATGTGCAGAGCAGCTGTGGGGAGGGGAGTGCGTGCAGGAGGTCTGTCTTCACAGCCCAGTATGGCACCGGGCCGTGGACTGGGGGTTGATGACCTCTGCTTTAAGGGATATGAAGTTACTGTATTTTTCTGTGTGTAAGACTATAACTTTGTCTAAAACCTTTAGACTAAAAATTGAGGGTCGTTTTATACAAGGAAGTAAGCTGAGGAGAGAACAAAAACAAGTGGAGGAGAAAGCAGGGTTCAAAGTGATTCTGCAGCGCTTTTATCCCTTTCCCCCTACACTTGCTAAGCCCCACTTATACATGGGGGCATCTAATACACAGAAAAATACGATAGATACTGAGATGATTTTGCTCCTTCCAGGAACCTCCATGTACTGTTGTTCTCTGGATACTTTTGGCAAGTGGCAATCATGTACTGGCCTTTTTTTTTTTTTTGAATGCCCAGAATCTAGAGTGCTCTCCACGGGATTGTATAACTTTGAATTTATTGGAATCACCTGAAAACTATTTCACTTGCTGAGACCTCCAACCTAATAATGATATCGTTTATCTGTCCCCATTATAAAATATCATTTTCTGCCTTCTTTCTTAAACCTATCTTTTCTTCTGAAAAATGTTCAATTTCAGTATTACATTATCAGCTATGTTTAATGGTTGTTAAAAGGCATATGTCAGTGGTTCCCAACCTTTGGTAACCCATGTTTTCTTGGACTTAGGCTCCCAAAACCCTGGCCGGCCAGCCAGCGTTGAAGGCTTCTGGAAATTGCAGTCCAAGAACACTTGGGTTGCCCAAGGTTGGCCCCCACTGTTATATGCAAATAAATCGATGATGCAACACTACACATTGACTAAAACCCTGTTGCATAGTCCCATGTGTACATAAATGATTAGCATATTGCAGCTGATTAACAGTAATTTTGACTGTACGCAATGCAATGAAGTTGCATGCACTCCAAAATCCCTAAAGGAAGCCTTTAATTAGTGGCAGTTTGCTTCTACCGATGCATGTGGAGCTGTGCAACAGCATTTCAGCCGTAACATAAGTATGTAGTGTATATGCATGTGTCCACAATCCTCTGCTTGAAAAGAAATCCTCCTGTGGTGGAGCTCACCCTCCTAGTATATTTAAATAAGATTGCAACTCTAATCAGGAATGGAAATATGTTGCCCTTTAGATTTTTTTGGTTTGCAGTTCCTATTACCCCCTCTTTGGCTGTGTTTTCTAGTCCAGGCAACACATGGAGGGTTAGACATTCTCCGTTTCCAGCTTAAATAATGAAATTATATATTTGAGTTAGAAGTAGTTCAGTTAATTTTTTTTCATGAGGGCTGAGGGATTGTCCTGAATAGGATGGTCTGTGGTATGGGACACTTAAAGGGGAAAGGATGATAATCATTCTTGGTCTGAGATGTCTTCTTGAGCACAGCTATGTAAAGCACGATATTTTCTTTACATAAATATCTCATCCTATCTGTGCCACAGTTCAGCTTGCGCAGGAAGGACCCAAACTGTCACAGGTTTCAAGGGGCTAGCCTCAGGGTGCTGTTCAGTTCGTGAAATCTTTCATTGGAAATAAGAGGGTGGCTTCAGAGATTCCAGTTGTTCCTGAAGCCTCTTGCCTTAAAATATCTTTTCTAGAAGGACTCTCCAAAAATTATGGAAAAGTGGGGGAAAATAGTTGAATAAGGAGTAGGGAGATTCCCAGAGTGGTGTAGTGGATAGATTGACACACTAGGACTCTGGAGAACAGAGTTCGAATCCCCACTTGGCCATGGAAACTCACTGGGATATGAAACTGGCAAAACCACTCCTTATATATTTTATCAATTGAAAACCCTATTAGGGTTGCTATAAGTTGGCTCCTACTTGATTGCACGGAACACACACACACTAGGAGAATAGCTGAAAATTATTGACAGGACTCCTGCTCTTTGGAAAGGACTTGTAAACAGAGAATGATAAAATAATGTTCACATGATCATTAAAATGATCCACTAAAATAAAAATGTTGTAGATTGTCACAGAAAAGTGGTGCCTGGTAAGACTGTTTCATGTGATCTTTGCCGAAATTGAGGTGCCCCCTCATGGCAACCTTCCATACCTCAGATTAAGGGGGCAATTAACATGGGCTTTTGCTGGTGAACCTGTTGAAAATGTTTTCTTTTATGTGTACAATTGAGAGTTTTGTGAGTGAAAATTTAGCACTCAAGATTTGGCCCAAAAACAAACTGGCAGACAGCATAAGTAAGAAAGATGCAATATGTTCAAAATCTCAGTTAACAATTTCACTGTTATGTTCTGCCCCACTGAACCTACTTGAAAGGCAGGCCCATTTATCGTGGATTACAGTGTCCCAATTGTGCAGTTACATGATAGGGATATAATGGAAGTTACCATCTTCCCAACATGGTCTTCCTCCAGATGTTTTGAATTTCAGCTTCCCTCAGCACCAATCAGCATTGTCAGAGGTCATAACTGATACTAGTTGTTGTCCAAACCCACTAAAGGGCCCCAACACAGGAAAAGCTGCCGTAAGTTATGAGTGTGCTTTATTAGGAGAAATATAATCATAAGTACAGTTATAAGCACTGCAGTGCTTAAGCACTATGAAGTGCCTAGCTGTGCCTTTGTTTTGTCTGGATTCAGCTCCAATGTCTTAACTTTAATTCAGTTCACTGCCACGGATAGGCACTGGTCCAGCACACCCACTGAGCTATAGCTTTGGTTGGAATGAAAAAGAGAAATCATTGCATGTCATCTACATATAGATGATATAACCATTGGTTTCAATTATTTATTAAATCTGTATCTAAATCTATATCTTACCTTGACACAACAATCATGAACACATGGGAAATTGCAATCAAAATTTAACAGTAGAACAATTAAAAATGTAAAAATGTAAAAGCTATAAAAAGTGAACTGCTATTATTGAACAGATGGAATCAAGTGCCACAATGAAGAAAAATCCCCCAGTGCCACCATCTGAAGGCAGCCATCCAGTCACAGAAGAGTAACACTCATATAATTTAGACAGTTGCTGTAGAAGGATGCAGTGATATGATAGCTTGAAAGTAGAGATGGGCACAAACCTCTGGTTCATTGGTTCATCTGGTTCAGTACTTCGGGACCATCGCTGTTCCATGGCTTCAACATAGATAAGAAATGAACTGTCATAAGCTTCAGTCTTCTTATCTCTGATTTTCAAATCGTATTTCTTTTTTATATCTGGCTACCTGAAAATAGTTGGCCACAAAAACTGCAGAATTGTGGGTTTTGGGATAAATAGTAATGAATTTTTGCTATATCTATTGAATTACTGTTTGATTTTTCCAGGTGTTAGATTCAAAAAGATTTTTTGTTACTTTTCTTACGTTTCTTTGCAGTGTGTGCACATTTATGTACTTGGTTAAAGAAATGGATGTCAACATGGACACACTTAGTACCAAAGTGGATAGCGCTACCTCACGGCTAAAGAAAAAATATGATGTACTGTTGGCACTCTATCAAAGGTTTGAAAGGTAAAATATTTGTTTTTCATTTGAAGAACTCTCAGAACCGCTGTCCATTATTTTCATGAAATCATGGGAAACAGGTGAGGTGCCAGATGATTGGAGGGGGGCTAATATTGTCCTAATTTTCAAAAGGGGCAAAAAGAGGAACCTAGGAAATCAGACCAATCAGCCTGATGTCAATCCCAAGGAAAATTCTGGAATAAATTATAAAATGGTCACTATGCAGGCACCTAGAAAATAATGCAGTAATAATTAGAAGCCAATACGGATTTCTCAAGAACAAATCCTGCCAGACTAATCTGATCTCATTTTTTGATCAGGTGACCTCCCTGATAGAAGTAGTATATCTTGACTTCAGCAAAGCTTTTGACAAAGTGCCCCATGATATCCTGATGAGCAAGCTAACTAGGTGTGGGCTGGATAGATCAAGTGTGAGGTGGATACACAATTGGCTACAGAATCGTACTCTGAGGGTGATGATTAATGGGTCCTTCTCTAATTGGGAGGAGGTAACAAGTGGGGTAGACCTTTCAACATCACAATAATCCAAGTTTATGCACCAACCATCGATATTGAAGAGGCTGAAATTGACCATTTCTATGAAGACTTACAACACCTTCTAGAACTGACACCAAAGAAAGATGTTCTTGTCATTATAGGGGACTGGAATGCTAAAGCAGGGAGTCAAGAAATAAAAGGAACCATGGGTAAGTTTAGCCTTGGAGTTCAAAATGAAGCAGGGCAAAGGCTAATAGAGTTTTGTCAAGAGAAAAGGCTGGTCATCACAAACACTCTTTTCCAACAAAACAAGAGGCGACTCTACACATGGACATCACCAGATGGGCAATACTAAAATCAGATTGATTATATTCTATGCAGTGAAAGATGGAGAAGCTCTATACAGTCAGCAAAAACAAGACCTGAAGCTGATTGTGGCTCTGATCATCAGCTTCTTAGAGCAAAACTCAAGCTTAAACTGAAGAAAGTAGGAAAAACCACTCAGCTAGTCGGGTATAATCTAAACCAGATCCCTTATGAATACACAGTGGAAGTGAAGAACAGATTGAAGGAACTCAATTTGGTGGACAGAGTGCCTGACGAACTATGGATGGAGGCTTGTAACATTGTACATGAGGCAGCAACAAAAACTATCCCAAAGAAAAGGAAATGCAAGAAAGGAAGCAGAAGACATCAAGAAGAGGTGGCAAGAATACACAGAGGAATTATACCAGAAAGACCTGGCTATCCCGGACAACCCAGATAATGTGGTTGCTGACCTTGAGCCAGACATCGTGGAGAGTGAAGTCAAGTGGGCCTTAGAAAGCTTGTCTAAAAACAAGGCCAGTGGAGGTGATGGCATTCCAGTTGAACTATTTAAAATCAAGATTGGGAAAGGAGTACAACAAGGCTGTATATTGTCTCCCTGCTTATTTAACTTATATGCAGAATACATCATGAGAAAGGCTGTATTGGATGAATCCCAACCCTGATTCATTAAAATTGCCGGAAGAAATATCAGCAACCTCAGATATGCAGATGATACCACTCTGATGGCAGAAAGTGAGGAGGAATTACAGTGAACAACCCTTTAATGAGGTTGAAAGGGGCGAGCACAAAAATGGTCTGAAGCTCAACATGAAAAAAAATAAGATCATGACCACTGGTCCCATCACCTCCTGGCAAACAGAAGGGGAAGATATGGAGGCAGTGGCAGATTTTACCTTCTTGGGCTCCATGATCACTGCAGATGGTGACATATGGCGACAACAGCCACAAAATTAAAAGACACCTGCTTCTTGGGAGGAAAACGATGACAAACCTAGACAGCATCTTAAAAAGCAGAGACATCACCTTACATAGTCAAAGCTATGGTTTTTCCAATAGCAATGTATGGAAGTGAGAGCTGGACCACAAAGAAGGCTGACCGCCAAAGAATTGATGCTTTTGAATTGTGGTGCTGAAGGAGGCTCTTGAAAGTCCCCTGGACTGCAAGGAGATCAAACCTATCCATTCTGAAGGAAATCAACCCTGAGTGCTCACTGGAAGGGAAGATCCTGAAGCTGAGGCTTCAATACTTTGGCCATCTGATGAGAAGAGAAATCTCCCTGTAAAAGACCCTGATGTTGGGAAAGAGTGAAGGAAAGAGGAGAAGGGGATGACAGGGGACAAGATGGTTGGACAATGTCATCGAAGCTACAAGGGGAAACCACTTCTGAGTTATTCTCTACCCGCGAAACTCTGAAAAATGTTGTAAGCCACCCAGAGACCTTTGGGTAGTGGGGGCGGTGTCAGCAATCAGCTCCCCAAGAGGATGCTTGATCGGTCGGACAGAGAGTAATCAGGAGATTGTACACCCTAAAATGTGCTGAGAGAGTCCCATAGCTCAGCTAGGCGTGTCAATCCTCCTTTTTACAAGTCTGCCCTAATAAGAACACCCTTGTACCCTTGAATATTACTGATAGAAAACCATGTGGGCTTTGTAGTCAGTCATCAGACATACTGTGCACCACAGGCAGGACTCATTAAATATGCAAGGCCGAGGCATGCACCATCAGATGACCTAAGACAAGTTTACTGTTCAGGAAACCAATTGATTTTTATAATCATTATTTTATTAAAGAAAAAGTAAGTTCCTTAAAGTAAAAGTCAAGTTATGCAAAAGCAAGAAATTAAATTTTTTGCTGATTAATCGCAAAACTGTAGTGAAGCAAAGAAAACATGAAAAATATATAAGTGTCCAAAAACATTAAAATAATTCAAAAAGTCAAGAAAAATAACAAAAACAGTTCCAATCAGGTAATCCATCAGGAAAAACAAAATAATCCAATTAGGTCAGAAAAAGTCCAGAGTCCTTCATTATCCTGTAAATGAAAAATCCTGTACAAAAGGAAAAATCCTGTAAAAGAAAATATCCCATTGTCCTGGAAATAATCCACGAGAATAGTCCATAGGAATAGTCCATAGAAATAGTCCATGAAAGGAGTCAAGAATATTTCCTGTGTGTGTGTATGAGTAATCCATGCGAGTAGGCCATGAGTGACCTAAAAGTAGTTCATGACTTAAAGGTTGGTCCTGAAAGACATTAGAGTGAGTCACGAGTGACATTGACCATAGGTAAAAGTTCCTTTTTCAAGAGTAACTGGTAAATCCTTATCTGCTCCTTCCCACGATGTCATCCAATCACAATCCGTCGTTAGGCAAACAGTCCTGCGGTACCACCTGACCTTCCTTCTCACGGCTAACAGATGTTATTTGGGTTTCTGTGGTTTTGCCCCGAGTCACAACAAAACCCATCTATCTTATCACAATATTTCTTCTCATGCTTTCAGAAAAGCACTTTCCCAGCTCTCACTAGCAAACACCCTGTCAGCATAGCAAAGATCCTTTATACTGAGAAACAAGATGGAACCTCTCTTGCGCATTTCCTAATTACAAAACCCATGTTCAATACAAGATTTTAATCACATATTCCATCTCATCACAGGTGGCATATAAATAAATAAAACAAACATGAATTTGACTAAACTCTGGGAGGCAGTGGAGGACGGGAGGGCCTGGTGTGCTCTGGTCCATGGGGTCACAAAGAGTTAGACACAACCTAATGACTAAACAACAACAAGTGGGTACCCCAAGTCTCAGTCCTGGGCACAGTGCTCTTCAACATTTGTATTAATTACTTGGATGAGGGAGTGCAGAAAATGCTTCTCAGATTTGCAGATGACACAAAATTGGGTGGAATGGCTGGAAGAAAAAAACAAAATTCAAAATGATCTAGATAGCCATCAGAAGAAGACACTGGACTCAAAAAAACAGAATGAAATTCAGCAGGGATAACTGCAAAGTACTGCACATAGGAAAAAAGAAAGCAAACACACAGTTACAAGTTGGGGGATACCTGGCTTAGCAATACTACAAGCAAGAAGGATCTTCGAATTGTCATAGATTGCAAGCTGAATATAAGAGTGTGATGAGGCTACAAAAAAGGCAAATGATATTTTAGGCTGCATTAACGGAAGTATAGTTTCCAAATCCTGTGAGGTGCTAGTCCCCTTCTATTCAGCACTGGTTAGGCCTCACCTTGAGTGTATTGTGTTCAGTTCTGGACACCACACTTCAAGAAGGATGCTAACAAACTGGAACAAGTTCAGAGGAGGGCAACAAGGATGATCAGGGGCTGGAAACCAAGCCCTATGAGGAAAGACTGAAAGAATTGGGCATGTTTAGGCTTGAGAAAAGAAGACTGAGGTGTGGTATGATAACATTTTTCAAATTTTTGAAAGACTGTCATACAGAGGAGGGGCAGGATCTGTGTTTGTTCATTCCAGAGTGCAGGGCACGCAACAATGGGCTCAAGTTAAAGGAAGCCAGATTTCACTTGAATATCAGGAAAAATCTCCTGTTCATTAAGACAGTAGAACAAATTACCTCGAGAGGTGGTGAGTGGTGCAACACTGGAGGCATTCAAGAAGAACAACCACCTGGCAGATACCCTTTGATTTGTATTCCTGCATCGAGCAGGGGGTTGATGGCCTTATAAGCCCCTTCCAACTTCACTATGATTCTATCGTTATATCTTAAAGTTTTGGATTTTTTTAAAAAAAGTTATTTTTACTATGCTAAAACTTTAAAAACCCTGGTTTGAGAACTGTTTTTCTGTTTTGAACTGCCTTGGGTCCTTTTATGGAGAAAGGTGAGGTAAAATTATTATTTAAAAATTACATGCATGCATGCATGCATGCATGCATACATGCATACATACATACATACATACATACATACATACATACATACATACATACATACATACATACATACATACATACATACATACATACATACAGGCAAAGTCATCTTGTGTCAGAAGATTCCAGCTGCAACCCCAAATCCTAGGGACTAAGTTCCATTGATTTCAGTGGGACTTGCTTCTGATTAAACATATGTACAGTGGAGCCTTGCAAGACGAATGCCTCGTGGGACGAAAAACTTGCAAGACGAATGGTTTTGGCGATGGGGTTGATGACTCGCAAGATGAATGTTCCTATGGCCATGCTTCGCAAGACAAATGTTTTCCATTTTTTGTTCCTGCCTCATTTTTGCTGATTTTTAAATGTTTTCTATGATGTTTAAAAAGTCAGAGTTTTTGATTGAAATTTTTGAAATCATCTGCACAATATGTATGGCTTTAAAGAGCACTTAATAAACAGTTTGTAAACCAAATTTGACTTTGTTCTGACTTTTTTGCCCATAGGAATGCATTAATTGGACTTCAGTGCATTCCTATGGGAAACTGCATTTCACAACACAAATTTTTCGTAAGACATTAACCGCGGATTGAATTAAATTCGTCTTGCGAGGCACCACTGTATGTTTATATTGTGTGGTATTTCTATTTTCACTTTCTTCCATTAACAGTTTCTTGAACTTCGAAATGGATTTATCATAAGGCCATATAACTGCACAAATGTTACAAAACTGTTACAGAAAAAAATATGATTCTGTAAACAGTTGTTGGGCCAATTACTGATGCTATTAGCACAACTGGGACTGGTCACAAGGATGACATAACCCCTTGTTACAGCATTCCCACTGGCTGCTAATCTGTTTCTGTGCACAATTCAAACTGCTGGTTTTAACCTATATTTATTTTATTTATTAGATTTATACCCCGCACCATCTGGCAACCAGGCCACTCTGGGCGGCTAACAACAAGATAGACAGGTATAAGTGCAAAGTACTGCATAAAGCTCTAAAGGATCACATCTCCCTATATGAGCTTGCTCAGGTGTTAAGATAATCAGGAGAGGCCTTTCCCTTGGTCCCGCCACTATCACAGGTGCATTTGGTGGGGATATAGGAGAGGGTCTTATTTGTTGCTGCTTCCAGACTTTGGAACTGTCTCCCACAAGAAGCCAGGCTGGCCCCATCTTTGCTGTCCTTCAGCAAGCAGGTACCTTTCCTTTCCATCAAACGTTCTCTCAGTGACTAGCTACATAAGAAAATAAGAAGAGCCCTGCTGGATCAGGCCAAGGGCCCATCTAGTCCAGCTTCCTGTATCTCACAGTGGTTCCACCAGATGCTCCTGGGAGCACACGAGACAACTAGATACCTGTCTCCTGATACTCCTCCCTGGCATCTGGCGTTTAGAAGTACTTTTAAGGCTGGATATTATATGTCCCCATCATGGCTTGTAACCTCCTTTTCTTTGAGGAATCTGTCCAATCCCCTTTTAAAGGCACATAGGCCACATGCCATCACCAAATCCTGTGGCAAGGAGTTCCACAGACTAACACCCTGGGTAAAGAAATATTTTCTTTTATCTGTTCTCACTCTCCCAACACCCAGTTTGGGTGGATGTCCCCTGGTTCTGTATTGTGTGAGAGGGAAAAGAGCTTCCCTCTATCCACTTTATCCATCTCCTGAATAATTTTATACGTCTCAGGTGCCTTTTCTCTAGGCTAAAGAGCCCCAAAGTAGCCTTTCCTCATAAGGGAGGGGCCCCATCATTTTAGTTGATCTCTTCTACACCTTTTCCAGTTCCACAATGTCTTTTGAGGTGCGGCGACCAGAACTGTACGCAATACTCCAGGTGCGGTCTTATCAGCATTTTGTACAATGGCATTATAATGTTCGCTGTTTTATTTTCAATCCCGCCTACTTGGATAGGTTTGTTATTAGCTGTCTTTTTAAGGAGAAAGGTAGCGTAAAAATAATTTAAACAAATAATGTATCTCATGGTGTTGCTGAGGAGTTTAAGAAGGAAAAACTTCATTTGTTCTGTGTATTTCTTGAAGAGGTGGTGTACAAATGTTTATGTTTACTTTATCAATGTGTACTTGCTACCCATCCCGATACACTATCATGCAAGATCTACTTGGTGCCTCTACTTTTGTGTTTAGAAGCTAGCATTTCCAGTATAGGACCCTCCCATTTAGGTTTAGATCAGTGCCCAGTGTGTTTACAGTGGACCCTCTACTTATGGAATTAATCTGTATTGGAATGGTGGCTGCAGGTCAAAAAGTCTGTAGGTCGAGTCTCCATTGACCTACAATGCATTGAAAACTGATTAATGCTGCAACCGGCCATTTTGTTCCATTTTTGTTTCATTTTGGGTTTTGTTTTTTTGTTTTTTGGTCTGTAGGTCGATTCTCCGGCTGCAAGTGGAATCTAAATTTTGCAGCCAGAGAAGTCTGTAACTCGAAAAGTCTGTAAGTTGAGGGTCCACTGTACAGAGGTTCTAATGGCCATGGTGTGGTGTTTCTAAAGCTAGAGGTGGTGTTTTTATAGCACTTTCTGGATGACATCTTGAGTTGAGTTTTCTTTGCAGTGGGCTTAGGAGCTGTCCATATCTTACTGGGCTGCCACAGCTGTGGATTTATAAGCCAGCTATATACACCAAAGGAGCTAGAGCGGTTGGGAAAATAGATTTGGGTCAGTTTCACACATGCTTGACATAAGATATATGGTCAAACCTAATCACCTTTGCACAACAAATGTATAACATATATCACATTATAGACATCTCATGGCCCTGAGTGGCCAGCAGGTATAATGGCGCCATGTTAAGATACTGTAGACTAGTGGTCCCCAACCTTTTAAACACCAGGACCCGGTTTAGTTGAAGATCGTTCTCCCAAAGACTGGTGAGAATGGTGGCAGTGCGCGTGGGTGCATTAGTCTGTGTGTGCATGTGAGGGTGGGCGTGCAAGGGCATGCCTACGTGTGGGTGGGCTGGAGAGCGCTCACATATGCGCACATTCCTTCAGCCCTCGAAGATCTGTCTCGGCAACTCGGTCGTTCAAAGGCCACGGACCGGTCCCAGTCTGCAGCCCGGGGGTTGGGGACCCCTGCTGTAGAGTGTCAAAACTCTGCCAGTTCCTTTTGGCAAGGTCAGCTTGTAGGCCAGTGGAGTGTGGACTCTTCAAATACTGCTTTGAAAATGTTTATGGAATGGCAGCTGACCATGGTAGTCACCCTGCATGTTTTTGGGTAGAGTATGTCATGTGCAGCAGGTCCTTAGTCTCCCTGAATGTTCTAGTCAGGCCTCTTGATATGGAAACCTCCTACCCACCTTGATAAACAATGATTACATCCTGGATTAATGACCATAGATGTGGATTACACTGAAGGGTTTTGGGTTTTTTTAGGTTTCCCTCTTTCACTGTGTTGGAATGGTTGATCCTTTGGTGGGGAAACATGTTGAGTTAGCTTGTCCTGCCCTGCTGACTCAGTGGGAGAGTGAGGACTGCATTTCCCAAGCCTAAATCTGGTGATAGTTGCTGGATTCTGGATGACCTTGTTGACCTCTCGGATGCACTCCACCATGCGCTGCAGGATCTGCTCGGCCGTCAGGACCTCGTAGTGGTAATCCTCCTCCTGCTCGTGGCCCAGCCCGCCTCCTCCGCCAGAGCCCGGCCCACCTAGGCCGCTGCCTCCCAGCCTGCTGCCGCCGCCACCACCTCCGCCTCCTCCGCTGCCGGGCCCCAGGCCTCCTATCTCGCCGCCCATCAGCCCGTCGTGCTCTCTGCCCACGGGCGGCTCCAGCTCCACCTCGCCCAGGTCCAGGTTGCCGTCGTCCGGGTCATCATCGGGGTCTTAGTCGTCCTCATCCTCCTCGGTGCCGCTGTCCTCGCTGCACTCCTCGTCCTCGTTGAACTCGTAGTCGTAGCCTTCGTCCGAGTCCATGGCGGCGGTGGCGGGAGTCCGAAACGGTGGGGAGGGAGGGAAGGAGGAGGGAGGGAGGTTGGAAGTGGGAGGCCGGCCTCACCAGGCCGCCGGCCTAGGGGGGGTGGAGGGAGGGGGTGGGGGAGCTGGACTCGAAGGCTCCGGCCTGGCCACCTCCCTTGGGCGGCCCCCTCACAAACACCCGCCGCGGTGGCTGCTGCCACTGCTCCCTCAAGTCTAAATCTGACTTCCTGTAATTTGAGCCCATTATTACTGCGATGCACTCTGGGGTGATTGAGAAGAGTTCCTTCCCCTCCTCAGTATGACTGTCTTTCAAGTATTTCAAAAGTGCCATCATATCTCCCCTCAGTCATCTTTCATAAGGCTAAACATGCCCAGTTCTTTCGGTCTTTCCTCATAGGACTTGGTTTCCAGCTCCCTGATCATCCTTGTTGCCCTCCTCTGAACTTGTTCCAGTTTGTTGGCATCCTTCTTAAAATGCAATTTCCAGAACTGGATTCAGTACTCTAGATGAGTAGTTCTCAAACTTGGGTCCCCAGATGGGAGACCCAAACTTGGGACTCCAGAAATCTTGGTCAGCACAGCAAGTGGTGAAGGGGTCTGGGAACTGCAGTCCAAGAACATCTGGGGACCCCTGTTTAAGAAGCACTGCTGTAGAGGAGGCCTAACCAGTGTTGAATAGAGGGGGACTAGAACTGCACAGGATTTGGAGACTATACTTCTGTTAATGCAGCCTAAAATAGCATTGGCGTTTTTTGCAGCCACATTACACTGTTGGCTCATATTCAGCTTGTGATCTATGACAATTCCAAGATCCTTCTCACTTGTAGTATTTTGTAACCATGCATTTGGTTTCTCTCTCCACCCCCCCCCCCCCCAGGTATGGAACTGTACATTCTCCCTATTACATTTCATTGTCTTGTTTTCAGCTCAGTGCTTAAGCCATAGGTCGGGGAACAGGGTTAAATTACCCCAAATGTGGCAAAAGTGAAAATCCTGGGGGTAATGAGCAGAGTGCTACCCCCTCCCTCCCTCCCACCACCACCCTCTGCAGCCAAACCTCAAATTGTAAGCCATCTCTCCTTGTTACTTCCTTGGTTGCAGCAGGGCACTTGTAAATCCTCCGTTAGTTCAGAGATCAGAGATAAGCCTCCTTGATTGGTTGCAGCTGTGGATTAGCCCCAGGCAATCAATCAGTCAATCAGTCAATCAATCAATCAATCTGGGGCTTCTGAATGACTGCTTCCTCCGGAAATGACTGCAAAGAAGCAGCAGGAGGGAAAGAATCAAGGAGCAAGCAAGGGAAGGAGGGAAGAAAGGTGCAAGAGACTGAGTACTTCATCAAGCTTATCTAAATGTATGTAGAAAATGGAGGGAGGAAGTGGAGGGAGGGAGGAGAGGGAGGGAGGGAGGGAGGGTGGATGGATTTGTGTATGTGTGTGAGGGGGAGAGAGAGAGTGAGGGAGAGAGACTGACTCAAAACTATGAAAAAGAACAGGCAAGAAAAAGAGAAACCTTGAATTAAGGTGGGGGGAAGGGTGGCTTTTTAAGGTGCTGTCTAGGTTTATCATTGCTTTCCTTCCAAGAAGCAGGCATCTTTGAATTTCGTGGCTGCTGTCACCCTCTGCAGTGATCATGGAGCCCAAGAAAGTAATATATGTCACTGCCTCCATATCTTCCCCTTCTATTTGTCAGGAGGTGATGGGACCAGTGGCCATGATCTTAGTTGTTTTGATGTTGAGCTTCAGACCGTTTTTTTACACTCCCCTCTTTCACCCTCATTAAGAGGTTCTTTAATTCCTCCTCACTTTCTGCCATGCTTTTGTGTAATCAATGAAGCAGAAGTAGATATTTTTCTGGAACTCTCCGGCTTTCTCCATAATCCAGTGCATGTTAGCAATTTGGTCTCTAATTCTTCTGCCCCTTCAAAATCCAGCTTGTACTTGTGGGCGTTCTTGGTCCACATACTGCTGAAGCCCAATTTGTAGGATTTTGAGCATAACCTTGCTAGCGTGTGAAATGAGTGCCATTGTTCGGTAGTTGGAGCATTCTTTGGCACTGCCCTTCTTTGGGATTGGGATGTAGACTGATCTTTTCCAGTCCTCTGGCTACTGCTGAGTTTTCCATTGATGATGATAAAAAAGCATACTGGTCCTTTGATATTGGGCCGTGGCACCAGGGTGGGTGACATGGCCTTTAGCCTGGTTTGTTCCTTTTTGCACACCACACATAGAATGATTAAAGTGGTAGAGAAAGCCCCCTCCCCAATTCTGCATTAGCTGTCTCTAGCAAGCATGTCATTCCTAGCACCACTCTGGTAGCTACTGATGATGATTAAATCCTCTGTGAGCTAGCAAAAATTTAATGCAACTTGCTAGGAACGTTGGACACCTTACTACTCCCTATACCACACCATGGCTGGAATGCAATGTGCTCCAGCAAAAATAGTGCACATCTTTATCAAATTTGGTGCATCCTGCTAGTTCGGTACACAACCTGTGTAGACTCAATAATATTTTTAATTCAAATAATGTATGATTTCCTTCCTTTCGAATCAAGGGGATAATGTCGGTGTATATAAATTTTTGTGGGGGTAAAAGGTAAAAAAGTTCCCTGACCCCTGGCTTAAGCTTATCAAGATCTTGAATTTTGTTCTGTCGTCCAAGACATTCACTATTCAACCTAATTTTGTGTCATCAACAAAGTTGATAACTATTCCCTGCACACCCTCCTCAAAGTCATTAATACAAATCTTGAAGATCACTGAGCGCCGGACTGAGCCTTGTGGTACTCCTCTTGTTACCTCTTCCCAGTTTGAGAAGAAGCCATTGATAAGCACTCTTTCAGTATGATTCTGTAACTAACTGTGTATCCACCTGAGAGTTATATCCAGACCACACCTAGTTAGTTTTCTAATCAGAATATTATGGGGCACTTTGCTAAAGACAAGATACGTTAAGTCTACAGCATTCCCAAATGAGAGCAGATTAGTCTGGTGAGATATGTTTTTGACAAATCCATGTTGGCTTTTAGTTACTACTGCATTGTTTCAAGTTGCTTTCAGACTGACTGCTTTATAATTTGCTCCAGTATTTTCCCTGGGATTGATGTCAGGCGGACTAGTCTATAGTTCCCTGGTCCCTCTTTTGTGCCCTCTTTCAAAGATAGAGACAATGTTAGCCCTCCTCCAACCATCTGGCACTTCACCCATTCTCCATGATTTCAAGAAAATAATAAGCAGTGGTTCTAAAAGGTCTTCAGCCAGGTCTTCAATATCCTTGGATGCCATTCGTCCGGCCTGAGGATTTAAACTCATTTAAAGTAATAAGGTATTCCTTGACTAATTGTTTATCAATCTGAAGGTCCTTATCTCCATCCTTTGTACTTCATTTTTGCCTGGTGGTCATAGACGGTCTTGGGTAAAGACTGAGCTAAAGTAGGAATCAAGTACTTCTGCCTTTTCTTTGTCATCTGTTATCATTTTTCCATCCCCATTGAATAGCCAAGCCACTGTTTTTTCTGTCTTTTGCTATGCACATACCTGAAGAATGCTTTGTTGTTGTTGCTTGCTCTTGCTAACCTTGGCTCATTCTCAGCTTTTGCCTTCCTAACGCCATCCCTGCAGTACTTTGCTACTCTCATCAGTCGAAAGACACAAAACAGTACCAAGCGGCTCCCACCCCCTTGGTGAGGAGGGTGTTGACCCCATACAGCCCTGTCCTCTCAGCCAGGCTGCAGGAACCAAAGGCAGGGGCCGCTTGTGTGGGGTAGCCTGCTTCCCTCCTCCCTCTCAGACCTTTGGTACTGAAGAGAATAAGAAGGGGTTGGGACCAGTGAAGTTCCTGACATTGCAACAGCCATCTCAGTCTACTGGCCCCATGTCTCCCCATTTCCGATTGTGAAACACCTCTAAACCCACCTGGTAATCCACTTTCTGCCGCCCCTTCAAGAATCCCAACACAAGACTCACTAGCTTCGCTTTGAGCTAGAGTGACCCAGGTGTTCTTGGACTACAACTTCAAGAAACTCTACCCAGCATAGCTGGTAGTGAAGCCTTCTGGGAATTGCAGTCCAAGAACACCTGGGTTATCCAAGATTGGTAACCACTGCCCTCAGTTAAAGATTGACAGGGCAGCTACAATTCTGACACATAGCCACAGAATGGAAAAGCAGCCCAGCCAGTCCCATCCCACAGTGTTGATCAAATGATTGTGGATGTTTGTCAAGGATATTTGCACATTTTGTCCGAATGCCAATCCATAATGTATGTATGTATGCCACCTCCCTCTGCTTCCCTAAGCCTTTTTCTGTCATCATGCAATTTTTTTTCATGTATCCTCAAATGTCCTGGTTCATACCCCTTCGGGCACACATATCCCAGGATGGGAACCAGTGCTTTTAGAGCTACCAACATTTAAAAACCAGTTAGTACATTGATCAGTGACATGTTATTTTTGTTTTTAGGACTTGTGAACTTATCTTTGATGACCAGCCTACTGATCAGTAAGTTTATTTCTTAATAAAAGAACAAAAACGGGTAAGAAGTGTGTGTAAGTTCACAGCAGCATGGCAAGAGGAAAAGCAGATATGTTTTATGTTCCTTGCAGCAAACTTACATATTGTTTTAAAACAAGGCATGAAAAGCGTTTTTCCCCAGGCAAGGGAAAACTTTGGCTTATGTCAGTGCTGTATGAGAGAGTGGTGTAACCACACTCTGCTTTAGGGGCTGGTCATGCCTACTGCTGACATGAACCTTATGGGAGGCAGTTTGACTCCTGTGATTTTAAAAAAAAAGGCTTATACAACAAAAAGCACTTTGGTCTATGATCCTAAACCCATTGGGATTTGTCCTGTAATACAGATGTCCAGATAACTGAAATTAAGGTTTTTGATATGTATTTATTTATATTTATTTATTTATTTTATTTATATCCCGCCTATTTAGTCAGCTCAGGACCACTCTAGGCGGCCTCTAGGTATAGACTTCGCAGTTTCAGGACATAGTAAAGGCAGGTAATGCAGAGCCTTTTGAATTTTGGCGGATGCATTAAGAAGCATAGCTATAGATACAGTGGTGCCTCGCTTAGCGATCGCTCCGTTTTACGGCGGAATCGCTTTGCGATGCTGTTTTTGCGATCGCAAAAGCGATCGCTTTGCGATGGCCCCTATGGGGAAAATTCGCTTTGCGATGATCGCGCAGAAGTGATCATCGCAAAGCCCCCATTTTCGCACAGCTTATCAGCGGTTCCAAAATGGCCGCTGGAAAAACAAAATGGCGACCGCTGTTTTGCCTCGCTTTAGAGGCACCCAAAATGGCCACCGCAATGGAGGATCTTCGCATAAGGTTAGTTTTTAAGCCCATAGGAACGCATTAAACACATTTTAATGCGTTTCTATGGGCTTTTAAAAATCGCTTAGCGACAAAATCCCTTAGCGACGTTTTTCCTGGAATGGATTAACGTCGCTAAGCGAGGCACCACTGTAAATGCGTGTGGCACAAGACCAGATAGTTTGTTACAGGAACTGCAAGATTTTCCTCCAGAACACAGAGTTCTAACTCCTGTCCTCTGAAGATGCTGGCCACAGAGACTGGTGAAACGTTAGGAAGAAAAAACCCCAGAGCATGGCCAAACAGCCCGAAAAACCTACAACAACCATCAGATCCTGGCTGTGAAAACCTTCAAGAATACATATTCCTTCTAGCTTAGATTGGTCTGCATTGATTACTGATCTGACTCCTAATTCATTCATGTTGCTTTCTCCTTTGGGGGACAGGTTTACGTTTCATCTATACAAAGTACTTAAAAGCACAGCAATAATTTTATCTTCATTTAGGCAATCAGTAATATTTATTTTATCTATTTATTGAATTTGTACCTGGACCATCTGGCAACCAGGCCACTCTGGGTAGCTAACAACAGTATAAACAGCAATATTAAAACATGATAAAAATAACTAAATTAATACAAACCAAATAGGGTAAATTAAAAAAGACTGCAATAAAGGTGGTAAAAAGTGATGGAGAGGATGACAAAAAGGATGGTAAAAGGGATGCCAAGATTTTAATGCTCTAGGAAAGCCTGATGGAAGAGCTACATCTTCAATGCTCGTTTTAAACCCATCTAGAGAGGGTGCTAGGCGGATCTCAATGGGCAGGTTGTTCCATAGGTGGGGGGGGGGGCGACCACCGAAAAGGCCCAGTTTCTTTTTCTTTCCCTCTGGGCCTCCTTTGGGGTCAAGGTCCTCAACCGCCCTGCCTGTGAGGAATAGGTATTATGGACATTCCTCACAGGGAGCTGGCATTCTGATATATAACTACATTTTCATATTAAAACTTACTGCCATAGAAGAAATTGAACCACTAGTATTATCTTTGTCAGGATATGTTTACAATGGTTTTAAAGGAGCAAATGCCGAAATTTTACTATTGCATTTTAATTTTCCATTTGTAGAACATGTGTGGACCTAACACCCCCATTAGTTCTAAAGCTATGCTGGACCATGTTTCTTTTGGCAAAAGGTTAGTAGTAAAGGGTGGTATGCTTAAGTTGTAGCCACTTCATTCAAAACAATATTCATAGGCTGCATCATTTGTGTGTTTTCAATTTCAAATACCTCAGATATTAAATACACCCTGGAACTAGAATCTTTATTAATATCTTGGAATCAGAGGGGATATTCACCTGTTATTTCTTATTAAGGAAAAAGAGTGAGTGATAGTTACTAACCACTTAGCCACCTTACCCTGATTGTCTTGGTGTGGGTGAAATACAGGAAGGCCAAATGTTCTGATAGCTTGGGGAATCTTCCTGTCCAGCACACTTCCCAAAACCATAGCCTCAATTTGATTAAGCAGTCCTTCCAGGGAGTCAGCAAAAATCCTCAAGGTTAAGCAGTTTGATTCTTGACACCAACCCTGCAAAGTAGGAATACCAACATAATACACAGGCTTCTGGTAAGTAGTCAAAGCAAGACCTGGTTTAAAGTACCACAAACGCTCTTAATCTAAGAGAATGAGCAACTGTGAAAATTTTATATTTTATTAAAGGTGGTAAAAGTCAAAAAGAGCAAAACTGCAGAAATGGTTTCTACAGTCACAGAAACAGGAGAAAAAAAGCAATTGAAAGGTCAAAGCAAGAACAATTACAGCGCAAACCCACAAGAAAACTAGCTGACCTGTTTTAATATTTAAGCCCTAGCACACTCTCAGAGTATAAATAAAATTTGTGTCTAATAGTAGGGTAGCAAATGAGCATGGCATTCTCCTAAGAAATAACTAAGCCGAATCAAGTAATTTCTATCACCATTTTAATACCCAAATTTCCAAGTTCCAGAAGATCTGCCAATCAGGAGTCAAGTTCCCCCAGACTTTCACAAAGAGAATAATTCCCTCTCTCCTCACTCAGATGAAGCCAGCTAATTCGTTCAGTACCAAGGAGTGAGCTCAGCTCCTAAAACTCTTTTTCATTGTGATAAGCCATATGTTTCTGCCTTCCAAATACCTGTGGGCATTATCCCCCTTCTCTCTGTCAGCTGGTCTCAGGCACTGATTACAAAGCAAGATTTTTCAGAAGAGCATTAGAGTCCATGATCCCTCATTTTCCAAATCTCTTGACATACTGTAAGGATTTCTGCAGCAATTTAGCAGAAAGAAAGAAGAAAATATTACATATTTGTACAACTGAAATGTTTTGAATAATAATATTTCTTTATTTCTGAGAAACTCTGTTTTCCCTTGGTTATACCTCACACTTGCTAAGCTAAAACATTTGTTTCCAAGATAAATCTAATGATGTTTATATACCCAGAGGGAGCAATTTAAGTGGAATGGATGAGAGCTTAGTGTGAGTATAGCCCAAAAACCAATGAGTGCTGTGCCATGAATGCTACACAGTGAATGCTACTGGCGATAGTGTAAGCAGCTTTCTTCATTTTGTGAGGGGATATGTTGCATAGACAGTCACACAGCCAATGCATAAGTGTGCATGTGAGGGGCACTTAACAAAATGGAGAAAACACTGCTTGCATGATTGCCATTTTCTACATGGTAAATCCAATAGTGTACCGCCCCTGTTGGTTACAAGGTGAGAATGTTTGAACATATAGCATAACAAGTAGCATTTTACTTCAAAGTCTCATTGATTATACAATTTACTGACTACTAAACATTTGTAATACTGCAATCTTCATTCTGTAAAAGGTTAAACCTGTGAAGAATGATTGATTTGCTTTCAATGTAATTTGCCAAGAAGTCTTAAGATATTAAATGTTTTTTAGCAAAACTTTCTTAAAGAATGAAATATAAATGTCTTCCCTATTATATGAAGAGTTATTCAGCCAAAAAAATAATTTCTTATTTAATGCTTTCAGGAAAAATTCTGCAGATGGAAGACGATTTGGTTATCTCCTTCCAGTTGCTATTATGTGTTCTTGACTATTTTATCATACAGTTGCCTCCTCCAGTACTTAAGGAACCATACAGTAAGGATCTAACATTTTAAAAAATAATGTGATTGTGTAGAAAAGTTGTGTAGATTCATCATAGTATAATTAAACATTTCTTATTCCTCCCCAATTCTGCAAAGTTCCAAAGCTCTTTCTACCTGGGGAAGACTTTGGAGGCCTTGATTCGGAGTTGGGCGGGAGGTCTTTAATGTCTAAAAATTGCTGATGCCATTCAGGTTCATTTCGCTGAGAGAGTTTGAGCCAATAAATCTAACTGTACTCTAGATAAGTTTGTATTTTCTGTCCTGCATTTCTCAAAGTGTTTTTATTTATTTATTTATTTATTTATTTATTTATTTATTCATTCATTCATTCATTCATTCATTCATTCATTCATTCATTCATTCATTTATTTAACCCACTCTACCCAAAGGTCTCTGGGTGGTTTACAACAATTAAAATACAATAAAAAGATAAAACAATTAAAATACAATTAAAATAGATACTCTAAAATTGCCACCAGGACGCACAGTTGATATTATTTCAATTAAAAGCCTTCTGGAACAGGACGGTTTTAACCTGGTGCCGAAATGTCATCAGCATCAGCGCCAGACAAATCTCAGTCAGGAGGGCATTCCATAGTCTGGGGGCAGCTGCCAAAAAGGCCCTTTGTCTACAAGCCATCCCTCTTACCTCCTTGAGGGACGGCTCTTTTAAAAGGGCCCCCTGGCTAGATCTTAACTGCCAGGTAGGTTTATATGGAAGGAGGCAGTCCTTCAGGTATCCAGGGCCCAAGCCATTTAGGGCTTTATATGTCAAAACAAGCACTTTGAATTGGGCCCGGGAAGCAACTGGTAACCAATGTAATTTAATCAGAATCAGCTTGATATGTCCCCTAGCAGCCCCACCACTCACCAGCTGTGCAGCTCGATTCTGGACCAGTTGCATCACCGGACCATCTTCAAAGGCAGCCCCACGTAGAGCGCTTTTCAATCATCTATACGAGATGTTACCAGTGCGTGTGTAACTGTCATGAGACTCCGCTCATCCAGGTAGGGCTGTAGCTGGTACAATTTCTGCAGCTGAAGGAAGGCGCCCCTGGCCACTGAGTCCACCTGGGCTTCCAGAGTTAGACTGGGGTCCGGGAGCACCCCCAGGTTGCAGACCCTGCCCCTTAGGGGGAGTGTAACCCCATTCAGGGCAGGGGAAATGGCCCTCCAACCTGTCTGGTGAAGCACCTAATAACAGCACTCTGGATTAATTTCCATTTTACTGAAAATCATGTTAACTTTTTGGACTCCCAGAATCCCATAGCCAACATGCATACTTTATAACAGCGGTCCCCAACCTTTTTGGGACCGCGGACCGGCTGAGCCTTTGAGGAAGGCAGGGTACCCCTCCTCGCTTGCGCACACTCGGGTGCATGCACGAACCGGTGGGGGAGCACGCACACGCCCGCTGGCATGATCGCTCCCTCACCCCTTCATGCATGTGCAGGAGCGCCTGCATGCCCACCCACCCCTTTGCGCGGGCACTAGAGCGCATGCATGCGCAAAGCAGCTGTGGGGAAGGGAATGCGTGCAGGTTGGGGGTGGGGCAGGAGGTCTGTTTCTGTGGCCCGGTCCAGCTCAGGGCACAGACTGGCATCGGGCCAGTCGACCTCTGCTTTATAAGATTCTGGGAGTTATAGGACCAAAAATAAAAAAGTTTCCAATCTGTAAATTTAAAGAGTCTTTAAAGAGAACTTGAAAAGGCTCCTAAATTGACATAACTTTAATTGAGTTGCTTTTACTGTGCAAGAATGACTGCATAGGGTTGCTGCATAGATAAAACATGCAACCTTGAATACTATTTGTATTGGGAAAGTCACAGCAGCATTTTATTGTTATTGAATAATGTTTTTACTGCCCTTGTCTATTTTTAAGCACTTGAAAATGACAAGATTGATTCTCTCTCCACACAAGACCTTTGTCCATTTCTCCTATATGTCTCCTATATGTCTCTGAAATCTACATCACAAATTGGAGGCTGAAGTGGAAAGTAACTATCCAATACTGAAAGTGTTGATACAGTAGTATTTTCTCTTACAGCAAAAAAGGATTATGTGGAAAAAATACTTTTACTGTGCTAGCCGTATTTATGGAAGCTTGGGTGTATGTTAGGATTTGGGTTTAAAAATGACTGGTTATCCAATTGATGATGTACTGCAGCTCCCATCATCCCTGCCTATTTGTCAAGATGGCTGGGGTTGTTTGGATCTGAGATTCCAATAGTATCTGTACATTCATCGTTTCCCTACCTTGATTTAAGGCATCCCAGAGGGATAAAGGGTTCTTCTTCATGGTCTCTGTGAATGCACACTAATGGGTTAATCCGCGCTTGTGTGGAAGAGCCTCAGAACTTTCTAGCTTGAGCACATGGTGCCGAGACCTCTCCCATGCCGGCTATAACTCTGCCCCCAGCATCGAGTGCCTCAATTCCTTTCGACTGCCGCTGCAGCAGCTTCGTTAAGAACTTCGTGTTTGAATACTAAAATGAAAACTTACCTTCCCCTTCTCTTTGACCTCCCTGGCTTGTTTCTGGATCATTGACCTTTCTTCAGTGATTGTGAGTGACCTGCAATAAGAAAACAAACAGATAATTGTAAATTAGCGTTAATTAGAGGTTTATGGCCTCTCCAGGCCTCTTCAAGAGGTGCGAGGTCTGTTCAAACAAGATTCCTCTTTCTGACGAGCATCCCCGTTGTTTATTCTGCCTGGGGGAGGAACACCAACCAGCGTTGTGTACCTTTTGTAAAAACTTTACAAAGCTGGCTTTGAAGCTGCACTTACAACGCCTGAAGTCTTTTCTCTGGGAAAAGTCTCTTTTGCCTTCCCAAGGGCTGGTGATGGATTCGCCCAAGGCTTCCCAGCCTTCTCCAGCAACTTCGCCTGAGGCGGGAAAGGGGGAAAGCCACTTCCAAAACTAAGACCACCCTCAGGCTTGAGGGCAGCGGCAGCAGCATCCACCGCTTTGCAATCTTCATCTCCAGGCTCAAAGAAGAAGAGAAAGGTGTCTAAGGCTGCAAAGGCTGCAGAGAGTTTGGCACCAAGGCCGGAGGTATCCCAGCAACATACGGTAGCCCTAGCTTTGCCCTTGGGAGAAAAAGAGGGGCCCCTGCAGCTCCCACCGCCATCCCCATCTGTCAGTGATATTCTTGACCTCTTTGGAGTTTGTTGAACTGGCGCAGAACAGCCCTCATTCATCAATGGGCTCATTCACACAGCAGCCTGCGACTTCACCGCAGCTGCTGACCCCGGCGGAGGCTCCTAAGAAAAGGACCCATAAGACCTGACACCTGGAGCTGACCAAGTGGAGGTTTTCCTGCTTGTTGAGGCCACTGGCATTACGTTGACTACCCGGGGTCGTATCAGGCAGACGAGTTCAAGCTGGACCCATCCTTTTCTCCAGCACCCTATCATACCAACCCATATTTTCGGTATCGGCGCTATGAGCCCTATCCACAACCCTTTCTGCCACTGCTTCCTCCACATTATATACTTGGTGTTGCTTTGAGCCACAAGCCGAGGAAGGCTATATTCCTCCTTCTCCATCTCGGAAAAGAGGTGCTCCCTCGGGCTCGGCCACTGCAGTGGGGGCAAAGTGTCCTCATGTAACATCGGACCCGCAGTTAGCCCGATCAACATGCTTCATCCCTGCGGCTGACCTTGAGGCTGATCTCAATTGAGCTCACGCCGAGGAAGGCTTCTCTCCAAATCAACAGGAAGACTTGCCTTATTCTGACTCGGATTCACATTGATCAGTGGGGGAGGAAGAATCTCCAACCAATCTTCCTACACCAATATCGGATGTCACAGACAGTCATCCTCCATTGCCATCAGAGGATTATTCTTCGTATTCCCAACTGATTCATAGGATTGCGAAGTTCCTTGAACTTGAAGTTGAGATACCTGCATCAAAAAGGACAGATAAGGTATTTGAAGACATTGCACCTGTTCGTCTTGGTTTCACCCCTTCCTTTTTTGATCTAATGAAGGATGCTTGGGCTAAGCCCTCTACTTCTTATCAGATTCCAAGGAGGATCGAAAAATTATATAAGCTTTATGGGACTGAGGCCAATTGCCTCTTGAAGCACCCTCTTCTGAACTCGTTTGCGATAGACAGCACATAGAACAGAGCTCAGAATCGTTGAGTCACTTCTCTTCCAATAAGGAAGATCATAAACTGGACATTTTTGGCCGATGAATTTATTCTCTGGCCTCCCTTGTCCTTCATGTAGCCAATTATTCTGCAGCCATGGGTGCTTATCATCGCACTGCCCATTTTGCAGGCGGCTCCTGAGAAGGTTCGTAGCCAGGGCCTCTCATATCACCAGGAGGCCATGGGGCTTGCACGGCACGAGTGCATTGCTGCCCATCATGCCTTGGAAGCAGCTTCCAAACAATTGGCCACTGCCATCTCTTTGCGGCAACATGCTTGGCTAAGATCTGCCAACATATCAGAAGATGCCAGGGTACGGATTGAGGACCTGACGTTTGATGGAGTAGGAGTTTTTGATCAGAGAACTGTTGATATTCTTGATAACCTGCTCAAGCTCCAGAAGACGGCAGGATTGTTTGCGGCGCAACAACCTTGCTTGAGGGGTACCTAGAGGTGCTCTTACCAGATCTTGAGAATATTGTATATTAAGAAAGTGAATTTTGTTGTATGTGTATATACTTACAATGACAATAAATTATTATTATTATTATTATTATTATTATTATTATTATTATTATTATTATTATTATTATTATTATTATTATTATTATTATTATTATTATTATTATTATGATAGCCATATTATATACTAAAATACGTACATGAATGGTTTGAATGTTTGAAAGATGTCTGGAATTTGGGGGGACAACTGGGAAGAAACTGAGGTGTAAAAATCAAATAATTGTAAGCAAATCATGTAACACGATGTTTAACAAGCACAAATCAAATGTAGATAGAGTGAAAAACTAATAATTTTTTTTAAAAAAAGAGAGAGGTGGTAACAGTGGAGGCCAGGGGAGCCCACTTGCAGCCTTCTAGATGTTGTTGGGTTGCAACTCCCATTAACCATGAGAGGTGATGAGAATAACATCTGGAGGGCTGTACCAGCATCTGTCTTTTGAAAAGGAATCTAGACATAAAGGATAAAAGTGTCTTGAGGGGAAAAAATCTTCTGAGGATTCTGCATTGTACAAGTCACATCTTAATACAGTGGTGCCTCGCTTAACGAGCGCCCCATTTAACGATGAATCCGCATAGCGATGGAGTTTTTGCGATCACAAAAGCAATCGCATTGCGATGTTTTAAATGGGGGGAAATCGCTTTGTGATGATCGTGGGGAAGCGCTTCCCCACGATCATCCCAAAGGCCCCCCTGAAAGAGAGCCCCGAAGCACAGCTGATGGGCAGGTGTTTGCAAAGATCGTGGGAAGCCAGCTTCGCAAACCCCCACCAACTTCGGCACTCTCTCTCTCTCTCTCTCTCCCCTCGCAAGTCCAGCCTGGACAGGGAGACTCAGTCACCCTGGCCGTGGCGGTGCGGTGCCTCAGTCTCCCTGCCCAGGCTGGACCTGCAAGGAGAGAGAGAGAGAGAGAGAGAGAGAGCGGGGTTTGCGAAGCTGGCTTCCCTCCGATCTTTGCAAACACCCACCCATCAGCTGTGCTTCGGGCTGGCTCTCTCTCCCCTGGGGAAAGAAAGCCAGCCTGAAGCACAGCTGATGGGCGGGGGGTTTGCAAAGATCGTGGGGAAGCCAGCTTTGCAAAACCCCGCTGACTTCGGCGTGCACTCTCTCTCTCCTCCCCCTCGCAACTCCAGCCTGGGCAGGGAGACTCAGTCACCCTGGACCTGGCGGTGCGGTGCCTCAGTCTCCCTGCCCAGGCTGGACCTGCAAGGGGTGGAGAGAGAGAGAGAGAGAGAGCGCCGAAGCACAGCTGATTGGCGGTTCCAAAATGGCCGCCCGCTGTGTTGCCTCGCTTTAGAGGCACCGAAAATGGTGGCGGGATGGAGGATTTTCGCTTAAAGGTGAGTTTTTTCCCCATAGGAATGCATTAAACGTGTTTTAATGCGTTCCTATGGGGTTTTTTGCCCCGCATAGCGACGAATCTGTATAGCGACAATTTTTTCGGAACGGATTATTGTTGCTATGCGGGGTACCATTGTATTGATATTTAATCATTTCCTTTCCAAATTGCTAAACAAATCATTGCTTTTCCTTTTGTGTGCTTAAAATTCTGCTTCTTAAATTTTAGATTTTGTTTTTAGGTGATGTTGTATAATGGGCAAATTGTTTTACTTTCTTATCAGAATCTCTGAATGTGGGATCTGGTGATGGGTCAGTTCGAACATGTAGACGAGGTCAGAACAGGAACATACATACAACAAAAGCAGATGCAGAGATAAAAGTTATTGAAGAACTTTGTAAAGAACACGATTGTAATTTGGATGAGGTAAGATCAATTTTGGGCTTTTAAAATATTTTTCTCATTTTTTTGAAATATTGTTGATTGTCTTTTAACCGTAAAATCCCACGAGAGCTTTGTCTATAGGATGTCCTTGGATCCTTGCCCTCATGTCTTTTCCACTTTATTGCCAATAGTGTTCAGTCCCTCTTCTGCTGGAGGGACTTTCTTTGTCCCAGTGAAGCTATCACATTCTGCTTGGTGTAGCTGTAAGTTTCCGGGGATATTTTTTGCAGCAGTGAGTATGCTTAGATGGATTGCTCATCTCATCCTCTCTAAAAGCCAGGAATAAGCATGCTAGCTTTGAATATACAGTGGTGCCTCGCTTAACGAATGCTCCAGCGATGGCCCCTATGGCGATTTTTCGCTTTGCGATATTCGCTAAGCGATTCACTTAGCAAATATCGCATAACGAAGCAGGGGAGAACAGCTGATCGGCGGTTCCAAAATGGCCACCGGAAGGTCCGCGCCACATTTTCGCGCCCTGCCCTCGCTTACCGAGGGCGCGAAAATGGCGGCGCTATGGCAGAACCTCGCATAGCGGTGAGTTTTCAAGCCATAGGAACGCATTGAATGAAGTTCAATGCGTTTCTATGGCTTTTTTATTTCTGCACAGCGATGTTTCGCTATAGCGAAGGTTAATCTGGAACGGATTAACCTCGCTATGCGAGGCACCACTGTACTTCCTATTCAAGGAGAAAACCTCTTTCAGATTCCTTCCTTCCTAATTCTGAGGCAGGTTCCTTAAAATATTCATTGATATTTTCCTTTCTTCAAGAAAAGGAAAGCAATCATTTGTTTTAATGAAAGGCAGTGCAGTGGTAGCAGTGCAACTACCCTGTTTTCCTGAAAATATGACCTAACCTGAAAATAAGCCCTAGTATGGTTTTTCACGATGTTCGTAATATAAGCCCTACCCTAAAAATAAGCCCCAGTTAAGTGAAACCCTGGCCTCCACTGTTGTGCAGCAACCAGAAGAAGATGACATGACTGTATTTGAATAAATGTAGACTATTGTGCATGAAAAAAATAAAACATCCCATGAAAATAAGCCTGAATGTGTTTTTTGGAGCAAAAATTGATATAAGACCCTGTCTTATTTTCGGGGAAACACAGTATAATGCTTAGTTTCCTGTGAAATCAAAACAGCCCATGGTCAGCTCTCACAGCACAGTAGCAAGAAAGCCCAGAGGAGGAAGACAGGCCAGAGGACAAGTGTTCTAGAGGTTAAATTCACCTATGTGGGTAACTCCCATATTTGTGCAGGCAGACAGCTGTTCTAGGAACAAAGTCCTTCCAAGTGGATGTAGCTTCCTACTTGACATGGGACTCTCTTGTTTTCCCTTGCCTGGCCAGAAAAAAGTTTCTTGCACCAAATGGGGCACAGAAATAATTTGAGGCATCAACCAGATGATAGATGTTATATTCCTAGTTACTGTTTCTAAGTCATAATTTTTAGTTTCATGGTTCTGAACCTACTACTGTATTTGTCAGGGACAGCTCCTTGTTTTGTCTATTCTGTAGTGACCCCTTCTGAAACCAGATGTAGGTTGCTTATCCACTTAGGAGGATGTGTAATCTATGTACAGTGGTGCCTCACTTAACGACGATAATCCGTTCCAGGAAAAACATCGTAAAGGGAAAAAAACCCATTGAAACGCATTGAAACCTGTTCAATGCGTTCCAGTGGGGTAAAAACTCACAGTCCAAGGAAGATCCTCCATACGGCAGCCATTTTTGCTGCCTGTATAGCGAGGAATCTGTCCCTAAACACAGCGGGGTGCCATTTTAATTACCCGGTGGCCATTTTGAAACTGCCGATCAGCTGTTAGAAAAATGTCATTTTGCGAAGAATCAGTTCTCGAAGCAGGGAACTAATCGCAAAGCGAAATTCCCCCATTTAGACCAACGTTTTGCAATCGCAGTTGCGATCGCAAAAAGATTGTCGTTAAGTGGATTCGTCGTAATGCGGGGCAATCGTATTGATGACGCTTGACGATGACTCCACTTGACGATAAAATCGCTTGATGATGAGTTTTTTGCGATCACTATTGCGATCGCAAAATGATGGTTCCTATGGGTTTTTTTTTCGCTTTAGGTTGATTAGCCGCCTAGAGTGGTCATAACAACCAGATAGGCGGGATATAAATAGAATAAATAAATAAAATAAAATTAGGTCCCTGCTTCGCGAACCGTTTGTTTGCAAAACAATGTTTTTTCCGGCTCCGCAAAATGGCTTCCCTCCCTTCACAAAATAGCTGTTTTCCGGACCCCTGCTTCGGAAGACAGTGATTTTAAACAGCTTATCAGGGGTTCTCTATGGGTGATATTCGCTGGACGATGAGGTATTTCCCCATTGGAACGCATTGACTGGTTTTCAATACATTCCATTGTTTTTTTTTCACTTGATGACGATTTCGCTTAACAGCAATTTTCCTGGAACAGATTATCGTTGTCAAGCGGAGCACCACTGTAATCCTCAGGTGTAATCTGCACATTCCTGTTGTTGGAGCAAGTGAGAGGAGCAACCTGTCCTAGAATGCCTTCATCTGATGCAGAAAATAAATATGCTATAGTAATAAATGTATCATGGGAACCTCAGTGTTCCTTTTTCTTTCCTTGGACTTTTTGATCCCAGCATTTGGTTTGTCACCTACTGACATTTCAATCACTAAATACACATGGCAGGAAGACAAGTGACAGCCAGCCTTAGTTTATTAATCATTTATTAAAATGCCACCTGATCTATATATTCCTTTTTGTTAGTGACAGAATGGTTGAAATCCACTAGTAAGTTGAAACTAGAGTAGGCTCATTGAATCAGTGGAATTTACATAGGTCTTGTCTCACTAAATCTCTGGTAATTTAATGAGCATAGTCTAGTTGTGACTTATTGCTGAATTTCAGCCAATAAAGCAAACCGCTGATCACTAAATTTGCTCTTTCCTCATTTCATTTCTATGTAGTGGGTTCACTGCTCTTGAATGGCCTTTGACTATCCAAAGCTAAAACAAAGGAAGACACTTTATGAGCAGCTGTTCCTAATGTTTTCTCTATTTGTGTTTTATCGGCCTGCCGGTTATGCAAGCAGGGAAGTTCAGCCTAAAAATGTTTGTAGTCATTTTAAGCTAAACCTAATATTTGGTGCTGGGGAACCATTCTGCCTTGTGTAGGGCCATTTTTCTAGTGGTAGTGGTAGGCTTGTTGTTTAGTCGTTAAGTCATGTCCGACTTTTCGTGACCCTATGGACCAGAGTACGCGAGGACCTCCTGTCTTCCACTGCCTCCCAGAGGTTGGTCAAATTCATGTTGGTAGCTTCGATGACACTGTCCAACCATCTCGTGCTCTGTCGTCCCCTTCTCCTCTTGCATCAGACTTTCCCAACATCAGGGTCTTTTTCAGGGAGTTTTCTCTTCTCAAGAGATGGCCAAAGTATTGGAGCCACAGCTTCAGGATCCTCCCTTCCAATGAGCACTCAGGCTTGATTTCCTTCAGAATGGATAGGTTTGTTCTCCTTGCAGTCCAGGGGACTCTCAAGAGCCTCCTCCAGCACCACAGTTCAAAAGCATCCATTCTTTAGCAGTCAGCCTTCTTTGTGGTACAGCTCTCACTTCCATACAGCTATTGGAAAAACCATAGGTTTGACTATGCGGACCTTTGTCGGCAAGTTGATGTCTCTGCTTTTTAAAATGCTGTTGAGGTTTGTCATTGCTTTCCTCCCAAGAAGCAGGAATCTTTTAATTTTGTGGCTGTTGTCGCCATATGTCACCATCTGCAGTGATGATGGAGCCCAAGAAGGTAAAATCTGCCACTGCCCCCATATCTTCCCCTTCTGTTTGCCAGGAGGTGATGGGACCAGTGGCCATGATCTTAGTTTTTTTTTCATGTTGAGCTTCAGACCATTTTTTGTGCTCTCCTCTTTCAACCTCATTAAAGGGTTCTTTAATTCCTTCTCACTTTCTGCCATCAGAGTGGTATCATCTGCATATCTGAGGTTGCTGATATTTCTTCCGGCAATTTTAATTCCGGGTTGGGATTCATCCAGTACAGCCTTTCTCATGATGTATTCTGCATATAAGTTAAATAAGCAGGGAGACAATATACAGCCTTGTTGTACTCCTTTCCCAATCTTGAACCAATCAGTTGTTCCATATCCAGTTCTAACTGTTGCTTCCTGTCCCACGTATAGATTGCTCAGGAGATAGATAAAGGGGTCAGGCACTCCCATTTCTTTAAGAATTTGCCATAGTTTGCTGTAGTCCACACAGTCAAATACTTTTGCGTAGTCAATGAAGCAGAAGTAGATATTTTTCTGGGACTCTCTTGCTTTCTCCATAATCCAGCACATGTTAGCAATTTGGTCTCTAATTCCTCTGCCTCTTCGAAATCCAGTGTGTACTTCTGGGGGTTCTCGGTCCACATACTGCTGAAGCCTACCTTGTAGGATTTTGAGCATAACCTTGCTAGCGTGTGAAATGAGTGTAATTGTACGGTAGTTAGAGCATTCTTTGGCACTGCCATTCTTTGGGATTGGAATGTAGACTGGTCTTTTCCAAACCTCTGGCCACTGCTGGGTTTTCCAAACTTGCTGGCATATTGAATGTAGCAATAGTTCAACTGGAATGCCATCACCTGCACTGGCCTTGTTGTTAGCCAAGCTTTCTAAGGCTGACTTGACTTCACTCTCCAGGATGTCTGGCTCAAGGTTAGCAACCACATTATCTGGGTTGTCCAGGATAGCCAGGTCTTTCTGATATAATTCTTCTGTGTATTCTTGCCACCTCTTCTTGATGTCTTCTGCTTCTGTGAGGTCCATTTTTGTCCTTTTTCATGTCCATTTTTGCACAAAACGTTCCTTTAATATTTTCAGTTTTCTTGAACAGATCTCTGGTTTTTTCTGTAGCTTTCCCTATCTCTTGCATTTTGTTTCCCTTCTCTGCTATTTGTAAGTCTTTGTTGGACAGCCACTTTTCTTTCTTGCCTTTCTTTTTCTTTGGGAAATTTTTCATTGCCTCCATCCATAGTTCTTCAGCCACTCTGTCCACCAAATCGAGTTCCTTAAATCTGTTCTTCCACTGTGTATTCATAAGGGATTTGGTTTAGATTATACCTGAGTAGGCCAGTGGTTTTTCCTACTTTCTTCAGTTTAAGCTTGAGTTTTGCTCTAAGAAGCTGATGATTGGAGCCACAATCAGCTCCAGGTCTTGTTTTTGCTGATTGTCTAGAGCTTCTCCATCTTTGGCTGCAGAGAATATAATCAATCTGATTTCAGTATTGCCCATCTGGTGATGTCCATGTGTAGAGTCGTCTCTTGTGTTGTTGGAAAAGAGTGTTTGTGATGACCAGCTTGTTCTCTTGACAAAACTCTATTAGCCTTTGCCCTGCTTCGTTTTGAACTCCAAGGCTAAACTTATCCGTTGTTCCTTTTATTTCTTGACTCCCTGCTTTACCATTCCAGTTCCCTATAATGACAAGAACATCTTTCTTTGGTGTCAGTTCTAGAAGGTGTTGTAAGTCTTCATAGAATTAATTGGTCAGTTTCATTCTCCTCAGCATCGGTGGTTGGTACATAAACATGCATTACTGTGATGTTGAAAGCTTTGCCTTGGATTCGTATTGAAATCATTCTATCATTTTTGAGATTGTATCCCATTACAGCTTTTCCCACTCTTTTGTTGACTATGAGGGTTACTCCATATCTTCTACAGGATTCTTGCTCACAATAGGAAATATGGTAATCGTCTGAACTGAATTCGCCCATTGCTGTCCACTGACGCCCAGGATGTCAATGTTTATTCTTGCCATCTCCTGTTTGACCACATCCAGCTTACCAAGGTTCATAGATCTGACATTCCAGGTTCCTATGCAGTATTTTTCTTTGCAGCATTGGACTTTCCTTTCACTTCCAGGCGCATCCACAGTTGAGCGTCCTTTCAGCTATGGCCCAATCACTTCATTAGCTCTGGAGCTACTTGTACGTGTCTTCCTCAGTAGCATGTTGGGCGCCCCTCGCTCATCTTCCAGCGTCATGTCTTTTAGCCTTTTGTTTCTGTTCATGGGGTTTTCTTGGCAAAGATACTGGAGTGGCTTGCCAGTTCCTGCTCCAGGTGGATCGTGTTTAGTCGGAACTCTCCACTATGACCTGTCCGTCTTGGGTGTCCCTGCACGGCATAGCCCATAGCTTCTCTGATTTACTCAAGCCCCTTCACCACGACAAGGCAACAATCAGTGAAGGGGAGTGGTAGGCTGCAAATAAAAACAGATCTCTCTACAGTTTGCAATGTTACCATTTTATCTCTTTTCTAGGTGAAAAATATTTACTTCACTAGTTTTATTCCGTTCTTGAATTCGATAGGCATTACATCTTCCAGCAGACTCCCAGAGGTAATATTTGAATAATATTAAAATCTTTAATTTACAGGTAGTCACAGAGTGCCTTCGTTCTTTTCTACTGTATTAAAGGCAAGCTCTATTGCCTTTAATTCTTCATAAATATTTTGTTTACAGGAAATTAATAGCAGCTTAACAGCATATAAATAGGATATGTAATTGAAAGATTTGAGAGTATAGACAGGTTTAAGTGTCACATAAAAAGAACTGAGCTTGGTAACTTACTTGAATGCTTTTTTCAAGATCTTGATAAGATTGCCAGGAGAGGTGCTCTTGAGAATGCCATCATCTCTGATGTGAGAGAGATTTCTCCTGTCTTCTTCCTGCATTCTGGAATGCACTCCCATGGCAATTGCAGTCAGTTCCCAATCTCACATTGCCTACAGTAAGTGTGTGAATGCATATATACATATATATACATTGGGTCTCTATAAGTCAGTTTTGTCTGGGCAACACATAACAAGAGCAACAGATAATTAGTAATAGAGATGGAGTATTCATATTCAGATCCTTGGGGATATGAAGACGAACAGCAGCACTACAGATGCCAAGGAGGTCCATTCCCTCCCCCAGACCCAGCCGGTCCACTCACCATTTGGCATGCGGTGCTTAGCTCCGTTGTTGCCCTTGTCATGCTAATTGCAAAAAGAGCTTGGCCAGCTCTTCCCTGCCTCCCTGCACAGTCAGCCACTCATTAGTTGGGTAGGGAGACTCCCTGTCCTGCCTCCGCATCTGACTGGTCAGTTATGCAGGGAGGCAAGGGAGAGCTGGCTGGGCTCCTTCTGTAATTGGTGAGACAATGACAACAGATCTGATTGCTGCATACTGAACAATGACTGGACCGGCTGGTTCTGGGGGGAGGGAGTGGACCTCCATGGCACCTGTGGTTCCGCTATTCATATTTGTATCCCCAGGGATACGAATACTCCATCTCTAATTAGTATGTTGTCACTGTATGTCTGTCTCCTAATCTTTTAATCTTCTGAAATCTAAGGCTGAGAATATATCATGCATATACGAAGAAATGTATCTGCAGAACAAGGATATTGATGCCCGATTGTTTCTGGAAAAAGATGAAACTTTACAATATGATCGCACAGAATGGTAACTACTACTGCTGTTGCTGCTGTTACTCATCCTACTCCTTCCTTCCTTCCTTCCTTCCTTCCTTCCTTCCTTCCTTCCTTCCTTCCTCCTCCTCCTGCTCTGTACAGTATTATGTTTTGCAGTTACCCCAACTCTTTCAAAAGGAAAAGATGTAGTTCTGAAAAAAAAATTATATTTGTAAATTAGTTAAGAATTCAATATTGGGAAAATGGTGCAGACTTTTCAGCAGTGGAGAAAATTCCTTGAAAGATGGAAGATGCCTGTTTCTTAAGTGACCATCAAACCTTTGCTAAAAGCCCCTTATGGGGGATGCAGTTACATTGGATTTCCTGCATTTACTCTCTCTCTCTCTCTCTCTCTCTCTCTCTCTCTCTCTCTCTCTCTCTCTCTCTGTGGGGGGGGGGGGAGCTGGACTAGATGACTTCTGAATGGTGTTGTTTGATGGTCTTCTTTTGTAATCATGATAAAAGAAGTATGTGTGATTTCAATTGGCAAAGTTGTGGCTTGGAGAGAAGTGGGGAAAAAGTGAGCATTGGTATCTAAAACAACAACACTGAAAAAAAGTATGAAAAAGAGGAAGGATTTTTCTTGAAAACATTCTGCCTGCATGAAATAGGTATGAAATCATAGTGTGTACATGGGAAATATTTGATGGGCAGATGAAGAGGAGAGGGAAATGACATTCTCTCTAGGACAAAGGGTTTTCATATATGCTGGCAGGGATATATGAAGCCTGTGTATGCCTACAAATTGCTTTTTTCTCATGTTAAGTTTACAGTTAGAGAGAACACCAACAAAAGATTCAGATGAAGATTTTTGCACTGTACTTCCACAGACCCCTGTTCGGTAAGAATACTTTAAGTTAGCAGAATTTTGTATTGAATATAAAAGTTTTAAAATTATTTCTACTTCTATAGCAATCATATATCAGTCTTGCAAGTGTTATGAACCTTCAGTTCTTATGATTTAAGTGAGATATAGTTCCACAAAAAAGTACTCATAATGTTGGACAGATGAAACAGTGGACAAAATCCTACTAAATGTACCCTAGTGCAGTGGTCCCCAACCTTGGGCCTCCAGATGTTCTTGGACTTCAATTCCCAGAAATCCTGGTGGTGAAGGCTTCTGGGAGTTGTAGTACAATAACATCTGGAGGCCCAAGGTTTAGGACCACTGCCCTAGTAGAAACTGATGATGTCATCAACTGGTGCTGATAACTTAGTCGCAATCAATTGAAAGCTTTCTATTCTCCATTAGGTTCCAAGGCTCCCCTAAGGTTCTCCTTTGCTCTGTGGAAGCCTTGGTATCGGGATCTGTGCACAGCCTTTATTTACCAAAAATTGCTGCTCGATTGCTGCCGCTGGGATTGCAACTAGTGGTGGCCATCTGGTGACAATTTTGGATGATTATAGGGTCCTTCCTCCCACCCCACCCCCCATTCCAGAGCTTTTGAAGGCTTCCTCAAGGCAAAAGGGAGCCCTAGGGAGCCTTTGAACATTAAATGGGAGATAGAGAGCTTTCAATTAATTTAAATTAAATTTTATTGGTGCTAGCTGATGGTGTCACCAGCTTCTGCTGGTATAAGTCAACAGAATTTTGGCCAATGTATAATTTGTTTGGCCAAACAGTCTTCAAGTTCAGTTCTCAAAAGTGTAATGCTCTTGCTAACAACTTCTGTAGGCAAAGACAATGCTTGTGGATATTCTATGATATTACATCACTTCAGAAGTGTCAGAATACCCACTGTTGCCCATAATTAGTTTTCATCAGGATAAATTGTCTGAAATGCTTCTGAGGATAATAAAGATACAAATGAAAGGAAATATTATAGCAGTATTGTGATGACACTATAAAAGGCTATTTTTATTGCCTCAATTCTTTAGATGATTTTCCCTCCTCTGTTCAGAATCATTGTGTATTTCAGGAAGTCATAATAAAAACAATTTCTCCCTATAAAGGGCTGCAATGAATACTATTCAACAGCTAATGGTGGTTTTAAACTCTGCAAGTGATAAACCATCAGAGAATCTTGTCTCCTACTTTAATGTAAGTATCAGCATTTTTGCTTAAGGGAGCAATTTGAATGGATGCAGAATAGAAATAAAAATTTTATGTCATATTGTGTCACATATATTCTATTATCTAAGATCTATTTTAATTACTTTTTTCACTATTTTAAGATAATGTATCTCAATATTGTCTTGTGATCTTTTCTAACTAATAATATTCTATAAGTGTTGCTTAAATGCCTCATTTTAAAATAGCATATTCATATTTCTTACGTTTCCCACCCCCTTTTTTTAATAGTTGTCCTCTTATTCCCTGATAGGGAGGGCACACAGAGATAAAGTAGGATATTTTTGGCAGAGTTTTGGACTAAAATGAGAAAATAAACTTACTAAAAAGTCTCTCTCTCTCTCTCAATGGAATTATTTTCATCATTGTGACAGATTCTCCGGTCCTGTAGAGAGTTGCGGGTGACTCTTTAGAATAAATTAAATACGGAAACAGATAAAGGGGGGGGCATCCCATTCCAATGGTAGCCTGCTTGATTTCCCCTTCTAATATTGGATATATCCCATTGCTAGCATTACTAATTGTAATGAGATTAAAAAAACATTTTCTGAAATTCTTCTCTTATATTCAGTTCTTTTACTTGTTAGACTCAGATAATAAATTCTTAAAGTAATGTACAAATGGGAAAGAAGTGTCAAGTTAAAATACATGGTGAAATAAAAACCTACATTAAAATTCTAAACTATTCTGAAAACTTGGTGCAATAAATAGTGAATGCAGAACTAAAAGCACCCAACTGCTATCAGTAGGAGAGACAATAATTCTGCCTGTAAATATTAAATTATCTGTAAGATCTTTAAAATTTCATTCGATGTTAACTAATTAATATCCATAAAATGGATCGCAGAATGAAAAACAGCTAACTTGACATTGAAAGAATGGTAGTCTGGACATCAGGTAAGCCTTTCAGGGTCAGCCTTTCAAAGGAGAGAATTCTCCACCTTTGACCTCAAAGGGAGAGCATTCTGCCGCTTCCAGTCCACTGAGGAGAAACCTGTGTAGTAATCCACATGCCTCAGATTAAGAAGATACTCAGAAACCTGCACTGATTTTCCTAACAATTAGACAGTAATACATTAGGGAACAGGCATTCCTTAATGAACTGAGGTCCCAAGTCATGCAGTGTTTTTATAAGTCAAAGTAAGTACTTTTTGGAAACACATTGGAAGCCAGTGAAAGTGAGAGGGAACAAGCATAGTACCTTCATTATGCCTGGTTCTACATAGAACATTTTGGCTATATTCTTTCTGTGTGTATTAGTGTAATAGATATTAGGAAATCCCACCACAGGAGATCATTGGAGCTTGACTACCTATCATATCTGATGAACCAGCTGAAGTTGTTAAATGACAGTTTGCAGTGTGTAAATCTTTTGAGGATTCCCAGCTGCAATCTCTAAAATAATATATTAATTGGATTAGTACATTCTGTCTTTGGAAGTTTCATAGACATTCCTTTCAACAAAGTGGAAAAGATGAGTGACTTTATACTCTCAAGAGTCCTTGAAATACTGTACATAGTCCCCTTTTCTGTTGTAACAACAGCTGACTTTATAGTGCAGGTTGTAAAGCTTGGACTTGAGTTATTTTGTTCATATGATAAAATGTATCTATTTATCTGAAAGACAACTTTTTCTAACCCTTGCAGAATTGCACAGTAAATCCTATGCCAGAAATATTAGAAAGCGTAGAAAATCTGGGTTGTGTCTTCAAAGAAAAATTTGCTGAAGCAGTTGGACAAGGATGTGCTGAGATTGGATTGCAGGTATGATTCTATATTACTAATCTATAAATTAATAGAGGGCGAGATGGAAAAAATATATATTTTTTGCTTTTCATTTGATAGAACAGCAGTTCCCAACCTTTTTGGGACCATGGACTGCCTGAGCCTCTGAGGAAGGCGGCCCTGCCCTGCAGGTGCGCGCGGGTGAACGCAGGCTCTCGGGCACATGCGCGAAGCGGTGGGGGAGCGCCCGCCCGCCAGCGTGAGCGCTCCTCCACCCCTTCGCACATGCGCAGGGGCGCCTGCATGCCCACGCGCCCACCCCTTCGTGCAGGCACGGGCGCATGCATGAAGGGGTGGGGAGCACATGGGCATGCAGGTATCCCTGTGCATGCACAAAGGGGTGGGGGAGCGCTCACGCCAGCGCTGGCACGCGTGCACATGCGCAAAGCAGCTGTGGGGAGGGGAGTGTGTGCAGGGGGGGAGGTCTGTCTTCGCGGCCCAGTCTGGCTCAGGCCAGGGACCGGCACCAGGCCGCAGACGGGGTTGGCGACCTCTGGGATAGAACATGTGAGAGTCATGAAGAGGAAACAGGACATTTTAAATTAAATTTTAAATTTTAGAAGACTCATCTGCTATTTGCTGATGGTAATTTTTGGTAATCAAAGACTTATTACAACAATTTGACCCTGCTGGTGATGTTATCTTTCTTTTGCAGGTGTAAGTTATGCAAAAGGATTTCAGCCAGTCATTGTTAATGGCATTGGATAACTATTATTTTATAGTTATGGAAGCAAAATTGAGATTTTTTTAAAAAGTATTCCAGTGAGCTAAAAGGAAAAAACACCATCCTACTCTGCAGAAAGAACAATGATAGAAAAGACTTGAGCAAAATACAAACATACATGGCTATATGAAATTTGAGAGGCTGAAACATTGAATGCAAGTGGAGTATTTTAAAAAGCATATTGCATCAGGAAAGAGAAGTTATGTTGGCAGTACTCTAGACTTTTGTCCAACATACTTCACTATTTGCTAGTACAGTGGTGCCCCGCATAGCGACATTAATCCGTTCCAGGATTAAGTCGCTATCCGGATTCTTCACTATGCGGGGGGGGGGGAACCCATAGGAACGCATTAAACTCCATTTAATGTGTTCCTATTGGGGGAAAACTCACTGGTAAGCAAAGAATCCCCCATCCGGCCGCCATTTTTGCCGCCTCGGTAAGCGAGGCGCGAAAACGCTGCGGGCGGCCATTTTCCCCCAGCTGGGTGGCACTGGCTTCGGAGCGCCCGCGGTGGAGGCTTCCCCGGAGGTTGCTCTGAAGCCAGCGCCGCCCAGCTGGGCGGCACAAGCTTCAGAGCAACCTCCAGAAAGCGTCCACCACGGGCACTCCAAACCTTCTCCCCCCAGCTGGGCGGCGCTGGGACCGTGGTGGAGGCTTCCCCGGAGGTCACTCTGAAGCCAGCGCCGCCCAGCGGCAGGTGTAAGTTATGCAAAAGGATTTCAGCCAGTCATTGTTAAAGGCATTGGATAACTATTATTTTACAATTATGGAAGCAAAATTGAGATTTTTAAAAAAAGTATTCCAGTGAGCTAAAAGGAAAAAACACCATCCTACTCTGCAGAAAGAACAATGACAGAAAAGACTTGAGCAACATACAGACATACATGGCTGTATGAAATTTGAGAGGCTGAAACATTGAATGCAAGTGGAGTATTTTTAAAAAAGCATATTGCATCAGGAAAGAGAAGTTACGGTATGTTGGCAGTACTCTAGACTTCTGTCCAACATACTTCACTATTTGCTAGTACAGTGGTGCCCCGCATAGCGACATTAATCGCTATGCGATTAACGCATTAAACTCCATTTAATGCGTTCCTATTGGGGGAAAACTCACCGGTAAGCGAAGGGTAGGGTTCCTTCGCTTGCACTTGTCTTTGACAAGTACTGATGCTGGTTCTAAACCATAAAACTCTAAACGGCTTGGGGCCAAGCTATCTCAAAGACCGCATCTCCCATTATGAGCTTAATTGGGTGCTGTGATAATCAGGATAGGCCTTTCTCACAGGTCCCTTTGGTGGGGACACAGGAGAGGGCCTTCTCTGTTGTTTCTCCCAGACTTTGGAACTCCCTCCCACAGGAGGCCAAACTGGTCCCATCTTTGCTGCCTTTCCACAAAGAGGCGAAGACCTTTCTCTTAAGGCAAACTTTTCCTCAGTGACTGGCTGCCTGAGTGGGATTTTTAAATGGATTGTTGTGCCTTGTTGCTTTGAATATGTTTTTGGTGTTGATTGTTTTAGTGTGGTATATGTGTGTGTGTGTGTGTGTGTGTGTGTGTCTACTCTTGGTGGTTTACATATATGATAAAAATAAACTAAAGTAAAATTCAGATTAATCACAGAGTCCAAGATGGGAAAAGAAGAAAAAAAGGATAATTGTTTGATTTTTTTTTAATGTTTGCATACTTACTATGCTTAGCTTTTAAATATTAAATATTGGCTTGTATGGATGTACGCCACCTGGGCTCCTTTTTAAGGAGAAAGCTGAGTATAAATAAATAAATAAATAAATAAATAAATACATACATACATACATACATACATACATACATACATACATACATACATACATACATACATACATACATACATACATAAATTTGTTGGATACTATATTTCTGTAATGGAATGGCATTGTATTACACCAACTTTTTAATATTTGTTTTCAGAGGTATAGACTTGGTGTGCGGTTATACTACAGAGTGATGGAATCTATCTTAAAGTCGGTAAGTTTTCAGGATATGCAATTTTTGAAAAAAGATACCTTTTTTTCAATATACTGAAGTTTTTATTTATGCATTTTTGTAGGAAGAAAAACGGCTATCAATTCATAATTTTAGGTATGTTTCCAATGCATACTTTAATTCCCATAGAATTTAAAAAACATTGAAGGACATTTTTGACACCATTTTCTTACAGCAAACTTCTGAATAACAAGATATTTCATACATCGCTGCTGGCCTGTTCTCTTGAAGTTGTCATGGCTACATATGGTAGTAAGTCAAACTTAACATCCGTATATTCGTTAAGCAACGTCTTTCTCAGATTTTAATCTTGGAGCAGAATGTGTTGTTTTCAGTATAATTTCAGTGATAATAGTAATTTGAGGATAGAGAATTTGTTAAGCTAAATCCTCAAATGACACATATTGTAACATATGAAGAAATTACTTTAAGCAGGGCTTTGTGTAATTCAGTACAGTATTAAAATAACTAGTTCTATTCTCTTTAGCCTCAAGGAGTGCTTCACAACTTGATAATGCAAATATGGAAAGAGACTTGTCTTTCCCATGGATCATCAATGTACTCAACCTAAAAGCCTTTGACTTATACAAAGTTATTGAAAGCTTCATTAAAGCGGAACCAAGCCTGACAAGAGAGATGATAAAACACTTAGAATGCTGTGAACACCAAATTATGGAATCCCTTGCATGGCAATCAGTGAGTTCTCTTTTATACACGTTCCTTGGTGTTTGTATACATGAAATGCATGAAATAAGAAAATCTCATTTCAGCAATTATTTAGATAGGATTAATATATATTGTAGTTTTCTTACGTGCCAGTTATTTATAAGTAAGTCTTAGAAGCTCCCTTTTAGGACAAATTCTCCCAAGGTGAAATACAGGACAATATCAAAAATAAATAAATAAATAAAAATAAAAGAGAGAGAGAAAGAATCAAAATGTAACATTTAAACATCTTTTCTGAAGCAGATGAGATGAAGATGCTCTCTCTGGACACCTTTCCATTTCTTTTTCACTGGTTTTGACATTCTGGATTGGACATTTCCCTCTTGATCTTATGTTTGCTGTGAAGGACTTTGATGGTTCAGTGTGATGGTTGGGTTGGGTTAAGTTGGAGAATGTAGTACACACGGTGACCATAGGTGGCTAGATCTCACATAGGTGATATTTGAATTGCAGTGAGTTTTCAGTTTCAGATCTTTAGGAATGATGTATATCTCTTTATTATAGCTTAGAAAGATCTGTTTAGATCTTGATGTATTTATTGTTTAGACTGATGGACTTGTATTCCAAATATAGTGCCCTCCATTGCATTGATTTCCAGGGAGATAACTACATAATAGTAAAAGACCAAACAAAGGAGCCGTATGATACCAGAAAGAATGGGGGGGGGGGGGGAATTAGTAAACAAAAATTAGTATGTCAAGAACTTATGCAAAAACATATCTCACAAAATATAGAATATCTGCCATCAGAAGTGTCATCCCAAATGGGGTTATACCACATTTCGCCACTAAACTCTGTCACTTTGTATTTAACCATAATTCTGATAACACACTTTCAGGATCAATAGTGCTGTCATGGGTATATGAATGGTTGTAAATACTCCAACATCTTAATAGTGAAGTTGGAATATTGTTTTTTTCAGATATTGTCAAACCGTCTTCACTTTTTGAGATTCAGTGAAGACATATTTATTACCTCAATTCATGGCAAAAATGAAGTTCTTCCTCATGGTCTCCATGAATGCTTGTGTGATCTTTCGAACCTTCTAGAGCTGAAAAATCAGGAGATAATTAGAGGCCCACCCTCCCACATTGCCTGTTCACGCCTATAATAATAATAATAATAATAATAATAATAATAATAATAATAATAATAATAATAATAATAATAATAATAATAATAATAATAATAATAATAATAATAATAATATAATTTATTGTCATTGTAAGTATATACACAGTATACCATACAACGAAATTCACAGACACCCAGAGACCAGACACATGCACACACATAACATTCCCCAAACACTCCCCACCCACTAGAAGTCCCCCACTAAAAATACAAACATCTACACCTCAGGCCAAGTAACACAGTCCAACTAATTATTCACTACTGGTGGTCTTTAAGCTCACTATTAATTGCAATTATAGCTCTAGGATAAAAACTATTTAGAAAACGTGTGGTCCGAGTCTTAATTGTTCTATATCTTCTGCCAGACGGTAACAGTTCAAAAAAGTTATAAGCAGGATGGGAAGAGTCTCTCAGAATGCTGTGTGACTTCCTCAGACAGCGGGATGTGAAGATGTCATCCAGGGTTGGTAGCTGGAGCCCGATGATATTCTGGGCAATTTTAATGGTTCTCTGTAGAGCTTTTTTGTCCGCTACAGAGCTACTCCCAAACCATGCCAGAATGCCATAAGTTAGGACACTCTCAATGGTGCTACGGTAGTAGGACAGAAGTAAATGCTGTGATAAATTTAACTTCCCGAGCATTCTCAGGAAATACAGCCTCTTCTGTGCCTTCTTTATTAGCATGTTGGCATTTATAGTCCATGAGAGGTCCTCTGAGATGTAAGTACCCAGAAATTTAAAACTACCAACTCTCTCCACTTCCTCACCGTTTATGTACAGTGGTAAATGTACATTTCTCTTCCTCCTAAAATCATTTATGAGTTCTTTAGTTTTTTTGATGTTAAGTGTGAGATGATTTTCTTTACACCATAGTATCAATCTTTGTACTTCCTTTCTATAAGCAGACTCATTGTTCTTATTTATGAGTCCCACCACTGTCGTATCATCCGCAAATTCAATAATTGCATTGGTGTTATATAGTGGGGTGCAATCATATGTGTACAGGGAATAGAGGAAGGGACTTAGCACGCAGCCCTGGGGAGCTCCTGTACTTAGTACCAGGGTAGAAGAATGGTGAGATCCCATCCTTACTGACTGTGGCCTATCTGTCAGAAAATCCTTTATCCACATGCAGATCTCCTGAGGTAATCCCAGGTTGATCATTTTTAAAAACAACCTACAGTGGGGTCTCGACTTACGAATTTAATCCGTATTGGAAAGCAGTTCTCAGGTCGAAAAGTTCTTAAGTCGAATCTGCATTTCCCATAGGAATGCATTGAAAACCATTTAATCCGTATCTGCTCTTTTCGTCCATAGAAACTAATGGGAAGCTGCTATTCTGCCTTCTGCCACTAGAGGGGGATATTTTTTCTTTTTTCCTTTTAACCTAAGATGACTTAGCTTTAAAAAAAGGGGAAAAAAGAGTTCGTAACTCGAATCTAAGTTCGTAAGTCGAGTCCATATATTCCTATGAGAGCGGTTCGTAAGTCGAAACGTTCGTATGTCGAGCCGTTCGTAAGTCGAGACCCCACTGTATTTGGTAGAATGGTGTTAAAAGCAGAGCTATAATCCACAAACAACAGCCTCGCATAAGTTCCCTGTTGTTCTAAGTGGCTCAATACAGTATGGAGTACGATGGACACAGCATCATCAGTAGATCTATTTCTCCTGTATGCAAATTGCCATGGATCCAAAGAAGGTGGAAGACTAGCCTTAATGTAATCCAGCACCAATCTCTCAAAACATTTCATAATAACAGATGTTAAAGCTACTGGTCTATAATCATTGGGAGATACCACAGCTGACTGCTTCGGGACTGGCACTATAATAGATGTCTTCAGGCAAGTGGGGACAGAACACTGCAACAAGGATAGCTTGAAAATATCCGTAAAAACTCCAGCTAATTCTGCAGCACAGCCCCTAACAACTCATCCCATGATTCCATCTGGTCCAGCTGCCTTTCAAATATTAATATTCTGGAAAGCGCGTCTCACATCTGAAATCTGCAGTACTAGTGGTTGTCTGTCGATGGTAGATTCTAGTGATGTATTATGGACAGTAGGTGCTGGAATAATGGTTGTTCCTGTTTCCACCTCAAAATGGCTGAAAAATTGATTTAACTGCTCAGCCAAAAAATCACTGCTGCTACACAGACTGTTTTTGTTACTCTGACCAGTGATTTGTCGTAGGCCGTGCCACACTCGGCGAGTGTCAGAACTTTCAAGGTGTTGTTCAATTCTCTGGGTGTACATAGCTTTGGCATCCCTAATGCCCCTTTTCAGTTTAGCTCTGGCCTCTCTATACTGTAGTTCATCACCAGAATGAAAAGCAGCATTTCTGGCTTTTAATAAAAGGCGCACTTCTCTATTTAGCCAAGGCTTGTTGTTAGAAAACACTCGTACTTGTCTTGTGGTAGTAATAACATCGATGCAGCTTTTTATATAAAACAGTACTGTCGAGGCATAAGTATCAACATTGTCCTCCTCAAACAGTGTCCAATCAGTGCTCCTAAAGCAATCTTGAAGTTGCTCAGTTGCATCCACTGGCCACACTTGTATTTCTCTAATTGATGGTCTGATTCTTTTAACAAGGGGTCTGTACGATGGAATCAAAAAAAAGAGATATATGATCTGACTGTCCCAAGCTAGGCAATGGCTTCGTCTTATATCCATGCATGATGTTACAATATACCTGATCCAAGGTATTTTCCCCTCTAGTGGGACAGTCCACATACTGATAAAAGTTAGGGAGGACGGTCTTTAAATTGGCTTGATTGAAATCACCTGCTACCACCAGCACTCCATCTGGGTAGGCCTGCTGCTGTTTGCTGATAGCAGTTAACAAACAACTCAAAGCTGTGGTTGTGTTAGCATCAGGAGGTATATATATTGCTGTTATTATAACAACATTAAACTCACGAGGCAGGTAAAAGGGGCGGCATTTCACTGCCAAATACTCCAAATCAGGAGAACAGTGAATGTCCATTATTTTAACATCTGTGCTCCAATTATCGTTTGTGTAAACACAAACCCCTCCACCTCTGCTCTTCCCAGATTCAATAGACCTGTCTGCTCGATGTACTCTGCGTCCTTGTAGTTCAATTACCTCCCCTGGGATGGAAGAGTCAAGCCATGTCTCTGTAAAGATCATAACGCAACAGTCTCGAATATTTTTCTGTAGGGAGATAGTAAGTTCCAACTCCTCAATCTTGTTGGGTAGAGATCTAACATTTGAGACAAAAAGACTTGGCAATGCAGGTTTGTGAGGATTTTTGCCTAACCTCACTCGTAGACCAGCCCTGCAACCTCTTTTCTGCTTGCGTTTTCTCCGTGTTCTTTTCTTCCTGACAGGGAGAGCAGGGGGAGTAACCCCCCGATATGCAGGCCGTCTTAAAAGCTCAGCTGGGATGTTGTAAGTTGAGACCCTCAATTCAAAGTTGCAACTGTCTCTGCCAATAGATAATAATTCTTGTCGACTGTAAGTTACTTGTGCCTGAGCACGTAGAGTCCATAATAAGGACCGATCTCTGGAATGCCTAGCCGCTGCAAATACTTGCGCCGCCATCTTGACCAACTGTCAACTGTCATATGCAAGCTCTAATGGTCGCTCTTCAGTTCCTGTTTGCCGCCGCTGTGGATGCAACCAAGATCTTTCTAGAGCTACCACCTGAAGGTGGTTTCTTTGTTTTTTCTTACTTAGTTTGTTGTGATCTTCTTCTTGTGAGTCCCTTCCCTTCTCCTTGGTTGAGCAGATCAGACTGTTTCCTTTCCCCCCTTTCCTCACCTCTGTCCTCCCTTCAAGGGGCTTCATCCTTACTCCTACCTCCATCCCCACTTTATGCCCTTGAGCGGCCTATTTAAAAAGTGCCACCACTGCAGCAATAAGCTGCCCCTCATGGATGGCCATTCCCTCTGCCTTTTTTGCCTTAGTGAAAAGCATGAGCCACAATATTTTCAGCACTGCGGAGTTTTCACCAAGGCTTCCCTTTGACACTGACGTGACCATTTGAAGGTCCACCTCTGGGGAACCTCTCTTTCACGCTCCTGAGATGGATTCATCTCAAAATGCTCAGCAGGTTCTGACCCCTCAACCAACTCCTTCCTCCACCATTTCTAAGTCTTCAAATTCAAAGTCTCCAAAACTGAGGGAATTGGGGCTAAAGTCTTCAGTGCAGAAGACCCCGACTGCTCCATCAGAGTCATCAAAAAAGAAGAAAAAGCATTTGGCTGATCCACTGCTGTTGAAACCTATTCAGAAAAGATTGGTTCCAAAGCCAACACCTTCTCGAGATGGAGCCCAGCTACACCCCATTCAGCCGCAGGTTGTCACCAAGACTCTTTCTGACAATGACCTGCCTCAACAGGAGGTCCACTCTCCGTCACCTGCCTTCAGCCAGTCTCCAAACTAGGCACAGTCTCACCAGATGCCTCAAGCCCACCTGCCTTCTCCACTCTCATCTGCCTCTCAGCCTGCATCTCCTTGTCATGCCATCAGGCACCCTACATGCATATCTTGACGCTCTAGCTCCGGACCCCTACCCATGTCTTCCAATCTGAAGATGTCCCTGGGGACCGAGAGTGGCTTGAGCCTGAGGCCCCTACTATCTATTACCACCCACACTACCTTGGTGAGCCTTCTATTCTGCCCCAGGGGACAACGTGGGCTTCTCACATCAGGTACCAAGCTGTTTTTCCTACACTGGTTGTCCTTCTCATGGTACCTACCAAGGCTATTATGACTCGGACTACCTGGTGTATCTGGATGCTCTGCCTCAGCACCAATGGCAGCCTTCATCCACTGCTGCAAGGCCTCCACATCTTGAACCCAAACCATCTTCTCAAGTCGCCACATCAGCTTCTTCAAGACCTCACACTAAGTGTCTGTATCCAGCTCTCAGGATGACCCTCACCCCGGAACTGAAGCACCACAGGCTCCACCACACTCAACACCATAGACCTGAAGACCCTTCAGCCTTGGATTCAAGACACCGACTTCATAACCAACGGCTGCCCCCCGCCAAATTGACAAAGCCAACACTGCTTCAGTGCAACTCGCTATGATGCCCTGCTTAATGGAAGGTTTATTAGATAAACCTTCCACAGTGCCTCCAACGTCTAGAAGGGTTGAGAATTTTTATAAGATTTTTGACACAGGGATGACCTTCCTGGCCAAATATCCCACACCAAACTCCATTGTGGTTGCTGCCTCCCAATCAAAATCTAAGGGACAACAGCTCTTGACCTCAAACAACAGAGAAGGACTGAAGCTCGATTCCGTAGGAAGGAAAGTTTACTCCACTGCCTCCTTGTCGCTACACATTGCCAACTGTCAATTGGGCAATGGGTGCATATAGAAGGCAGCTGGGTAGTCAATTACAACCCTTTTTGGACAAACTACCTGAAAATTGTTGTGCTCAAGCCAACCAAGTCCACCAAGAGGCCCTTGCAATCACCATCAATAGATGTGAGCTGCGTGATATGCTACTGAGTACGCAGCGTGCCAAGTGTCAGCAATTGCCTCTCTCCGCTGTCATGCTTAGCTTTATTCAGCAGGCTTACCCAAGGATGCCAGAGCCTGTATTGAGGTGCTCCCATTTGATGGCAACTGTTTGTTTAACACCAAAACTGATGACATCATGGAGGACCTCCAGAAAAAGACAAATGCAGCCAAATGTCTTGGGGTCTACCCCCAATCTGCCCAACACCAATTTCATTATCCTTACAGGTGTCCTATGCCTTATCAGTCTACTAGACCACTGCTTGAGAGACTTCGTTACACCTCTTCTGCCTCAACAACCTATTTCCCCAAACCATCACACCAGGTATCGCAAGTCAGCTACCACCAAGCGCACTGAATGCAAATCCAAACAGCCTTTCTGACCTCCTATCGAGTTTCCTGCAGATGTATTACATCAACAAATAAGGCGGTACTCACTCCCCCCACACCACATTTTCCCCATCACCAGTTTTTTTAATTTTTTACTAGGAATAGGGTAGGGAATACAAAAGATAAGGGGAGGTGGAAGGGATGGGAAAAGGGTTTTAAGGATAGGAGAACACAGAATATACAACCATCCAATCTATTGATATTAAATATACAAGCATCCAATCTATTCACTTTTCAATAAAAAACCAACATTCTACCTTTTTTTACCTGTTTGATTACCCTCTATCAGCTTACATTTATGTTTTAGTTTAAATCAAAGTTACTCCAACACTATCAGGGAACTGAGACCAATTGTAAAATACATCCCCTCTTTCAATTTCCTTCTGTCTTGGACAAACATTCAGCTGGCCGAAAAAGTATCCATTTCTATCACTTCTCATATTTTCTCAGTACACTTCTCTTGTTTCCGTGACTCTGTTTTCTTCCAGTTTTTGGGAGATAGGGTTGAATCCACGACAGTAATCCGATTTTTACAATACATTTTCTGACTGTTGTAGCTGAATAGCTCACCGGGTAACTCTTAATCCCATCTATGTTACCTGGCATCGCACTCAATGAAAACAGTTCTGTAGTTAATACAGTCTCCTTTAACTGTTTTTTAACATCTGATGATTTCTCTTTCATCAGATCTTTACCTGCTGAAATCCTGCTGTTATTATCCTTTGCATGGTAACCTGCCATTCTTTATCTGGCAAAATCCCCAACAGTTGATATTTAAATTTTTCGAAGGCCATTTCCATCTTTCCAATGCATATGGTTTTTATAAATAATACTTTTTAGTTTCCACTATTTTATCAACAAACAAACCCATCATCATGTACCTCCCCTGAGTATGTCCTCCCCTCCTTACCCAGATATTATAATATATAGCTCAACTTTTAGCCCAACAATTTGAATTACAACCATGACAGTATTATCAGAGTCCACACAGTCCTGCCAAGAAAAAGTCCAGACTAAACCGCGGACACAGGAAGTCAGTCTCTCCAACAGATATCGTTATAATCCGTCAAAACTCCAGTCCTGGTTTTCCTAGCTCCTTAGTCTATTTGGTTACGTTCGTCTCGCTGATGATTCACTTTACGTTTTCTTGCTTCCAAAGGTTTATTCCTCCTTCTAAGATCCAGCAAAATTCTGTTATCAAAGTCCCATTGGTCAAACTCCAGTTCTGGTTTCCCCAGCTCTTCAATCTAGCCGATTATGTCGTCACAGTGATGGTTCACAGTCTGTTTTCTTACTTCCAAAAGCTTATTCTTCCTTCTCCTAAAGCAAGATTTTATTATCAGAGTCCCACACAGTCTATACATTTTCCCCATCACTATTCATCTACTACGAATAGACAACCTACTGGCTGATTCTCTCAGCCATACCCGATCTCAGCTTGATACCGACATTTTCATGCCATCACTACCCTCTGGGGTGTTCCAGAGGTGGACATTTTCGCTACCTTTCAGAATACAAAGTGTACCCTCTTTTGCTCAAGGGGTGGCCTAGGGCCCAACTCCATAAGGATGGAAAGAAAGGTTTTTCTGTCTGTTCCCCCTGCTCCCCCTATTACACAGGGTGATTGTCAGACTGTGTCGGGATAAGACCAACGGCACCCTCATCACCTCAACAGGCCTGGTTTGCACCTCTTCTCCAGGGCTCCAGGTCCTACCTTCACCTTTCGACCTCTCCAAACATCATCTCAGGGCAACAGCCAAATCCTCCATTCAGACCCGCAGATGCTTGCCCTGATGGCCTGGAAGCTTTCAGATTGACTGAAATCCTCCAAGGCTTGTGGTGCCCTTCCACCAGGTGCAGCTATTCCTATAAATGGCAGAAATTCCTATCCTTCACAGCCTCCAAAGGCCTCTCGCCTCTTCATCCACCCCTCTGTCTCGTGTGTGAGTTCCTTCTTGCCTTAAAGAAGGAAGGCATTTCTTTTTCCTTCATCAAAGTTTATCTCTCAGCCGTTGTGGCCAATCAACCTTGAGAATCCCCAGCATCCCTTGTTCTGACATCCCATGATCAAATGCTTCCTCAAGGGCCTCCACAACCTCTTTCCGGATGTCTGCCCCCCCCCCTGCAATGGTCTCTTGCCTCTACCTGGGTTCTTTGCTATCTTATGCAGTCACCCTTTGAACCCTTGGCAACTACTCACCTGCATTTCCTGACACTGAAGACGATCTTCCTTGTTGCCATCACATCTGTGAGAAGGGCTGGGGAGCTCATTGCACTTTGCCATGATCGTCCATTCCTTCAGTTCTACAAGAACAAAGTGGTGGCATATCCTGACAACTCCTTCCTCCCCAAGGTGCACTCTTGTTTCCATCTTGCCCAGCCGATTATCTTACCTGTCTTTTGTCCGTCTCCTTCTTCCTCATTGGAGAGGTCTCTGCACTCGCTAGATGTTTGGCGCACCCTAGTCTTCCTGCAAGACTGACAGGCTCTTTGTAACAAACAAACAGGGAAGTGAAGGCTCTCCTGTCTCTACACAGAGATTGCTAGATGGCAACATGGCACCATCATGTGGGCATATGACTTTTCTCATCATCCTCTCCCTGCGACAGTGTGAGCGCATTCCACATGTGCTCTCGCCTCCTCTACAGCTTTCCTCAGGGATGTCCCCATTGAAGACATCTGTGCTGCTGCTACGTGGGCTCAGCCTTCTACATTAATATCTCATTATCACCTCTGTCTTTCCGTGACAACCCACCATCCAGTAAGTGAGCTTGTTACTCACTCATAGCGTGCATTCATGGAGACCATGAAGAATAAGGATAGGTTACTTACCATAACTATGGTTCTTTGAGTGGATCTCTGTGAATTTACATGTCCCTCCCACCTTCCGTCTTGTCATGCTTCTTTTTAGTGGTGGCAGGGGAACTGAAAAGCAACTGTTAGAGGCGTGAACAAGCAATGCGGGAGGGTGGGGCCTCTAATGATCTGATTTTTCAGCTCTAGAAGGTTCCAAACAATCTGTGTGCTAGAGGACTGTTTATATTTAGAATTTAAGCATATTTAGAATTTATGCAGATTTGTCGCTATGCAGAAATAAAAAGCCCATAGGAATGCATTAAAACCCATTTAATGCGTTCCTATGGGCAAAAAACTCATCTTAAAGCGAAAATCCTCCATATGGCGGCCATTTTCGCTGCCCGGTAAGCGAGGAAACCGCGCGAAAACACAGCGGGTGGCCATTTTGTTTACCCGGCAGCCATTTTGTAACCGCTGATCAGCTGTTAAAAAAACATCGCTATGCGATAATCGGTAAGCGAAACAGCATACCAATCATCGCAAAGCGAATTTTACCTATTTAAAACATCGCAATGCGATCACTTTTGCAATCGCGAAAACTTAATCACTATGCAGATTTGTCGTTAAACGGGACGGTTAAGCGAGGCACCACTGTATGTGCAAATTGGTTAGTTCTATTATATAGTCTGCTCCTGTTCTGGATACAAAGTTATATTAAGTTGTTCAAAATGTTTAAAAAGGCATTTCCCTATGTAATGTAATTCTGTATTTTGTGAAGGATTCCCCATTATTTGAGCTTCTAAAACAGTCGAAGGAGCGAGAGGGGCAAGTTGATGAGCCTGAACCGACCAATTATTTTGCTCAGCCTCTTCAGCATAACCACACTGCTGCAGACTTGTAAGTAATGTAAAGCTGTGTAAAAATTCTGAAAACATGTAGAGATATTAAGTCAGATTGTTGGACCATTTGACCCAGGAAGATCTGTTGAAGCAGTTTTCTCAGAGAGCATTCTTTCTTAGCTCTGCTACCTGAGTTGCTTTAGCTAGGAGGCCAGGGATTGAAGCTGGGCAGGCAGCATAGGGGTGCTCTGCCGCTGATAGTTGGTCTTTTGAACTTACCGTATTTTTCGCTCCATAAGACGCACCTTTCCATAAGACGCACCGATTTTTTAGGAGAAGAAAACAGGAAAATATAATCTGTTTTCTTCGCTCCATAAGATGCACAGACTTTCCACCCCCCTGTTTTGTGGGAAAAAAGTGAGTCTTATGGTGCAAAAAATACAGTAATTCTTCCAAGGTTGCAGAAGAAGGCAAAAGTTATATCTGACAGCCACTACCCTATTATGCTACCTAAGGGAGGGCACAGAAATATTTATTAAAATATTTCCAACTTATCGTACATTTGGGCAGGGTACAGTCAATAAAATGCAGTATAAAGCAACTATTTCTTGTTGTTATAAGCTGTCAAGTCGAAACCATAACCTTAACAGGTATTTCAAGGTAAGTGTGAGATTTAAGGAATACTTTTACCAGTGCCACACCCTCAAATTCAATTTCCATGGCTGAGTGAGGATTTGAACCTAGTCCACCACTATACCATGCTAGATATCCTAAAGCAACTATAGTCTATAGTATACAGTACAGTGGTGCCTCACAATACGAAAATAAATCATTCCGTGAGTCCTGTCGTCTTGCGAAATTTTGATCTTGCAAGGTGTGTTTTCCCATAGGGCCAAATAACTCTGAAAAAGTCACTTACCAGGTAGGGAGCTGGGGAAGCACCTGTGACAAACCCAGACCTACTGGGATAGGCCACAGTTTCACTAAGCTGCCACCAACCATTCCCTATAAGAAGTCACACAGACCAGGGATGAATTTTTAACAAATAAAGGAATAAGGTTTATTTAAAGAACACACAGGGAAAATAAACTGATCAAGTGAGTAAGATACAGTAACGTGGCTTAGTCTCAATCATACATACACACAGTTTGGTTCACACAGAACACTTAACTTGAAGCACAGACCCTGAACCTATCAGTTCTGGCTAACCATACAGACACCTGAACCTATCAGGTTGGTACTGACTGACACACAGTAGTACCCTGTCTGACACACAGACTCCCACTCAAGCTTCTTCTCTCAGCTCTTCTCCAGCTTCTCTCCTCCTTCTCCACACAAACTCCACATATATATACAGTACAGCCCCTCCTCCTGATGTCCCGCCTTCCACTCCCCATAGGATGGAACTTTCCCTCCAAACCCATGACAGACAGGTGACATCAGTGCTGTATGTAACACCTCCCCTCTTTATAAGTTGTTTTGTAGGGGGAAAGCTAAGGTGCTTTTCACCAAAAAACAACCTGGATAAAACACACAAAAACAGTTATACATACAATACCATACTTACTTATACTTACACTCTAAGTTAAACATTTACCATTTTCAATACATCAAGTTACCTTTATTCATACAAACCAAGTTCAAAAAAAACAGGTACATTTAACCTTTGGTCACCAACATATATACATAGTCCATGTTTCTTTCGCCGTCTTCATTCTTCGGGTCTTCTTGACAAGGCGTCAGCAACACAGTTCACTGACCCTCTGACCACCTTCACTTCAAAGTCATAGTCTTGCAGGTTTAAAGCCCACCTCATAAGTTTGCTATTGTGGGTTTTCATTGTCTTTAACCATTGCAGTGGTGAATGGTCAGTGCACAGAGTAAAATGTCTTCCCCAGATGTAAGGCTTGGCCTTCTGGATCACGTAGACTATGGCCAGGCACTCCTTTTCCACGGTTGCCAAATGTCTCTCACCTTTCTGGAGTTTCCTACTCAGGTAGGACACTGGATGCTGGTCACCATTTTCATCCTCCTGGCAAAGAACTGCTCCTACCCCGCTGTTAGACGCATCGGTGTAGATGATGAACTCCCGGTCGAAGTCTGGAGCACGCAGCACTGGATAGTTGATGAGGGCCTCCTTCAACCTCTGGAACGCCTCCTCACAGTCGCTGGTCCATGGGATGCGGTCATCAGTCTTCTTCCTCGTCAGATCGGTCAGCGGAGTCACTATCTCGCTAAACCGCGGGATAAACTTTCTGTAATAGCCCACCAACCCAAGAAATGATTTGACCTTTTTCTTCGTGTTGGGTCTAGGCCAATCACGAACTGCTTCTATCTTGGCCTCTAGGGGTTTTATCACTCCTCCCCCTACTATGTGACCCAAGTATTTTATTTCTGGGCTACCCAGCTGCAGTTTGTTCTCTTTGCAGGGCCTAGGCCAAAGCACTTCCTCCCCTGGGTCAAAGTGCCTCTCCCTGCCTTCCTGGTCATCCCAAGCTTTCTTTCTGACCTTTTGAGCTTGCAGGGTCTCTGCTGCTAGCTCTAGGTTTCTCTTTAGGTCTTTCCTTAAAGAGCCTATATGTGTCACAACGTCTTGTGGGTCATCCTGGGTGATCTGCTCCCAATTTTGTTTGATCAAATCAAGGGGCCCTTTCACCCTTCTCCCAAATAAAAGTTCAAACGGACTGAACCTGGTACTGGCTTGTGGCACTGATCGATAAGCAAACAAAAGGGATTGCAGCTTCTGGTCCCAATTGTTTGGATTCTCTGCCAAGTAAGCCCTAATCATGTGCATTAGAGTCCCATTGAACTTCTCAGTTAACCCATTACTTTCAGGGTGATAGGCAGTGGTTTCCTTGTGCTTAATTCCACAGATTTGCCATAAGCGTTTCATGAGCTTCGATGTGAACGATGCGCCCAAATCTGTGATTATTTCTGAGGCAAATCCCATCCTGGACATATACCCCACCAAGGCATCTGCCACTGTGTTAGTTTCAATGTTAGTCAAGGGTATGGCTTCAGGGTACCTCGTGGCATGGTCCACAATGGTGAGAATGAACCTGTTCCCCCTCTTTGTGGCCTTGGGCAAAGGTCCCACAATATCCACCCCTATGCATTTGAACGGAGTGTCAATCACAGGCAAAGGGCACAACTTTGCTTTTGTCCTGTCGCGGTTATTCCCCTGCCTTTGACACACATCACATTGTTTACAGAATTCTTTGATCTGCTTCCCTATTTCAGGCCAGTAAAAATTCTGTGTGATTCTCTGCTGTGTTTTGTTCACCCCTAAGTGCGCAGCAAACATGTCAGAGTGCCCCCTTTGTAAGATCATGGGGCGATACTTTTCAGGTACCACTAGCTGACTTCTGATCCCATCTCCCCCTTTTGAGATATTCCTCAGGGTCTCTCTATACAAAATTCCCTTTTTCTCATGAAATCTCACTGGGGTTTCAGGTGTTAGCTGGGCGTCTGTCACCTGTTCAAAACATTTTTGGAGAGTGGCGTCTGCCTTTTGCTCTTGGCCAAATCGGCTGTCTGTGGTTAAGGTTTCCACCACAGCTTCGGAACTCCCCCCACCTGCTTCCGTCTCGGGCTCATCATTACCCCCCCGGAACTGTCCCCGTGGTGGCTTGTGAACGTGTAATCACTAGCACCCGTTTCACATGTTCAGCCAGGTCATTTCCCACGAGCACGGCTGCTGGCAGAGTCGATGAAATCACTAGCCGCCAAACTCCCCTCCAGCCTTGAAAACTTACAGGTACCTCAGCTACTGGCAGCGAGATCACCTGTCCCTCAATCCCTGCCACCTTTATGCTCTCATTTGGGATTATATACTCCCTAGGAATAATATCTGGATGTCACAGGGTCACCTGGGAACAAGTATCCCTCAGCCCCCTATACTGATGGTCAAGTATTCCTACGTCCACCCCTGCGGTTTCAAACAACTGCGAATCTGTTCTCACTAGCAAGCAGCGCTTGACCTCCACAAGAGGACCATTTTCCTCAGCCTGATCAGCAGATGTAACTGTTCCAGATTGAGTAGCCATGGCAACAGGCTCCCTCAGTGACAAGGAGCTTTGCTCTTTCTGGACACAGAACACAGCTTTTGGCTTGGTTCCACTCGAATCATGAGGCACATTTCCTTTTAACTGCTTTAATTTCTCACACTCTGAGATTAGATGGCCCTTTCCTTGACAGAAATAACATTTTCTGCTGTACTTGGAGTCTTTCTCCTCTGGTTTTGGTTTTCCCTCCAAAATCTGGTTCCTGGACTGGCTCTGCCCAGAAGTTTTATCAACAAAATGGCCACCCATTTTTGGCGGGCCCTGAACTAACCCTTTGGAGTACTTAGGGTCCCATGTTTCCCTCATGTTTTCTTCAGAATAATTCAGGTTTTGACGTTGTGCCTTAACCTGTGTGCCTTCTTTTGGTTTCTTTTCTAGCTCCTTTTGCTTAGCCTCAAACTCAGCCCTGATCTGTAAAATTTCTTCCTCAGCCCTAGCTTTTATCTCTTTTACTTTTTCTTCAGTCTTATCTCTGATTTCTTTTAATTTAATGTCTTTTTGCTGATTATATTTTTCAAGATCTTGCTCACTTTGTCTGACCTGAGCCTCATACTTTTCTCTTTCCGAAATTTCTTCAACTGATAAATTGTTATTTTTCTTATTTAGGAATGTTAATTTTAATTGTGCCATTCTAATTCTGTGTTCCAGTTCCATCTCTTTCATCCTCATGGCCATTCCCCTTTCCTTGGCATCTGCCTCTGCCTGCCTGATTTCAGCTCTTTCTTTTCCTCTTATTTTAAGCTGTTCAATTTGTTCCTCCTTCTCTAGTTCTTTCATTCTGAATTCATGCAGTTGGGCTCGGAGCATTTTTCTGAGTTCTGGGGTCAGTTCTCCCGTGTTCTCATCCTGCACTGAGCCAAATTTCTCCTCAGAACCTTGGTCTACCTGTGGGTCTTTCACTTCACCCATTTCTGCCATTTGGCTTCGAGTCAAGGGCATAATCCCCCCCCAGAACAGGCTGCTTTCAAAAGTCAAGCCTCAAAATAAAGCGACCACTTTTTTTTTTTTTGCCTCAGAACCAGCCTTCTCTAGATTGCTGCTGTTCTTCAGCACTAACTTGCAACTGTTGCCAGCCGGAGTCCAACCCCCCTCTGCTAGGCCTCTCAGCAGGCAGGCTAGATCACTGCTACTTCACACAGTTTTGCCTCAGCTTTTTCCCGCCAAAACAGGTTGCCTCAGAGCTCCCTAATCTAGTCCCCAGTTGGCACGTTCTTCCACTAGCGCACCTCCCCGTGAGGTACGCCTAGAAGATTACCTACGCGCCCTCAGATTGTCCCTGACTAGACCCCCCTTGCTCTGGGCACACTTGCCAAGGCTTTGCTGGACCACTGGACAACTGGACCAGTCGTATCCCACACGCTGGACACCAATCAATGTGACAAACCCAGACCTACTGGGATAGGCCACAGTTTCACTAAGCTGCCGCCAACCATTCCCTATAAGAAGTCACACAGACCAGGGATGGATTTTTAACAAATAAAGGAATAAGGTTTATTTAAAGAACACACAGGGAAAATAAACTGATCAAGTGAGTAAGATACAGTAATGTGGCTTAGTCTCAATCATACATACACACAGTTTGGTTCACACAGAACACTTAACTTGAAGCACAGACCCTGAACCTATCAGTTCTGGCTAACCATACAGACACCTGAACCTATCAGGTTGGTACTGACTGACACACAGTAGTACCCTGTCTGACACACAGACTCCCACTCAAGCTTCTTCTCTCAGCTCTTCTCCAGCTTCTCTCCTCCTTCTCCACACAAACTCCACATATATATACAGTACAGCCCCTCCTCCTGATGTCCCGCCTTCCACTCCCCATAGGATGGAACTTTCCCTCCAAACCCATGACAGACAGGTAACATCAGTGCTGTATGTAACAGCACCATCAGAGGACTGGCGGTCACCGGCTTCGGAAGCCTGTGAAGACTTCCCCAGATAACTTGGTGGGGAAAGTGGCATAAGGGGAACTCTAGGCAAGAGTGACCATGTCCTCCTAGAATTCTTGATTTCAAAGGAAACGAAAGCAGAGTGTAGCTGCCCACTTTTGCTGGATTTTTAAAAAGCAGCAAAAAAAGCCAGGGTGGCTTCACAAAAAGCTCAGGGAGGACCTAAAATCCAAAAAAGATATGTACAGGAAGTGGAAATAAGGCCTGGAAAAATGATAACAGGACAAAGAAAAGGCAGAGGTGCTCAATTCCTATTTTAGTTCAGTCTTTTCCCATAAGATAGATAATAAACTTCCAAACAGATTTGAAGTGCAAGTGGAGGGGACAGAATTGCAGCTGGAGATTGATAAATAGTCAAGATATACCATACCACCTTGAAGGAGTTCAGATCTCCAGGGCTGGATGAATTGCATCCAAGGGTTCTGAAGGAACTGGCTGAAAAACTCTCAGAATATCCATTATTTTCTTGAAACCGTGGAAAACACGTGAGGTGCCAGAGGGCTGATGTTGTCCCTATCTTCAAAAAGGGCAAAAAAGATCAACCTGGGAACTACAGGCCAGTCAGCCTGACATCAATCTCAGGGAAAATTCTGGAACAGATCGTAAAGTGGTCACTGTACAAGCGCCTAGAAAACAATGCAGTAGTAACTAGAAGTCAAGAACAAATCCTGCCAAACTAATTTGATCTCGTTTTTTGATCAGGTCACCTCCAATATAGACAGAGGGAATGCTGTAGACGTAGTACTGTATATCTTGACTTAGCAAAGCTTTTGACAAAGTGCTCCATGATGAGCAAGCTAACTAAGTGTGGGCTGGATAGATCAAGTGTCAGGTGGATACACAATTAGATACAGAATCATACTCAGAGGGTGATGATTAATAGGTCCTTCTCTAACTGGGATGAGGTAACAAGTGGAGTACCCAAAGGCTCAGTCCTGGGCCTGGTGCTGTTCAGTATTTTTATTAATGACTTGGATGAGGGAGTGCAGGGAATACTTGTCAGATTTGCAGATGATACAAAATTGGGCAGAATAGCTAATACCCTAGAAGACAGAAACAAAATTCAAAATGACCTTGATAGGGTGGAGTGCTGGGCTGAAAACAACAGAATGAAATTCAGCAGGGATAAGTGCAAAGTACTGCACCTTGGAAAAAGAAACCAATTGCACATATACAAGATGGGGGATACTTGGCTCAGCAAAATACAAGCGAGAAGGATCTTGGAATTGTTGTAGATCACAAGCTAAATATGAGCCAACAGTGTGATGTGGCTAGAAAAAAGGGAAATGCTATTTTAGGCTGAATTAACAGAAGTATAGTTTCCAACTGGTTAGGCCTCACCTTGAGTATTGTGTCCAGTTCTGGACACGGGGTTGCCAGATACATGGGTCCCAAAAGGAGGACATAGAAAGACAAAAAAGAGGACAGTGGAGGACGTATTGAATGTTTCATTTGAATCGTTCCAGATTAAACCTGCAATCAATACAATTTTATTACAATAGCTGCCAATAAATATCTCTTAGTGAACCAACCAAGAAACAGTCATGTTAAAAAATAAAAATAAATCCAATTGAGGCTTTTTTTCAAAATACCAAAAAAACATTATTTGAACAACCAATCTTATCATCTTTATTAATTACACGACATATCCCGGCGACTGCTGTTGTTGCTCCTTCACTTGCGCCGAGGTGAGCTCTGCGAGGTTCCCCTTTCCCGCCTCCTATTGCTGCTGTGGTGGCAGCGGCTGCCACCTCTTCTCCCTTTCCCTCTTTCTCTGGCAGGCACCTGGCACAGAGCCCTGCTCTTGCTCTGGCTCCCCTTCCCTGCAACTTTACTTCTTCTCCACCAGCCTCCCTCAATCTTTTCTAGCTGCCACCGCCATCTCTCCTTTCTCGACTTCTGCTGCTCGCTCGAATACCTTTGGGCAAACCCACAAACTTTTTTATTCCCCTTAAAATAAAAAAGATCCTGCCCTTTTCCGGCCGCCGCTCTTTCTCAACTCTCTCCTTTTGTTTTGCCCGTTTCCTCTCACTCGTGGTGTGTGTGTGTATGTATATGTATATATGTATGTATGTATGTATGTATGTATGTATGTATGTATGTATATATCTTGCTCTCCTTTCCTTGCTAATCTTTACACGCAGCTTGCTCAAAATGAAGCAGGAAGACAGCCCAAAGTGGTGTCTTAGATTGTGACTCCATCAGAGACTGCTTTTCACCTTCAACCTCTCCCCCTGCCATACAAAATTATAAAATAAAATATTACAAAAGCCGGACATTTTAAAGGTTTTTAGCTTTGATTGCTGGATGGAGGACATTAGGCTAAAAAGGAGGGCATGTCCTTCTTTTGCCGGACGTCTGGCAACCCTATGGACACCACACGTCAAGAAGGATGCTAACAAATTGGAATCAGTTCAGAGGAGGGCGACAATGATGGTCAAAGGTCTGGAAACCAAGCCTTATGAGGAAAGGCTGAAAGAATTGCATGTTTAGCCTTGAGAAAAGAAGACTGTGGGTGATATGATAGTAGTTTTCAAATATTTGAAAGGCTGTCATACAGAGGAGGGGCAAGATCTGTTCTCAATCATCCCAGAGTGCACGACACACAATAGACTCAAGTTAGCCAGATTTTGGTTGAATATCAGGAAAAATGTCCTAACTGTTAGAGCAGTACGATAGTGGAACCAGTTAGCTCGGGAGTTGATGAGTGTTCAAACCCTGGAGGCATTAAAGAAAAACTTAGATCATCACCTGGCAGATGTGCATTGATTTGTATTCCTGCATTGAGCAGGGGGTTGGACTTGATGGCCTTGTAGGCCCCTTCCAACATCACTTTTCTGTGATGCTATGAAAACCCTCCAAGGCTATCTTGACACCAACTTCACAAATCTGTCAATGTCTACAGGTCTGAGGACCTTGTCTGCATCGGATTCCTCTCCAATAATGAGCCTCTTCCAGCCCATCAGCCGTCGCCTCATCCCTCACACCTAGTCACCTAATTGGGATCAGTGCATCGGCTGACTGGCCACTTACTTCTCCACTGACCAGTCTTCCACAGTGCTCCAGATCCCCTAGTGGGTCCTCCAAGGCTGTTTTACCTGCCCATGATGCTGCTGCACAACTTGATACCATGCCTTATCCTGCCCCTGTGAGCCTGCCACCTCGGCCTCCAGTGCACAAACATAGGCACCAACCCTATCAGAACGTCCACTTGCCTTCTTGCACGGACACCTCTTATCATCAGCACCATCATCTTGTTAGCTCTCCCTATTTGCTTGCTCTGGTCATTCATGCCCTGGGGTCTGTCTCAGTTCTATTCCTCTGCTGTACTCTGTTAGAAGTCAGCAAACAGAAAATATGCCTCCTTATTTTGTTCTAAGCAGTATATCAAACACAGTATATCTGTCAGTAACTTTTTCAGCATGAGTTAACTATTGTATGGACTGTGCTAATTGGGAGTGGGGTTGCAATGCAACTGATGAGGATTTGCTGATTTTTTAAAATGCGGCAGCCAGGTTGTTCACTGATACATCAAAATTTGACTGCATATTACCTGTGTTGGCCTGTCTGCACTGACGGCCTGTACACTTCCAGGCTAAATTCAAGGTGCTGATGTTAACCACTGCAGGAGAAACCTGGAAATCATTTAGCAGAAACCAGCCCTTCTCAGTAGTGCCTGCCTTGCTATGGAACTCCCTTCTAGTGGAGGTACATGTGGACACCACCCTCCTTAGCTTTAGGAAACAAATCAAAACCTGGTTCTTACCCAGTTTTCTTTGAGAGCCTCACTCCTTTTTCATTTAATTACATTTGGTATTTTTGTGATGACCTACAGTATGTTGACTGCTTACTGTTTTGTGTGTAATTCAGTTACTTGTATTTCCACCACTTTGAGATTTAGGTTAATGTTTGTTAGATAATGGGGTTTTGTTGGGCAGGGTTTTTTCCTCATGATTATTGTTTTTACTGTGTTTCTGTACTTGTGTTTAATTTTGTGTAGCTGCCACTAGCTGAGTGGGATATAACTTTAATAAATAAAGAAAGAAATAGAAATATATTTTGGGGAGCAATTTGAAATAATTTCAAAATGATCATTGGTAGTAATTCTTGTGTATTTTATATCTGTTGTTTTTCTAGGTATCTCTCCCCAACGAAATCTCCAAAGAAAAAAGTTTCTTCCACTCCAGTCTATTCCTCTCCAGATTCTCAGCCTGCACTGGCAATTCAGTCTCAGAAAATATATAAATCTACCTCTTTGTCATTGTTTTACAAAAAAGGTTAGTAAATCATTTTTTTAAAAAAAAAATTTTCCCAAACAGTTTTGGTTCAGAAAAATATTGCTATCATTAATAGCAGAGGCAGATCAGCTATTTTAAGGCTGACCTCCGCATGCTGCCAACTACTGTGGTGAGAGGTGACTACTGTCGTTTTCTTGAGGAAGATATTTACAGAATAACAGAAACTTGATTAAAATCTCAGCCCTTTATGGTACATTTCTGTAATATGTTACCAGTAAGACACTGACTATTAGCATATGTGAAGCAATGTTCTGAAAGAAGTCTAATCTCTAAATATTTGTTTCTGTTCTCTAGTGTATTGGCTGGCTTATACACGACTGAACAACTTATGCTTGCGTCTCCTTCCTGACCATCCTGAACTCAAACATTTGATATGGACACTCTTTCATCACACACTCCAAAATGAGTATGAACTTATGAAAGACAGGCACTTAGATCAGGTAATATCTCTCGTAGTCTCCAGTGCATCATGCATCTTTTTTCTCCCTACCCTGAGCTGAGGGATAGATCACCTCTTCTTAAGCCCCTTGTACTGTAGGATAAAGCTGTTCCTCAAATGTATTTGAAACCTGTGAAGGACTCGTCAGGAAGGCCCAGTTCTAGAGACCCATGGTTGGTTTGCTGGATAGTTTCCTGGTGGTTTTCCAGGGGATTCCTAAGGATTTTATAGATATTTATTGCATAGTTTATGGTGACCATGAAGAACTAATTTCTGGGGAAACAGAAACACTTGAACATCTCTTCCATCTTTCTCTCAAATTGCTATCTTTTGAACTATTAAATTATATTCAAGTGAAATGAATTTATCACAGTTTGAACAACTATTATATTTTTGGTATAATAGTTATTAAAATTGTGGTGATTCCAGACCAAATTATCCTGTTTAGGCAGTTGCCAGAATCCTTTTGTAAGCTTTGCATAACATGCTGCAATTAACCATGACAATTTATTTATTTATTTATTTATTTATTTATTTATTTATTTATTTATTTATTTATTTATTTATTTATTTATTTATTTATTTTCTGCCCCGCCTATCTAGTCATTTCGACCACTCTAGGCAGCTTACAACATAAGGATAACAAGTTCTAAAAAAATTTATAACAATTAATTAATTAAATGATTCTATAAGATGGGAAAAATAAAAATAAATCAAATAAAGAGAGAAAAAAAGGAAAGAGGACAGGAATTAACTGGAAGGGAAGGCCTGCCTATACATCCATGTACAGTGGTGCCTCGCATAATGATGTTAATTGGTTCCATTAAAAACATCGTTATGTGAAAACATCGTTAAGCGAAACACCATTTCCCATAGGAATGCATTGAAAACCGGTTAATCCGTTCCAATAGGAGCCTATTCAATACATTTCAATGGTGAAAAAAAAATCACCAAAAATTCAAAAAGACTCAGAACGAAGCCAAATTACTTTAACAAAGGTTTTATTAGGTGCACTAACGATTCCAAGCATTTTAAACATTTTTTAAACATTTTAGAATATTTTTAAAATAGCGAAAACAGGGCTGTCAAAAAAAAGTTAAGCGAAACAGGGGACCTAAAACTGTCATCGTTAAGTGAAGCAAGGTCCCAAACATCGTTATGCGAAAATCCCCCATAGGAAATATCGTTAGGTGAGGCGGCAAAATTTCCAGCAAAGGCCATCGTTATGCGAATTCATCGTTGAGCAAGGCACTCGTTGAGCGAGGCACCACTGTATAGCCAAACCCTGTATGAACACCAATAGATTAACACCAATAGCTTCTGATGAATGAAATCCCTTAACTGGAAGATATTGTATTCATTATAAAAATTAAAGTACAATTCATCTTTACAGATACCAGGGAAATGTAATAAATATAGTTAAAACAGAAGAATATTATTAAAGCAGTAAAACATCTGTGTCATTAAAAGATTAAAAACAATAAATCACACTATATTTGTTGCTTAAAATGCCTTGAGAAAAAGGTTTTGAGCTGGCACCAAACCAGTTGTGGTGTATATACTTCTGTAGTTGACATGCCATAACAAGGTTCTTTGCCTATCTAGTGGAGCTGAAGTTCTTCAGGAGAAGCCTCCTTTGGTTCTCTTAAGTCATGGACAGCGTGTTACAGGGAGAAGATAAATCTCCAGAAATTTGGGTTCCAGATTAGGATTTAAAAGTAATCAACCACAGCTTCAGCTAGTGTGGGACATAAACAGCAAGTGCTGTTCCTTCAAAATCAATGTAATATGATCCTGCTTGATTATACTGACTGCAGTGTTCTGCACTTGCTTCTCAAATCTTCCCCAACCCCCCTCCTCCCCGATATAACACATTACAGTATAGTAATCCAGCTAAGCTTCTTTTGAAAACAGCTGCATGACTTCTGGAATATAAATTTAAATACTAGATTAAATATTAAATTGAATTAATTAAATTAAAAAGCAGTAATTTTATTTTCTCCAATAAGCAAATAATCTAGAGTGTTATTAATTTATTTCAGTGATCACTCTGAAATGGAATATATCGGAATAAATATTGTCTGAAATGGAACATAATTAAACTCAAGTGTTTTCTTGATGAACATTTCTGATGACTGCTCTCTGCTTTTCAATAGATTATGATGTGTGCCATGTATGGCATATGTAAAGTGAAGAACATTGATCTCAGGTTTAAAACAATTGTGACAGCGTATAAGGAGCTCACTAGCACTAATCAAGAGGTATGGACATACTTATTTTTCTGTATGATTAATCCTGTGAGTTTCTCTTCAGACCCTAAGCTGTCTCCCCCAGACTGCAAAATTTTCTGTCTCTTGTCATCTGTTGACTGGAGGTAAAGATTTTCTCCTGTTATTTAGAAAAATCTATGTTGATGCCATAACCTTACCTTCCCCTTGAAAAACTGCTTATCTGCCTCTATAGTCTGCCTTTTAAAAAATCCCAGTGGAGGTTTTCTCAGGAGGCAGGAGTGTGGGAAATATGAGAGAGAAGGATTTGGGGGCAGTTACATCAGTGAACGCATGCAGGCTCTGGCATGCAAACCATGTGTTGTGCTTGGAGCCAGTTTAGTCCCATTCCAAAGAGACTTTCTTACCACTGCATTAATGTGTCATGCGGACAGAACAAACAAGTTGCTAACCCATTGTATTCTAGCGCTAGGACGATTTAAAACAAAACAAGTATTCTCATATTGTTTCCAGCCCACTATCGTATTTTATTACATTTATACTCATCTTTTCACTAAAAAATGCTGCTCAAGGCAGCTTACAAATGCATGCCTTAAGTATTTGAATATGATGATTAGAAAATAGTAGTACCGTGTTTCCCTGAAAATAAGACAGGGTCTTATATTAATTTTTGCTCCAAAAACGCATTAGGGCTTATTTTCAGGGGATGTTTTATTTTACAGTCATGTCATCTTCTGGTTGCTGCACAGTGGTGGAGGGCAGGGTTTCGCTTAACTAGGGTTTATTTTGAGGGTAAGGCTTATATTATGAGCCTCCTGAAAAGTCATACTAGGGCTTATTTTCAGGTTAGGTCTTATTTTCGGGGAAACGGTATAGACTCAACAGTGTAGCTGTACCAGTCACTTAAATTAAGCATGGTGTTGAATTCTTACGGTATTTAAACAGAATATTCAGCTTTTATATTCCACTGAATTGTGATCAATAACCACTGTTGAAGACATTCCCTCAGACTAGCACTGAAATAAAATTCTGTTGCTAATCTGTGTCTTCAAATAAATCGCTGCAGCTATTGGCAAGTTTTCAAAGTGTGTCTGTTTTACAGCTCAAGATCAAACTCTGCTGAATAGGTTTTATGCTCAGAATACACAGCATAAAGCTCCCCAGATACTAGCTAAGAGGTGTACAGTTGCCTCTGAGTGTTGGATGTTGCGGGGACCAAATCGCTATGTATACCATGGACTCTGAGTGTTCATGTTTCTTTATAAGAGGAGCTATGGTTCTTAAACAGATTCAGAGGGTGTCTTATCTAAAGCACTGCACGTGAGTTGGCATAAATGTAGGTGTGTACAGTAGAGTCCCCTTATTCACGGGATCAATATTCACTGATTCACTTATCTGCAGTCTGAAAATATTAAAAGAAAACCAGAAAAAACTATTTTCATATGAATTACCAGAAGCAGCCACTAGAGGAAGCCAGAGACCATGCTTTGAATACTTGTTAGTGCAAAATACAGTGGTGCCTCGCATAGCGAGGTTAATTGGTTCCAAAAAAACCATCGCTATGGGAAAACATTGTTAAGTGAAACGCGTTTTCCCATAGAGATGCATTGAAAACCGGATAATCCGTTCCAATAGGAACGGATTATCCGGTTTTCTCCCCCACTATCGGGCGCAGCCCTTTGGGAGAAGCCTCAGGGGAGGGGGGGAAGACGGCATCGGCTCCTGCCTTCTCCCCCACCACCCGGCTTCTCCCAAAGGGCTGCCCCAACTGTGCTTGCAGCAGCGGAGGAGGTGCCTGGTGGAGGAGAAATGACAGATCGGCTCCTGCCTTCGCCTCCACCGGGCACCTCTTCCGCTGCTGTAAGCACAATCGGGGCAGCCCTTTGGGAGAAGCTGGGCTGTGGAGAAGGAAGGCTGAAGCCGATCCAATCTTTCCCCCCCACCGGGAGGCTTCTCCGAAAGCGCTGCGTCCGATGGTGCAGGGGAAGGATTGGATTGGCTTCAGCCTTCCTTCTCCACAGCCCGGCTCCTCCCAAAGGGCTGTCCCGATGTTGCTTACAGCAGCGGAGGAGGTGCCCGGTGGAGGAGAAGGCAGGAGCCGATCTGGCCTTTCTCCTCCACCGGGCACCTCCTCCACTGCTGAAAGCACAGTCGGGGCAGCCCTTTGGGAGCAGCCGGGCTGCTCCGAAGAAAGGCAGAAGCCGATCCGATCTCCCCCCCCCCACACCATCGGGAGCAGCGGGAGAAGCCGCCCAGTGTGTGTGTGGGGGGAGATCGGATCAGCTTCTGCCTTTCTTCGGAGCAGCCCAGCTGCTCCCAAAGGGTTGCCCCTACTGTGCTTGCAGCAGCGGAGGAGGTGCCCGGTGGAGGAGAAGGCAGGAGCCGATCTGGCCTTTCTCCTCCACCGGGCACCTCCTCCACTGCTGAAAGCACAGTCGGGGCAGCCCTTTGGGAGCAGCCGGGCTGTGGAGAAGAAAGGCTGAAGCCGATCTGATCTCTCCCCCCCACACACCGGGCAGCTTCTCCCGCTGCTCCCGATGGTGGGGGGGGGAGATCGGACATGGCTGGAAGTTGCCGCTGCGGCTCGGATCCAAGCCACGGGGGGAGGGTGGGGGGTCCGGATGCCTTTCAGGCATCCCGGGCTTGGATCCCACCCGCCGCCGGTTACCCATGGCTTGGGTAACCGGTGACGGGTGGGATCCAAGCCCGGGCTGCCTGAAAGGCATCCGGATCCCACCCCCTCCCCCTGCGGCTCGGATCCAAGCCGCGGGCGGGGGGTGGGAGGCATGGCCGGACTCTTCGGCAGCCGCTGTGGCTTGGATCCGAGGCGCGGCGGCTGCCGAAGAGTCCCGCCATGCCTCCCACCCTCCTCAAGCCGCGGGGGAAGGGTGAGGGGATCCGGATGCCTTTCAGGCATCCGGATCCCCCCACCCTTCCCCCGCGGCTTGGATCCGACCCGCGGCAGACTACCCCAGGCATGGTCGGACTCCTGAGAGTCCGACCATGGCCGGGGAAGCCGGCCACGGGGAAGGGGAATCCCGGCAGTGGCCTCGGAAGGACCCTTCGAAAGGGTCCTTCCGAGGCCACCGCAGGCATTTTCCCCCAGCTGAGCTGCGGGAGCGCTCCTTCGGAGTCTCCCGACGCTCAGCTGGGGGAAAATGGTGCCTATGGGGAAAACATCGCAAAGCGATTTTTCCCCATGGGCAACATCGGTATGCGATCGCAAAAGCGATGGCAAAAATGCCATCGCTATGCGAATTCGTCGTTAAACGGGGCACTCGTTATACGAGGCACCACTGTATATAGTCTAATTTTCTAGCAGTTCTAGTAATGCATGTGGAAACAATTTTATTTCTGTGTTTTTTTCCTTTTCCTTTTTTACTTCTAATTTTTTTTCTTTTCAATGGGGGTAGGATTATGGGGAAGGGGATTTAATGTTAGGTGGTTGGCATGGGTAGGGTAAAATTCCAGACAGTGAGATAGTACATTTACATCAACTTGTACAATTATACGAGAGAGAGAGATAAAAAGAAAAAAAGGAAATTTTCCAGTATTACTGTAGCTACTAATCTATTTATTCCCTAATTGGACCTTCATATTCTTCTTTAATCTATGCTTTTCCCGGCTATCTTTAAAGTTTAATTATGAAATTATTCCCTATACATCTACCAAATATAATAAAAGTCTCCTCCTTTGTTTTATGTTTCCCACTCTATTTAAAAACATTTTATATCTTTTTAAAAAAAAAACTTTGTTGGCATTGTGTACTATCAGTAAATCATATATCATCTGTAAAACATCTGCATTTTCTACCATTTTATACCCATTATATCCTACAGTCTAATCATTTTATTCATTTAATCCGTTTTTATTGTTGAAGTTTTCCTTCCTCCTGTATCCTTGTTTCTATAGTGTGCTTTCCTTGAGAGCTTTTTGCTTGCTCTTCTGCTCTAGTCGAGCTTCTTTCTGCCTCTGATCCTGATGATCCACTCTTGTCGTTTCTCATCTGCTTTTTTCTCCTCTTTTCTCCCCAGCCCTTATTTTCATAAAATCTTCTATCTTCCTTTTTGAGTTAATATAATAACTTTGCTCCTGGAATTCAAAGAGGACACCTTCAGGCACCAACCACTTATACATAACTGAGTTTGTTCTCAAGAGGGATGTCAGCTCCTCATATTGTTTCCTTTTCTGTCTTATTTGCCACGGAATATGTTTCACGATCTTAATTTCTTTATATTTTCTATTAAGTTCCTTGCGTTGTATATTTCTTAGAACTTTATCTCGAAATATCTTTCTCGTAAATGTAACATGAATTTCTCTGGGGAGATTTTTATTCCTGGTGTATGCTGTATTAATTTTTCGTGCTGTGTCTATATTTTGTTGCACATCCTCTGGTTGCTTCTCCATGAGCGATGCTAAATAAGTAGTAATCACTTCCTAATCGTCTTCTTTTTGTTCTGGTAGATTCTGGAATCTACCATGTTTCCCCGAAAATAAGACAGAGTCTTATATTAATTTTAGCTCCAAAAATGCATTAGGGCTTATTTTCAGGGGATGTTTTATTTTTTTCATGTACAACAATCTACATTTATTCAAATAGTCATGTTATCTTCTTCTGCACAATGCTGCACAATGGTGGAGGGCAGGGTTTCACTTAACGGGGGTTTATTTTGGGGGTAGGGCTTATATTACGAGCATCCTGAAAAATCATAGATCTTATTTTCAGGGTAAGTATGGCATTGGTTCTTTCCATTTGTAGATTTAACAGTAATTTCATCTTCCTTGCTTTCCCATTTTAGCTCTCCCATCTCTGTATTCAAGGTCTCCAGTCTTTTTTTCTGTTCTTTTTGATGTCCCATCAATTTGTTTTTTATTTTCTGTAATTTGATTTTTAATATCAGTCATTTGCATCCCTAAATCTTTCATTTGTACACATAGCTGAGCCATTGTAGTTGCTGTAGCCCTGTTGATAACATTTCTTGAATACTCTGCTGCCAATCCTTAAATGACTCTTGCCCCAATATCCTACTGAGATTCTCATCCTGTGCCGGCGAGCCTCTTTGAGTTCTCTCTTTTCCACCTTTTGTTGCAGCTGTCTTCTTTTTCTTTAAGAGGTGCTGTTTAAGTCTTCTGTCAGCAGATGTCGCTGTAACCTTACTTTCCTTTCTCAGTCTTATTTACATGTCCAGTCCAAGAGGAGCTTCCCTCTGGATAGAAAGTTCTCACAGTCACCAAGTCACAACAATAAAAATTTAAAGGATCCACAATGCTTTGAAGTAAATAGGATTTGTATTAATATTTCAGGTAGTCACAGGAACGAGGCTTTTAACTTTCATGGCAAGGTAGTTTTCTCCCCCTTCTCCCTTTTTCACCTCTCTCTTCTTCTCCTCCCAATCCAAACCCGGGGGGGGGGCTCGCTTCTACCGTGACAGTAAGATCTTTTAAAAGGTAAAGTCCATTTTGTTTGCCCTTTATATCTATCTTTCTGTGTAGTTATTTGGGTCCATGGAGATTTTCCTTACATGAACAGATATTTCAACTCACTCAGAGTCTCTGGTAGACATATTTCCCACATCCTTTTGCACTCTCTCACTCTGTGCTTGGGGTGTTCCAGCTCTTTGCCAAGATGGCTTCCTCCTTGGTCCGTGCGATCAGATGTGACTTCGGAGGAAGAACCAGCCTTCACTGATCCCATTCCCCCCCCCTTTTTTTGTCATCTCTGCTGCTTCAGATGCCATTTCTCCTAGAGGCATCCTTCCCTCCCCATGGTTTGGGAGGGGTGGATCTGAGGGGTCAAAGTCAGTTTCAGGAGCTTGCCTGAAACCTGACCTGTTCTTCCGTGATGAAAATCCCCTTTTTTTCCTTTTCGCGTGTTATATATACAGTATAGCATTTGCTATTAGCTATGGTTTTCAGATTCCAAGGGGGATTTGGAACCAATCTCCCTCCAGTGGTTATGGGGTACTGCAGAACGGAGAGAAATGCTAGTATTAAAAGATAACTAGCAATTAATTTTTTTATTCCCATCTAGACTTTCAAGTGTGTTTTGATCAGAGAAAGACAATACGATTCCATTATAGTTTTCTACAATTTGGTGTTCATGCAGAGACTGAAAACTAATATTTTGCAATATGCTTCCAACAGGGTAAGTAATTGTACTTCTGTCCTATGTCTAATGTAAGTCAAATATAGTTAGCAAAACTATCACAGCACTGATTTTAAATTATTATATTACAGCCTCCAACATTGTCACCCATTCCACATATTCCTAAGAGCCCTTACAAGTTTTCTAATTCTCCTTTGCGTGTCTCTGCGGGAAATAACATTTATATCTCACCTTTGAAGAGTCCCTACAAATTTTCTGAAGGATTATCATCACCCACCAAAATGACGCCAAGAACAAGGTTGGTACCTGATATTACTTCAAAAGCCAATTAAAAACTTGGCTCTTTAGGCAGGCCTTCCCTCCTGCCCATACTTGATTTACTTTTCTTGGTTTTTGAAGTTTATCCTCCCATCTTGATTATAGTATTATTATAGATTTTATTGTTGTTTTTATCTTTTTGTAATATATTGTGAGCCGCCCTGGGTAGACTTCTGTCTAGAAAGGCAGGATAAAAATCCAATAATAAATAAATAAATAAAAATACTTCATTTTGTTATATGTGATCAGTTAGGAAAAAGAACTTGCTTTTGCAAGAAATGTTATAGCGTGTTTCCCCGAAAATAAGCCCTACTCTGAAAATAAGCCCTAGTATTATTTTTCAAGATGATTGTAAAATAAGCCCTACCGCCCCAAATAAGCCCTAGTTAAGTGTTGACGCCACCGCCACCACCCTCTTCTCATCCGGGCTCGCTGGCTTCGGGATCCCACCCTCTTCCACACCACACCGCCCCCTCCACTGCTGCCATTGTTTCCCGCAAAACAAACCCAGCGCCCGCCAGCCCCAAGGGGAGTTTCAGCCCAGACATCGCCACCGGAGGAACCTGAGCCACCACCATGGCGTCTGAGGCACCCCTGGAGGAAGTGGCACCAGGGACATTTAAGGAAGGGGAAGAAGAACGGGAATAATAATAATAATAATAATAATAATAATAATAATAATAATAATAATAATAATAATAATAATAATAATAATAATAATAATAACAATAACAATAATAACAATAACAATAATAATAATAATAATAATAATAATAATAATAATAATAATAATAATAATAATAATAATAATAATAATAATAATAATAATAATAATAATAATAATAATAATAATAAATGATGGTGATGGTGATGGTGATGGTGATGGTGATGGCATTTGAAGAAATGTAGATTGTTGTTCTTGAAAAAAATAAAACATCCCCGAAAGGCTGTCATCCTATTGTCCTAGCTTTTACATCTCATTCATCTATTACTTTTTGACATCTGTTTCAAAAGTAATAACTACTTTATTTGTTCTTGTTTCTACAGAATATTGGTTTCAATAGGTGAATCCTTTGGGGTGAGTTACCTTTTTTAAAAAAAATAAATGTTTAAAGCAGATGTACACCATTAGAAAGAAATTATGTATTACATAGATGTCTGAAAGCAATTTTAAGATTTCTTAAATTAACCTGATGGAGACTGCTGTCTGTGTTGGAGGAAGAACAGGTGATGATACTTGGTGCTGCTTTCCTGTCAGAATTGTTCTCAATTTTTATTCCTGCAGGAAGAAAAGAAATCTGGCAACTATTTTTCTTCTCTATTATTGGGGTTGAAGGATTAGCTTGAGCAAGGGCATTTGTGACAGTTAAAAAACCACTAGCAAGGACACAATTAAAACAGTCCTCCTCCCTTTGTTTCTGGCTGCATCTTGCAAGTGAACCGAAAGAGTTGAGTGTTAGTTTGCAAGAGAAGTAGGACAATCCAAAAATGAGTCAGTGGTTTCTACAGTCATGGCCAAAAATATTGGCACCTTTGCAATTCTGTCAGAAAATGCAACCCTTCTCTCTGATAATTGTTGCAGTTGCAAATGTTTTGGTACTCATGTGTTCATTTCTTTGGTTTGCGTTGGAACAACAAACAAACAAACAAGAAGAAAAGTCAAATCTGATACAATCCCACACAGGAACCAAAAAATGCACTGGCCAAAATTATTGACACCCTGTCTAAATTGTAAGAAATAATTGCTTTTCAAGCTTGTGTCCTCCTTTAATTTGTATTTAGACACACCTGTCGCAAGTAAGACGTGTGGGCAATATAGTAATCACGCAACCAGTTAAGATGGAGAAATGTTGACTCAACCTTTGTGTTGTGTGTGACACTGAGCATGGAGAAAAGAATGAGGTGTAAAGAGTTGTCTGTAGATTTGAGAGAAAAAAAATTGTGGAAAAACATCGACAATCTCAAGGCTACAAGTCCATCTCCAGAGATCTTAATGTTCCTGTGTCCACTGTACGCAATATCATCAAGAACTTTACAGCCCATGACACTGTAACTAACCTCCCTGGACATGGATGGAAGAGCAAAATTACTGAAAAATTACAATGAAAGGTTATTCCAATGGTGGATACAGAACCCAGATTAACTTCCCAACAAATTCAAGCTGATCTTCAGACAACAGCGTACAACAGTGTCAGCTCGCACTATCTGTCGCCATCTGAATGAAAAGGGACGCTATGGTAGGAGACCCAGGAGGACACCACTGCTGACACAAAGGCATAAAATAGTAAGATTGGAGTATGCCAAAACTTATGTGATAAAACCACAATCCTGGGAGAATGTACTGTAGGCAAATGAGACAAAAGTAGAGCTTTTTGGTCAAGGACATCATGGCACTGTTTACAGAAAAAGAAACGAGGCATTCAAAGAAAAACACACAGCTACAGTCAAACATGGTGGAGGTTCAAAGATGTTTTGGGGTTGCTTTGCTGCTTCTGGCACTAGATGCCTTGACTGTGTGAACGGTATCATGAAATCTGATGCTTACCAAAGAATTTTGGGGTGCAACATAGTGGCCAGTGTCAGAAAGCTGCATCTCCACCAGAGGTCATGAGTCTTCCAGCAGGACAATGACCCGAAACACACTTTCAAAAGCACTAAGAAATGGTTACAAAGTGCTGGAGAGTTCTGAAATGGACAGCAATGAGTCCAGATCTTAATCCCATAGAACACCTGTGGAGAGATCTCAAAACAGCAGTTGGGAGAAGGCATCCTTCAAATCTGAAGGCCCTGGAGCAGTTTGCAAAAGAAGAGTGGTCCAAAATTTCAGAAGAGAGGTGTAAGAAACTCATTCATGGTTACAGGAAGCGATTGATTTCAGTATTTTTTTCAAAGGGGGTGCTACCAAATATTGTTAATAATTTTGGCCAGTGCATTTTTGAGTTTCTGTGTAGAATTGTATCAGATTTGGCTTTTCTTTTTGTGTGTGTGTGTTGCTCCAACACAAACCAAAGAAATTAACATGGGAGTACTAAAACATTTGCAACTGCAACAATTTTCTGAGAAGGGCTGCATTTTCTGACAGAATTGCAAGGGTGCCAATATTTTTGGCCATGACTATATCTAGTTGAACCAGCTACATCTGCAACTGAAAAGACATTGCAACCTCGGTGGTGCTGATCAGAGGAAGGAGAAAGAAAAAATAGAAATGAAACAAAAGGGTCTAAAAAAGAGGGCTCTGGTTTCTGTCACTGAATGTTGCCTCAGGCTGACTTCTCCTGTAGCTTTCTAGAAAAGCAGCTTCCCATATCTGGTCTAAAGGTTATGGTACACTGGATGAATTGTTGGCTCTGTGGTTGAGAGAAAATGAAATTCATGATGTTAATGAATTTGTGTTGAAAGAGATGATGAGGAGCAATGCTTGAAAGCAGCTGGGACACAGAATGTTGGGGTGTTGGTTTGAGGAGGGGGAAAAGGGAAATGAAGGATATTGAAAGTGGAGATGAACCTGTAAAGTCCCTAACAGTGATAGGATGAATGAGGTTTGGAAGCAGATAGTCATTTAGGTAACAAAATATATGGAGATGGTCCTAGATTAAGAGGGAAATTATTTCCTTTTTCTGGGACTATTCCACCCTCTACTATATAGCAAAAAATATTCAGGTGTGATATTGGCCATCAGTTCCAAATCTGTCAAACCCTTTTTACTAGTGCAAAATTTCTACCACAAGTCAAGCCTCCTGCAAATTGTGCATAAGGACTCCCTTCTCCTGAACAAAACCGCTTCTAGGGGATTGAAGGACACTGTAATAGTGGTTACAGGACCAATTCAACATTTTACTTTTTAAAAAAAATTAGAAGAGTTACATTTAGTCCACATATACAGTGGTGCCTCGCTTAACGGGTGCCCCGTTTAACGACGAAACCGCATAGCTTTTGCAATCGCTTTGCAATGTTTTAAATAGGGAAAAATCGCTTTGCGGTGATCGGTACCCTGTTTCGCATACCGATTATCGCATAGCCATGTTTTTTTAACAGCTGATCAGCGATTCCAAAATGGCCGCCCACTGTTTTCTGGGATGGATTCCTCGTTTACTGGGCAGCGAAAATGGATTTTCGCTTTAAAGTGAGTTTTAAGCTCGTAGGAACTCATTGAAGGGGTTTCAATGCATTCCTATGGGCTTTTTAATATCGCATAGCGACGAAATCGCTTTGCAGCGATTTTTCCGGAATGGATTATCGTCGCTATGCGGGGCACCACTGTACATCTACTGTGATCATTAACACTACACTCCTTCTAAATCTTATCTGAAGAAAATAAAAGATTATTTAAATAGGGCTATTCAGCACTTACTATTTATCACATTTTTAAGATGAAACATTAAATTTGAGTTATGTATCATCATGGGTATTTCTAGACATCTGAGAAGTTTCAGAAAATAAACCAGATGGTGTGTACTAATGATCGTCAGTTGAAACGTGGAGCTGAAGTAAGCATAGCTCCCAAACCTCTGAAGAGACTGCGTTTTGATACAGAAGGACAGGATGAAGCAGATGGAAGGTGTGTTTATTTTTAAATTGGCTTTTCCATTCTGTGAATTATACTGTTTTTAATTTATTATGTTTTTAGAAACATGATCAAAATAATATATTGATTAGTGCATATATTTTGTACATACTGATGCCATAATTCAACAGAATAATAGTACAGTCTCAATTGGTTTTATCTGCTCAGAGAGAGAGAGAGAGCAATCTCTATTGAACTGTTTTTCCATGATTGCACTTAGTGTCACCGCACAGCTTATCTTTGTATACTCGCGTGCAGATTCTGAGATATGTAGAACTGTTAAAATGTTCTCTTCTCAGTTAGAAGCAACATTAGTGGTAAATCATTTTTGCACACTTACAAAATTAAGCATTTATATAGCACTTATGTTAAATGTCCCCAGTAAGCTAGAAATATTCTCTGTAATTTGCATCTTTAAAGGATTGAATTAATGTCAACCTGAGAGTTGTGTAATTATTTTTTAAAATTTAAAGCATCTTGCTTGGGTTCTCCAAATAATAAATGGCAGAAAACCTGCACAGAGATGCAAGTGTACATTGAAAAACAAGTGAATTCAGTCAGTCCCAACTCCACTGTACCCCAGCAATGGAATCTGTGTTTCAGGTGGCTTAACATTGTAAAGTGGATGGTACACCCTCTTTGCTCTCCTGGGTCACAAGACATGTACAGCGTCCTTTGGATACAATCATATCCACTACTGAAATAATTTCTCTCCTGACATTTCTAGGGAGCACCTTTCTGGAGAGTCAAAGTTCCAACAGAAGCTTGCGGAAATGAGTAAGTATTCCTAGCAATGACAGCCCTGGATAGAGAAGGGGGTTGTTTGGCTGATTTCTTAAAGCAGGTATCAGGATCCAAAGAAACTACCAACTAGGTCCAAGTGCCCAGTGGTTCTTTTGGGCTTAGGAGAGCAATAGCATATGGCAAACTATGCTGTGACACTTACTTCATAGTTTGCAATACATCGTTTCTGTAATTAGCCCAGAAGAACTAGTGGGTACTTGGTCTCAGTTTACAGTGTGCACTAAAGGAAGTTTAAAAGCAGTTTTGGGGGAGGCAAAGAGCCTACTGCTTACTGAGGAAATGTTGATGTATTTAAAAGGTACACCTTCATGTATGACAAAAATAATTTTTGGATACCAGACATTACATTCAGCACTGTAAACATTTGGAAATTATACACACTTGGGTGTTTTTGTTACTAGGCTGTGAACATAATAAACCAGAGGGAAAAGACTCTAAGGCCTGCTGACTTGTAGCAAGAAATTTCTGTCTTGATGACTTGGCTATTCCTTTTCATTATCTATTATGTTAACTGCCAAAGGAAATACACTCAGTAACGTATTGCTTGTCAACTTACTCTGTGTTCTTGTTTACCTGCTTTTCCAGTTATATTGCAGTTATCAAGTTGCTAGTTTTACAAAACCAATGCTAATAGTTTCTTCTTTTTTAAATCGTGTGTAAAAAATTAAATGTTCCCTTCATCACAACTTAGATTCTGAATATTAGGCTAACATTTAAAAAAAGATGTCATACTTGTTTCTCTAGCATCTACTCGGACCCGAATACAAAACCAGAAACTCGCTGATGGAACTGACACTTCAACAAATGGCTAGAAGTGAATGGCCATTCAGACCCAATTACATACACTGCATGCTTTGTTGATTTCTGCTGTTACCTTCAGCTTGTCCAGTATCCAATTTGGATGTTTTCGGTGTTTTATACCATAGGATGCAGCATGTATGCTATGTTAGCTAGTGAATTGTTAATTTATATAGATTAGTTTTTAAAGGCAACATTGCTTTGCTTCCCTGTGCAGCATTTTTGTTTGATACTATTTCATTCTACTTAATACCGATCTCCTTTGTTTAAAACAAAGAAATTTAAAAATTAAGTAGTAGTGCTTGCACTAATGAGGTGGTATATAAATCAAATGAAGAAATTAATTAGTGAAAATGCACTAGTGTTTTGTTACAAGATTAATATTAGATGGAATGCACTATTTACTTATATTATGCATTAGACTTCCAACTCATCAAGCAGGTTGCAAGTTTACAACTGCACATGTCATCAGAATTGCCTTGCAGAACTAAGTCTGATGTACACTAAAGTATGAATATTGACCATGATTTGAAACTCAGTGGACTGAATCTACAGTTGAGTTTAGTGCAACTGCATTCAATAGAGGCCAGATCAAATCCACTGTATCACTATGCTACTGAAATAAATCCCCTTTATGAAACTGATATTTCCACATTTTTCTTTCTGCTAAAACATGCACATAGACTGCTTTTTGTTAGCCTGCTTGAATTTCACTGTAGCATTATTGAGACATTTGGAATGGTTGAAATACAAAATGCACAAATATGCATATTTTTCTGTATCAGGAAGAAAGAAAAATTATTGGCTGGTCTAAATGCATTGGTTTCATGCAAATCTGTAGTTTGCTTATTAAAAGAAAACCCTGTGGTTTTATTTAAGACACTGGCTAGAGAACAATTATCTTTCTATAATTATGTATTCTGGCAGTATTGTTCAGTTTGGAGGTATTAATCTATATACTAATGAATATTGCTTCTTTAAGGATTAATAAAATATTTTTAAAGAAAGCATGCGTAATATTTGATAGTATAAGAACTTTAAGTTGTGGAAATGACATAAAACATTCCTGAACTTGGTCTTTTTAGTGTGGAGCTAGTAAAGCTCTGTTGGTCCTTTTTTTCCAAATGTAGAAAAAATCCTATTTGTCCCGTTCACTTGAATGGTGTTCTGTTCTGTAAGCCCAATTGACTCAGAGTGATCTACAGCTTGGGCAGTGTCTGTGATCTTCCAGCAATCTTATGTGCTGGCATACAGCAACAGGATATGTTCCTCATTCATGCTAGGTGTAACCTAGCTTGTAGTTAAGGAGAACTGAAAAATTTTGTATGCCATTACAGTAAAGATCTATAACAGCATGTAGTGAGTTTGAGGCAGACAAACTTATATTACAGAATAATGGCTGGGTGATTTAACAGGTCATAATTCACATATATGGACACAAAATTGTTCAGGTGATTCATTATATGGTGCAAACACCCAACCAAAGGGCTTGGGTAATATATTGAACACTGAAATTCAGTAATAATGGTTTCATAGGAAGCATAAAATATAGACACAATAGTATCCTAAAAATGCTGAAAACCATATATTTAACAATGCAATTTATGTTCAAGTAAATTAGTTTGCAGCCTTAAGCACCATTTAAATTCCACTGTCTGTGTTAGGCATATTTGAAAGCATTTTACCTGATTTTGAAGAAATAAGAAAAAAGGGGGGGAAGCGGCAAAAAAGGCCAGTATGGCTTCACAAAAAAACCACAAAAGACATGTACAGGAAGTGGAAAGAAGGCCAGGCCACCGAGGATGAGTACAGACAAGTAGCAAGTAAATGCAGGGATGGCATTTGGAAGGCAAAAGCTGAAAATGAGCTGAGGTTGGCTAGATAAACTAAAAGCAATAAAAAAGCATTCTTCCTGTGAGTAGCAAAAGAAACAAAAGATATAGTGCCACAGCTCTGCAATGGAGATGGAAAAATGATAACAGGACAAAGAAAAGGCAGAGATGCTCAATTCCTATTTTAGTTCTGTCTTTTCCCATGAGACAAAATGAACTTCCAAACAAATTGGAAGTGCAAGGGGGGACAGGATTACAGCTAGAAATAGATAAACAAAGAGTCAGGGAATACCTTATCACCTTGAATGAGTTCAAATCTCCAGGGCCAGATGAACTGCATTCGAGAGTACTGAAGGAACTGGCTGAAGAACTCTCAGAACCGCTATCCATTATTTTCTTGAAACCATGGGAAATGGGTGAGGTGCCAGAGGCTTAGAGAAGGGCTAATGTTGTCCCTATCTTCAAAAAGGGCAAAAAAGAACAACCTGGGAACTACAGGCCAGTCAGCCTAACATCAATCCCAGGTAAAATTTTGGAACAGATCATAAAGCGGTCACTGTACAAGCACCTAGAAAGCAATGCAGTAATAACTAGAAGCTAACATGGATTTGTCATGAACAAATCCTGCCAAACTAATTTGATCTCATTTTTTGATCAGGTCACCTCCCATACAGACAGAGGGGATGCTGTAGACGTAGTACTGTATATCTTGACTTCAGCAAAGCTTTTGACAAAGTGCCCCATGATATCCTGATGAGCAAGCTAACTAGGTGTGGGCTGGATACATCAAGTGTCAGGTGGATACACAATTGGCTACAGAATTGTATTCAGAGGGTGATGATTAATGGGTCCTTCTCTAACTGGGATGAGGTAACAAGTGGGGTACCCCAAGGCTCAGTCCTGGGCCCAGTGCTCTTCAATATTTTTTATTAATGTTCGCAATCATCCCAGAGTGCAGGACATGCAACAATGGGCTCAAGTTAAAGGAAACCAGATTTCAGTTGAATATCGGGAAAAACCTCATAATTGTGTAAGAGTGGTACGACAGTGGAACCAGTTACCTTGGGTGTTGGTGAGGGCTTCAACACTGGAGGCATTCAATAAAAACTTAGATAATCACCTGGTAAATATGCTTTGATTGTATTCCTGCATTGAGCAGGGGGTTGGACTTGTAGGCCTCTTCCAACTTCACTTTTCTATGACTATGATTTTCTTATTCACATTGCATTCTGCTTGGGAGACCCACTGTCCTCAAAAGGTGCTTCGTACTTTCACAGTTTATTTGATTGAATTGGCATCTATATCTCTATCCGAGACCTCTCTCTTATACTTAGCCATTTAAAGTGGTGCAGAGTTCACTAACACAGTAGGCTGAAAATTAGATAACAATTTCCAATGCCAGTGTATCTGGGAGAGCAGCAATAATGTGTGTAACAACCCAAAAGAGTAATTTGTCAGTTCTAAAGGATGAAGAAAGGATTACTACTATTGTGCCTGCCCATGTAAATGAAGAATGTTTTAGAGCTCTGTAGCTATAGGAGACTGCAGCCAAGAAATCAGAAGAAAAATGCGACTCCAAGGATCGTAATAAATTAGGGAAGGTCATGAAGTGTAAGGATGTATAACTGGAGACCAAATCCAAGATCATCCATTCTTATGTTTCCAGTAACCATGTATGAGTGTGAAAGTTAGATAGGGGGAAAAAAGCTGTCAGAAAAAAACTGATTTGCTTGAAATATGGTGTTGAAATATGGCTTTGCAGAAACTCTCGACTGCCAGAAAGATGAGCAAATGGGTCCTATATCAAATCAAGCCTGAACCATCTGTGGAAGCAAAAATGATGAAACTGAGCCTGTCCTACTTTGGGCACATCATGTAAAGGCAAGATTCTCTGGAAAAGATAATAATGTTGGTAAAAGTTGAACGCAGTAGGAAATGACCACCACCGTATACAGGGTGGATCAATTCCTTAAAGGAAGCCACCACCTTATGTTTACAAGAACTGAGTAGGGCTGTTGAAGATAGGACATTTTGGAGTTTTCTCATTCATAGGGTCACCATAAGTCTTAGGCAAGTTGATGGTACATAACAACAAGCTACGGGCCAGAAGAATGTAAGCTTTCATTGATGTAATTGTAACCAAATGCATGCACAAGCTATTTCTGTATCCAATGTGGCATAGGGTGATGGTCTAGAATACCTCAGGCCCTAGTCCACATTCCTGCTCAGACACAGAAACTCCTTAAATACCTCACTTATCTTGAATCATCAGTATAAGGCAGTTGAGACAAGGCAACACAAAACAGACATGCAGCAAAATCTCCTCCCCCCTCCACCCCGCCAAACTGCTACCAAATTCATCTTTAAAGGAAGACAAAGAGAAGCACAACACATGTTTTGAAATATTTCCTTTGAACTGATTTTTCAGTACTCCTAAAAAAATTAAACAATTGTTATTTAAGAAATGGGTTGCAGAATGTCTAGGAACAAATGCTCGATAGAACAGGACTGGAGAACCTGTAGTTTTCAAGCTGCTGTTGGATTCCAGCTCCCACAAGCCACAGCATGCCAAATTCCTTGTAGGATCTACTGATTCCCCAGCCCCTTAGAATCTCAGAGAGCAGCTGAGGAAGATTGTAGTCAAGGATCAGGCACTCCGTTCCCTTTGTGATAAATGCCCTTTCTCCGATTAGCAAAATAAGTTACGCATAATTATACAGGGTGGGAGAATTCAGCTTTTATTGATGAAAACAATTTCTTCCATGAGAGGACAAACATGGCTATCCTCCATATGCGGTGGGCTCTATACATATCTTTGAAGATAAACAGATATGCAAGCATGCATCTACAGATGAGGCTGCACAGCATCTGCCAATTTAATAGCATTTGTACAGGTATCACTTTCCAGTAGCCACTATGGTTCTTTCACCAAACCCTTTCAAAATATGAAGTACAGATATAAGTTGCCATCTGAATGTAACTGGTTATAGGATATTGTAGCAAAAAAATAAGGGAAAGCGTTGATTACAGTCATTGAGCAAGTGGGCATGTCAAGGTAAAGCTGTAAAAAGGAGAAACTTGCGTGGAGGTAGCTCACACTTCTGTCAGTCAGTGGGAATATTTATTTATTTATTGCATTTATACCTCGTCTATCTAGTTGAACGACCACTCTAGGCGGCTTCCAACATATAAAACAGCATTATAACAAAATTTTTAAACATCAGTATACGAATTATCCAAGAAGAGAAAAGGGAAAAAGAAAAAAAATTATATATATAGTTTTTTCCTTCTGGGCCTCCCTTGGCGTCAGGCTCCTCAGATTTTGAAATACTGGGAAAGTGTCTCAGAGCACACAAAACTGGGGCACTCTGCTCTGCCTCTCACCATACTTAATGGAGTGCAGAGATTTAAGACAGAGGCTACTGTTTTTCACAAGTCCAGATGCCTGTATGTCGTTTTAGCCAGGCAGTCCCTTGAAGAAGGGAATGGTAAACCACTTCTGAGTATTTTCTAGGCCAAAACTGCCAGAAAAGGCTCACCATGTCAGAACTGATTTGATAGCACATGATTACTATTTATTAATTAAACTTAGCACAGTTGGAGGGGACAGATTTCGTTTTTTCCAAATCCCAGTTCCAGCTTTGTGTTTTTTTTTCTCTTTCTCTTTTTCTTACCACATATGCTTTGGCCTGCAATAAAAACTGCTACAACATTGCAGAACAACACAAAGAATGAAACAACTACTTCTTTCTCATTTGGGATATTGTGCTACCCCTTCTCTTTCCTTCAGTCCACCCCCCAACCACAGTTAAGAAGTGTTTACTTACTAGGTTCTTCGCGACAGAACTTCTCTTTTCTTTGTAGTTGTTGTTTAGTTAAGTCATGTCCGACTCTTCGTGTGACTCTTTTCTTACTGTATCCTAATGCAGCCTGAGCAAATCACATGTGACTTCACTGCTTGTAAACAAAAGCCAGCAAATATCAGTTTCCAAATGTTCTTTCAAAGCAGGACAAATAGCATCAAGGGAAAAAATACTTCCTATATTACCTTAAAGTTAAAGAAAAAATTAATAGATAAATGGATTTGAGTCCAGCTGTCTGCCCTCTCAATCCACAAGCCTGGTGGATAAGTTTGCAATCCAAACCACTTTAGTATTAGCTCAGTTGAGAGGTGTGTCCTAGATCCAGGCAGTTGTCTTTACACTTCAGGTTCAAAGAATGGAGCATCCATGCCGAAAGTATCTCTCTCCACTTCTATGCAAAAGTACTCTTCAGTTTTTAAATGCTCCCACTCTGCTGGCTTTGCTAATGAAGTTCTTCAAGAGATCATGGTCCATTTCTGCAAAGCCTGGAGACTGAGTGACTACAGTCAGATGGTTTATGCAAAATCGAAAACAAAATTCCTCTAATTCCTGGGAATGAAATAAGTGTTACGTTAATGTGTGTTAGTAAAAATACGAATCTACACAATGAAACTATGAGCTGAAACGTTTCTCAAGCATTGTTTCATGTCCTGGGAAGCACCAAAGAATGAACAGCCAGGATACAAAAAATAGTGCATATATGACCAAAATCTTTTGGAGGCAAATTGTCCCAAGTTAAGAAATTATCACACACACTATCAGTTTCTTCCTAAATCATACAAGTCAGCATACAGCTGATAACGTCTGTGGTGATTCTTGGGACAATTCACCTCTAAATGTTACACCATCTGCACTATGCCAGATTTAGTAAGATATTAGGTGAGGCAAACAAAGTAGCTTTGAAAGGTAAGCAAAGTTTATGTTTCAAGGAAGGTTTTTAGAAAAGCAAACATACTGGCCAAAATCTTGTTGCTTAGTGTAGTAAATCACAATAGAATAGCCCTATTGAATTAATGGGGATTTGGCGAGTCAACTCTGTAAGTTCCATTGATTCATATGTAAAGTTACTGTAACTGCAACACACTTCAGCATGGTAAGATGCAGTTAGAGTAGGCTCACTTCAATCAAAGGAACCTGTGGAGGAGTTGGCCTACTCTAGTGCAATTTATTAAGCCAAGTAATAGGATTTTGACCACTATTTGGCCACTAGACCATGCAGCTTCTTCCACAATAACATGTGGCTTAAAATCTCTTTCTCAGATCTCTATTCCTGGCCGTCATTCTTGTTCATAATTGCAATTAACTTGTTCATAATTGCAAGTAATTTCAAGACAGTTAGAATTATTTAACAGTCTGAAAATGAAAACAATTCTTATGTAACATTTCTTTAAAAATGCTAATCAGCATTTGAAATTATCACTAATGTGTCATAAGACGGTGCCAGGACTTGGTGCTATGGATCCAGAAATATTAATCCACACAAATAGAGTCAGTAAAAGAAAAATCTCCACAATGAAAAGGCTCTAGCATACAGAGTTAATGAATCTATTCTTTTCATGAAATCAACTATGCTGTGCTATTAACAGAAGGCAAAACCACTAGTATGTCATCTTGGAAGATCCAGACAGACAAGACAGGAGGTAAAGGTTTGCTTCTTTTCAGGCAGCCCATACGTTGAGGTTGGGAAGCTGAATATATTTAGCAGCAAGAACAGACTGACCTCCAGATCCGTAAGATTAAATATTTAGCATTCATACAATGTTTTAGACATTTAGTTTTTCATATGCATTGCCTATTTCTAATCCTTACAAGAATCCTGTAAAATTAGGCCCACATGGCAGATGAAAGACCCTGGTTACAAAAATGGTGTCTGCTGAAGGCCATGTAGTCAGTTTCTCAGGGACAGAGGATGTGAAGTGGAGATCCTGATCTTTATTCTGTTTTGCAGTCACCAGCTCACCATTTCCAATATAAATGATTCCCAAGCATCTCAAAGAAGTCTCAACTGATAACAAGTATGAAAGGTTGCTAAATTAGGATTCTCCATACCTTCGCTTCGTATCTGACTGCTGCTGAAAGAAGACCAATTGCGTTCTCCTCAGAAATACCCTGCTTGATTGTTTGCTGGCATAGCTTTTTCAGTCGATTTTCTCGATAGAAGGTTGCCAAGTCCAGCAGACCTGCCAGACAAAACAAAACAAAACAAAAAAGAAAACAATGACGTTGATATACTTGAGTGGAAATACTTGCTTTAAAAAAAACATATATACACAAAAAATAGCCGCAAGGAAAACATTATTAAGGGGAAGAATAATTTAAGAAAAGAAAAAAAAGGCCAAAAATGCTAATATTCCAAAAATTTAGGAACAATGAAAATGTCTTTAAGGACATCAGTAACAAGAAACTGGCTAGAGAAATGGTTGCAGTATTCAGCAGAAAAGGAGTACAAGGAACTGGAGAGAGAGGCTGAAATCCTGTTGCATAATTCACACTACATTTAGCTGATGACATTATTAGCTGTGTGACGATCACTCTCCCTAAAGAGATAATGATCTTGGTCAGGGTCTCTGTGGGTGCAAAACTACCACCTTTATTGCCTGAAGTGGTCCTTTAGGCCTCAGATGTGCACAGCACAAGCCCCGTGGACAAGCCTGACCTAAAAGAGAACATTTGCCTGATTACAAGGCAGTAAACCATTGACTATGTGCTTCCTTTCATAGCACAACAGCCTTGCCAGGTAGGACCTCTCAATTTACAGTAGCAACTATTGATCTTCTCAAATCCTCAACTGGATTTAGATGTAAGCCTGCTATTCAAGAGACCAGTCCTCTGTTGAAGAATATTTGTTTTTATGAAGAAAATAAAGTAGTTTCATTAGAATACAGTTGTAGCTTTAAGGCATAAACATTTGGCATATCCATCTGTTACAATGATTACATAAGTCTACTATTTCTACGTACAGTGGTGCCTCGCAAGACGGGCACTCCGTTTAATGACGAATCCGCATTACGACAAGGTTTTTGCGGTCGCAAAATGATGTTTTGAATGGGGGAATTTCACTGCACGATGATCGTTTCCCTGTTTCGGGAACTGATTTTCGCTTCCTAACGATCAAAACAGCTGATCGTTGGGGTTTCAAAATGGCCGCCGTGTGCTCAAAATGGCTCCCCGCTGTCTTTAGGAGCCATTTTTCGCTGCACAGGCACCTGAAAATGGCCACCCCTATGGAGGATCTTCGCTGGACGGTGAGTTCTTAGCCGACTGGAATGGATTAACCAGGTTTTAATGCGTTTCAATGGCTTTTTTATTTTCACTTTACGACATTTTCGTTCTACGGCGATTTCGCTGGAACGAATTAACATCATAATGCAAGGCACCACTGTAAAATAAGAACAACTAGAACCTAAATTAAGCTGCCTAGAGTGGTCCTCACCGACCAGATAGGCGGGGTATAAATTAAATAAATAATAAAATAATAATAATAATAATAATCTTTTCTAGAAAAAACTGGGCTATTTCTCCCCCTTCTTCTCCTTCAACAAACCTCTCACATTCCACAACATCCCCCAATGATTATCAAACAAACTGCACATACATGAACCATTTTCTACACATCTCCAGACTTCTCTCTTTCTGACACCTTTCAGTTGTTAACCAATTAAGTTCACCACCCAGATTTCACATGAGAAGATCCCAAGTCCAGGTGGCTTATCTTTCCCCAATAAAGCGGTATGTTGTTTCATCTTCCTCTGGGCCTCTTCTGCCTTGCTTCCTTATCTTCGTGTCAGGCAAAGTAACTCCGCACAACTATCTTACATTGCTTTTAAATTCATCTTATACAAAATAGACTTCATCTTTGACTACAAGTCCCAGTTTCCTCCTATTTCCTCCCAAGCTGTGTTCATTTTTTGGAAATTAAATGTTTCCAATTCCTGCACACTTCTTTTATCAAAGGAAATCATTGCACGTCATAGAATGGGGGAAGAAATCTTTAATTTCTGAAAATTGGTGCTGCTGGAAAAATCATCCCACTGCCAATTTTCAGAAATTAAGGACTTCCCCTATCTGGCACTGGTAAATTATTAAATATCTCACATGCTTTGAAAGCCCTACAAGGGCCATCATAATTTGGAATCAACTTGCCTGCACATGACACTTTCATATCTTCATTTGTTTCTCAAGTCTCCAGCTCACAATTTCCAATAAGAAATGAGTGATCAAACACTATATCAGGTCCCACTTCACTGAAATGTCTCTAAAAACTTAATAGGTTAAGAGACACTAGATCTTAATAAATTTGCCTAAAAATAGCAAAAAGGTCACATTGCTATCATTCTGTTTCTTGCTTTTAAAAGAGAAAATATCTTACTCAGGGTAGTATTTCTGAAAATGCAGGTAATATTTCTAAAAATACTACCTAGTCTGGAAATGAAGGGCTGTTTTGTTAGGCACTAGGCAAAGGCTTTCAGCCTGGGTCCATCTACCTGGACAGGAGAAAGGCTCTACCTTGAACCACAATTGTACAAGGCTGCCAACTCTCTGTATCTGAGCAGCTTTTCAACCTTTAGGCTAGTTGAAGGATGACTCTAAGCATTTCCTCAGTTCAAGTAGACTCCTCATGCATCTGTGGTCTCACACTGGTTGCCAAATCAATCATATGATTGGTTGCACGATGCTGCTGAAATGGGAAATGCTTATGTGATCCCCATTCTGTTCTGCACAGGATACTGGCCACAGATGATTATTTTCTTAACGTCAGAGGCATTGAAACCAGAGTGCTTGTCTGAAACTAAACAAGAACCCTATTAATAGTAGGTATATTAGAGATCCGATTAACTTGCCATAGGTTGGACAACACAGTTCTCCCTAAAAGGGTGTGCACATAAAGGGAGAACGGAATATAACATAGAGATTTTAGAGTCCAATCATCAGAAAATATCACAGAAACAAACCCTTCTAGATAATCACTGTACCTGGAGGGTACCAGGGTCCTGAAAGAATGATGATCTTAAAAGGGAGAAAACACTGTATTAATCACTAGCATCCTCTACAACAAGGGTGACACCCATGCCAGGCCCAATTGCAGGTCTGAACACTCCTTTCCCACAAGGCTAGTATCTCCCCCACAGTTCTTCTAACTGGTTCAGAAAATCCCTTTGCGCTCTCTAGGGCACTTTTGCCATGTTTTGATGACCATGTCCCCAACAATACTTTAAAAAAAATGGTCACAAAAGGCATGTGGGAGATTTTTTTAATCCCATTTTTACAATAAAGATGTTTTGGGAATGGGGTTGCAAGAGTGGCCATCTAAACACTAAAATGGGTGTGTGGCAGCCCCCTCCAATAATGGAGGCATTCAAAAGAAATGTGGAAAACCATGTGGCAGATATGTGATTTGTATTCCTGCCCCTTCCAACCTCAGGATTCCATGATTCACCTCACCTCTAGAGACTTCCCACCTGCCTCACTCCAGGATCAAGCTCTGGAGTGATATGAAGGGAGCGTGGAGCCCACGGCAACAGCAGAAGGTAAGTGGAGGGTCCAGCCTCAGGAGGCTGGACCCTTGTTACATCCACCTGTGGGGGGGTATTCATATTCATTATACGAATACCCCCCATCTCTATTCATGACTGTCACTGTGAATCTTGCTGATCTGCCACTGCATTTTGGCATCTACATATTTAATGGACTAATAACTTTCATCTACCAATATTGCTACAATGAGTATTATAACCATACTAATCAGTATAAAACTTATTAAAGCAACAAATTCACCTATCAAGCAAACATAAGACTGTTCAGTGGGTGCAAAGATGGTTGTGTGGTTGGAAAGGTAAACAGCTGGGCTACAACTATCAGCTTTAATTAGCACAGACATAAAGCTGCAACCCTCAAATATCTGGAGAGCCATCCTTTCGCCAGCCCTGCTCTACGGCCTTCTAAAACTAGGTCCTCTCTTGCAGCAAAAGCTGTGGAGATATGTTTGTTAATAATTCATAAAATTTGCGTTTATGTACTGCAACGGTGTTACCCTAAAAATGAAAAGTCCTTTTATAAAGAGGTGCTTCAGGAGGGCATTAAACGTGAAAGTACAATTGGAGAAATGCTCTGTGAAGATAGTTTATATTGCAAAACCACAATACCTCCTTTGTTTTGGTACAAAGCTACTGATAAGATAACAAGGCAGAAGTAACTAATTTAGTTTTGTGCCAGTTAGTGAGAAAGAGTAAACAACAGAAGAGTGATGTAATGTGAAACACAAGAGAAAAAAGTGAAGTACAGTTTAGAATGTGGCTTGTGCTTTTCCTATAATGTTAAATAACAGAGGCCACAAAATATGTGGAAACGTGTTACGCAAATAAGAATACCAATATAATTATACAATACAAGCTTTCACAGATTATAAAAGAAGAAAAAGATGAATGTTATTTTAAGCAGTTTAATGATACACAAGTAGAGAAAAGAAAGAAATGTATCATTTGTTATACTGATTTGAAAAGAGGTAAATTATATATTATCCTATAACACCATCTATCAGCATTAATATGACTGCATCTCCTGGCATTAATTCGTTGGGGGTACCAATAAGCTACCTATGCTCTTGGCAGGGTTACTGATAAGCTATGCTGCCATAACACTCCCTCACCAATAAGCTACATCAACTGGTCACTTTCATAGCACTGTCCTATACCAGCTATATTGGCCTGGCCTTGGTTTGGTTAAAATATAAATACAAGATGAAATCACACAAATACTATTGAATGAGACATGTTGGGAGACACACGTCGTTACTGAATGAAGACATCTTCTGCAAAGAGGTTGTAAAACATGGAACTGATGACAGGTAAACATCTTTAGAGCAGCAGAAAGATAAAAATATGGCACTGACAGCCAGCAATGGATTTTACACAAGGTTAGTTGAGAAAAAAAATTCAGTGTTAACAAATAATATTGCTTAGGGATTTAGAAATTTTCATCATTTTGTATTTTCTTAATATATGAATTTTTAAGGAAGCCTTTAAAGTTATATTGCTTTTTATTTTGAAATGATGTATTCTAGAAATGCATTCTCTAACTTTACAGGCAAAAAGCTCCTGTACAGTATTTTATATTAAAATGCAACTTATGTTCAATTTTCATATGTTTAAGCATCTGCACCTACGGTTTGTTAGTAACTGTAAGGATACTTTTAAAGCAACATGCCTGTGAGTTGTCAAAAGTTACATGTTATTAAATACTTTTGGATTATATGTTTTTTCATATGCTACTTAGAAATAATGTAAATAAATAAAACGTGCATTAATAGGCAGGTAACTGCTTGTAATAATTGCAAGAATGAAGATTCTTTTAATGGGATAGTCAGATGAATTTGGAAATGCTCATCACTGATTATCCAGTTTCTTTCTGGGATTACCCCTTTGCTGGGATAATATGAGATGCGATGAATCAATGGTTTGTGTTCTTTTCCTGGGAGGTCTCTGTGGTACTCCTGGGGGAGCGAGGCATCCTTATCAGGTTCTGCTTGCATACACAGGAATGCAGATTAGATATTTTGAAGATGAGCAACATGTCCATCTACCAAGCTTCAGGTACTGAGAATCTCCTCATGCAGGGTTGCCACTGAAATTTTATTTTTCATTTCATTTTCCCTGACCAACATTTGTCAATTTCCCTGACCATCATTCAAATAACCACAAGTTTTAAAATGAATAGGTTATGTTGCATTAAGGTATGTCTTAATGAAATGTTCCACTCTACAACTACATAAGTCTGAAATGCAAAAATATTTGTCAAAGAGATTTAATATCAGCTTCTTTCAACACTGACTGCAGCAACATCTGTTTTGCAATTGCACAAAAATTACACCAAGATACAAACTTCAAGTAAATTCTGAATGCTAACAAATGATATAACATTTCTATTGCTTTAAAGGTTCAATCAAAATTATATAAACATTATATATAAAATGGTTTCTCTAAAGCCACATTATGAAATGACAGGTTACCCATCTGTAATTGTAGTTCTTCGAGTGGACCTCTGTGATTCACACCCTGGGTGATCCGCACCTGCGCGGAGACTCATTGGAAAGTTCTAGAGCTTCTGCGGTAGAAAATAACACATTAGAATAAGCCCCCTCCCCCTCATATAAGTACCTTGGTGCCAAGGCTCCCTTTTCATTGTGTCAACCATCGTTACATTAAGCAGAATGGCGTGACAGTGGGGAGGACGGGCAGGATGTATGAATCACAGAGGTCCACTCAAAGAACTACAATTATAGGTAGGTAACCTGTTGGTCCTCTTTGTGACCCATGTGAATCACACCTTGGGTGACTGAAAAAGCTGTCTTACCCGGAGGCAGGGTGTCACACCAAGGTAGAGGCTAGAACAGCACACCCAAAGGCCGCATCAGACTTCTGCCGGAGATCAAGTCTATAATGCCTGATGAAAGTGGACAGCTGTGCCAGGTGGCAGAGGCGCAGACGTCTGGTAAAGGTACGCCACGTAGGAAATGCCGTAGAGGTCATCACTCCTTGGATGGAGTGAGAGTGAAACACCTTTGGGACTGGTTTATGTGCCAGCGGTACGCGAGGTGAATGGTTGAAGCGACCCATCTAGATATAGTTTGAGACATCACCTGGCGACCTTTAGTAGGTGGTTGGTGACTTATGAAAAGTCAAGGTGAATGCCTGAAAGGGTGGGTGCTTTTATATATAAAATGCAAGGGCTCGCCTAACATTTAAAGTATGGAGGATTCTTTCTTGAATTGTGGATGGTGACGGGAAGAAGGAAGGAAGAATAAATGGTTGAGAGAGATGGAATTCACATACAACTTTGGGGAAGAAAGAAATATCCATGGATAGTTTGAATTTGTCCAGGAAAAACTGTAAATAAGGATAGTCATGAAGTAAGGCCGCTAAATCACTAGCTTGTCGAGCTGAGGTGATAGCAACGAGGAAAACTGTTTTAAAGGTAAGTAGCCGTATATAAGTTGAAGCTAAAGGTTCTATGGTGAGACTAGAGATTCATAGAATCTTAGAATCACACTATGGGTGACTAAAAAGCTACCGTATCCGGAGGAGGGTGCCACGCCAAGGTAGATGATACAGCACGCCCAAAAGCAGCATCAGGTTACTGCCAAATGTCCAATGTGTAGTGATTGATAAACATGGACGGCTGTGACCATGTGGCAGAGGCACAGATGTCTGGTACAGGCAGATGTAGATGTCACCAACATCCTAGAATGAGGACGGATACTGTGTGGTGCTGGAACTCGAGCAAGCTAGCTGATAAGCAAGCTGGATGGTAGATGCAACCGAGTTAGATATTCTCTGTGAGGTAACTTGAAGACCGTGGGCAGGAATTTGGTAGCTGACAAAAAGTCTAGCTGAGCATTTGAAGGATAGAGTGTGGGCTACGTAAAAGCCAAAGTTTGTCTTACATCCAAAGTATGGAGGATCCTTTGTTGATGAGTTTTTTAGAAGGAGATGCAAAATAGAAGGAAGAACTAAAGGTTCGAATAGGTGGAACTGGGATACAATCTTGGGTTCAAAAGAAATATCTACAAAAAGTTTAACCTTAGCTGGATAAAACTGGAGATAAGGGTAGTCAGATGTTATGGCCACAAGTTCACTAGGACGTCGAGCTGATGTGATGGCCAGAAGAAATATCATTTTGAAGGTAAGTAACCTTCATTTTTCATGGAGACATGAAAAATAGGCGTCTCTTAGGTCTGTGACTCCAAACCAGTCTTTTCTGCGGAGTAAACGGAGGACAGACTCTAGGATAACCATGCAGATCTTGGTGGTAGTGATGTATTGATTTAGCTCCCTGATGTCGAGGATGGGGCGAAGGTCTCCATCTTTTTTGGGAGGAATGGTGAAATAGGGAGAGAGAAAAACTATGTGTCGTAGTGGCATTGGTTCTATGGCGTCTTCAAGTAGTAATGACAGTATTTTTTCTTGTAGAGTTTGTGACGGAGGTGTGACAGAGGTGTGACAGTGGGAGAAGCCGGTGGAATTCAATGTGGTACCCGTTTCTTATGATGAAGAGCACCCACGCATCTGTAGTGATGTCTTTCAATATAGGTAAGTGCTTCTAAAGGGCAGGAGGAGAGGTGGGACGTGGTATTGGAATCTCAGCTGCTTGTATGTCAAACATGATGCTTAGGCTTAAGGTCATTGCGTGTAGTTGTGATTTGTTGGCAAGGTTTGGCTCAGTAAGGTTGTTGTTTGTAGTAAGGAACATAAGATGTCTTTGAGGTTCTTGCTGAAATTTTTGATAGGAGGTGTAAGGGCTGCGACACTAATTGCACTGAGAGCATTACTGCTATGTAGGGTAGAATTCCAAATGCCTGGCAACTGTCCTCCTTTTCTGAACATTCTCAAGAATGTCATCAGTGTCGGCATTGAAGAGACCAACTCCATTGAATGCGAGATCTTTAATGTGCGTATGCGTGTCCTCAGCTAGACCCGGGGTTCTAGGTCAAGAGAAACATTGAAGCACTACAGAGGTAGCCATTGATTTAGGTGCGGCATCAACTGTGTGTCTAGTGGATAGCATCTGTTGTTTCGCCATCAAAAGAACCTCTTGTTGAAAAGTTTGTGGTAAGACCCTTTTATCTTTGGGGAGAGCAGCAATAAAGGTAGACATATTGTCCAGAGAAAACGTTGGTAGGCGCCCTTAGTTCCCTGATAATTAGCCATTCTCATGATGAAGGCAGCAGAAGAGTATAGCCATCTGCCCATGGAGTCAATGTGCCTGCTGTCTCTATTAGGTGGTATTAGTATTTGTCTGTGTCGACAGTGAGATTGTGAAGCTTTGACGAATATGGAATTGGGAGCTGGTTGAGAGAAAGGAGCATGGAGATATGGACTGGTGTGATAGCATCTTTAGAGATGGGATCATAAAGATGATCTTCTGCTCCAGTAGTGGATCTATGGATTTGTAGGTCGAGGGATTTGGCCATATAAATCATTTGTTGAGCATAGGTTTGAAAATCCTCTGCTGGTGATGGAAGGTCTGTCTGCCACGTCAGAAACCGGCGATGTTAAAAGTCCTGATGGTGTTTGAGGCCTGGTACCATGATCAGATGGGTCGGCATCATACCTCAAGTCAATCGACTGTCGATCAATATCATCGCCGAGTGACTGGTCTTCAGAATATAGGTGTTGACACTGAGTTGCTGATGTCAAAGGAGCGTTGGTGGACAGTGGTTGATATTGAGGGTTGGCGTTCAGTATGTCCATAGACAAGGTCGATATCAAGGGTTGTCAGTCACTATGGTCGTCGAAGGTATGTTCATGGACAGGGGTCAATAGCAAGGGTCTTTGATCAGTATGGACGTCAAAGGTGGGTCCATGCACTGGTTGATAGCGAGGGTATTTGACTGTGCTGACATGGAAGATGCATCCATGGACAGTCAATATCAAAGGGGTCGGTATCGAGGTGTGTTGAAATAGAGGTTGCTGTCGGTGTCGAGAAGTGGTAAAGGCGTCAATGGACCACACTGTACAGTGGTGCCTCACTTGACGAGGATAATCCATTCCAGCAAAATCGCTGTAGAACGAAATCCTTGTCAAGCGAAAATAAAAAACCCATTGAAATGCATTGAAAACCGGTTCAATGTGTTCCAATGGGCTAAATACCTAATCGTCCAGTGAAGATCCTCCATAGGGCGGCCATTTTCTGGTGACTGTAAAGCGAAAAATCCCTCCTAAAAATAGCGGGGAGCCATTTTGCACAGCAGGTGGCCATTTTGAAACCTGACGATCAGCTGTTTTCAGATCGTCGTAATGCGAAGAATCGGTTCCCAAAGCAGGGAACCAATCGTCATAAAGCGCTTTTTGGCCATTGAAACATCGTTTTGCAATCGCAAAAACCTCATTGTCAAGTGGATTCATCGTTTAATGAGGTAATTGTTAAGCGAGGCAACACTGTATTATGGTGGAATAGACAGATGTTGGTGATGTTGAGCGGGATGAGCGCTCGTGGTCCTCGTAATGGAGAGGAAAATAGTAACAGTACTGGTGCCCGGAGCCAAGGAGTATTGATCAGCTTGGTTGGGTCTCTTAGGTGCCAGCAGATAACGTGTCAGGTAGTTCTGGGCGATCATAGTAATACGATCGCTTTGACACTGAAGGCTCCCTAGCAGAGACATCCTGCAGGGACAGCGCCGCTGGACCAGGAAGCTCGACTGGCCGATAGTGTTTGGCGGGCTTCTCCGTTAGGCATCAATCGCGGCAAACAGCATCCCAATGATGGTGCTGAGCATGATCTCTTTCCAAGCGAGAAGGCAAGTGGACGCTTATATAGGCTTGGTGCCTTTGTTGACGTGCTGGAGGCCAAGGTGGTAAGTCTACAGGGGCAGAGTAGAGCAGTTTCTGGTTGCATTTAGCGCCATGGATGTCTGGCGAGGCAATTTGTGAAGATTCACTCAGAGAACCCAAGGATTGTTGCGGGCTATCAGGGGAAGCTGTGAGTCAATCAACATGCTGTTCCCATTCAGGAGACTGTGATGGTGAGGTTGGTGAGGTGGAAGTGCCTCCTCATCTGACAGAGAACCAACACAGATGAAGTTCCCAGGCTCCGGTGGTTGTGCAGTCGGCTTCAATTTCGAAGACTTAGCCTTCTTCGGAGGTGACGGTTCTGGCGCCGAGGAAGCGTCCATGGACAGTTTTCTCTTAGAGGCTGTTTTCGATGTCAAAGGTTTCGACATCGAATATTTGGCTTACTGCACTCGCGTGACCGTTGATATAGAGGGCAGAGTAGGCTGTCGATAATCAGAATGAGATGGGGTAGCTGACGGACGCTGTTTTGTCGCTTCGGAAACAGCTTCATCCATGGCTTTAGAGATTGCTCCCAGAGCCGAAGCTTGAGTCTAGAGAGGCAAGTGCAGAGAACTCTGCGTTTAAAGTTTTTGTAGTGAGGGGAAGAGGAAGTTAGATGGCCTCACTAAGGCAAAAAGGGCATTTAGCATGGCTGTCAGAGAGCGGGATCTCATTATCACAGGCTACGCAGCTTTTAAATGGGCCTGAAAAGGTCATGAACCGATTTAGAAAAGAAAATAATGGAAAGGTGGGGGGGGATGCTTTGGTGTTAAGGCTGGAGCGTATCTTTTGAAAATAATGATAATAAAGTTCAATAACTTTTCTTCTTTCGTTTTCAGATTTCTCACAGAAGCAACAATCGAGGCTCTCAATGCGGTGGTTGAAAGAAACTGAAAGGAGAGCCTTGGCGCCAAGGTACATATACCGGGGGAGGGGTCTATGTTAATGTATTTTCCTTTGCTACCGCAGAAGCTCTAGAATATTCCAACGAGGCTCCATGCATGCTCGGATTACCCATAGTGTGATTCACAGAGGCCACGAAGAAGAACAGTAAGTTGACAAGTGCTTCTGAAAAAGTCAGAGTGATCAACTCAAGGTGGGATCCAGCAACTATTAATAAGTATAAATTTGAAATAAAATTATATGAAAATATTATATAGATGATATATGACACCAGAGAAATTGGCAAAGGTGAAGAAAAATGAGAAAGATATATGTTGGAGATGTAAGACAATAAAAGTTACACTATACCATAAGGGGTGGGGTTGTAAATATATTAGAGCATTTTTGGAAAGAAGTAGAAAAAATGATCACCATAGATTTAAAAATAAAAATGGAGATGAAACCTGAAACTTATTTGTTAAATATGGTGAAGTTAAACTGAGACAAGAGACAAAAAATTGTTTATACATATTAGGCGCAGCCAGAATTCAAGTGGCAAAACAATGGAAAGACAAGGAAGAACCTTCAGTGGAGGATTGTTTAACAAAATTACAGGAACTAATATTAATGGACAAACTAACAGACTCACTGAAAGGAAAGAGTAGAACGGAGAACAAATCTCAATGGGGGAAAGTAAAGAATTATCTCAGAGAGAAATGGAAGAAAGATTCCAAATCTGTACCAAGTGACTTAGGCTTAAATTAGAAGCAGAACTGCTCTCAAAAGAAGTAAAAAACAAAGTAAAGCTGATTATTAATGTGGATATAAAATAAGAATTAAGAAAGGTATTATTAAGATTGCGAAGAAAATAAATGTCTGGTGGAAAATAAGGAAGTAAAAATGTTAAAGACTTAATGTTTTGTGAAAGGGATAATACAAAGTTATTTTGGTTATGTGCTATTATTGTGATAATTATTTACTTATTTTTATAAGTTCTTTTTTAAATAAAATAAAGATTAAAAGGTTTTTTTTTTTACAGGTGGGATTCAGCAAAGCAACATTTTTACTGCTCAGCCTGCTCTCTTATGTTTACCAGGCTGGGCATCTGCAAGCACCTACCTGTTTTAACTTACCTGCTTTACATCCAATAAAGACCTTCTACATTCCTGTGAATGAACAAACGCATGCAAAGTGATCCAATGCATTGGCATAAGCCCATTTACAATTGTCATGGATCAACAGTAAAGACGTTAAAGCAGATTCCATTCTCAGAATGCATTAATGTAAAAAGCAAATGATCAGAATCAATTGCACGTACATATTGAATTACTGTTATGTACATATTTGCAGAATATACTGTTTTCCCGAAAATAAGAAATAACCTGAAAATAAGCCCTAGTATGATTTTTCAGGATGCTCATAAGCTCTACCCCAAAAAAAAGCCCCAGTTAAGTGAAACTCCGCCCTCCACCATTGTGCAGCAACCAGAAGAAGATGACATGACTGTACTGGAATAAATGTAGATTGTTGTGGGATGTGGTGGCGCTGTGGGTTAAACTGCAGAAGCCTCTGTGGTACAAGGTCAGAAGACCTGAAGTCATAAGATCGACTTCATGCGTTGGAGTGAGCCCCCGTCACTTGTCCCAGTTCCCGCCAACCAAGCGGTTTGAAAGCATGCAAAATGCAAAAATGCGACTAGATAAATAGGATTGTCTTCGGACAAACGCTAGCTTTATGGGTTATAAACGGAGATGAGCACCGCCCCGTAGAGTCAGACACGACTGGATAAATTGTCAAGGGGAACCTTTACCTTTACTTAGATTGTTGTACATGAAAAAAATCCCCTGAAAATAAGCCCCACTGCATTTTTTGGAGCAAAAATTAATATAAGGCCCTGTCTTATTTTTGGGAACAGGTGTAAGCAAACACGGCGTTCGAAAACATCCGCGTAAGCCTGGACAGACAGTAATCAGGAGTTTGCACACGCTAAAATAGGCTGAGTGAGTCCAAGCTCAGCTAGCCATGCTACAACACTCCATCTTACAGGTCTGCCCACATAAGAACACCCTTGTACTCTCAGATATAACTATGAAAAGATCAAGTGGGCTTTGTAGTCCTTAAACTTAACTTGCCCCACTGGCAGGACTCCTTAAGTATGCTAGGCCGAGGCAGCACTCTCAGATGACCCTAAGACAAGTGTACTGTTCAGGAAACCAATTGATTTTTATAATCATTATTTTATTAAAACAAAAGCATGTTTCTAGGTATCAAAACCAAACTAAGTCAAAGCAAGTAAATAAGCATTGTGTTAGTTATTTACAACTCTGTAGTGAGGCAAAGAAAACAAAACATGAAAAATAGAAAAGTGTTCAAAACCTTACAAAAATACAAAAAGCCAATAAAAAGAATAACAACAGTTAAATAAGAATACAGTGGTGCCTCACTTAACGAGCGCCCCGTTTAACGATTAATCCGTATAGCGATTGAGTTTTTGCGATCGCAAAAGCGATCGCATTGCGATCTTTTTAATGGGGGGAAATCACTTTGCGATGATCGTGGGGAAGTGCTTCCCCACGATCATCCCAAAGGTCCCTCTGATCAGCTATGTTGCGAGGGGTGGAGAGAGAGAGCCCCGAAGCACAGCTCATCGGCAGGATTTTGCGAAGATCGCAAGATCGCTGGGAAGCCAGCTTCCCCAAACCCCGCCGATCAGCTGTGCTTCGGTGCGCGAGCTCTCTCCCCCCCCTCCAGCCTTAGCAGGGAGACTGAGGCACCACACAGCCGCCCTGGCCGTGCAGAGGTGACTTCTCCTGCCCCCCAGTTTAACTGCCCCCCAGTAAGCATGCAGCCGAGCACCCTTGCCATACCTCCCTTTCTGAGCCACTTCTGATGGGCACGTCACCGCCAGCATCTCTCCAAGGAAGCGGCAATGGCCCTCGGGACAGCAGGCTGTATTTCTATGCACGCCCACAGTCCCAGCAATATATGCAGCGTCCTAGTGTGCTTTTTTGCTCTCAGCCAAGCCGGTGACCCTACCAGCTCCAGGGTTCAAAAGGAGCTACAGACCAGGCAGCCACCCCTGCTGCCAGAGAACAAAGGATTCTGCCTCCTGGACAAAGGCGGGACTCTCGCATAGCCGCTGGCGCACTTGCGTGCAAGTGATCACAGGGCTCCTTTTCCCTCAATTCCTCCCTCTCTTTGTCTTGCTGCTTCCCTCCCTCCGCAGGAACTTTGGAGCTTTCGGCAGTCCCTGCTCCGCCCCCCCGCCTGCACGCCGTTCCCTCTCCAATCAGAGAAAACAGAGGAGTGAGGCAGCACCGGGAGGAGGGAACGCTCGGCTCGGCTGGGCTCGGCGCGAGGGGGAATTGCTCCAGGCGGGTCTGGCAAAAAGAGAGGAGAGTGCTTCGCCCCCCCACCTTCCCCTAAGTCAGGTCGGCACACAAGCAGGCAAGCAAAGGCAAAGACCTCTAGGAGCGAAGCAGGGACAGAGGGCCGAGGAGGGCAACCCCCGCCGCAGTCTGAATTCTTGCGGTGCTGGTGTGGCGGCGGCGGCACGTTCCCCTTGCATTGTTGAGGCGAGAGGCGCAAGGGAGGTTGCCGTAGTGTTGGCGGGCCAGTTACTCAAGGGGAGAGAGAGCCCAGGCTTCCCTGCGATCTTTGCAAACTCCCACCGATGAGCTGTGCTTCGGCGCTGGCTCTTTCTCCCCTTGCAGCTCCAGCCTGGGCTGCCAAGGCTGGAGCTGCCAGGGGAGAGTGAGCCAGCGCCGAAGCACAGCTGATCAGCGGGGCCTTTGGGATGATCTCGGGGGAAGCGGTCCCTGGGGATCATCCCAAAGGCCCCATTTTGCCTTGCTTACCGGGCAGCGAAAATGGCGCCCGGATGGAGGATTTTCGCTTAAAGATGCGTTTTTTCCCGGATAGGAACGCATTAAACATGTTTCAATGCGTTCCTATGGGGTTTTTTGCCCCACATAGCGAGGAATCCGGATAGCGACGTTTTTTCTGGAACGGATTAACATCGCTATGCGGGGCACCACTGTAATCCAAACATGTCATAAAAAGGCTATAGTCCACAGTGATTCTGTAGAACAAAAATCCTGTACTAAAAAGAAAAATTCAGTAAGAGTCCCATTGTCCTTAGGAAAGAAAAATCCAGTAAATGTACCATTGACCTTACAAAATTACAAGAGCATAATCCATATGGAGTATTCCAATAATAAGAGTTCATAGAGAAATAATCCATAGTCCTTAGGAAAAAGCCCATAGGTCCAAGGGTAATCCAGTATAGTACAAAGATCAGTCCATGTAAAGGTTAGTCCCGTGTGTCACGAATGAATGAAGAGTCGGTCTTGAATGACTATGTCCATAGGCAAAAAGTTCCTTTTTCAAGAGTAACTGGCAAGGGCTTATCGCACCTTCCCACGATGTCATCCAATCAGAGTTCGTTACTAGGCAAACAGTCCTGTTGCACCACATGACTTCTTTCCCATACACACACCAGATGTTATTTGGGTTACTGTGGTTTATCAAAGAGTCACAACAATTCCCATCTAATCACACCGAGTCCTTTTCTCAGGCTATCAGAATAACATTCTCTCTGCTCGCCTAGAAACAACATGCTAGCATATCATAGATACTTTATACAAAGAAACAAGATGGAACCTCTCTTGCTCATTTCTTAATTACAAACCCCATATTCCTTACAAGACTTTAACTCAAAAACCCATCTCATCACAACAGGGACATGGTGGCGCTGGGGTTAAATCACAGAAGCCTCTATGCTGCAAGGTCAGAAGACCAGCCATCGTAAGATCAAATCCACGCGACCGAGTGAGCTTCCATTGCTTGTCCCAGCTCCTGCCAACCTAGCAGTTTGAAAGCATGTAAATGCGAGAAGATAAATAGGTACCACCTTGGTGGGAAGGTAACGGCATTCCATGTCTAGTCACGCTGGCCACGTGACCACGGAAACTGTCTTCGGACAAACGCTGGCTCTACAGCTTGGAGATGGGGATGAGCACCGTGCCCTAGAGTCAGTTACGACTGGACTAAATGTCAAGGGGAACCTTTACCTTTACCTTATTTTCGGGGAAACACGGTAGCATAATTGCAGACTGGTAAAATTTAACATCAGTTCTTCTAAATTATTACTTTGCTTCCAGTTACCTATGGCATCCTCAGGAGGAAGTCTGATGTTGTCTGTGTACAGATATTCCAGAAATGCTCGGTAAACAGGATACGAGAATTCATTTATTTCTATAATTTCATCATTATTGTTGTTTAGCACTGATCGGAAATGTTCACACCTGAAGAATCACATATAAAACAAAAATCAATCATGATGCTGGCTATCAGTTTGATTCTTGATATGTAACCAAGGAACAATGGAAAGAGACAAAGTCACTGTGAAACAGAAGAGAGAGAAGAGAAACTAACAAAGAAGTTTCGAATTTTAAACCAGTTGCAAGAGTAAATAATAGTCAACATTAGACTGAGAGTAAAGAAGATAAAGCAACATCAGCCCCCTAGTCTCCAGAACATGGGACTGAATGCAGAAATATTAAATCTGAAGGAAATGAAACCAGCAAGTCTGACCTCAGTTTTAGGAAATATCAGAAAATTCTACAGTGGTGCCTCGCTTAACAAGCGCCCCGTTTAATGACGAATCCGCATAGCGATGGCTTTTTTGCAATCACTTTTGCGATCGCATTGCGATGTTGCCTATGGGGAAAAATCGCAAAGCGATTTTTCCCCATAGCCCCATTTTCCCCCAGCTGACCGGCGGGGGCTTGGGAAGGACCGCGGGGGAGCCCTCCCCCACGGTCCTCGCAAAGCCCTAGCCGGCATTTCCCCCCAGCTGAACGGCGGGAGCTTCCGAAGCCACCGCCATCCAGCTGGGCAAAAATGCCGGCTAGGGCTTGGGAAGGACCACGGGGGAGCCTTCCCCCGCGGTCCCCGCAAAGTCCTAGCCGGCATTTTCCCCCAGCTGAGCGGCGGGAGCTTCCGAAGCCACCGCCGCTAAGCTGGGTGAAAATGCCGGAGGTGGCTTCGGAAAGACCCCGGGTGAGGGTTCCCTCCCCTGCAGTCCTCCCAAAGGCTCCATTTTCGCACAGCTGATTGGTGGTTCCAAAATGGCCGCCAGCTGTGTTGCTTCACTTTAGAGGCACCGAAAATGGCCGCCCCTATGGAGGATCTTTGCATAACTGTGAGTTCCCCCCCCATAGGAACACATTAAACAGGGTTTAATGCGTTCCTATGGGATTTTTTGCCCCGTATAGCGACGAATCCGGATAGCAATGATTTATCCGGAACGGATTATCGTTGCTATGCGGGGCACCACTGTATTTGTGTAGCTATTAATATCGGTGGGCCCAGTCCACAATTCTTGCACTAATGCATATGTGCAAACCTAGCTACTCACCAGATTTCACACATCCTGAATGTTTTGGCACAGATCATTTTTTAAAAAATATATAGTATTAAAATACATTCAGAAATACTTAAAAACTTATCCATAAGCAAATTTTTGTGCAGATGAAAAAAGAGAGAATAGGGAAACACGACTGAACAGACATGGATTTGCATATGCAGAGTGACAGACAAACAAATTGATGGACTCTCTCATCTCTAGACTTGAATGTTGTACATTTTGTGTCATTAAGCAGATCGCGCCTGTTTTCTAAGAGGAACAGAGGAGAGGCAATATAGTTTTCAGAGATTTTTAATGGATATGCTACCTTAATGAACACTAATCTTAAACTAGTTAATTCAAATGGGGGAGAGCTGATACACACCTGCAACCCACAAAATAAATTTAATGTGTGTTGAGTTTTGGAATGTGGGGTAGAAATTACTTTTATAATTAAAAGGGGTGAAAGCTATAGAATATACAAGAAATTCAGTACAGTGGTGCTTCCACTTACGAATATCCCTACTTACAACCAATTTGACTTACGACCAGCTCCGGCCACAAAACTTTGCTTCTACTTGCGACTGGAGCTTCCACTTACGAACAGAAAAAGAAAGGGAAAAAAGCCGGGAAATTCAAATTGCTAACTGTAGGTGGCAAAAGAGGCTGATTCTTTGTAACTCTTTCGCCCCGGCAGTTAGAGTGTGTATGTCATAGTTGGAGGCTTAGGACTGCCACCTTCTGCTTCGGAATGAGCGTGTATGTGTTTGCAGGGAGGTAAGGTGCTGTTTTCTGCTTTTTAAAAACTTCTGGATCTTTTTACAGCATGGTTTTAGGCTGGGGAGGGTTATGTTTTTTGTGCTGTGATGGGTCTTGGGGGTTTGTTTTTTTGGGGGTTCCCCCCATTTCCGATGGGTCTTGGGGTTTTTTGTTGCTTTTGGGGTGTTCCCCCCATTTCTGATGGGTCCTGCATGCTTCCCTTGCTTTTTCCTTTGTTTTCTTTGCATTTCTGACCTTGTCCCTCTGTTCTCTGTGCATTTCCAATCTGCTCCGTTTGTTTTCTGTGCATTTGCAATGGGTCTTGCACAACTGATTGCTTTTCTCCCCCACCCTTCATCCAGAAGGGATTAATAATGTTTCCAATGAGTCTTGCAGTGATTTTTTTTTGGTGATTTTACTCTTTGGCTCGAACAGATTAATAGGGTTTCAATGCATTCCTATGGGAAATGGTGCTTCAACTTACAACCATTTTGACTTACGTCCATCTTCTGGAACGGATTATGGTTGTAAGTGGAGGCACCACTGTAGCATTATAAATATTTTATTACTAAAGAAGAAACAAAACAGATTAAAGAAATGACTGTGATTAGAGAGGATGAGTTAATTTCATACCTAATTTTGAGGAGTACTTTGTGAACATGAATGTATTTTCCATCCACTAGAAACCTCAAATCTGCATTATCTGGGTTGTCAAATTCCTTCTTTATTGACTGAGCTACTGTGAAATGATCATCGGCTTCTGAAAGAAAGACACCCACAAATACATTTTTTTACAATGTTATCCTCCCATTTCAAGCTATCCTGTTGCATGAACACAATGCACTAATGAAAGTCAAGAAAGCAGAACTATTTCACTCAGTACAACTAAAAGTAACTCTGCAAAATTAAAATTCTTGGCACATAACAAAAATGCATAGTGAGAACAAAGAAGGAATAGTTTAAATGAAAGTCAAGAAAGCAGAACTATTTCACTCAGTACAACTAAAAGTAACTCTGCAAAATTAAAATTCTTGGCACATAACAAAAATGCATAGTGAGAACAAAGAAGGAATAGTTTAAACAAAAACCCTTCAGAGTACAACATTTGAAATTACCATATCAGGATTTCTTTTCTTAACAATTCTTGTCTTGTGACTTGTAACTGATGGTTTGTGACTACATCCTCTTTTGCCACAGAAGGTAATGGAAGTTACCACAGTTTGTACTCTGTCCAGGCCTTTCCCACAAACACATACCTACCTGTCAGTGTAGTTCTTTGAGTGGACCTCTGTGATTCACATTGTGGGTAATCCACGCATGCACGGAGCCTCATCAGACATTCTAGAGCTTCTGTGATAGCAAAAAGATACATTAGTGCAGACCTTTCCCCCTCGATATATGTAGCTTGGCGCCAAAGCTCTTCCTTCAGTTAGGTCAACCACCACATAAAACAAACAGGGCGTGACAGTGAGGAGGCTACGTTGGGATGCGTGAATCACAGAGGTCCACTCAAAGAACTACAATTACAGGTAGGTAGCCTGTCTTTCTTCTTCGTGGCCTTTGTGAATCACACTGTGGATGACTAACAAGCTGTCTTACCCGATGACAATACAGTGTGCCCCAAAGCAGCATCAGATTTCTGCCGAATGTTTAATAATCTGTAATGGTTGATGAATGTGGGCGGCTGTCACTAAGTGGCAGAGGCACAGACGTCTTGTAGGGAAATGCCTCTAAGAAATGCTGTAGATGTCACTAACACCCTGGTAGAATGAGGGCGGATACTCTGTGGCACTCGGACTCAAGCAAGCTGATAAGCCAGCTGGATGGTAGAAGCAACCCACTTGGATATTCTTTGTGAAGTAATTTGGAGACCTTTAGCAGGAAGCTGATAGCTGACAAACAGTCGAGCTGAGCATCTGAAGGGTTGTGTGTGGGATATATAAAAAGCAAGAGCCCTTCTTACATCCAACGTATGGAGGATTTTTTCTTGCGGAGTAGACGGAAATGGGAAGAAGGATGGAAGAACCAAAGGTTGGGACAGGTGGAACTGGGAAACAACTTTGGGTAGAAAGGAAATATCTACAAAGAATCTGACCTTATCTGGGTAGAAATGGAGATAAGGGTATCAGATCTTTAGGCCACCAGTTCAATAGCACGTCGTGCTGAAGTAATAGCCACGAGGAATGCAGTTTTGAAGGAAAGTAACCTGAGGTCAGTTGACACAAGGGGCTCAAACAGAGCTTTTGTAAGTTGTTGGAGAACCAGGGTCAGTGACCACTGGGGCGGTGGAGGATACACATCAGGGTATATGTGTGATAGTCCTTTAAGGAAATGTTTTACAGTAGGATGTCTGAAAAATTTAGCTGCTGGAGAGGTTGGTGGTTGATGAGCCACAACTGTGGAGAGATAGACTTTGAGGGATGAAAGGGAAAGGCCCTTAGATTTAAGTTGTAAGAGAAAACAAAGGACTGTGATAAGAGAAGGGTTAATTCAGTGGTTCTTAACCTTTGTTACTCGGATGCTTTTGAACTGCAACTCCCAGAAACCCCAGTCAGGACAGCTGGTGGTGAAGGCTTCTGGGAGTTGCAGTCCAAAACTCCTGAGTAACCCAAGGTTAAGAACCAGTGGGTTAATTGACGGTAGTGTTGTTGTTGAAGTAAAGGACTGGAATTTCTTCCATTTGTACATGTATGCTTTCCCGGTTGAAGGTTTTTTCGCATGATGAATGATATTCATAAGGGAGGCAAAATCCTCCACACTGCCAGGTGAATGGTGGGCAGATCTGGGTGGAGAATTTGATTGTCGTCTTGTGTGAGCAGGTGAGGAAGTCAGGGCAGGTGATATATGTTGGACGACAGATGAAAGACTGGGAACCATGGCTGTCATGGCCACCATGGGGCTAGGAGGATAGCGTTAGGTCTGTCCTGCTGAAGATGGACTACCACCTTGTGTAGGAGTGGGAATGGTGGAAACAGGTAAGCTAGTGACTTGGGCCAACGTCTGACGAATGTGCCTCTGTGGGAGTGTTTGCCTAGTCCTGCACGGGAATGATAACGTTTGTGCTTCCGGTTCTTCCGGGATGCAAAGAGGTTGATCATGGGTGTGCCACAATGTTTGCATAGGGAAAGACAGATTGGTCTAGTTCCCATTTGTGAGCTTGTGACTCCTTGCAACTGAGCAAATCTGTGAGGTCATTCTCCTTACCTGCTATATGTATTTCCGTGAGGCAAATGTGATGGGCGAGGCACCATTCCCAGAGGTCGACAGCCAGATAAAGGAGGCTCGGGGAGTGAGTGCCCCCTTGTTTGAGGATATAATACATTGTGGTAGTGTTGTCTGTGGCTATCTGAACCACTTGCCCTGTAAGGTGGTCTCTGAAAGCTTTGCAAGCTTTTATTATTGCTAGTAACTCCAGCTCGTTGATATGGAGCAAATTTGTCTCTGTGACCACTGGGCATAGATCCATAAGGATTAGCAGTGAGCATCCCAGCCGGTGAGTCTGGCGTCTGGCGTAACCTGGATTTGTGGACGTGGTTGTTGAAAGGGCTGTCCCATCATCAGGTTTTGTGCAGAGTGCCACCATGTGAGTTGGGATGTGAGTCTAGAGTGACTCGCAGCAGGGTATGTGGTAAATCTGTCATCAGGTTGAATGAGGCCAGGAACCTCATTTTGAGGTGGACATGTTGGACCACTGAAGTCATGGATGCCATAGTATCAAGGACACATTGGACTGCTGGTGCAGGTACAAGCACGTGAGGAGTAAAGGTACGGAGTAACTCTAACAAGTTGAGACATTTGTCTGGTGGGAGAAAGGCTTGAGCGTGTTTGGAGTCTAGGATTGCTCCTATATAGTGAGCTAGTTGTGCAGGCTGTAATTTGGATTTTTAAAGGTTTACTGCCCTCAGATATGCAGATGATACCACTCTGATGGCAGAAAGTGAGGAGGAATTAAAGAACCCTTTAATGAGGTTGAAAGAGGAGAGCACAAAAAATGGTCTAAAGCTCAACATAAAAAAAAACTAAGATCATGACCACTGGTCCCATCACCTCCTGGAAAATAGAAGGGGAAGATATGGAGGCAGTGACAGACTTTACTTTCTTGGGCTCCATGATCACTGCAGATGGTGATAGCCACAAAATTAAAAGACGCCTGCTTCTTGGGAGGAAAGTGATGATAAACCTTGACAGCATGTTAAAAAGCAGAGACATCACCTTGCCAACGAAAGCTGACTGCCAAAGAATTGATGCTTTTGAACTGTGGTGCTGGAGGAGACTCTTGAGCGTCCCCTGGACTGCAAGGAAATCAAACCTATCCATTCTGAAGGAAATCAAGCCTGAGTGCTCACTGGAAAGACAGATCCTGAAGCTGAGGCTCCAATACTTTGGCCATCTCATGAGAAGCAAAGAATCCCTGGAAAAGAGCCTGATGTTGGGAAAGTGTGAAAGCAAGAGGAGAAGGGGCGACAGAGGAGATGGCTGGACAGTGTCATGGAAGCTACCAACATGAATTTCACCAAAATCTGGCAGGTAGTGGAAGACAGGAGGGCCTGGCGTGCTCTGGTCCATGGGGTCACAAAGAGTCGGACACGACTAAACGACTAAACAACAACAAAAGGTTTACTGCCAGGCCAAGATCCTGGAGGAGGGACAAGGTGAAGGAAATGTCTTGTTGTGCCTTGCAATGGGAATGGGCCACAAGGGGCCAGTCGTCGATTTATGGAAAGATGTGGATTTTGTGAAGTCTGAGGTATGCTGCCACAGGGGCCGTGCATTTGGTGAATACCTGAGGAGCGGTTGCGAGTCCGAACGGAAGTCTTTTGAATTGGTAGGCCTGAGTTCCTAGTTGGAAGCATAGGCAAGGCCTGTGAGAAGGGTGGATGGAGATGTGGAAATATGCATCTTTGAGGTCTATTACTGCGAACCAGTCCTTCTTGCATAGGAGAGGGAGGATGGATTTGAAAGTAACCATACAGAACTTGGCGGTAGTGATGCATTGATTTAGTTCCCCAAGGTCAATAATGGATTGAAGGCCTCCTTTTTTGGGGATGGTGAAATAGTGAGAGAGAAAACCTTTGCCTGCTTGAAGACTCTTCCATAATAGGAGATGGCAAAGTCGGTTGTGGAGGATCAATGTGTACAGATTTGACCCATTTTGTCTTTTTAGAGGTTGATTTATCTTTTTTCTTTTTAGGCAGTTCCGGGGCTCAAGCCGAAATCTTCGGCATCGATGTCGATTTTGGTTTTGACGTTGACATCAATTTGGATTTTTCAGGCTTCTCCTTAGGGCGAGGAGAAGGAGTCATAGAGCTGGGAGCAGGTTGATTTTGAGTTTGCCGCTCTATCAACGGATCTGAGGATCTTGTCTCCACCAAAGCCAAGGGAGAATTGAGAAACTTCTCCCAGAGGTAGGATCTATGTCTCTGAAGCCTAGGTTTGAGTGCTGGCTTTGTTAGTTTCTTGCATGCCGCGCAAGAGTGGGTGGGATGTTGTTCACCCAAACAAAATAAGCAATGGTCGTGTCTGTTAAGGGTATCTTATTAGAACAGACGACGGACCGCTTAAACGGGCCTGGCGAGGCCATAAAGAGCGGGAAAAAGAGAGAAAAAACAGTGGGGAGGTTGGGAAGCCAAAACACGGATAGTGAAAAATAGAACAAACTCACAGGGGAACATCAATTCGATGACTGGAACAAAAAACAGTAAATTTGAAATACTGACTGTTTTCGAATACAATAGAATCTAAAAGGTAAGTGATAATCGCTCAGTTCTTCCGGAGGACGTCTAACAACAGAGTGGGAAAAAAGAACTGAGGGGAATCTAGGGTGGGCGGAGCATGTGCTCCATGGGGAAACATTCCACTAATCATGTATCTTTAAGCTCTAGAATCTTCTGAGACATTCAGCGCATGTGCAGAACAACCCATTTGTGTGTATTCACGGAGGCCACAAAGAAGAAAAAGTATAACTGAAAAACGTTCTGGAGAACTGATTCACTAAAGAGAATATTAATGTTTTCTTGGGCTGAATTTTTCAAGGACTCTTTAAGGACTCATCCATCTTGAACACCCCTGGTTCTTCACATTGCTTTAAAGGAAACATTTTCATTTTTCACATTTCTTTGAAGGAACTGTTTTAGCCTTTAGAAAACCTCTGAAGTTTTAATATACAGTGTTGCCTTGCTTGACGACGTCAATCCGTTCCAGCGAAATTGCTGTAGAGCAAAATCGTCGTCAAGTGAAAGTAAAAAGCCCATTAGAATACATTAGAAACCGGTTAATGCGTTCTAATGGGCAAAATACCTCATCGTAAAGCAAAGATCCTCCATAGGGCAGCCATTTTCTGCTCCCTATAGAGCGAAGAATCCATCCCTAACACAACGGGGAGCCATTTTGCACAGCGGGCGGCCATTTTGGAAACCCGACGATCAGCTGTTTTGTCATAAAGCGAAAAATTGGTTCCCGAAGTAGGGAACCGATCATCGTTAAGCGGTCTTTTGCTGTCTAAACATCATTTTGCAATTGCAAAAACCTAATCGTTAAGCAGATTTGTCGTGGAGCGGGGTACTTGTTAAGCGGGCACCACTGTACATTTCCTCTTCCCAATATTAATCAGAGATATAAATACCATACTGACCACAGAAAAGATATGCTGAACTTTTAAAAAACAAAGTATCTTTACTGCCTTTCTAAGCATCTTACCATATTTTTCCATGTATAAGACTATACTGTTGTCTAAAATCTTTAGATTAAAAACTGAGGGTCGTCTTATACAGGGAAGTAAGCTGAGGAGAGAAAACAAGTGGAGGGGGAAGCAGGGATCAAAGTATTCCTGCAGGGCTTTGATCCCTGCTTTCCCCTCCACTTGCTAAGCGTTAGCAAAAGGAAAGCAGGGATCAAAGTGCTGCAGGATTGTTTTGATCCCTGCTTTCCCCTCTGCTTGCTAAGTCCCATGGGGCTTAGCAAAAGAGGGGGAAGGATCAAAGCAATCCCGTGGCTGTATAAGGGGGAAAGGGATCGAAACAATTCTGCAGTCGTGGAATTGCTTTGATCCCTTTCCCCCTCCTTTTGCTAAGCCATGCGGGGCTTAGCACAAAGGGAGAGAGCAGGGATCAAAGCCATCCTGCAGCACTTTGATCCTTTTTACCCTACATTTGCTAAGCCCCACTTAGATTTCTTAATTTTGGGTTAGAAAGGGGGGTGTCTTATACATGGTAATTATATTTTTAAAAATCCCTTTTATCTGCCAAGGCCAGCAAGTAACATTCTAGTAAACGAGAACAAAAGTATATACCAATATACTTTAATCCTTTAATGAAATGGATGTCTCCCTCTACAAATATGTGTGGAATCTCTTAAAATGGCCAGTGCCTACTATTTCACTACCCAAAGCAGCATTGCTATCACACTTCAATGATGAGCCACAACATTTCACATATCTTTTCCTAGCGCTACTTCAAATCTAACCTAAAACCTAGCTCCCTCCACTTTTGTTAGGCACGAACAAAACAGTTGACTCTTGGAGAGCAACCTTTTAATTGCATTGCTTTTAGTACTGAGACTATAACTGGTCTTAGATCCCAGTCAGAGTACTAGAATACTACAGCTTCAAAGAAGCAGTCTGATTTTGGAAGCAGATCCACTGGCAGACATTTACCCAACAGGTTTTTGACTTTGACAGTTGAGCTTCCACTCCACTTTAGTGGAACTACACTCCATCCATACTTGGGTCAATCAGATCTCAATCAGTGAACCCCCATTTTGATTGTGGATTTTATGGAGTGTGTGGGATTCTGAGTTTTATTTGTAAATCGCCCACACTAGTGGTATATAAATCAAATAAATAAACAGTCCAGCAAAAGAAGGAGCAGAATACTTTACCTTCGGGGGAAGAGACAAGCTAACAAATCAAAGGAATGTGGCTTACATTTTCACCAAACTGTCATGCAAATTATATACAAATCTGAACTTAAACTAACCATTAAAAAATGAAAGTAGTATGGAACCTTTCAGCCCAACAAATTTATTTCAGTATAAGATGTGTGGACTACAATACACTTTTTAAGATGCACAGTATCTGGGCTACAGGTATCCACTGTGTATGGTGGCATGACAACTCAACTAAGCTCATTATCAGATGTTATCTGATAAAACTGTTATCTTCTGTTTCCCATTTCATTTCATCCCACTACCATTCCCATACCAAAATTCTGACCTCACCACAACAAACTACTTCCTGAAAACTTAAATAATTTACCTCTTTATCCTCATTGACAGGATTCCCAGGATGTAAATGTCATCAACACAGTGAATGTTCACTGTTGTTATGTGCCATTGAGTCGGAAATAACTTATAATGACCTTAATATAATTATCCGAACAAGGTTTTCAAGGTGAGGTAACTAAGGAGTGGTTTACCAGTTCCACTCTTCCAATGAGCTTCCATGGCTTAGCAGAGATTCAAACCCAGGCCTCCTGAGTTCTAGTCCATCTGTCTATCCACTACACCACACTAAATAACCTGACTGTTAATAATGCTTATAATGTTCATTTTCACCTTGCAAGATCATTAATAATAACTGTGTCCTATCAACCTAATTCTGACTTATGGTAAGTCTTTTCTGAGTAGACTACTCAGAAGTGGTTTCCCATTCCCTACTTCTGGGAGCATCCTGAGACTCGTGCAGCTTGTTCAAAGCCACACAAGCAGGCTGTTTTCCCAGGAGGCACAGTGAACCTCTAACCTCTCGCACTGCAGCCAGACACCTAAACCATTGAGCTATATTAACTAAGTGTTAATATGCAATTTTCATTTTCCGTTTGTCATTCCATTTGGTGCTATGGCCCAGATATTTTATGCACTATATGTCTGAAGAAGACTGTAATCCATGAAAACTTACAAGCAAATAAATCTGTCTGTCTCGAATGTTCCACTATACTTTTTTTGTTTTTCCAGAAACAGATTACCATGGTTAACTCTCTAGAAAACCAAATATTAACATAGTTTAATAAATTAAAATGTAGAAACAAACAAATTCCATATGAAGCTCACCTACTGAAAGAAGACGCCATGTCACTGCAGGAGTAGCAAAACAAGCAAACACATCATCTGTGCAGGTGAAGTGGGTGAGGAATGGAAGAGGGATGGGTTGCCCCCGGCACTGACCCCACATGTACACTTGACTACCCTGGGTTTTAGCAGCAGAGGTATGAGTAGAGTGACATGCAGCAATCTCTATGATTCTAAATTTAAAAGCAAACATACAAAATAGTAGTAAGAGACCAATATGCAGTGGCAAAGACCAGGACTTTTAAATGTAGCTGACCTGTGCTAGAGTATTATTTAAATGTCCATGCAAACTAGCCCCCTTGCCTGCCCCCTCATTGTGAAATACTTCATCAGTTTTGTAAAATTAGAAGATTTTAATCCCTTTGTTTTGTCACTTTGTATTTTTATGCCTGATTTGCACTTCCAGACACAGCAGCATGATGTTCTGACACCACTCCCTACTACTGAATATCACCCACTGACACTGAGTCTCAGTCCTGCCACACACTGGGAACCAGAGGCTAATGACAATTACTCATGGTTCCCAACCTTGATTAACGCAGGTGTTCTAGGACTATACTTCCCAGAAATCCTGGGCAGCACAGCTGGTGGTGAAGGATTCTAGGAATTGTAGTCCAAGAACATCCAAGTTAACCAAGATTTGGAACCACTGATACAAGGTCTTAAAGTCTTCTCAGCAGAATAGACTTTTCCTTTTGAAGTGAACTCAATGATAATTTATCACCTTTCCTGTATCAGGAGGATGCCACATCCTTCAAGTGTAACAAACACCACCAGGAAGTAATACATTCTGAGATGTCTTGTTCTTGAAATATCAGGACATGCAGTACCCCCTCCCTATTGCATGTCCTAGAAATAACGGCTTAAAGCCTCTAATTTGACTTTCCAGAAGGACTTCAGGCAAACCATGATTTGGAGTAGTTTGCCTCCTTTTGTCTCTCAGTGACTCTGGACTCAGCTTTGCAAGTTACTAAATTAAATTCACTCCTGTCTCCAAAACATTGCCTTACTTCAGACGTGACAGGAAAGGCAGTTACCACAACCTGTAATTTACAGATATATTGTCAGGTCCAAACAAATAATTGTGAACAGGCTTGAGTTTAGTCAATGTTTGCATCCAGGCTTGCCAATGAACCAACTATTTATTGTGACAAGAATGAACCTGGTGTCTGCATTGTTCACCTCCTTTCCTATATTGTTCCAGCACAACCATAGAAGACGATACTGGAAGCATTTGTTTCTCTTGAATTATCACAGTTTAGTGTTAAATCTAAATTCCACGAACACTAGTTTATCTAAGTTTGGGTTTATGTGAGACAATCACATTTGAACATTAGAAAGACATCTCACTGTTTGTGTCCTCGTAAACGAAGACCTGGGCTAAAAACTCAGTATTCAGAATATTTGGGTTTCCCCCCCATCCTAACACTGTTTCTGACTGAAGCAAAGGAAGCACTAGACACTGCCCATGGACATAAAGAAATAACCTTGCATAAAATTCTTAAGCATAATCCATACTTTATAGTCTCAGTGTTTTCCTCGTGATAATGATTTAGAGTGTAATAAGAGCAGCTTTAGTCCTCCAGGCCTAGTTAATATGTTTCTTTCACTACACTCTATTTTCCCATTTGCCATGCTGTTTTCTAATACAGTGGTGCCTCGCATAACGAGCGCCCTGTTTAACGACGAATCCACATAGCGATTCGTTTTCTGCGATCGTTTTTACGATCGCATTGCGATGTTTTAATAGGTAAAACATCGCATTGTGATGATCGGTAAGCATTTCGCTTACTGATCTTCGCATTGCGATGTTTAAAAACAGCTGATCGGCGGTTCCAAAATGGCCGCCAGGTAAACAAAATGGCCGCCGCAAGCGTATTTGCGCGATTTCCTCGCTTATCGAGGCGGCGAAAATGTCAGCCGGATGGAAGATCTTCGCATAACGGTGAGTTTTCGCCTCATAGGAACGCATTAAACAGAGTTTAATGCGTTCCTATGGGGTTTTCTATCCGTATAGCAATGTTTCCAGATAGCGACGATTAATCCGGAACGGATTAACGTTGCTATGCGGGGCACCACTGTACTTAAGTTGGCCAAGGAAGAATGTAGCACAAGCTGAACTGCAAAAGTTACATACCACCTTACATCCTATCATATTTTTGCTCTCCCAAGACATAATTTTGACTATGTGTTCTCTCAGAGTAATTTTTCTTTTTAAATTCTATGGCTCTATGATCCTCTGAAAATATCTCAAACCAAGTAAATCCAATCACTGAGCAGGCTCTATTTTTTTTTTTTTTTTTTTTTTTGGTAAATATCAGAGTTAAGAGATCCTTCTGGCCAGTTATCTAAAGGCACCCCATAGTTATACCCTTTTTCATGAACCTGAGCATGATTACAAATATGTCCTAAAATAGCACTTTTATTGATACTTGATTAGGAGCAATGGAAACTAGCTACAAAAGAGTTAATATAAAATGTATTAATAGCAGCAAGATTAATAATAGCAAGGCACTCAAAAGTAAAATATGGGTTCCAATTAAATGAATGGTATAAAGCAGTGGTTCCCAGCCTAGGGTAACCCAAGTGTTTTTGAACTGTAACTCCTAGAAACCCAGCCAGCACAGCTGGTGGTGAATGTTTCTGGTAGTTTAATCCAAGAACACCTGTGTTACACAAGGTTAGGAACCACTGTATAAATTAACAATGTAATCTTAAAAGTTAAGAAAGGTTTGTTAAACAAGAATATTTTATAGATTATGTAAAAGGGAAAGGTTGGGCACCACTGCAAGCATCAATGAAGTCCTGGAAGAAGACTGTACATGGAAGAAAGTTGACTATATCTCCAATTGTCCCCTGGGGGGGGACATTATGTTATATTTTATGTTATGTATGTTGTGTTGTTAGTTATGTAATTTTGTTTGTTTTATATTTTTGTTTTTTGTTTTTCTTTAAAAAATGTAAAAAATAAAGCCACATTAGGAAAAAAAGGGGAGAGAGAATATTACCTGTCTTTATCCACAGTGACGGGCACAGGATATGATTGGTTGCTTCTATTCCCAGTGCCTAACTGGCCATAGGAATTGGCTCCCCAAGCATACAACTGACCTTCATCTGTTAAGACTAATGTGTGTGCATAACCACAGACAACCTAGAAAGAAAGGGGGAAACCACACACCCTAAAACAATCTGTGTCAATTGACTCTTCCATTGCATTTTTCAGTATAAAAAACTTAACATTAAAAACTCCCAACATAATTCGGGGGAAGTTATATCTGAAGAAAAAGCTGTCATGTAAAGCTTTCCTTCAAATGGTTAAGCCCACCCCATTTAAATTCCATGACTTCTTCAGGATATAATAAATATAGCCAGAAATTCCCATGCAATTACTGTATTTTTCCATGTATAAGATGCTCCTTTTTCCTAAAATCATTACACTAAAAATTGAAGGGTGCCTTATACACAGAGGAGAGAACAAAACGGCCGATACCTTGTCTCTGTAAACAGGCTTCCTTCAATCACGAGGTTTAGCTTCCTACAGTCAGGAGACTTTGTTGTTGTTGTTGTTTAGTCATTAAGTCGTGTCCGACCCTTCGTGACCCCATGGACCTGAGCATGCCAGGCCCTCCTGTCTTCCACTGGCTCCCAGAGTTGGGTCAAATTCGTGTTGGTAGCTTCAATGACACTGTCCAACCATCTCATCCTCTGTCGTCCTTCTCTTCTTGCCTTCACACTTTCCCAACATCAGGTTCTTTTCCCGGGAGTCTTCTTTTCTCATGAGATGGCCAAAGTATTGGAGCCTCAGCTTCAGGATCTGTCCTTTCAGTGAGCACTCAGGCTTGATTTCCTTCAGAATGGATAGGTTTGTTCTCCTTTCAGTCCAGGGGACTCTCAAGAGTCTCCTCCAGCACCACAATTCAAAAGCATCAATTCTTTGGCGGTCAGCCTTCTTTATGGTCCAGCTCTCTCTTCCATACATCGCTACTGGAAAAACCATAGCTTTGACTATGCGGACCTTTGTCGGCAAGGTGATGTCTCTGCTTCTTAAGATGCTGTCTAGGTTTCTCATTGCTTTCCTCCCAGGAAGCAGGTGTCTTTTAAATTTGTGGCTGCTGTCACCATCTGCAGTGATCATGGAGCCCAAGAAAGTAAAATCTGTCATGAGGAGACTTAGCCTCCTCCAATCACAAGCCTAATGGAACTGACGTCAGCTGATGCTGAACAAAGCAACTGGAACACACCTCGTTGGAGGTGGAGCCTGTAGGCTCAGATGCAACAGACTCGTAATGTCCGAACGTTCTGAGCCCAGAGGCTGAATATTCAAGTTTTCTTAATTTCCGAGTTAGAAAAGGGGGGGTGTCTTATAAACATAAAAATATGGTAACTTATCTGGCAGAAAAGGTCCATTTCTTACTTCTATCCCCGCTCTGGGCCTTTAGGAAACTGTCAAAACACAAATGCTGTACTTGACTCTGGCTGCCAAGTCTGTGCCCTGTTCTTCCATTTTTCCAATGCTTCTTCACAGGACTCCACTCTGTACAGTAATATATTCCTTGATACAGTGGTACCTTCGTTTACGAATGCAATGTTAACGTAATTTTTTGTTTATGAAGCAAAATCCCTTGAAAATAATGCCTCGGTTTATGTTTTTCGGGTTTATTTCGGAGTACGAAGAAAGTTTCCCCAGGATGCATTGTGCCTGGAGATTTATAGCATCACCCCGTTCCTATGGCACTCCACGTTTTGGTTTACGAATTTTTCGCATTATGTAATGTCCCATCGAACGCATTAAATTCATAAACCAAGGTACACCTGTACTTTATTTACATGAAAATTCAATATCCCCAACTGTACTCCATGTTCTTCCTCTTCAGAATTGTGCAGATTTGTCTCATGTTTCTTCTGCATTGTATCATAGCTTCAGATAAATCTGGGAAGAATAGGATTATATCCTCTTTAAATTTAATCTCTTGCAGGCCTCTGATTTTTTTCCCCATTAAGCATTCTTCTTTGAAGTATGATGAAAATTTGATTATAATGTCTTTGATTGTGCTCTTTTGGCTCTTTTTCTCCCCTGGCAGTGCGCACAGTCCAGATCTGCTCTCTGATATTTAATTTCAGGAATTATATCTCCAGTCCAGTCAGCAATGTCTCCAACCAGTTGATGCACATCTTTGTCAGGTCTTTCTTTCACACCACTAAGGTGTAGGTTCCCTTTCCTCTGTTTGCTTTCCATGGCTATTATTTTCCCCCCAAATCATTTATTTCTTTGTCAATTCTTTTCATTTCCATAGCATTTAATGTTATTTTATTTTCATTCTCTTTACTTCTTCCTGTGACATCCTGTAGTTGCTGAGTATTTTTTTCCCATTGAATTATGCAGTCTTTCATTCAGATTTTTAAACTCAGTCATTTTTTGAGCAAATTCTGGTTGCTTTTCTTTCTCAGGGCTTTTCCCTTTTCTTACATCCAACTTTTGCACCTTTTTTTGCTTGATTCTCTGCAGCTTATGATCTGAATATCTATTTCTTAGCTAAACTGTTTCCTGACTTTTAATTTTTGGTTTCGATTTTTTGCATGAGTTCTTTATTATGAAGAAAACGTTATTTTTATATTAAATAATCCTTTTTAAATTCCACCATTGTGCTTTTCAAACTGTTACTTCCCTCTCCATTCTCAGATTTGTTACAGCTATTGTCCTGTAGTCCGGAAACAATCAGGAGTTCACTCAGCTTTTGGCAATTCCTGCTCTCCATTTCCTGACATTGATCTCCATTTGATACATATATCACAACATGGCTCAAAATATTTGTCCCAAGTTCTTTTTTCCTTTTCCTTGAGATACATAGGAAGGTGGTCACATCCTATTGCTTAGGTGGTCACATTCCTACAGTTATAAACAAGCCTTTCACAAGCTGGCTGTTTATACTCTCTCTCTCTATCATTAATCATTCTGCTTTTAACACGTTCTGTTGTTCTCTAGCATTTTATGATGATTGATAACTTTTTCTCAGTCTGCTTGGCTTCTGATCCGTCAATCTTTAGCACTAAGAAACCACAGTCTTGCTTATTTCTAACAGTCTTTTAATTGTCTATAACTGCATTATTTTCTCTTAAATCATTCGATGCAATTCAGCAAAGTTCTACTCACAAGGGAGAATGATGAGAAACCAAAGAAATCGCCTTTAAGCTGGGTAATTTTTCTTATTCATGAGGTTCCAATGCTGACTCTTCCCGCCTCTTTACATGTTTTCTTGAGGAACTTCTGAATATTTTTACTAATCCCAAAAAAATTTAGGCAGGCGTTAATCCAGCTATATGGCAACGATTCAAATGCCTTTTTATAGTATATCCAGGCCATGTTAAGATTTGTTTTTTGTCTTTTTGCATTCTTTAGCATCATTTTATCAATAAGTAGCTGATCTTTCATGCCTCTTGACTTTCTACTCTTTCTGTTCAACTGACTATAGGGAGTTTTCAATTAAGTAATCATAATCTTGCAAGTACTCCTGTGAGAAGCTTGAATGTTGTTGAAAGGCATGTAATTAGTTGATAATTACTAGTTCATAGATTGACCTTTTGATTATCTTTTATTATCGGATGTGAGTGGCCTGTTATCATCTAACCTGCAGTTGTAGAATTTTAAAGTAAGTTATTAAATTGCACTTCTATTTATTTATTTTATTTATTTATTCATTTCATTTATACCCCGCCTATCTGATCAATTGTGACCACTTTAGGCGGCTTACAACACACACTATAAAAAGAATTAGACATATAACATAATACATAACATAATTTACATAAATAAAAAGAAATAAATTTTTCCCCGAAGATGGCAGAAAACACGGTATATTGTAACAGAATAGGAAAGAAAGAATAATTAGGAATTAACTGGAAGGGGGGAAGGCCTGCCTAAACATCCATGTTTTCAGTTGTTTCTTGAAAATACCCAGCAAGGGAGCCGCGTGAATCTCATGAGGTAAGCTGTTCCAGAGGTGAGGAGCCACCGCCGAGAAGGCCCGGTTTCTTGTCTTTTCCTTCCGGGCCTCCCTCGGCGTCAGGCTCCTCAACCTCACCTCCTGACTCGCGCGAGTGACACGGGTAGAACTGGGTGGGAGTAAGCGTTCCGCCAAGTATCGAGGCCCTAAACAGTTTAGGGCTTTGTACATAAGCATCAAAACTTTGAAGTCAATGCGGAACCGAATGGGCAGCCAATGCAATGCGGCCAGAATAGGAGAAATGTGATGGTGTCTTCTCACTCCACTCAGGAGTCTGGCCACTGCATTCTGCACCACTTGGAGTTTCCGCGTCAGCCTCAAAGATAACCCCACGTAGAGCGCATTACAGTGGTCTAATCTTGAGATTACAAGTGCATGGACCAAGGTGGTGAGCGCCCCCGCATCGAGATAGGGTCGCAGCCGGGCTATCCGCCAGAGATGAAAAAAGGCAGTGTGGACCACCGATGCCACCTGAGTCTCCATGGAGAGCGCTGGGTCCAGATGGATCTCCAGACTGCGGACCCCACTCTTTGTGGCAAGGGTCACCCCCCCCAAACGAGAGGGATTCACCCAAGCCGCCAACAGTGGGGGCACCAACCCTCAGGACCTCTGTCTTGTCCAGGTTCAGCTTCAGCCCGTTCTCCTGCATCCACTCCAGTACAGTCCCCAGGCAGCGCTGAAGGGACAGGACGGCATCACCTGCAGTTGGTGAAAAGGAGGTGTAGAGCTGGGTGTCATCCGCATACTGATGACATGATGCCCCACATCCCCTGATGACCCCACCCAGCGGCCTCATGAAGATATTAAACAGCATTGGGGAGATAATCGACCCCTGTGGAACCCCACAACTGAGACTCCACGGGGCCAAGACACTCTCCCCAAGCTGTACTCTCTGGGGACGGTCCTCCAAGAAGGAACGGAGCCAGGCAAGCGCCAGGCCACCAATTCCCAGCTCGGAGAGCCTCCCCAGGAGGATACCGTGGTCGACGGTATCAAAGGCTGCTGAGATGTCGAGAAGGACTAACAGAAGTTTTTCCCATCAGCCTCCCTCAATAGGTCATCGTACAGGGCGACCAATACCATCTCTGTACCGTGGCGCGGCCTGAAGCCCGACTGAAACGGATCCAGGGCATCCTCTTCTTCCAAGAGAGCCTGAAGCTGATCGGCCACCACCCTCTCCACCACTTTGCTCAAGAAAGAAACACTGGCAACAGGCCTATAATTGCCAATTTCGTCCGCCGCCAAACTAGGTTCCTTTCTTATGGGCCTAATGAGTGTCTCCTTGAGGGCAGAAGGAAACCTGCCCTCATGGAAATACCTATTTATTATTGCAGTGGCCCATTCTGTTGTTATCGGCCTGGCTGCTTTAATTAGCCAGGCCGGGCAAGGGTCAAGGGAGGAGGTGGTGGCTCGACAGCGGTCAAGCACCTTGGCCACAGAATCAGATGCGACAGGCTGAAAGGTGTCGAAAGTTACCGGGCAAGACGGAGTGCTGGACATCTCTGCTTGACTCACTGTGTTCAAAAAAGGAGAGAGGTCCCGGCAGATGGCCTCCACTTTAGATTTTAAAAAGGCTGCAAACTGGTCAGGTGAGAAACTAGGGGGAGGCCTATCACCAGGACCAGTTCCGGATAGGTTGCGCACTGTACGGAATAACTTCGCCTGCTGGTTGGATGCTTCGCTTATCCGGTTAGCGAAGTAAGTTCGACAAGCAGCCTTTACCTTAGACAGGTAAAAGTTAGTTGCGACCCTGACAGCTATCTAATTATAATCCGTCGGGTTCTTCCTCCACCTACGCTCTAGCCTTCTCCTATGTCGCTTCAGAGCTCGGAGCTCCTGGTTAAACCAGGTCGCCGGGCGGATTCTGCGACGGAGAGGGCATTTAGGCGCAATCATGTCTACGGCCCTGGTGGCAGCCGTGGACCAGCTGTCAACCAGAGCGTCGACAGGAGCGCTAGCCAGGTCAGCTGTAACACCTCTCATGGCATCCTGGAATCCAACTTCAAGGGCGGACCATAGAAACAGGTCCCTGCTCCCTGCGAGGGGGGAGAGCCACGGAGACGTTACATTTTACCAGATGGTGATCTGACCATGACAAGGGGAATGGCACAAGGTCGGTCACCACCAGACCACACTCACTCCAATTAGTGGAAGAGACCAGGTCCAACGTATGGCCACCCACGTGGGTGGGGCCATTGACATGTTGGGACATGTTCAAGGAAGCCATGGTTTCCAGGAACTCAAGAGCTGGCCCAGTAACCTCTGCCCCCACGTGCACATTGAAATCACCCAAGACCAAAAGCCTCGGGGATCCCAACAATGCCGCGGAGACAAAGTCGGCCAGCTCCGGAAGGGAAGTGGCTGGGTTGCAGGAAGCATGGTAACACAGCAAAATCCCAATACCATCCCTGGCCCCAATTGCCTCTAGACCTGGCTTTACCACAGAGGAGCGCCTAGTAACCTGTAAGCTGGATTTATAAACAATGGCTACTCCCCCCCGCCCCTCCAGTCTACCCTGGTGCTGGACGGCATAACCGGGCGGACAGATGAGAGCCAGGGGAAGACCCCCCTCCCCGCCAATCCACGTCTCAGTTATGCATGCCAGGTCTGCATCCTCCTTCAGGATAAGGTCGTAGATTACCTGGGCCTTACTGGACACAGACCTGGCATTCAACAGCAGCAGGGATAGAGTGGAAGGCTGGCTGGGCTGGCTACCTTGATACTGAGGGTTGGTCACAGTCTCAGAACAATGAACAGCCTTCAAGCATCTGTTCATTGTTCTTCTAACACGAGTAGGGACTGTGACAACGCCATATCTCCCCCTACCCGTGATCACTGGGATGTTCAAAGGCCCCTTACTGGGGGGGCAGGCCTTCCAATCCATATCAGGGAAAGGGAGGGGGAAGGGAACAGGAAAAAAAAGTCAAATTACAGATAAATGCAAAATCAAAATACCAAAATTAACAGAAAACAGTGCAATCAAATTATATAATTAATATGCATATAAGAGAAATACATAACCCAATTGTAGTGTAGAACTTAGTACCAGTTAGACTAAAAAATTATATATTAAAAGAAAAAAGAGAGAAAAAAAATCAGATATAAAAGTACCACAGTGGTTATCCCCCACATATATTTCTATGCATTGATGGAGCCTAGTTAAACACTTTAACCAAAATCCATGCAGTTCATCTGGTTCAGGGGCACTCCAGATTATTATTATTATTATTATTATTATTATTATTATTATTATTATTATTATTATTATTATTATTATTATTATTATTATTATTAAAACCTTGGTGCCTCTTTAAGCCCACTGATACCTACCTTTTAAGGCTAGCCATTTTGACTAAATAAGGATCCATATTTTTAGAATGCCCTCACTGTTACTTACAAGATGAATCAGATAATGAACTGGTAATGTTTTCACAGAGGGTTGGATTTGAAGGCAATAGAAACATACCCGTTTTACACGAATGCCTTGCAAAGCTGCTATTCTACAAGGTGTTGGTTGGTTGCCACTATTTCCCAATCCAAGCTGACCATTACCATTGTAGCCCCAAACATAAACCTTAGAGAGGAATACAAATCAAATTAGTATTCAGATGATAGGATGAGGGTAAAAGCAAAACATGTATACTGCAATAGTTTATAATACACTATAAACTTATACTTTTCCCCTTAATGATCCTTAGATTGTTTTCACCATTAAGATTAAACAAATGTTACTAATACCAATTCTGTACTCCATGAAGACATTCAAATATAACTTAGATCAATAAAACTCCACCTTCTCCAATCCTACTATATGGACACAGAGTGATGACATTACTCACTGGCCAGGGAAAACTCTGTTGTTCCAGTAACATGGTCAATGCTAATCTCTTAAAACTTCTACAACCAGGAACAATGGTACTTGGCTTTGTGGACTCAAGAGGTGTGACAGATAGTTTGAGTGAATGGTCTTTTAAAGCTTACAATTATATCTCATATTGAGGAAAATGAGCTAGAAGGGGGCTAGAGTTGCCTTTAAAGTAAAAGCAAATTCAGAACACTCATTCTAGTTTTCCATAAGCAATTTAATAGTAAAATATCTGGGTTGGGATCAGTAGAGTCTGAACTGCTAGCAAACTTATGTTGAAACCTAGTGTTTGCTGAATAGTTAATTCCGGGCCTAAAAATAGGAAAATTCTAAAGTTTTAACTCTCAATGAATCTTTTAACAATACAATTACTGTTCTAGTTACAGACATTGCTTCAGCTTACATTTCTATCCAAGTCATGGAATATTTACTATAAAGAACGTATATACTGATCAGCCACAACATTAAAACCACTGACAGGTGACGTGAACAGCATTATTTTCTAACAATGGCATCTGTCAAGGGGTGGGATACATTAGACAGCAAGTGAAAGACAGCAAGTCACTTCTTCAATTTCATGTGTTGGAAGCAGGAAAGATGGGCAAACAAAAAGATCTGAGTGGCTTTGAAGGCTAGATGACTGGGTCATAACATCTCCAAAACGACAGGTCTTCTAGGATGTTCCCGGTATGCAGTGGAGTTGTGCAAGGAAGGACAGCTGGTGAACCAGTATCAGGGTTGTGGGCATCCACTCACTGATGCACATGTGGAGTGAAGGTTTGCCTACCTGTCCACTTTTATGCAATCTTCAGATTGATGGTGCTAATATATAAAGCCCTAAACGGTTTGGGACCTCAGTATCTAGCAGACTTTACTCCATCAAGAACTGCCTATCCTACACATTCATTCCAGGTAACTTGTCTGAGCATGCTGACTCTGAGAGAGACACAGAGAGAGATGACTAGGAGCTGGGCCTTTTCAGCAGTTATACCCAGATTATGGAATCAAATACAGTGGTGCCCCGCACAGCGAGGTTAATCCGTTCCGGATTAACCTTCGCTGTGGGAAACATTGCACTACGGAACAGAAAAAGGCATTGGAACACATTAAACAGCGTTTAATGTGTTCCAATGCCATAAAATACTTACCGTTGTGCAATGTTTCCCAAAATGGCTGCCATCAGCTGTCCGGCGGGTCCAAAATGGCCACCAGAACAGCCGAAAGGGCCCGGGGTGCAGCGTTTTCGCGCCCTTGGTAAGCAAGGGGAGCGCGCAAAAACGCTGCCGGAAGCCCCGAAATGGTTGCACGCAGCTTACCGACCTTCGTTCTGCGATTTCCCGCCTATACGGGCACCGTTTTGCGATCGCATTTGCGATCGCTAAAACGGCCTCGTAGAGCGAATTCATCGCTCTACGAGGCGCCCGTTGTGCGAGGCACCACTGTACCTCCAGACATCCGCTTGGCCCCCTCGCCGTTAACCTTTAAAAACTTCTAAAAACCTGCCTTTTTAGACAGGCATTTCCACCAATGGAAGCCTGTTGAAATTATCTGCCTTAAAATAATCATACCGCCATTTTAAATATTTAACTATTTAATGTTTTAATATGTTATTGTTTTAACTGTTGTTACATTTTACAATGTTATGTATGTGGAACTTATTTTATACTTGTATTGATGTTTTCTGTTTGATTGTGTTGTGAACCACCCAGAGTAGCCTGGCTAGATGAGCAGTATAGAGATTAAATAAAGAAATGTCATGCAGAAGAGCTACTGTAGCACGAATTGCTGAAAAGCTGAAGGCTGGCCATGATAAAAATGTGTCAGAACTTACACTGCATTGCATTTTGCTGTGTATGGGGCTGCATAACTGCAGACTGGTCAGAGTGCCCATGATGACCCCCATCCATTGCTGAAAGCACCTATAATTGGGAAGTGAGCATCAGAACTCGTCCATGGAGCAATGGAAGAAGGTTGCCTGATCTGATGAATCACATTTTCTTTTAGATGAGGTGGATTGGTGATGTTTACTTGTGGAAGAGATGGCAGCAGGATGCACTATGGTAAGGCAGGCTGGTGAGACAGTGTTATGCTCTGGACTATGTTCTGCTGGGAAACCTTGGGTCCTGGCATTCATGTAGATGTTACTTTGACACATACCACCTACCTAGAAACTGTTGCAGGCCACTTTGTGGCAATGGTGTTCCCTGATGACAGTGGACTCTTCCAGCAGGATAAGGCATCCTGCCACACTGCAAATATTGTTCAGGAATGGTTTGAGGAACATGACAAATTGTTCAAGATGTTGCCTTGGCCTCCAAATTCCCCAGATCTCAATCTGATGGAGCATCTATGGGATGTGCTAGAACACTAAAGCCGATCCATGGAGACCCCAACTGGCAACTTACAGGACTAAAAGGCTCTACTGCTAATATCTTGGTGCTAGATACCATAGGACATGTTCAAAAGTCTTGTGGACACATCAAAGCTGTTTTGGCAGCATGAGAGAGACTTACAAAATATTAGGCAGATGGTTTTAACGTTTCTGCTGATCAGTATAGAATTAAAGGTTACCAATGCTAGTTTGGCTATTGTTCTCTTCTATCGGTGTAATTAACAAAAACAGTGCCATGAAATAGAAGGAAGGGATAATGTAGATAATTCCTCGAGCCAGTTATGTAGCCACCGTACCATCATTCTTAAAGAAATGCACATTCTTGAAGAAATGATATCTAGTAAAGCATTTTTTCTAAATTTACCCTGTACCTAGAACCCATTTTAATTGCCCTGTAATTTACTTTAATCAACAATATTCTTCCCTGTGGATGAAATATGGCTTCTAGAATAGCCTCCCATGTGGACTACCAGCCAGAACTTGGGCTACATGGGAAAGAAACAGGTGAGCCCTGAGTGGAGTAACATTTATCTTACTGCTCTTTTAAAACAAAAATCCAAAACTATTCTTATTGCTACAGACAGTGGTTCTAATCTGTAGAGTAGCTGTTTACATGCTGGTATTCAGGGCACAAGAAACCACATCTCCAATGAAGATGAAAGCTATCAGGTTGAAGAGCAAGATGTTGTCAACAGTTTAACCCAGAACATTATGCAATACATCACACAGAATAGCTGATATAGCAATTCGGAAAGATCGTCTTACCTCCCCACTTTCTAGCACTGCCATTGAACACATCTGACCACAAGCAATGTTAATTACTATTTTATTCTGTAAAGAGCTAGTAACTCTTCGAGGGATTGGCTGATTTGCTGTTGAGCCCGATCCAACTTGGCCTGAATTATTATAGCCCCATGTATACACCTGTAAAGAAGAGACTGAAAGTATAATACAACATAGTAATCACAGCTTTGAGAGAAAGGACACAGTGCACAGAAGATCTGCAGAGGTTATATTTTATAATCTTATTTTAAATTATTTTTCTTTAAGTAGATTCTGTTGATTGGAATGAACATTAAACTGAACTGGTAGTTTTTATAATGAACATTGGTATTAAAGCTAATAACACACACAGACACACAGAGAGAGAGAGAGAGAGAGAGAGAGAGATTGCTTCCTCATTTTGCTCTTCATTGATTCTTTTTTATTTCAAATTCTCCATCATTCTCCACAAATAAAAAGCTTTGAGAGAGCAGTCCCACATCCTGATAACATGGGCAGCCCGCTGAAAATGCGGTAGTTTCAAGACTGTAAAAATGTTTGTCATCTGTGTTGTAAAATGTTTGTCATCTGTGTTTGCTCCAAGACTTCAGTGTCAGGGACCCTGCTCTGTGATACTGGGAAAATGGATGAGATGAAAATGATTGAGCTTTCTTGCATAATGTTGATATATAGTTCAAGTCTTCACTCCATAAAATACAGAGGATAGAACAACAACTTCTTACATCTTCAGCTTAACAGAAAAAATGATTCTCTCTTAATTCCACAGAGAGGGTAGAAGTCTTCTGAAGGCAGTGATGGCTTTAGAGATTCATGAGGTCACTTAATTAGCAATGAGATAGTGCTGGAGACAGTGCTGCCAAGATACATGAATTTATCCACTGCAGAAAGTGGGTGTTCATACACCTTCACAACTGGTTTCTCATAAGGTACACCCAGAGCCGGATGGTACAACATCACCATCGTATTAGCATTATCTTCAGGCTGAAAGTGTTACAGCCAGAGAAGAATACATCAAGATTTCTTAATGCAGAAGTGTGACTGCATTAACAGCACAATCATTGGCAAGTAAAAGTTCATGCATTATGCAAAATGAGACTTTATTTACAGCCTGAAGATGCTGCAGACTGAACAGTTTCATGTGAGTACCGAAAGTTGACAGCAGCATTTTCTTCCCAAAGCATTGCAAAACACAAGACTGAAAAGAGCTGGAGAAAGTACACAGCCTTGCTTTATACTATTAGTAATGGGAAAGGAATAAAAAAGATTATCATTGTTGAAGATGTAAGTTTCCATGCTGTGTGGAATTCTTGAAAAACATGTGTGAATTTCTCAGGACACTCAAATTTCATGATCTTTCATAGATCTTCTCTGCAAACCATGTCAAAAGCTTTAAACAGACCATCATTCCTTATGGAAGCCATATTGAGTTTTTGGTAAGGGGCCTCTCTTCAAGTGCCCTATGAGATAATTCAGGAGCATTTTTGCCAGAATTAAAAAAGGTTTCCAGCAGTAACTCCCCTCTTAAGCCTTCTTCCTTTCTTCCCATCTGCCTTTCTGCATCCCCACACACCACCTTCAAGAGGTTCCCCTACTGCTACAATGTTGAAGAGAATCCAGAAGAAACTGATTGGGTTAATAGCAAGTCCAAATGATGCTCTCTATCAGAAGGGTGTTCTTCTTGATATTTCGCTTCCCAGCAGATTACCTCTTCATACCACCTACAGTTGCAATGATAAAAATTTACCTCCATATCATCTGGGAATGTTACATTCTTCTGCATTTGATCAGCTATACTGCATTTCTAGTCAAATTAGAGTATTCATGTCTAATAAGGGCTGTTTGCATGTAGTAGGTTAATTAGCACATGCAAATGTAATAAAAATTCAGTGCAAAAATAGACACCCACACCCACATCTTCCTGTGGGACAGACAACTACAGAAAGAAAGAGAGGTTACCTACCTGCAACCATGGTTCTTCTAGTGGTCCTCTGTGAATTCACACATATGGGTCTTGTCTGCACCTGCGCTGACGTTCTCAGAAGATTCTAGAGCTAAAAGTAACAATTTTATGGCATGATCCCCTATGAGGCACATGCTCTTCCCACTCACGATTCCCCTCATTTCCCAAAATTTGTCCACTGGGCATAAAAGTATGGTATAAATAAGACACCCGTGACAGACAGAGGGGAGGATGGGTGGGCAGTGTGAATTCATAGAGGACCACTAGAAGAACCATGGTTACAGGCAGGTAACTCTCTTTCTTCTTTGTGGCCTCTGCTATCTCTGGGGGTAAAAATGTTGAAACTGAGTCTATCCTACTTTCAGCACATCATGAGTGTCATGGGTTGTGAATATGTGGATTAAACCATGTAATGAAGATGGGATATGTAGTTGTGAACAATGTAAAATGGATTCCATATTGGTTCTATGTAAGAATGATTTTGTATGATGGGAATGTTTTTCCTTTAGACCAGTACAAGCCAATACAAGATAAGAAGACCAGACACTTGCTATGGCGGAGAAGAGAACAGATGGAGAAAAACAACACCTGTTTCTCGTGAGAAGAGAAGGAGGGGACTTCTATCACATCACGTTGTGATTGGATAATAGCGTGGGAGATAAAGAAGACAGGAGGAGCCAAGAAGATAGAAAAAGGAACTTTTGCCAGGTGCAGTGTTCCATCTTGTTCCTATTTTTTCTTTTGATAGAACCATAGATTTTTCTAGGTCTTTTCTCCTGCTGCTCCATGCAGGATTAAGACTGGGGAAGATGTAGAGAGTTAAAGAAAGAAGAGAAAGGGGGGCTTTAAGCCTTTTGCCTACCCTAAGGAAGCTTTTAGAGATTTTTAGAGATTTTGTAATCAAAAGGGAATTAGTTGCCTTAATTGGAATTGTAACAATCCTTGAAAATGCTTTGTTGCTATGCTTTAGCATCAAACTGACTTTATTCTGTAAATCTATATTTTTTCAGTAAAAAGATCAATTATAAAAACGTTTAGTCTCTTGAATAGTGAAGCCTGTCTTAGCCACTCCCAGAGGGGGATGCAAGGCCACAATGCTACTGAGTCCTACCTAATTGAGCCAAGTAGATCTTAGGACTACAAAGCTCATGTGTAACTTCCTGCTGAACTTTGTTAAGTGTAAGCAAGTATCTTTTTAGGGCAATCTTGTAAGAAGGAGCTTGTTGTACGCCCTGGCTGAGGTCACCAGGACTCAACCCAGCTGAGTAGGGAACTCAGACTTCCAGTTACTCTCTGTCTGACTGACCAAGTTCTTCCTAACAGGAAACTGGGTTGTGACAATGAGAAGGCAGGATTCTCTGGAAAAAACAATATTGCTAGGAATGGTGGAAGGCCATTGGCCTATAGTGTCCCCTGAGGTTTTGTTTTGTCCCCTATGCTATTAAAAGGAGAGGTTCTCTGGGGGGGGGGGTTTCTATCTCTCATTCCTATCTAAATCCAAGGAAGTTGTTTCAGGTCTAAAAGCAAAGCAAAGCAAAGCAAAGCGTGTTGCTTATATACCGCCCCATAGTGCTTCAAGCACTCTCTGGGTGGTTTACAATTTAATTATGCAGGCTACACATTGCCGCCCCCCCCCAGCAAGCCGGGTACTCATTTTACCAACCTCGGAAGGATAGAAGGTTGAGTCAACCTTGAGCCAGATACCTGGGATTGAACCTCAGGTCGTGAGCACAGTTTTGGCTGCAGTACAGTGGTTTAACCACTGCGCCACGAGGCCAGTGTCTGGTATCAGTAATGGATTGGATGAGGGTGAATAAACTGGAACTTAACCCAGACAAGACAGAGGTGCTCCTGGTCAATCGAAAACCAGATCAAGGAGTAGGACTGGAGCCTGTGCTAGCTGGAACTACACTCCCTCTTAAAACACAGGACCACAGCTTGGGGGTGTCCCTGGATTCATCTCTGAAACTGGATGTGCAGGTTTCAGCAGTGTCCAGGAGTGCCAAAGGGTCCAAAATGCCACAGCCAAATTGTTAACCAACTGGAGCTGGTTATGAGGAACACATAACTCCCCTGTTGCAGCTGCTCCACTGGCTGCCAATCCATTTCTGGGCACAATTCAAAGTTCTGGTTTTAACCTATAAAGCCCTAAACGGCTTGGTTCTAAGCCAGGGGTCCTCAACCGGTGCCGGTCCATGGGCTTCCTGGAACTGGACTGCAGAGACAGATATCCGCTCCCCCGCACGCTGGCACGGTGGGCGAGTCGCACTCACGGAGGGACATGGCCCCTCCATGAGCGCCACATACCCACCCATGAGTGCGACACACCCCTCTGTGAGTGCGGCACACCCACACGCGAGCGCAGGGTGCCCCCGTCCACCCATGCACAGAGCCCACACCCCCAACCGGTCCATGGTCTCAAAACAGTTAGGAACCACTGGTCTAAGCTATCTAAAAGATGGCATCTCCTTCAATGAGCCTGCCCAGGCATTAAGATCATCAGGGGAGGCCTTCTTCTTGATCCCACCACCCTCACAGGTGCACGTGGTGGGGTCACTGGAGAGGGCTTTCTCTGCCGCTGCTTTCAGACTTTGGAACTCCCTCCCACAAGAGGGACTGGCCCCATCTTTGCCGTCCTTCTGCTAGCAGGCAAAGACCTTTCTCTTCAGGCAAACTTTCCCTTAATAACTGGTGGTCTGATAGGAGTTTTTAAATGGATTGTTGTGTTCTGTTGCTTTATAGATGTTTTAATATTGATTTTAAATACTGTTTTTAAATGATGTGAACTGCTTTGGGTCCTTTTAAGGAGAATGGTGGGATAAAAATATTTTAAATAGATAAATGCAGCAGGAAAAGAGGAAGATCGAATATGAGATGGACTGACTCTCTAATGGAAGCCACAGGCTTGAGTTTACAAGAGCTGGGCAGCTGAGGATAGGACATTTTGGAAACCACTCATTCATGGGGTAGGTCATGAGTCAATCAACTCGAGAGCTCATAACAAGAATGTGTTACAAGAACTGGCCTCTAGAGGAAACTGGACACTATGCTACATACAGTGGTGCCTGAACTTAATGACCGTCCTGAGTTGTGACCAAACTGAGATACGGCCAGCTCCAGTCACAAAATTTTGCTTTGACTTGTGACCGGAGCTTTGAGATACAATCAGAAAAAAGGTGCAGAAAAGGCAGGGAATTTAAACTACTAACTGTTGGTCAGAGAAAAGGCTGCTTCTTTGTAGCTCATTCGCCCCAGTGGTTAGAGAGAGTGCATTCTAAGAGAGGCTTCGGACTGCCTGCTACTGCTTTTATTTTTGCTTTTTGACTTCCTTTTTTAAAACAGAGAGACTGTTCTGGGTGAGTACTGGAGTTTTGCAGTGTTGTTTTGGGTTGGCCAGGGGCTTGCTGGAATGTTTTTTTTAATTCTGTGGCTACTCGGGTTTGGGCAGGGTGGGGAGGTTATGTTTCTGTGCTTTGATGGGTCTTGCACTGTGTTTTTAGTGTGGTTTTAGTGGGGAGGGGGTTCGTGTATTCCTATGGGAAATGGTGCTTTGAGTTACAACCAACTTGAGTTATGACCATCATTCCAGAACGGATTAAGTTTGCTACTCGAGGCACCACTGTATAGGGTTCACTATTATCCACAGTTTCCAGCATCTGCAGGGCGGTTGGAACCGATCCCCTGAATGTACTGTCCAGAAACACAAGAGCCTAGAAAATATAAATGGTCAGTTCTGAGTCCATTAGTAGCTTAGAGAGGAAATATGGTTCTGTAATCCTAGCACCTTTCATCTAGAAAAGCCCTAGGACATCAATTATACTACTTAATGATGTATTTAAGCCTGTACTTCCCAATTATCCTAGAAATTCAAGACAAAGAAAAAAATAATTCAGTTGAAAAACACATACTGTTTCTTGTATGAACAAACAGGTTAATAACTTATTTCCTGAATATGTTCAGTCTCCAGCTCTGGCAAAACTCAAGAGGAGAGTGATCTGTATCAACCTACAAAATTTGACTTTAGCACTAGCTGTATCACTAAGTACAACCAATTTATTTGAGTTTGTGTAAAGATTAATTTTACACAAAAGCCCAAAAATGGATTGTAAGACTATATAATTAAACTTTCAAGTTCTTATTTATGTATAACATATTTATGTATAACTTATGTATAACTTACAACCTATTGTTGTTGTTTAGTTGTTAAGTCGTGTCCGACTCTTCGTGACCCCATGGACCAGAGCATGCCAGGCCCTCCTGTCTTCCACTGCCTCCTGGAGGTTGGTCAACTTACAACCTAGTTTCATCTAATGCAAATTTCTTGACACTTTTTGCATTTAGTTTAATACAAAGTTCAGAAGCAATGTACCCAAGAGTATGATAACTTTTCTCACCTCTCCATCAGATGTTAAGATCACAGAATGATGTGAACCACAAGCAACTTCAATCACTTTTTTGTTTATCAAATTGGTAGAAATTTGACAAGGCACTAAACTATTATTGGTTGTTCCATTTCCCAGCTGACTGTAAGCATTATGACCCCAGGTATATACTTCTCCTTCTACAATATAAAGAAGAAGCCTATTAAAATGCAATAATGAAAAACTAGCCATATTACAAAGTAAATAGCTGATTCCTAATGACATTACATATCATTACATAAATCATAAATTGTAAAGTTTTGTTTGTATAACAAAAAAGAGTGTCTTTAAGCTCTAGAAACTTCCGAGAGGTTCAGCACAGGCGCAGAACAACCCAATTGTGTGCATTCACAGAGGCCACAAAGAAGAACAAATACATTTAAGTCTAACATTTAAGACTAACAGATTTATTCCAGTGTGAGCTTTTATGTGTTGCAATCCATTTCTTTAGACACACTAGCTGAGATCTTTTTGCTTTAGCATAGTAAATCATACTAGAGTAGGCCCATTAAATCAGTGGGGATTTAGTGAGACAACTCCTCTGTAATTTCATATATTCAAACAGGCTGCCCTAGTTATGACTTACTTTACTACAGTAAGTCACAACTAGAGCAGACCCACTTGTATCAGTGGAACTCACAGAGGAGTCGATTCACCAAATCCCCACCATTCAGCAGGCCTACTTTACTGTAACTTGCTACACTCAGCAATAGGATTTCTGCCATGTACAGTCTTTAAGTCACAGGTTTAAATATCGTGACTAAATATTGCATTCCAAGGGTCTGAAGAACTGAATTATAACCCACAGAAGTTCACATTGAAATAAACCTATCAGATGCAAAGGTGTGACAAGATCTTGTTTCTAAATGAATAACAAAAAATAAAACAGAAAAACAAAAAAAAATTCAAAACAACAACAACAACCCCAGACTAAAACAGTTACTTTGTTGAAACCTGATATGGAAGCTGATAATTTTTACCCAAAAGTCTTTCTTCTGAAGTCTCTTTCTCTTTTGTTATTTAACCACTACTTGCTTAGATCTTGAAAAAGAGATAAATTTCCATTCTATCCTTTGCAAACATTAATGGGAACAGTAATGAGGAGACTTGTATTATTACAAATACAAAGCTTTTGTCAGCCTTCAGATGGAATAGTGTAATGCTCTTGAGCAGAACAATGTGATGTAAACCATCTCTCTTTGGTAAAATACTACAACTGATAGTAATTATGTTAGTCCCTCTTATGAAATTGAATGTGTAGTATTTTATCCTAGCGTAGCTTTCTGTAGCACTGGGATGAATATAGCCAGTTTGTTTTGGTTTTGCATGGCCACCTCCCATTTCTTAAAAATGCTCACAGAATTCCACCTCCTCCATCATAGTGTTTCAGCAGTGTAGTTGTCAAGAGTGCAGGTTTGCTGCCATCCACACCTGCTATTCTGAATCAGGAAGAGTAAGGCTGCTAAAGTTTCTTTCACTTTGCATCAAAACTCGGGATAGAAAGTGGTAACTATGTAAGGCTTGTCAGCTCTGACTAGGTTTGAACAAATCAGTCACATGCTTCTTCTTCCAAAACTGCTTCATGAGGACAGCAACAATCAGCAGGATAATGTGCCCAAAGCTCTTCTAAGGTATGCAAGACTTCAACAGGCACTGTAACTTGGGTTATGATAATAGGATCACAGAATGATTGAGTTGGAAGGGGCTTTATAAGGTCACTGAATCCAACCCCCAGTTCAATTCAGGAATCCAGGTCAAGCAGATCTGACAAATGGTTGTCCAAATGTCTCTTGAATGCTTTTAGTCTGCTGTTTGGTCCAATGAGGGGATGAGTTGGTTCACTCCTTTTTCCAGCAATCACACAATATGATCACTGGAATGAAGCAAATCATCCCTTCAGCATGCCTACCTGCACCTTTCTGAGAGTTCTATTTTTTAAAAAAATGCAAGTAGGGTTGCTCTGGTTTGGTCCATTTCCAGCATATTTTATAATTGGGAATGAATCAAAAGCATGCCTTCTGGATGTCAAGTCTCCTTCCAGTTTGAATTTCTAGTACCGAGAACTAGTTTAATCAGCGAGCCACTTCAGGATATTGGCAAATTAAACTCTCCTCTGTTCCTTGGCAAAGGAGCAGGGGAAGTGAATTTTTTAAAGACTGTACAGTGGGGTCTCGACTTACGAACGGCTCGACATACGAACGTTTCAACTTACGAACTGCTCTCATAGGAATATATGGACTCGACTTACGAACTTATATTCGAGCTACGAACTCTTTTTTTCCTTTTTTTAAAAGCTAAGTCATCTTAGGTTAAAAGGAAAACAGAAAAAAATATCCCCCTCTAGTGGCAGAAGGCGGAATAGCAGCTTCCCATTAGTTTCTATGGACGAAAAGAGCAGATACGGATTAAATGGTTTTCAATGCATTCCTATGGGAAATGCAGATTCGACTTAAGAACTTTTCGACCTGAGAACTGCCTTCTAATATGGATTAAGTTTGTAAGTCGAGACCCCACTGCAGTAGACGACTGCTGATTATTAAAAAAATTTCTTTGCCTTCTTCCGAGTGGCTGGTTGAGAAGCTGCCTGCCTGCAACTTTAAGACAAAGCAAAAATATATTTAAATTTTTTAAAATAAATGATTGTCTACTACAGTGTAAAAAAAAAAAATAGAAGCCCTGCTTAAAAAGTGGATGATTCACCGATATCCTGAAGTGGCTAGCTTATTAGCCACTTTATTATACTGAAAATTCATATGGAAAAGATCAGACCAAATAGGGTCACTTGGGCTCCAATATGCCACCTGGATGAGAGAACTGCATCAAACAGCATTTAACACATCTAATCAACTCCAAGAGATCCTATTTAGCCCACACCAGCTTACCCCAAAAGGACCCATGTAGGCAAGTGCTTGTACTGATATCAGATCTAAAGTCTCTTTTTAGCTGTTAAGCGAAATCGTCGTCAAGTGAAATTTAAAAACCCATTGAAACGCATTGAAAACCGTTCAATGCATTCCAATGGGCGAAATACCTCATTGTGCAGCAAAGATCCTCCATAGGGCGGCCATTTTCCGGTGCCTGTATAGCGAGGAATCCGTCCTAAAAACAGCGGGGAGCCATTTTGCACAGTGGGCGGCCATTTTGCGACCTACCGATCAGCTGCTTGGAAATCATCATAATGCAAAGAATTGGTTTCCGAAGCAGGGAACCGATCGTTGTGAAGTGAATTTTCCCCATAGGAACATCATTTTGCGATCGCAATAACAATCGCAAAAAACCATCGTAAAGCGGATTTGTCGTTTAACGAGGTAATCGTTAAGCGAGGCACCACTGTATCTACCTATCTATCCATCTATCTGTCTATCTATCTATCTTCTCTTGCCCCGCTGAGGAAGTGTTTGATTCACTGTGTATATGTGTACACACACACACACACGTGTGTGTGTGTGTGTATACTAGAGATGGGGGTATTTGTATTCATATACACATACTCCCACACAGGTGGACATAACGAAGGTCTGGCCCCTACCCCTCCACTGCTGCTGCTGGCTCCAATCCAATGTGTAAAATTATAACAGATATTACACAGGTGTCATGAAATCCCAGCTCTGTCTCTTCTATTTTTACATGAAGCATTCTAAATCAGACTAATTTTCTGGCTCTGTGTCCAAGCTCTGCTCTGCTTGCAAAACTTGGTGATTCTTTGCCACTTTCCTTTGTTGTCCCAAAATCTGCACCATTCCATTGAAAACATAAGGCTTCACAAACCGAAACAGTGGGGGGAAGGAGGGAAGGATGCAACACTCTACCCAAGATCTAATAATTAAATCTTCTTTCCAGTGTAAAATGATGATACTGCTTTTCTTAAAATTAAGAATTAAATATCCCCTGTCAATGATTAGACTAATATACAAAAGCACACAACATACCAGAGGTAGCTGCAATGACATGAGGGCCACTTCCATAACTCAGGCAAGTTATTTTTTTCCCGCATAAAATATCTAATCTTCTGGGTTCAATAGTGCTTTGCAAGTCACCAATTCCTAAACAGCCACTGCAATTAGTGCCAAGTGCAAAAACCTGTTGAACAGTAACAATAGTAAGAAAAAAAATTAGAAATTATAGTACTGTTTATCTTTGGCAGTGTAATAATTATCACTACCTGATTTACATGCCTGGATATTTACCAGATAATAGCTGAAATCCTGTCAACACTGCATAAGGGTGAAGATGCATCAGCCACAGCAACTTTTCAGAAATAAAACATTTCCATCTTCTCCCTTAAAGGTCCCAAGGCCCCTGTGGAATCCCCTTCATTGGTAGGAAGCTGATGGGAACCATTGGAGGAAGTCTTTAATTACTGAAAATCACTGCCAGTGAGGTAGTCATCATAGTGCCAGTGATGTTCAGTGATTAAAGACTTCGTCCCTCAGCCCATGGCCACCAACAGCATCCCAACAATGAATGGGATTCCATTAGACTCTTGGGTCCTTTGGGGGAGATACAGAAATCTTTACTGGTAAAAATTTGCCATGTTGATGAAGTCATCAGCCTTACACGGTATATAACAGGATTTAAGGTATTATTAATCACAGTTCTACTCAAGTTGTGTATTGTGCATTAAATAAAAATAAAAATCTGCAACAGGAAAAACTGAATTTGGCACCATATGAAACTGTACACATTAAGCACACTTACTCATATAATGTACAATGATCTCTACTGCCTTCTGCTACTACGAGTTAAAAACGTAGATACTATGCAGGAAATAAAATCCTCATGCCCTGAAATTCTTAAAACAAATGAGTGACCAGGCAAAAAAATCAGGAATGCTGGATTCTACACTTGCATGGAATAATGAAATATCTATAACTCGATTTATGATATAAAGGCAAATAAAATGTAATAGCCATGCCTCCCAAGTTACCTCATCATTCTTAGTTACATAAAGTGCTTCATTGCCAGCACAGCCATATACACAAGCCTGACGGATTAACTTCAACTCTTCTTGAGAGTGGAGAGCAAATATCGGCCATTTCCCAACATCTAGCATCTTCTTTTTCAGTCAGAAAGTATGATGCACAGCCAACCTAGAGACAAACAAACACAAAATTTTAGAGGTACCTTCTATTGTTTTAGAACTAAACCACTGTTTAGAGAAATTGGAAAAGAAATGGCATATTAAAATAAAAGTTGAATATCTAGTATCACTTTGCTACAGCCAATTTATATTGGAATCAAAAGTTGTTGTTTTTTCAGATTAAAATAAAATAAAAGTGGTTAGGCCTCACTTTGAATATTGTGTCCAGTTCTGGACACCACACTTCAAGAAGGAGGCTAACAAGTTGGAACAAGTTCAGAGGAGGGCTCAAGGATGGTCAGAGAGCTGGAAACCAAGCCTTATGAGGAAAGACTGAAAGAATTGGGCTGAAAGAACATTTTCTCAATGTTTAGCCTTGAGAAAAGACTGAGGGGTGATATGATAGCACTTTTCAAATATTTGAAAGACTGTCATACATAGGAGGGGCAAGATCTGTTCTCAATCATCCCAGAGTGCAGGACATGCAACAACGGGCTCAAGTTAAAGGAAGCCAGATTTCAGTTGAATATCAGGAAAAACCTCCTGTTAGAGCAACACAACAGTGGAACCAGTTACCTTGGGGGTTGGTGAGTGCTCCAACACTGGAGGCATTCAAGAAAAATGTAATCACCTGTAAGATATGCTTTGATTGTATTCCTGCATTGAGCAGGGGACTGGACTTGTTGGCCTTGTAGGCTCCTTCCAACTTCACTTTTCTATGATTCTATGAAAATCCAGAATACTCCAGCAAAAAAAGTAGTGTTCTTTGTTGACTTGGTCAACAGATATAGCTCTATGTACTAGAGTATAAGCCTAATTTTTCAGCACATTTTTTTTTGCTGAAAAAGCACCCCCTCGGCTTATACTTGACTCAGTGTCAAAATTACATTTTCTCCCCTGCAATGCAGGTGTTCTCTGGACTCCCCCACTCATCTGTGGGTGCCAGCAGCCTCTGTGGGTGGTCAGATGACCCAGGTTAAGTACACTGCATTTCCGCTTCCAGGACACCCCATCCTCCTCCTGCTGCATATTCTATGTACCCACCTTCCTCCTCCCACCTTCGTCCTCCGTCTCCCTCCATCTTGTTACACAGCAGTAGAGCAGTAGATAAGCACTTCCTCCGCAGTGAAGTGTGTCTCGCAGCTCAGAAGGGCAGTATCTTCAAAAACATTTAACCTACTGATGCCTCAATTAATGTAATTTTATTGGTATCTATTTTTATTTTTGAAATTTGCCAGTAGCTGCTGCATTTTCCACCCTCAGCTTATACTTGAGTCAATAAGCTTTCCCAGTTTGTGGCAAAGTTGGGTGCCTCGGCTTATATTTAGGTCGGCTTATACACGAGTATATACTGTAACTAAATATGGTAGAAATGCAAGAGTAAAGTCCTGGAATGACATAACAAATACATCACATTGTAGTAGTTAGTAGTTATGTTTCATCTAATAATTTCTGATTTATGGCAACCCTACAAATTAATGACCTCCACAAGGCCTTACCATTAACATCCCTGCCTCAGGTTTTACAAACTAAAGGCTGTGAGTTCTTTTATTGTGTCGTTGTTGTTTAGTCGTTAAGTCGTGTCCAACTCTTCGTGAACCCATGGACCAGAGCACGCCAGGCCCTCCTGTCTTCTACTCCCCCGGAGTTTGGTCAAATTCATGTTGTGTTAATCAATCTCAAATCAGTCTTCCTTTTATCCCTCACTGGTGACTCTTGTCATCTTATAATATTTCCAAAGAACGACAGCCTCAGTCATTTCTTGTTGAGAATTCAGGCTTGATTTGATTTGGAAGCCATTTATGTGTTTTTGGAGGTCCATGGTATCTATAAGCTCGTCTTCAATATCCCATTTTGAATGAATCAATTTTTTTCCTATCAACTTTATTTATAGCTTCCACATCTATACAAAATAATCAGGAATAGTATGGATGACACTTGTTTCAAGAGACATATTCCATTCAGGAACAGAACACCATTTAAATAGATGTTTGCCCTCATATTCAACCTCTCCTTCTCCAACAGAGGCAATAAAGTAGAGTGGTGATAATCCAATCCAATCCAGTTTATGCTAGTTTTCTACTTGCAGGCTATTCTTCATACAAAGATATATGTGTAAATGTGATGCAAATAATATCCTGCAAGTGGAACTCGCATTGCTGGAGTGGACTGGACTATAACCTCTCTCCCCTATGGATACTGCATTGGTGAGAGAAATTTAATTTGAACAGAGCTGTTTTTGTGGTTCATGTGGTATTCCCTTCCCAAAATGGTACATTCTATTCTGCCACCTCAGAATGCTGCAACAAATATAGACAAGCCCCTCCCCACTTTCTGATCTTCACAGGACATAAAGGAAGATTCTACATTTGGAATATTGCCAGTAAAAGAATAGGTAATATATGTTGGAGTTTCATTTGCAACCTTGCAAGCTGTCTGTAGTTTGTGTGTCTGGGAGGGATTTTTCTGGGTTGGGGTGATTATCCATCCAGCATTAATCAATAGTTCCTTCTGGCCTTTGATTTCAAAGAGAGACCCATCTGTCTGGGTTGGTGGCAGTTACAGTGGTGCCTCGCATAGCGAGGTTAATCCATTCCGGATTAACCTTCGCTATGTGAAAACTTTGCTAAGCGGAAAGTAAAAAGCCATCGGCCCAAAACTCACCGTTTAGCGAAGTTTTCAGGGTCCGGCAGCCATTTTCGCGCCCTCGGTAAGCGAGGGGAGGGTGCGAAAACGCTGCGTGCGGCCATTTTGGGCGTCCGGCGGCCATTTTGGAGCCGCCCAACAGCTGGTTTTCGGGCGTCGCAAAGCGAAGATCGGTAAGCGAAACGCTTACCGATCTTCGCTATGCGAGTTTTGTCCATCGGGGCCGACCCTATGCCTCCGCATTAGTGATCCCGGAAAAGGGATCGCTATGCGGATTCGTCTCTATACAAGGCGCTCGTTAAGCGAGGCACCACTGTATTTATTTACTATTAATCTCTTTGGTTGGTTGCTAAGTATGTGTGCAGTAAAGGAAGCAGCATACACAAGTCTGTAACTTCAAGTTGTCAGTGATCAGCTCCCCTAGGGGATGCTTGACCATTCGGACAAAGAGTAATTAGAAGCTTGTGCTCCCTCATTAGGCTGAGTCGAGTCCTGGTAACTTCAACCAAGGGCCGCCCCAACACTTCTGCTTACAAGTCTGCCCTAAAACGATACTTCAGCAACCTTAGAAAATTCCAAAAAAGAAAAACACATGAGCTATGTAGTCAGTAGACTCACTTTGCTCAATCTGGATAGGACTCAGTAGCAAAATGTGGCCCAATATTTCCCCCTCAGGGTAATACTAAGACAGCTCCACTGTTCAAGAGACCAATTGATTTTTATAATTATTATTTTATTAAGAAAAATATAGAAATTCACAAAATAAAGTCAGTTTAATGCATAAGCAAGCATGTTATCATTTTCAAGGATTGATACAAATTATAAATGAAGCAATAATTCTCTTTAAATACAAAAATACTAAAAATCCTAGAAAAATCTATAAAAAGCTCTATTAGGGTGGGCAAAAGGCTTAAAGCCCCCCTTTCCACCTAATCACCTACATCTCTATCAGTCTGTTACCTGCACTGCACAGGAGGCAACAAGACCTAGCAAACTGTAGTCCAAAAAGGTCCAAAATGAGGAATCAGGAAAAGGCTATTGTCCATAGTAAGAGTTCCTAGCTGGAACCCCCCCCCTTCTTCTCCGTCTCTCACGCTGTCATCCAATCACAGCATGAAGTCAGGTAAACAGTCTCTCTTTATCTTCTCTCTTCTCTTCTCATGGGAAACAGGTGTTGTTTTCCTCAGTATGTTTGCAATTCCGCCAAAACAAATGACCAGTCTTCTTATCTTGGAATGTCCTCCTCAGGCCTACAGGAAAACATTCCCACATCCCTCTAAAAACACATTGTCAGCATGCAGAAATCATTTAAACAGAGAACCAATATGGAATCCATTTTACATTGTTCACTACTACATATCCCATCTTCAGTACAAGACTTAATCCACATAAATCAATCCATGACACAAGTAATTAAGTCAAGAAATGTATTTATTCTTTTTCCTACAAATGTATCCTACAAGTGCCAGCCAATGAGAAAAAGGTGGACTCTGGGGAACTTCAAGCTACCCCGTTTCCCCGCAAATAAGACCTAACCTGAAAATATGTCCTAGTATGATTTTTCAGGATGCTCATAATATAAGCTGTTCTTTGTTTAGTCGTTTAGTCGTGTCCAACGCTTTGTGACCCCATGGACCAGAGCATGCCAGGCCCTCCTGTCTTCCACTGCTTCCCAGAGTTGGATCAAATTCATGTTGGTAGCTTCAATGACACTGTCCAGCCATCTCGTCCTCTGTCACCCCCTTCTCCTCTTGCCTTCACACTTTCCCAACATCAGGTTCTTTTCCAGAGAGTATTCTCATGAGATGGCCAAAGTATTGGAGCCTCAGCTTCAGGATCTGTCCTTCCAGTGAGCACTCAGGCTTGATTTCCTTCAGAATGGATAGGTTTGTTCTCCTTGCAGTCCAGCGGACTGTCAAGAGTCTCCTCCAGCACCACAATTCAAAAGCATCAATTCTTCAACAGTCAGCCTTCTTTATGGTCCAGCTCTCACTTTCATACATCATATATGGAGTATATGCCATATCCCTAAAATAAGCCATGCTTAAATGAAACCCCGCCCTCCATCATTGTGCAGCAACCAGAAGATGACATGACTGTATTTGAATAAATGTAGATTGTTGATCTGGATGTCCCAGACAACCCAGAGAGTGTGGTTGCTGACCTTGAGCCAGACATCCTGGAGAGTGAAGTCAAGTGGGCCTTAGAAAGCATGGCTAACAACAAGGCCAGTGCAGGTAATGGCATTCCAGTCAAACTACTTAAAATCTTAAAAGATGAAGCTGTTAAGGTGCTACACTCAATATGCCAGTAAGTTTGGAAAACTCAGCAGTGGCCAGAGGATTGAAAAAGATCAGTCTACATCCCAATGCCAAAGAAGGGCAGTGCCGAAGAATGCTCCGACTACCATACAATTGCACTCATTTCACACGCTAACAAGGTTATGCTCAAAATCCTACAAGGTAGGCTTCAGCAGTATATGGACAGAGAACTCCCAGAAGTACAAGCTGGATTTCGAAGGGGCAGAGGAATTAGAGACCAACATGCACTGGATTATGGAGAAAACCAAAGTGTTCCAGAAAAACATCTACTCACAAATGTCCCTACTTATGACAATTTCGAGTTACAACCAGCTTGAGCTGCAAGATTTTGCTTCTACTTGGAGTAGCAGGCCACTCTGATGTCACTGCCAACTCAGGCTCCAGAATGCCCACCACACCACTTCACACTCGCTGCCACCAATTGAAATGACTATTTAAGAAGGACAAAGATTTCCTTCAGGTTTATTGAAATAACAAAATAAAATATGTAAATCACAAGTAGCTAATCTCAATGTCAATCACTGAATCTTATTTAATCAATCACAGACTTCCCTCACTGACCACTTAGGCACGCAGGCCTCTAAACAAGCTCTTTCTTTCTCACACTCCAGATCTGATCTCTCTCTCTCTTTTCACATCACCTTTTTATTTCAACTCCTCCCCCTCCAGCTCCACCTTCTGTCACCCCATTGGCTGATGATTCACTGCCCAGCTGTGATGCACAGGTGGGGTCAGGGCTGCCTGTTACACCCGACATCGGAGGAAGCCCTTTGAAAGCTCCAAAGGCAGCGGAGCGCCGGATGGCTACAGCAGGCCGGGCGCCGGGCCACTCGCCCCCAGACGTGCAGCGCCAGCGGAGGGCCGGGAGGCTAGAGCAGGCCGGGCACCTGGCCGCTTGCCCCCGGCCGCGTGGAGCCAGCGGAGTGCCGGGAGGCTTCGGACTGGTAAGTCCTTTTTAAAAAAAAATTTTCTGTGTGGATTTTGGAGGGCTTGGACTGGGGGGGTTATGTTTCACTGGTTGTGTGTGTGTGTGCGCGCGTGTGTTTGTGTGTTTTGCAGTCCCACCGTGGGACTTGCTCTTTTTATTTTTATATTTTTTTTAAAAATGCTGGAACAGATTAATTCTGTTCCCATACATTTCAATGGGAAATGGTAGGTCGACTTGCAAAGTTTCCGAGGTACGAACATCCTCCCAGAACGGATTAAGTTCGTAAGTCGAGGGCCCACTGTAATAATTTTGCAACTAATAAAGAAGACATGCCTTCTTGAAGCTTCTGAAGAAGGTCTTCAGCAGCAGTTTTGAAGGAAAACACTGGTTAGATACCGTGTGGAAACTTTATGACAGCAAATCATCCCAAAAACGAACCACTAAATCCATCTGTCACTTTTGAACCATCTTATTCAAAGCTTCATCAAAACAGGTAACAAATGTTTGGCATTGTTTCAGCTGTTTCAGTAAAAGAGCAGAGAAATATGGTGCCAAGCCAAAAGCAATAACATGCATTGCTTTTGCTTTTCCAAGAGGAAACTGTTGAGCTATCTGAGAACTTTTGTTTGAATAACTCACTGATATTGTTACAAGAGTTTTTTTTAATATTTTATTTTTAAACTACTGTACTAGGAAAAGGGTAGAGAATACAGAGGGTAAAAGGGAGTGGAAGGGATGGGGAAAGGGTTTTAAGGATAGGAGAACACAAAGTATACAATCATCTAATCTATTCATATTAAGTATAGAAGCATCTAATCTATTCATTTTTCAATGAAAAAAACAACTTTATACTTTTTTACTGTTTGATTATCCTCTAAATATCAGTTTATATTCATGTTTTAATTTAAAACTAAGTTATTCCGACTCTATCAGGAAATCGAGAACAATTATAAAATACATACCCTCTTTCAATTTCCTTCTGTCTTGGATATATGTTCAGCAAGCTTGAAAAAATATCCATTTCCAGCACTTCCCATATTTTCTCAATACCCTTCTCTTGTTTCTGTGACACTATTTTCTTCCAGATTTGGGGGTATAAAATTGAATCCAGGACAGTAATCTGATTTTTAACATCACCTTTTCTGACTATTGTAGCTAAATAGCTCACAGGGTAACTCTTAATCTCGTCTATGTTACCTGGCATTGCTCTCAATAAAGACTGTTCTGGAGTTAGTACAGTTTCCTTTAACTGTTGTTTAACCTCTGATGTTTTCCCTTTCATCAGGTCTTCCACCTGGTTGAGGCGCTCATTTACCTGCTGGAATCCTATTATTATTGTCATTTGCATGGTAACCTGCCATTCTTTATCTAGCAAAATTCCCAACAGTTGATATTTAAAATTTTCAGAGGTCATTTCCATCTTTCCAGTACTTATGATTTGTTTAAATAATATTTTTTAGATTCCAGTATTTTATCAACAAACGCAACCCATCACCATATACCTCCCCTGAGTGTGTCCTCCCTTCCTTCCCCAGATATTATGGCAATATTATCAAAATCCACACAGTCCAACCAAGAGAAAGTCCAGACTAAACAGTAAACGCAGGGAGCCAGTCTCTCCAAAAGATATTGTTGTAATCCTTCAAAACTCCAGTCCTGATTTTCCTAGGTCTTCTCTTGCTGATGATTCACTGTCCCTTGCTCCCAAAGATTTATTCCTACTTCTAAAACTGAACAAACTTCTAATATCAAAGTCCCATTCGATTCTAGTCCTGGCTACCCCAAGCTCTTCAATCCAGCCAATTATGTCGTCACACTGATGATTCACCGTCTGTTTTTTTTTATTCCCAAAAGCTTATTCCTTCTGCTCCAAAGACAAGATTTTATTTTCAAAGTCCCACACAAACTAGGGAGAAAAATCCAGACTAAACAGCATTCACAAAATTTCAGTCCCTGAAAGGACTCACCATTGTTTCACTCTTCTTTCGGTCAGATATTTCACTCTAGTTTCTTTTACATCTTAATAAGGTTATCCATAAATCAAGGCTTACTTTGTTATTGTGTATTTTCCGCCGTATTTTTGTTCTCTTCTTGGGAAATTGGGGTTGGAGTTTCCCACAGCTTTCTGCCATAAAATGGCCTCCCGTCTCCGATCTATGCTCGAATGAATTTTCAGAGGGAAGAAAAATCAGGTTGCTGCCCAATCTTCTACCCATCTGGGGCTCACCAACTGCTTCGGGGAGACCTCTCCTGGTCTTCCCTTTGGTCCCCCCCCCTTTCTAGCGGGACCCTAGACCGGGTGGTTCCAGCTTTTCCCGGGAGCTGTTCCCAGCAGCTGCTGGCTTCACTGCGACCAAGCTCTGCCTCCCAAGAGTTAAATGACATCTTCTTCATCACCAGTTGCAAAGCCCACAGGCACTCTGCTGTCCTAACACAGTCCTTGATTACATACTAGCCATACTAGTTTGTGCGGTGGGTAATTCTTTGCCATTTTAATCACTCTGATCATGTTTTCCAGTTTTCACAGGGGCTGTCTCTTCAACCTCTCTGGTTTTACTATCTGGTACTTGGCTTTGAACCTAAACATACTGTGATGGATGGTTGACTTTAGTTTTCAGGTCCTTGTGCATGAGACTCCACAACTCTATTTCTCATATTACTTAGTTCAAAGGTTTTGTAGCACACTTTATAATAACCTTTGCATTTGTCTCCAGCAACTGGTGATAGCAATGGAACAAAGTCAGGATGAAGTTTGGAATCCACCCACTGCATATTAAAAACTCTCCTCTTAGAAGCCATCTTCAAAATGTGGTTTCGGATACATACATACACAAACCACGAGCTTGACACCAAGATGTTAGCAGATTCGTTTTCTGGCAAGTAGTAACTTCCCAAAGCTGGGAAAGTTTCACTTTCACTTTCTGGAACCATGATGAGCAGATCAGCAGCAAGAAAATGGGTGGAGGTTAAATGCTTGCAGATCATTTCTGCAATCTAGAGAAGCAGACAACCCTCATTTGCAACCTTTATGCTTGGAGAAGTCAGGGAAGAGGGTGAGAGAGCTGTTACTCTGTAAACTCCAGCAGGAAGAAGCAATCAAATTTGAAAAAATTACTTAGCATGGTGTAGAGTAGAAAGTGCTAGCTACTATGAAATCCAACAGCAGCAAAACACATTTGCAACTCTGTGCTCGGTTTAGCAGGAGACAAAAGGTCCATTCCATACACAAGCATGACCCCAAAACATGTTTATCTTTATATGTAAGTTAAACGTAGTGCAAGCAGGTAAGAATGAAGGCAGGCTAAGGGAATCCAGGCTGCCCTTTGCAAAGATGGCAGCTGCAGCTTCCCTTACGTTCATGGCTGGGAGTCCAGGAGACCTCGGCAACAGCAATTAAGGTAAGGGGGTGTTGGTGGGGGCTAAGGTAGGGAAAGGAAGGGGGTGTGGGGTAGGCTGTCGGGGTGGCTGGCTGTGGGAGGGGGGTGGTTGCCTATCTGCCGCCAATCAGCTGATTGGCAGCTAGTAAGCAGAATGATGGCTTTTGTTTTTTAATACAAATGACAAATAAAAATGGGTACATATCCGTTCCTTTGTATTCGTGGGGGTCTCTGGAACCCACAAATATGAAGGGATGAATATTTAATGAATCAGCTGTTTTCTTTGAAAAAGCTGATCCGTTTTTATATTCGTCCCCATCTCTAGTTAATATACATCCCCTGTAGAGATCACATCCACCTTGGAGAAAAAATTAACAGAGCAGATAGCAGTTGAAACGGAAGAACTCTGTATTAATAGTGGCTGTTTTCACAAGCTTCTGCATAGGGAAACATTACTATATGTTCTCTTGAGATCTACAGAAGCTAGAGAGTTCTCTTTCTGGAGGACCTCAAGAGTCTTCCTCTTTGTTCAGTGGGTCCTGAACTAATGTCTGCTCTGCAGTCCTCTTGCCTAAGGGCTACATAGATACTGTAGTATCTGGGGAACTTCCACATGATCATTTAGTCCTAACACAGGAAAATGGAACAAGTACCTTGGAATTCCTCTTTGATATCTGATGAATAACTTGAATACTGTGTTGAAACACCTGTTCAGGATTCTGAGATCTATTTAGATACTGACTTTTTTGAGAAACATAAAACTCTGTTGCTTTGAAATACCTGTTCAGGATTCTTACTCCTATGCTCTATGGCAGTCTGAGGGACAATGAACTGGCCCCATTTAAAAAGTTTGAGGACCACTGTATTAGAGCTTTGGATGCCTAGGTTCCTTCCATTTAAAAAAAGTGGATATGGGATTAAACCATTCTCTCTTAAGATAAACAAATGTGGTCTTTTCAATGTATTTGAAATGTTTTAAATCGCCAGACACAGGTGGTCACTAGCAGCTACATGGGGTGGGATGAGGGTGATAGGTTTACTTATTTAAAAAATCCTAAGCCAAAAACCATTTTGCCCAAACATCCCCGAATTTGGCAGAAAGCAAGAGGAGACTGTCTGCTACATCTGTGCCAAACTTGGTGGTGCTCTAGGGACACTCCTATTTTTCAGCTAGCTTACTGAATGCTGAACTGGGCTGTTACACAATATATTTTTCTGAACTCTTGTGCAGAAATAATTAAACACCTTCAAAGACTCACTGAAGAGAGTGGCTACCAAAGAAAGGGGAAAAAACAAATAAACAGCACACTTAAAATATTCAAATAATAAATTAAATGTATACATTTAATCACTTCTGCCATCAAGATACAAGAAAAGGTATAGCTTCCAGTTTGTAGTATCACGCACAGAAACCTTAGTGAACATATTTAAATCTTACTAAGAAATATAGAATCACTTACACTATCACCTGAGGGCAATCACAGAAATACTTTTTAAAAATTGTTGCATGGTGCTGATCATCCACTTCATAAAGGCCAGAAAACCAGGTAATATTTATGCTGATGTATGTGCAAAAGAGCAACTCAAACCATCAAACAGCTGCTACTTAAGTAACAAGTGTCCCTCCTTCTCCAGTAGACTCTCCTTTGTGCAAACTGGCAAATACAAATTAGGCTAAAATTGGTTGCAAAAGTGGTCACACAATTCTCTGTGTAAAGTGGAGGGTGCCAGAAGGGGGAAAAAATCACTGTACAACTGCCCTTATGTGGATGTAAAACCTGAACAGGATTTTCACCCAAAGGTTGCTGAAGTGAACATTCGGTTATTGAGATTGGGGATCACAGTGTCTAGCATTATACTGGCTCCGTTTCTTCCTTGAGAGTTCAGCTTGGGGAAGCTGTTTCGTCCCCATGGACACTACAATGTGGTGTTCCACAGGGGCCAATCATCTTACTGTTTAACATCTACATGAGGCCCCTGGGAGAAGTCACTCAAAGATTTGGAGTTCACTGTTATCAGTATGCTGATGATATGCAACTCTCTCTCCTTTTCCTCTTCAGCAGGGGAAGCTGTACAAACTGTAGAACGTTGCCTGGTTGTGGTTATGGACTGGACGAAGGAAAATAGGCTGAAACTGAATACTGACAAGATGGAGATCCTATTGTTGGGAGGGCATCTTGATCAGTTAGGGGGCTTATTACCTGATCTTGATGGGGTCGCACTCCCCTTGAAAGATCAGGTGCAAAATCTGGATGTGCTTCTGGACACCCAGATGGAGAAACAAATCCTGGCTGAGCCAAATCTGCCTTTTTCCATCTGAGGTAGACTGCACACTGCTGTCCCCTTCTTGACAGGAGATCCCTAATAATACTGGTTCATGCGTTGGTAATTTCAAGGATTGACTAGTGCAATGCTCTCTACGTGGGACTACCCTTGAAGGTGGTTTGGAAGCTGCAGCAAGTGCAAAATGCAGCTGCCAGGATGATCACTGATACATCTAAATTTGACCACATTTCACCTGTCCTGGCTCGTGTGCACTGGCTAGCAGTATGCTTCCGGGCCAAATTCAAGGTATTGATGCTTACTTATAAAGCCCTTTATGGTTTAGGACCTTGCTACCTGTCACAGCGCCTCCTCCTCAGGTCATCTTCCCATCCCACCCACATTTCCCAGTCTTTAATGTTGTGGGTGGTCACTCCAAAAGAGGCCCGGGCCTTTTCAGTAGCAGCTGTTCTGCTCTGCAACTCTCTTCCTGTAGAGGTGCAACTGGCCCCCACCCTCCTGAGTTTCCACAAGCAAATTAAAACCTGGCTTTTTACCCAGGCCTTCCCAAGCACCACCCTGTCGTAAAATTATGCTGCCCCATTGTCTGCCATCCTATCTCCTAGACTGGTGATTTTATGGGGGGGTAGGGTTTTATTTTCTTTTTATATGTTTATTTTTTTATGTTTTAAATATTTTTAATATTTAAATATTTACAAGCTAAGGTGTCAAGACACTTGCAGAGGAGTGGTTTACTAAATATGCATAGTTTTCCTCAGCTTCAGAACTAGTTTCAAAACTGCCACAGCTACAGGGCCACCCAACTATGCAATTCCCTGTACTCCTCAGAGAAGCATAAAACAGTTTTTATTTATCGACTTATTTCAGGTATATTAAATCTGTAGTCACCTAGGGAAGTAGCTCCCTAAACAGTGACTAATGACTTCAGAGGAAAAATGCAGGGAATTCTTTTGCCAGTAGGAAACTCCTTTGTCTCTGCCCAAAGAGTTCATTACCTGTTCTTCAGAGGTTACCCAATCTGCTCCACAGAAAAGAGATTCTAGATTTATTTTGCTCATTAATAAAATAGCTCAACCACCTTTGTTTCTGAGGTGCTTATTGCTCTTCCATATCACTGGTGGGGAAGAAACATGGTACATCAACTTTCTAATATAATGTACACAACTTACTTCCAAGTTTTGAGAGGGTTGCCTTTTAACTTCCCAATTCTGGAGGATGCTGTGTACGAGTCCTTGGTCTGGGAAGAATATCCAGAGCTCTCACTTCTTTTTTTTCCAAAGCACTGTAAATCTGAGACCCTACCGGACTTTTCCTGGAATCTATACCAACACCTTTACCAATTCCCTTTGCACATCTACAAACAAGCGTAAGTAGTGGATTTCCCATTCGTGATGGGGGATGGAATGGACACTTGCAAAAGACAGCCCTCTACTACCATGTTCCAGTTACCATATTGCCAGTGCTTTTGGGGCTCTTTCCTTCCCAGAATAGACTGGGGCCTCACTACAATGCCTGCCCTGTTCTCCAAAGACTCGTCATCGTCGTTTAGTCGTGTCCGACTCTTCATGACCCCATGGACCAGAGCACGCCTGGCCCTCCTATCTTCCACTGCCTCCCGGAGTTGTGTCAAATTCATTCTGGTAGCTTCGATGACACTTTCCAACCATCTCATCCTCTGTCGTCCCCTTCTCCAAGGACTCACTATCATGCAAATTTCAACCCAGTACCCCAAACAGGAGCTCAAGGAAATGAGGAGACAAGAACTATGACTAGAAAAAATGCTACTTAGCAATGGGTCAAGATCACATGCAAAGGTCCTCCAAGGATATTTATTTTAAATGTTTACCTTGCTTTTCTTTCACTTTAACTGTAGGTTAGGATTAATCCTAGAAATGAGGAACAAAATCCCAGAGAATAAGAATGGTTAGAATGAGTGATGCAGATTTTAACAGCAGTATTATCCACCCAAAATGCTATAAAGCAGCTATGTGAAAGTTTGTCTAATTTTCCAAGCTCTGAAAATGGAATATGTGAGTGGAGTGTATTTTGCTTACAACTTCATGAAAATACCCCATTTTAAAAAGTGAGTAAATGCAACAGCATAAAGTGCCCCAACTGGGAAACATCTGAGAATTTTGACATGCAATACCTTTGATGTGTTTCATACGTCTTTTCTAACACTTCCATGTTTCTGATAGCTTTCAGCATCAGTGAATTATGAAGGCTGATTATACAACAAGTCCACAACACAGGAAATATTTTGGTGTGATTTTCTCCATGTTTGTGGTCAGGGAGAAGAGAATGTAAACTTCTCTCTCCCTTCACTCCCAATAAAGCTCCTGTTTTCTGTGTAGCTTCCTCTTGTCAACACAACCAGATGAAGTGAAATGCCACAAACACAGTAGTCACCTTCATTTATGCCGCAGAGGGTACCAGACCATCTGAAAAATTAAAATGTTAATTAAAGGTTATTTGGCTCAAAAGTGGAAAGGATTTATGACATACAGAAAGTGCTATATGCAAATTTCCAACCCTCATCCAAATAATCCTCCAAACCACACATGCAGTGGAAGAAAAAAGACATTGTTCCATAAGTGCGACGCTCTCTTAGTGGGCTGCAGTGATGCGAAAGGAACATCGCTAAATATCTAATTTATCGTCATTAGTACCCAATATTTGGGTTTGATATTTAGCCCAAAACACTCGTAAAGGAGCACGCCCACGTCAAGACTCAGCGGCCGAATCGGGGCACAGCGGGAGGAAGGGGCCGGGGCGCGCCCTGACAGGAGAGGAGGGCCGAACGCCCGACGAGCAGAACCACCGACCCGGCGGCCTCCTGGCAGCCACCGCGGCCCAGCGCCTCAGCGAGATGCTCCCTTCCGGCCCCTCCCTCTCGGTTGGGCCCCCTGCGTTCTTCCCTGCCGCCCCTCCCCTTCCCCCCCCCGACTGGCGCGGAAACCGACATCTCGCAGGAAGCAATGGGGGGGGAGGAGCCCCGTCAGATCGCTCTCCGCCTCCCCGCAGCCCCTTTCCGTTGGGCCGTTCCTTTCCCCTTGGAAGCGAGAAGTTTTACCTCCCCGACGGCGGCTGCGCGGCGGGAAGCGTCTCGTTCTGCTCGGAGGCGACGAGAGACAAGAGAGGGCGATTCCGGGAAAGGATTCCGGCAGAGGAAGGCGAGGGAGCAGCGGCCGGGTCAGCGGCGTTTGGCGCGTCCCGCTGTTGTGGGCGGGGCCCGTTCCCCTCACAGGGACGACGCTTCCGAGGCGGTTGCCGCGGGATCGCCTGGAGGGCGGGGGGGGGGGTGGAGGGGGGTGGAGCTGGCCTGAGAGCTCGCGCGCGGGGGGGGGGGGGGGAAGGCTCCTCCTCGCCCGAATGCGGCGACGGCTCCTCTGCTGCGAGGGGCTCATTGGATTCCCTGGACGGACCTGCCCTTCCCTCACCCACAGATACGCGGCAGGAGAGCGACGCTTTGAAGACGGAGGGAACCCGGCAAGATAAAAAAAAAAAAAACCCAAAAACCGGCCGGCTGCCCGGGAGATGAACAGAAGTGCAAAACAATCGTTAGAAGTCTTTGTTGCTATTCTTACTCAAGAGGGCTGAGCCTTGAAAATCATTAAAAGAAATTTAAAAGGATGTCTGTGATCTCCCTGTGCATGAATTTCTTTACTTGTCAGTGAGATATTGTGTGTAATGTCGGTGATGCGCTGACATTAGCTCCCAAGTGCAGGCGCTTTTTATTATCACTGCAGAAGAGTGCATTACTTTTAATGTGCAGCAGAGGAAATCAGCATTCTACAAGGCAATTCTAAAAATGGTGGCAGCCCCCCCCCAAATAAAATTATAAATTGGTTTTTTGGATCCGTGCCAGATTTGGCAAAGATGGCGCAGATAATCTGCTCTTGCCCAGTGCCAAATTGGGGAAGTTTGGGCAAAGGGTTTTTGAGGTACCACTTTTTTTTAAAGTAAAATTGTTCTCCCACCTGCAGGAACAATCTGCTTTAAACATCCCCAGATTTAAAACAAATTTTGAAAATGGATCTGGGTAAAAAGTGGATCCATGAAATCAAGAATGGATCCTTATGATTTTCATGTGGGATCCTTATCAAACCACTATAAAATCATAGATCCCATCTATTCCCACATACTACAGCACAAAAATCATGGATCTATCAGTGCCTGTCTTTCCAACAGTGCAAAAACATGGCCCACAGACACTGATCCTCATTAATCAACTTGATTTTTACATAGGATCATCCCCAAACCACTGTCCAATCATAAGCCTCATATGTGCCCACAGATCACAACACAATTCATGGATGCCTCAACATAAGGCTTTGGGGGTTTTTTGGCCCTTTCTGGAGGTTTTTACTGGTTTTTCAAAAGTATATGGTTTGGGGTAGGAACAAGCGAACAATGTAAGGGGAAGAAAAAAGGGTGGAGAAAGGATAAAATTCCAGAGGGGGGAAAGTATTCTTACATCCGCTTATACAATTCTATTACAATTATATTAAAAAGTGAAATCATACAAAGGAAAATCAATTATAGTAGCTAATCTTCCATTCCCTTGGAGTATTTTTTTCCTTATCTTTAAGCTTATTAACTTTTACAAATTTTTATATTATTCTGTCATATTGTCATATGATCTATTTAACGTTTCCATCATATGGGATTGCTATACATCAAGTCATCTTCAGTAAAGATAATATTACTGCTCTAAAAGTGAATTTCATCTTATCTGTATTTTTTTATTCTGCCCCTATTTTCCTCATAGAATCTTTCCTTTCTTGTCCCTCCATCTTCTCTATAACTTAACTTATTTTTAACTTGTCTTGACTTTAAAAAGAAAATGCCTAGCTTCAAGGTCACATGATCGTAGATAAACTATATCTACCAACAATTTCTTAACATTTCTTGATTCTTTTCTGGCTCAACATCTCCTTGGTATTTTAAAATCACAAAACATACACTCTGTGTAGTGCTATTTAATTATGATGTAGATACTCTTGTAAATCTAGACAGAAAAGCATTGCTATTTATTTACTATTATTAATCCTCTAGGTACTTAGTTTTGCAGAAAGGAGATAACTAGCTTCAAAAATAATATCTTTAAGTCTTATATTCATAAAATATTAAATAAGATCATCAATTATTGGAATTATAGGTTTGAACTACATAATACTTCAGACCTCCACATGATCAACAAACACTAGAGCAAATATGTCATCTACTAACAATTTCTTCAGGATCTCTTTGCCTGCTATAAAGCTAGACAGAGAGACATTACTTTTTATTTACTACTACTGTATTAATCCTTTAGGTACTTGTTATTCTTCATCTTCCATCTTATTGACTATTTATGTTTAGTTAATTTAGGCATGGTGTGGTTGTGGATAAGTGTGATATAAATAAGGTAGTATGTATATGTAATAAAGGAATATAAAATGGGGGTATTGGCTGTAAGGTTGCTGAATAGGGACAATGGAAAGGTGTTGATTCCAAGGGTGAAGAAGGGAACTTTTTCTCTCCTTGATGGTTTGGAGACAAGCCAAGAATGAAACAACTGAGCTTTGATGGACTGAGGGGAAGAATAATTTTTGTGGTGGGGTAAGGGGTCTAGGTGGGATATGGTGGATTGGGAAAAGGTTAGGGTATGTAATGTTACATGTTTCACTTTAAGAAACCAAAGGAGAATTGCAGACATTTTTAAATGGTTAAAATGGTTAGAATGTCAACATTGAATGTTAAAGGCTTAGGGAATGTTATAAAAAGGAAAAGAATAGAGAGGTTCCTGAACAAAGATAAATCAGATATAATATTTCTACATGAGACTTACTGATCAAAAGAAGGAGTACACGAAGTTAAATTAGGATGGTCAAGAGTTCATAAAAAAGCATATGGAACCTCACGGTCGAGAGGGGTTACAATCATCATTGTAAAGAAATGTGAATTTAAGGTGGGAAAATTTTTAAAAAGATACTAATTGTAGGTATAAAATGATGCAAGGTACAATGTGCGAAGAGGATTATACTTTAATTAATATATATTCTCCAAATGGCAATCAAGTCAATTTTTATACAGAAGCAATTAAAGAAATGGGAAATATAAGGAAGGGATGTGTAATAATGGTGGGAGATTTTAATATGATAATAGATAAAGGAAAAGATAAATCAAACTCCACTAGAGAAGAGATAAATAACTGTATTTCTGTTTTAAACAAGATGAAGAAAAAATTTATTTGAGAGATATATGGAGAGAGATGATGGGAGAAGAAAATAAATTTAATTTTTATTTTTCAGTTCATAAAAATTACTCTAGGATTGATTACATATTTGTATCTAAAGATTTTATTTCAAGAGTGGTTAGTACAAAAATAGGGAGTATAAAGATAACTGACAATGCTTTAATGAATATGGATACTGATATTAGAAAAGATTATACGGAAGCTAGAAGATGGAGGATGTATACAAATATTTTGCAAGAAAAAGATGTGGATAAAATAATAAAAGAGGTGGAGAAATAGACAACTAATAATCAAGAGAGTTGTAGTAAGGGTATTATATGAGATGCTATGAACCCAGTAATGAGAGGAATAAATATTATGAAATCATGTAAGCTGAAAAAGCAGCAAGACAGACATATGAAGGAGACTGAAGAAGAAATAAGGGAGATGGAATTAAGATATATTAAAAAACGGGATTAAAAACTTATGTAGCAGTTTTATTAGCAAGGAAAAAACTAGAGAATATGGAGATGGAGAAAACTCAGACAAATTTAATATATTTAAAAACAGGTGGGTTTTTTTGAAAGTAACAAATCAAGAAGTTGAAGGGTAGAACAGGAATAGTTAAGGATAGAATAGGGAAAATGTGCAACTTGATGAAGGAAAAAATAGTTTCCCAAGACTTTATACATATGTAGAGGGTAATTGTACAAAGGATAGAATAAGGAACTATGTGGAGGAAAATTTGGGGATTAGACATCAAGATGGACATAAATATTTAATGGAACAATTAATAAGAAAGGAGGAAATAGAGGATGTAATTAATAAGTTAAAACTGGCAAAATCACCAGATGAGTTATGACCAGAATATGTAAGACATTTAGAACAATGCTGGTACCTAAACTAGAGTCTCTCTACAATCATGTAATGAATGGAGATATGATCCCAGCATCATGGAAGCAGTCGTTAATTATATTAATTCTGAAAGGGAAGAAAAATTTAACAGATTCAGAAACTTATAGACCCATTTCTTTAATTATTCAAGATGCTAAGATATTTACTGCAATATTAGGATGAATAAGTGTATCAATAAATACGTTAAAGAAGATCAATGTGGTTTTATAGTAGGAAGACAAATGGCAAATTTGACAAGAAGAGCTCTAAACATACATGTAACAGAAAAACAAAAGGTGAACGCAGGTATAATTTCACTAGATATTTTTGAGGCTTCTGCCTGTGTGGAATGGCCAACATAAAATGATAATAGTAATATTAGGATTTGAGGAAAAGATTATAGGTGTGATAGATCAGCTATATTCAGAAAATAATGCATCTGTAATAGTAAATGATAGTCTAACAGAGCAAATATTCCTAGCCCAGGGTACTAGATAGGGATGTCCCCTTTCCTCAGTATTATTTGCATTAGTTATAGAAATGCCAGCAAATTTATCAGAGAAAACAAATTAATTTTCAGTATAGAGATCAAAAATAAGACTATAATTAGTTTATTTGCAGATTATTCATTATTAACAACAGAAAAACCCATGATGGTGATGGATAGGGTAAAGCTACATTTAAGAGTATTTGGAGATATAGGCATAGGCATCCTTCAGTCTCGAGAGACTATGGTAACATGCTCTGAATTGAGGGGTGTCCTCTCCAGAGCATGAAGCCCGGGTAAGGTAATATGGAGGATAGGATGTTACCCAAACAGCAGATCCCCCCTCTCCACATTGCTGAAATGGTCCAATGGAAAGGCAGGAGCCAATACAACTGGTTCCAGCAGTGTCGCAGGAGTTGGCAGAACGATACATGCTGCCTTCGGGACTCCAGCTCCGGATTTTGCCTCGAGGTTAACTCCTGAAGCCTTTTCCATGAGTGGATATAGCCACAAGGCAGTGGAGGTTTGAAATCAGAGTTTTCCTTCTCCTTAATTTTAATTAATTTTAAGAAATGGCAGAGATTAATTTTAAGAAATGCCAGAGATTTATGGGAACCAGGTCATAGAGAGGCTCCAACTTGGAAAAGTGGTGACTGCCATGACCCTATAAGAGAGTACAAGTTTCCAATTAGACATGCATTTATATGTGAGCAAAGCTTGAATTAGCTGTCACTATACCAATACATGTTGAGTGAGAATTTCTTTACCCTCCACTAAAGAATCACTCCGCCCAAAAGAAGTATTATTCTCAAAATTTTTACATACCTGCGTCTCTCTCTGACCTCTGATGTTGAGGACACAGTGCCAGAAGTAGTAGTAGTCAAGGCTGTGGTAGCTGTTGTGGTGTTCACAACTGATGGTGCAACAGGAACAGTCACCGCTGTAGGAACATTATCCTTCTCTCTCTCAACACTATCCTCAGCCCATAAACGATTTGAGTATAAACTTCAGTATAAACTTCAAAGAAACATGCCAAAAGAACTTGGGGAGGAGGAGGAGGTAACAGCTGCAATTACTCAACCAGGAAAGCGATGTTTTGCCTGCAGTTCAAGCAAACACTTAGTGTATATGAAGAAATACAACAACCTGCCAACACTAAGGTAATAGGATCCAGGTGGATATTTAAAAGAAAAGTTGATGCAGATGGGAATCTGAGGTACCGAGCTAGATTAGTAGCTAAAGGCTATTCACAGACATCTAATGACTATGATCAGGTATTCTCACCTGATTTGAGGCCTGAAACACTGAGATTTGTGTTAACTTATGCTGCAAAACATAACTTAGTGTCAAGGCATATTGATATTGAAACTGCGTACCTATATGCTGATCTTCAACATAAAATTTATATGAAAACACCACCCATATTTATTTGTTTGTTTGTTTGTTTGTTTGTTTATTTATTTTGTATTCGCGAAGGCTTTCACGGCCAGGATCTAATGGTTGTTGTGGGTTTTTCGGGCCTCCCGGCCGCGCCCTGAAAGTGGCCCCCCCCAACGCCCCGCCAGTCTCTGCGGCCGGAATCCCCAGAGGACAGCAAACCGTGCAAAACAGTTTGCTGTCCTCTGAAGATGCCGGCCACAGAGACCGGCAAGACGCCAGGAAGAACCACCTCCAGAACACGGCCAAGAAGCCCGAAAAACCCACAACAACTATTTATTTATTTATTTATTTATTTGATTTACATCCCACCCATCTGGTATATTATACCACTCTGGGTGGCTAACGACAAACATATATACAATTAAAATAATATACATCCATTAACATCATTACTAACAAAACATTCCAATGGATAATAAATAATAGATAGCCAAGAGAAAGAAAATTAAATTAAATGCTGGCAGGAGGGAAGGCCTGGATGTAAAGCCATGTTTTACATGTAAAGCGGCAAAGGGGCCACGTGAATCTCAGGAGGAAGATTCTTCCAAAGGTGAGGAGCCACTGCTGAGAAGGCCCGATTTTGAGTCTTTTCGCTCCAGGCCTCCCTCGGCATCAGGCTCCTCAGCCTCACCTCCTGGCTCGCGTGGGTGGTCCGGGTAGATCTTGGTGGGAGCAGGCTTTCCCCCAAGTATCGAGGTCCCAAACCTCAAAGGCCGCCGAGATGTAGAGGGGAACCAACAGAGACATTTTGCCTGTCAGCCTCCCTTAACGTCATCATACAGGGCGACAAATGCCATCTCTATGCCGTGACGTGGCCTGAAACCTGACTGGAATGGATCCAGAGCATCTGTTTCATTCAAGAGTGCCTGAAGCTGATCTGCCACCACCTTCTCCACCACTTTGCTCATGAAAGAAACATTGGTGATGGGTCTATAATTGCCAATTTAATCTGCCGCCAAACTAGGTTTCTTTCTTATGGGCCTAATGGGTGTCTCCTTGAGGGCAGGTGGGAACCTGCCCTCAAGGAAAGACCCATTTATTTTTGCTGTGGCCCATTCTGTTGTTCAAGGAGGAGGTGGTGGCTCGACAGCGGTCAAGCACCCTGGCCACAGAGTCAGGCGTTACCGGCTGAAAGGAATCCAACATTTACCTTCACAGCATAAATAATAGTGAAGGTAAATGTTGGATACTAAAGAACAGTTTGTATGGATTAAAGCAGAGTGGATATGAATGGAACCAGCATCTTTCCAAAACAGTCAAGAGTAATGGGTTTCTGCAAGGGATAGCAGATCCATGTTTATTTATTAAGAAAGATGAACAAGCAATTATTCTAATTTTTAGATGATATTGCAATATTTACCAAAAATGAGAAATATCTGCTGAAAACATTATAAAAATGCTAAAGAAAAATTACAGTTTAAGAGATCTGGGAGAGATCAGTAACTACCTAGGAGTTGAAATTGAGACTCTAAGGCAGTGGTTCTTAACGTGGGCAATAATGCCCCCCAGGGGCGGTTTCATTTTTCAGGGGGGTGGTAGAACGAAAAGGGGCGGCGGAACAAAAGGGGGCGCTGGAGCGACCCAAACCTGTGAAGGTGGCTGCAGCCGCGGTGCTGGCAGTAGATCGGGGGGCCGCCAATGCCAGACAATCCAGCTCTTTCTGCCTGCCACATCTCGCCTTTCTCCCTTAGGTGAACACCAAGTGTGGATTGGGTGGAAGGAAAGGGTATCTCGGGTACCCGTCCTTGCCCGCTGATGGGCTGCCTCGCACCCTGGTGGGGAGGGAGAGACGAGCCCCTTTTTCTGTCCTGCCTTCCCGCCCACCTTCCCACCCATTGCAAGGGAAGCACAGAGAGAAACAGGTAGGTTTGGGGTGGCGCGGCAGGATTTCTAGGGACAGGGCTGGCTCGGGTCCATCCTGGGTGGGTGGGAATTCGACAGCTTTTTCAGCCAAGAAAACCCCATGAACAGAAACAAAACGCTAAAAGATATGATGCTGGAAGATGGGGCCCTCAGGTCGGAAGGCGTCCAACATGCTACTGCAGAAGAGCGGAGGACAAGGACAAGCAGCTCCAGAGCCAATGAAGTAGTTGGGCCAAAGCCGAAAGGCGCTCAGCTGTGGATGTGCCCGGAAGCGAAAGGAAAATCCGATGCTGCAAAGAAAAACACTGCACAGTAACCTGGAATGTAAGATCCATGAACCCTAGCAAGCTGGATGTCGCCAAACAGGAGATGGCAAGAACAAACATCGACATCCTTGGCGTCAGTGAAGTAAAGTGGATGGGAATGGGAGAATGCAGCTCAGACGATTACCATATCTACTATTGTGGGCAAGAATCCCATAGAAGAAATGGTGTCGCCCTCATAGTCAGCAAAAGAGTGAGAAAAGCTATACTGGGATATAATCTCAAAAATGATAGAATGATTTCAATAGGAATCCAAGGCAGACCTTTCAACATCACAGTAATCCAAGTTTATGCACCAACCACCAATGCTGAAGAGGCTGAAATTGACCAATTATATTAAGACTTACAACACCTTCTAGAACTGACACCAAAGAAAGATGTCCTTTATTCTAGGGGACTGGAATGCTAAAGCAGGGAGTCAAGAGATAAAGCTTATTGGACTTATATGCAGAATACATCAAAGGCTGGACTGGAGGAACCCCCAGCCGGAATCACGACTGCCGGAAGAAACACCGGATATAACAGGGTTACAAATAAATTGGCAGAAATCAGAGATAGTATTTAACAATAAGGAAGGGAAATAATTACTTAGGAAAAAATCGATATTAAAATTGGGAAACTAATTATTTAGGTGTAAATATACCTAAGAACTTAAATAGATTAAGAGAAGAAGAATTTAAGAAATTGAAGCATGAAGTTAAAATATAAGTTAGATGATTAAAGAAAAAAATAGACTATTGTGGTTTGGTCAAATAGGAGTAGTTATGAAGATTTTCATGGATCCCTTCATGGATTGCTGCCTTGTCGTGGCGAAGGGGCTTGAGTAACTCAGAGAAGCTATGGGCTATGCCGTGCAGGGCCACCCAAGATGGACAGGTCATAGTGGAGAGTTCCGACTAAATGCAATCCACATGGAGTAGGAAATGGCAATGCCACTCCAGTATCTTTGCCAAGAACGCCCCGTGATCAGAAACAAAAGGCTAAAAGATATGACGCTGGAAGATGAGCCCCTCAGGTCAGAAGGCGCCCAACATGCTACTGAGGAAGAGCGGAGGACAAGTACAAGTAGCTCCAGAGCTAATGAAGTGGTTGTGCCAAAGCCAAAAGGACGCTCAGCTGTGGACGTGCCTGGAAGTGAAGGGAAAGTCCAATGCTGCAAAGAAAAATACTGCATAGGAACCTGGAATGTAAGATCTATGAACCTTAGGAAGCTGGATGTAGTCAAACAGGAGATGGCAAGAATAAACATCGACATCCTGGGCATCAGCGAACTAAAATGGACAGGAATGGGCGAATTCAGCTCAGATGATTATCATATCTACTATTGTGGGCAAGAATCCCGTAGAAGGAATGGAATAGCCTTCATAGTCAACAAAAGAGTGGGAAAAGCTGTACAGTGGTGCCCCGCATAGCGACGTTAATCTGTTCGAGGATTAACGTCGCTATCCGGAAACATCGCTATACGGAATGGAAAACCCCATAGGAACGCATTAAACTCCGTTTAATGTGTTCCTATGGGGGGTAAACTCACCGTTCAGCGAAGAATCCTCCATAGGACCGCCATTTTCGCCACCTTGGTAAGCGAGGAATCGGCGCGAAAACGCTGCGGGGGGCCATTTTTGGAACCGCTGATCAGCTGTGTGAGAATGGGGCCTTTGGGAGGACCGTGGGGGAGGGCTCCCCCGCCGTCATTCCGAAGCGCCGGCCGGCCAGCTGGGGGAAAATGGGGCCTATGGGGGAAAATCGCAAAATCCGCATCGCTATGTTGATTCGTCGTTAAATGGGGCGTTCGTTATGCGAGGCACAACTGTAATGGGATACAATCTCAAAAATGGTAGAATGATGTCAATACGAATCCAAGGCAGACCTTTCAGCGTCGCAATAATCCAAGTTTATGCACCAACCAGCATTGCTGAGGAGACTGAAATTGAACAATTTTATGAAGATTTACAACACCTTCTAGAACTGACACCAAAGAAAGATGTTTTTCTCATTCTAGGGGACTGGAATGCTAAAGTAGGGAGCCAAGAGATAAAAGGAACAACAGGGAAGTTTGGCCTTGGAGTTCAGAACGAAGCAGGACAAAGGCTAATAGAGTTTTGTCAAGAGAACAAGCTGGTCATCACAAACACTCTTTTCCAACAACACAAGAGGCGACTTTATACATGGAAATCACCAGATGAGCAATATCGAAATCAGATTGATTATATTCTCTGCAGCCAAAGATGGAGAAGCTGACTGTGGCTCTGATCATCAGCTTCTCATAGCAAAATTCAAGCTTAAACTGAAGAGAATAGGAAAAACCACTGGCCTACTCAGGTATAATCTAAACCAAATCCCTTATGAATACACAGTGGAAGTAAAGAACAGATTTAAGGAACTCAATTTGGTGGACAGAGTACCTGAAGAACTTTGGATAGAGGCTCGTAACATTGTACAGGAGGCAGCAACAAAAACCATCCCAAAGAAAAGGAAATGCAAGAAAGCAAAGTGGTTATCCAACGAGGCCTTAGAAATAGCAGAGAGGAGAAGGGAAACAAAATGCAAGGGAGATAGGGAAAGTTACAGAAAATGGAATGCAGACTTCCACAGAATAGCAAGGAGAGACAAGAGGGCCTTCTTAAATGAACAATGCAAAGAAATAGAGGAAAATAACAGAAAAGGAAAAACCAGAGATCTGTTCAGGAAAATTGGAGATATTAGAGGAACATTTTGTGCAAAGATGAACATTATAAAGGACAAAAATGGGAGGGACCTAACAGAAGCAGAAGACATCAAGAAGAGGTGGCAAGAATACACAGAGGAATTATATCAGAAAGATTTGGATATCCTGGACAACCCAGACAATGTAGTTGCTGACCTTGAGCCAGACATCCTGGAGAGTGAAGTCAAGTGGGCCTTAGAAAGCCTGGCTAACAACAAGGCCAGTGGAGGTGATGACATTCCAGTTGAACTATTTAAAATCTTAAAAGATGATGCTGTTAAGGTGCTACATTCAGTATGCCAGCAAGTTTGGAAAACTCAGCAGTGGCCAGAGGATTGGAAAAGATCAGTCTACATCCCAATCCCAAAGAAAGGCAGTGCCAAAGAATGCTCCAACTACCGTACAATTGCACTCATTTCACACGTTAGCAAGGTTATGCTCAAAGTCCTACAAGGTAGGCTTCAGCAGTATGTGGACCAAGAACTCCCAGAAGTACAAGCTGGATTCCGAAGGGGCAGAGGAACTTTAGACCAAATTGCTAACATGCGCTGGATTATGGAGAAAGCCAGAGAGTTCCAGAAAAAGATCTGTTACATACAGCACTGATGTTACCTGTCTGTCATGGGTTTGGAGGGAAAGTTCCATCCTATGGGGAGTGGAAGGCGGGACATCAGGAGGAGGGGCTGTACTGTATATATATGTGGAGCTTGTGTGGAGAAGTCTAGGAGAAGCTGAGGAGAAGCTGGGAAGAAGAAGCTGGTGTGGGAGTCTGTGTGTCAGACAAGGTACTACTGTGTGTCAGTCAGTACCAACCTGATAGGTTCAGGTGTCTGTATGGGTAGCCAGAACTGATGGGTTCAGGGTCTGTGCTTTATTTATAGGTGTTCTGTGTGAACCAAACTGGTGTATGTATGATTGAGACTAAGCCACGTTACTGTATCTTATTCACTTGATCATTTTATTTTCCCTGTGTGTTATTTAAATAAACCTTATTCCTTTATTTGTTAAAAATCCATTCCTGGTCTGTGTGACTCCTTACAGGGAATGGTTGGTGGCAGCTTAGTGAAAGTGTGGCATCCTCCAGTAGGTCTGGGGTTGTCACATTGATTGGTGTCCAGCGTGTGGGATACGACTGGTCCAGTTGTCCAGTGGTCCAGCAAAGCCTTGGCAAGTGTGCCCAGAGCAAGGGGGGTCTAGTCAGGGACAATCTGAGAGCGCGTAGGTAATCTTCTAGGCTTACCTCACGGGGAGGTAGGCTAGTGGAAGAACGTGTAACCTCAGATTGGTGGGACTAGATTAGGGAGCTCTGAGGCAACCTGTTTTGGCGGGAAAAGGCTGAGGCAAAACTGAGTGAAGTAGCAGTGTTCTAGCCTGTCTGCTGAGAGGCCTAGCAGAGGGGGGTGGACTCTGGCTGGCAACAGTTGCAAGTTAGTGCTGAAAGAACAGCAGCAATCTATAGAAGGCTGGTTCTGAGGCAAAAGAAAAAAAAAGTGGTCGCTTTATTTTGAGGCTTGACTTTTGAAAGCAGCCTGTTCTGGGGGGGGATTATGCCCTTGACTCAAAGCCAAATGGCAGAAATGGGTGAAGTGAAAGACCCACAGGTAGACCAAGGTTCTGAGGATGAATTTGGCTCAGTGCAGGAGGACAGCACGGGAGAACAGAACCCAGAACTCAGGAAAATGCTCATAGCCCAACAGCATGAACTGAGGATGAGGCAATTTGAAATGGAGGAAAGGGAAAGAGAGAAACACAGACAATTTGAATTAGAGAAAGAGAGGATGGAGAAAGAAGAAAGATTAGAGAGAGAGAAAATTGCTCTGGAAAAAGAAAGGATGGCGTTTGAGTTAAGAAAATTGGAAATGATGAACCAGAACAATAATAACAATAGGGATTCTGAGGGGGGCCAATTGTCTAAAACCGACCTGAAGAAATTCCCTGTATACCACAAGGGAGATTGCCCTGAGGTGTTCTTTTCCCTAGTGGAGAGAGCGTTTGTGGACTTCTCAGTGAGGGAAACTGAGAAGATGACCATTATGCGATCTTTAATCAGTGGCAGCCTGGCAGAAGTCTATGCAGAGATGCCAGAGGAACTGCTAAAAGATTTCGCAGAGTTTAAAAAACTGGTGTTTGCCAGACATGGGATAAATGCGGAACAGCTGAGGCAAAGATTCAGGTCACTCACCAAGAAACCAGAGCAGACTTTTACCCAAGTGGGGGCCCAACTGGTGAGGCTGCTAGAGAAATGGCTATCTCAGGAGGGAACAGAGACCTTCCAGCAGCTCAAAGACCTGATAGCGCTGGAACAGTTTTATTCAGTCCTGCATGGGGAACTGAAGTTCCAGGTGAGGGAGAGGAAACCGAAATCTGTGGCAGAAGCGGCCGAGATCGCAGATTTTATTTCTCAAATAAGAAAGCCCTTAGGTGAAGGGAAATCTGTAGGTAAACCCAAAGAAACCTACAGCAAGTACTCTCAGGGACCAGAGAGAAACCAGCAAGGGGGAGGGGCCCATGGTGAAGGGAAGCCCTCAGACATGAAACCAAGACATCAGATTTTGGAGGGAAAACCAAAACCAGATGAGAAAGACTCCAAATACAGCAGAAAGTGTTATTTCTGTCAAGGAAAGGGCCATCAAATCTCAGAGTGTGAGAAATTAAAGCAGCTAAAAGGAAATGTGCCTCATGATTTGAGGGGAACCAAGCCAAAAGCTGTGTTCTGTGTCGAGACAGAGCAAAGCTCCTTGTCACTGAGGGAGCCTGTTGCCATGGCTACTCAATCTGGAACAGTTACATCTGCTGATCAGGCTAAGGAAAATGGTCCTCTTGTGGAGGTCAAGCGCTGCTTGCTAGTGAGAACAGATTCACAGTTGTTTGAAACCGCAGGGGTGGACGTAGGAATACTTGACCATCAGTATAGGGGGCTAAGGGATACTTGTTCCCAGGTGACCCTGTGCCATCCGGATATTATTCCTAGGGAGTATATAATCCCAAGTGAGAGCATGAAGGTGGCAGGGATTGAGGGACAGGTGATCTCGCTGCCAGTAGCTGAGGTACCTGTGAACTTTCAAGGCTGGAGGGGAGTTTGGCGGCTAGCGATTTCATCGACTCTGCCAGCAGCCGTGCTCGTGGGAAATGACCTGGCTGAACATGTGAAACGGGTGCTAGTGATTACACGGTCACAAGCCACCAAGGGGGGTACTGTCGAGCCCGAGACGGAAGCAGGTGGGGGGAGTTCTGAAGCTGTGGTGGAAACCTTAACCACAGACAGCAGGTTTGGCCAAGAGCAAAAGGCAGACGCCACTCTCCAAAAGTGTTTTGAACAGGTGACAGACGCCCAGCTAACACCTGAAACCCCAGTGGGATTTCGAGAGAAAAAGGGAATTTTATATAGAGAGACCCTGAGAAATATCTCAAAAGGGGGAGATGGAATCAGAAGTCAGTTAGTGGTACCTGAAAAGTATCGCCCCATGATCTTACAAAGGGGGCACTCTGACATGTTTGCTGCGCACTTAGGGGTGAACAAAACACAGCAGAGAATCACACAGAATTTTTACTGGCCTGAAATAGGGAAGCAGATCAAGGAGTTCTGTAAACAATGGGATGTGTATCAGAGGCAGGGGAATAACCGTGACAGGACCAAAGCAAAGTTGTGCCCTTTGCCTGTGATTGACACTCCGTTCAAATGTATAGGGGTGGATATTGTGGGACCTTTGCCCAAGGCCACAAAGAGGGGGAACAGGTTCATTCTCACCATTGTGGACCATGCCACGAGGTACCCTGAAGCCATTCCCTTGACTAACATTGAAACTAACACAGTGGCAGATGCCTTGGTGGGGTATATGTCCAGGATGGGATTTGCCTCAGAAATAATCACAGATTTGGGCGCGTCGTTTACATCGAAGCTCATGAAACGGTTATGGCAAATCTGTGGAATTAAACACAAGGAAACCACTGCCTATCACCCTGAAAGTAATGGGTTAACGGAGAAGTTCAATGGGACTTTGATGCGCATGATTAGGGCTTACTTGGCAGAGAATCCAAACAATTGGGACCAGAAGCTGCAATCCCTTTTGTTTGCTTATCGATCAGTGCCACAAGCCAGTACCGGGTTCAGTCCGTTTGAACTTTTGTTTGGGAGAAGGGTGAAAGGGCCCCTTGATTTGATCAAACAAAATTGGGAGCAGATCACCCAGGATGACCCACAAGATGTTGTGACATATTTAGACTCTTTAAGGAATGACCTAAAGAGAAACCTAGAGCTAGCAGCAGAGACCCTGCAAGCTCAAAAGGTCAGAAAGAAAGCTTGGGATGACCACAAAGCCAGGGAGAGGCACTTTAACCCAGGGGAGGAAGTGCTTTGGCCTAGGCCCTGCAAAGAGAACAAACTGCAGCTGGGTAGCCCAGAAATAAAATACTTGGGTCACATAGTAGGGGGAGGAGTGATAAAACCCCTGGAGGCCAAGATAGAAGCTGTTCGTGATTGGCCCAGACCCAATACCAAGAAAAAGGTCAAATCATTTCTTGGGTTGGTGGGCTACTACAGAAAATTCATCCCGAGGTTTAGCGAGATTGCGACTCCGCTGACCGATCTGACGAGGAAGAAGACTGATGACCGCACCCCGTGGACCAGCGACTGTGAGGAGGCGTTCCAGAGGCTGAAGGAGGCCCTCATCAACTATCCAGTGCTGCGTGCTCCAGACTTCGACCGGGAGTTCATCATCTACACCGATGCGTCTAACAGCGGGGTAGGAGCAGTTCTTTGCCAGGAGGATGAGAATGGTGACCAGCATCCAGTGTCCTACCTGAGTAGGAAACTCCAGAAAGGTGAGAGACATTTGGCAACCGTGGAAAAGGAGTGCCTGGCCATAGTCTACGCGATCCAGAAGGCCAAGCCTTACATCTGGGGAAGACATTTTATTCTGTGCACTGACCATTCACCACTGCAATGGTTAAAGACAATGAAAACCCACAATAGTAAACTTATGAGGTGGGCTTTAAACCTGCAAGACTATGACTTTGAAGTGAAGGTGGACAGAGGGTCAGTGAACTGTGTTGCTGACGCCTTGTCAAGAAGACCTGAAGAATGAAGACGGCGAAGAAACATGGACTATGTATATATTTTGGTGACCAAAGGTTAAATGTGCTTGTTTATTAAACATGCTTGGTTTGTATGAATAAAGGTAACTTGATGTAATGTAAATGGTAAATGTTTAAATGCCTAATTGATATGGTTATCCTAGTGTAAGTATAAGTAAGTATGGTATTGTATGTTATTGTATAACTGTTTTTGTATGTTTTGGAACCAGGTTGTTTTTTTGGAGAAAAGCACTTTAGCTTTCCCCCTACAAAACAACTTATAAAGAGGGGAGGTGTTACATACAGCACTGATGTTACCTGTCTGTCATGGGTTTGGAGGGAAAGTTCCATCCTATGGGGAGTGGAAGGCGGGACATCAGGAGGAGGGGCTGTACTGTATATATATGTGGAGCTTGTGTGGAGAAGTCTAGGAGACGCTGAGGAGAAGCTGGGAAGAAGAAGCTGGTGTGGGAGTCTGTGTGTCAGACAAGGTACTACTGTGTGTCAGTCAGTACCAACCTGATAGGTTCAGGTGTCTGTATGGGTAGCCAGAACTGATGGGTTCAGGGTCTGTGCTTTATTTATAGGTGTTCTGTGTGAACCAAACTGGTGTATGTATGATTGAGACTAAGCCACGTTACTGTATCTTATTCACTTGATCATTTTATTTTCCCTGTGTGTTATTTAAATAAACCTTATTCCTTTATTTGTTAAAAATCCATTCCTGGTCTGTGTGACTCCTTACAGGGAATGGTTGGTGGCAGCTTAGTGAAAGTGTGGCATCCTCCAGTAGGTCTGGGGTTGTCACAAGATCTACTTCTGCTTCATTGACTATGCAAAAGCCTTTGACTGTGTGGACCACAGCAAACTATGGCAAGTCCTTAAAGAAATGGGAGTGCCCCACCACCTTGTCTATCTCCTGAGAAACCTATATGTGGGACAAGAAGCAACAGTTAGAACTGGATATGGAACAACTGATTGGTTCAAAATTGGGAAAGGAGTACAAGGCTGTATATTGTCTCCCGGCTTATTTAACTTATATGCAGAATACATCATGCGGAAGGCTGGACTGGAGGAATCCCAAACCGGAATTAAGTTTGCTGGAAGAAATATCAACAACCTCCGATATGCAGATGATACCACTCTGATGGCAGAAAGTGAGGAGGAATTAAAGAACCTTGTAATGAGGGTGAAAGAGGAGAGTGCAAAAAATAGTCTGAAACTCAACATCAAAAAAACTAAGATTATGGCCACTGGTCCCATCACCTCCTGGGAAATTGAAGGGGAAGATATGGAGGCAGTGACAGGTTTTACTTTCTTGGCCTCCATGATCACTGCAGATGGAGACAGCAGCCACGAAATTAAAAGACGCCTGCTTCTTGGGAGGAAAACAATGACAAGCCTTGACAGCATCTTAAAAAGCAGAGACATCACCTTGCCAACAAAAGTCCGAATAGTCAAAGCTATGGTTTTTCCTGTCGTGATGTATGGAAGTGAGAGCTGGACCATAAAGAAAGCAGACTGCCGAAGAATTGATGCCTTTCAATTGTGGTGCTGGAGGAGGCTCTTCAGAGTCCCCTGGACTGCAAGGAGAACAAACCTATCCATTCTAAAGGAAATCAAAGCTGAGTGTTCACTGGAAGGACAGATCCTGAAGCTGAGGCTCCAGTAGTTTGGCCATCTCATGAGTAGAGAAGACTCCTTGGAAAAGACCTTGATGCTAGGAAAGTGTGACGGCAAGAGCACCACCCGAGTCCCCAAACTTGAAGAAGTACTATAGTGCAAAGTTAAGACAGATAGGGGATATTATCACTCATCTTAATGAAGTAATTGTAAGCAACCCCCCACCTCCAAGGAGATACGGGGTGCCGGAGAATGGAGAGATTCCAAAGCTTAGTCAGTCCTTTAGGAGCTAAGATGAGCCCATGACTCTCAGCTAGGCCCTGACTAACACTTCTTCCTCAAATCCTCCTCCTTTATTAAGAAAAGCAACACACACAGAGAGAAATCCATGAGTTTAAACTCAGGCTAATCTGGGCTCTATATCAGGTAGCAAATACACATGGCCAAATCAGAAGGACTAGTCTGTTCAAGAAACCAATGCATGCAATTCTAAATCATTACTGTTTTATTTAAAAAGGATGGTTCAGAAAAGAATTCAGATTATTGCAAAGTAATTCAGTTAGAAACATTTTCATAACAAGGCAAACAGATCACCCCCACCACTCCAGCTGGAAAAATAAAATAATTAAAAGCATTCTAAACTAGAATAATGCATAAGCATAGTCATTCTTACGTTCCTGTGATTCCATAGTCCATGATCCACCAGGAAACGTTAGATTCCAAAGTTATAATCCATTTTGGGAAAAAGCACGTGTCTGACCTTTCTCAATCAAACTCCATCTTTTTCCAACTCCTTCCAACTTCCTTCTTCTTCCCAGAATTCTTCATAAGGAACACCCCCTCCTGGGTCTTGTTGTTCCGCCTAACTTTCTCATGGGAGCTTGAGAGTTGTTATCATGTTTTGTGGCAGAATTATTTTGACTACGGAAGTCTCTGCTCTCTACCCATCTTAGCAACGAGATAACCAGAGAGCGAAGCTTCTCTGAAACAGCATGAAAAACTTTCCTACTACAGAACAGACTTTAAATCAAGATGGATGCTGTCAAGACAATATTATGACTGCAAAACCCATTCTAGCATCTCATAAAAACACAGATCATCACAGTAATATGGTGGGGTTTAGAATCATTGGAACTAGACACATTTAGGGTGATCTATACTTGCATGGAGCCTCATTGGAACCTTCTAGAGCTTCCGCGGTGAGTAAATAACACATTCGTGTAGGCTTTCCCCACTATACCTTGGTTCCAAAGCTCTCCCCTCAGTTTAAGTCAACTGTCACTGCAAGTATGGGCGTGACAGAGAGGGGAAGATGGGTGAGACGTGATTTCACAGAGGACTACTTGGAGAACCACTGTTACAGGCAGGTAACCTCTCCTTCTTTGTGGCCTCTGTGAATTGTACTTAGGGTGACTAGCAAGCTGACACCAAAACACAGGAAAGTATAGCCTGTTCGAAGGAAGCATCGTTCGTTTGCTGAATGTCTAGGAGGTAGTGGGTCACAAAGGTGGACGATTGTTGCAAGATGATGGCTATGCAGATGTCCAGAAGTGGAATGCCCTTGAGGAAAGCTGTAAGGGCCACCAAGGCCCTGGTAGAATGGGGCCAAAGAGGTGTCGGCACTGGGACATGGGCTAGCTGGTAAGCCAGGCAAATGGTTGAGGCAACCCATTTGGAGTTGTACTGGGAGGAGACTTGAAGGCCTTTAGAAGGGGCTTGGTAGCTAATGAAAAGGTGTGGCGACCGCCTAAAGGGCTGTGTACAAGACACATGGAAGGCAAGAGCATGCCATACATCTAGAGTGTAGAGGATCCTCTCCTGCAGAGTGGATGGGAAAGGGGGAAAAGGATAGTAGGACAATGGGCTGAGCAAGGTGGAATTGTGACACTGCTTTTGGGAGGAAGGAGACGTCCAAAAAGTGGCGAACCTTGTCCAGATGGAACTGGAGGTAAGGATAGTTGGAGCAAAAAGCTGATAACTTGCTGGCTCACCTTGCTGAGGTCAGTGCTACCAGGAACACAGTCTTGAGTGTAAGAAGGCGGAAGTTGATCGTGGGCAAGGGTTCAAAGAGAGGACAGGTAAGATGTTGAAATACAAGTGCCAGGGACAACTGAGGCGGCGTGGTTCGGGCATTGGGGTATAAGCGGCCAAGACCCTTGGGAAAACACTTCAAGTTTGAATGCTTAAGAAAGGAGATGCCAAGGACTGCAGTAACTATAGGACTATTGCTTTAATTTCTCATGCAAGTAAAGTGATGCTCAAGTTGTTGCAACAAAGGCTTTCACCCTATATGGAGCGAGAAATGTGTAATGTTCAAGCTGGATTTCAAAAAGGATGAGGCACTTGAGATCACATTGCAAATATCCAATGGCTACTGAAAAACACTAAAGAATTTCAAAAGATCAGTCTGTGCTTTATAGACTACAGCAAAGCCTTTTACTATGTAGATCATGAGAAACAATTGAGTGTTCTGAAAGAAATGGGTGTGCCTCAGCATTTGATTGTCCTGAGGTGTAACTTCTATTATGGACAAGAAGCTACCATGAAGATAGAATATGAAGAGACAGAATGGTTTCCTATAGCAAAGGTGTCAGACAAGGGTGCAGTTTATCTCCTTATCTGTTCAGTCCATACACAGAATATATCATATCAAAAATTGATTCATTTAAAATGGTGTACTGGAGGAGAGATTTGCGGATACCCTGGATTGCCAGAAAGACAAACAAGTGGGTCCTTGATCAAATCAAGCCTGAACTCTCGCTGGAGGCAAATATGTTGAAGCTGAAGTCCTATTTTGGGCACATCATGAGACAACAGGATTCTCTGGAAAAGACAACAATGCTGGGAAAGGTGGAAGTCAGCAGGAAAAGAGGAGGACAAAATATAATACGGACTAACTCCATAAAAGAGGCCATGGGGTTGAGCCTGCAAGAACTGAGCAGGGCAGCTGAGGACTGGACATTCTGGACAGCGCTCATTCATAGGGTTGCCATGAGTCACAGATAACTTGAGTGCACATAATGACAATAATATCTGCTGGCCATTGAAAAGCTCATGGTTTTCACCTGTATGTGAAAGGCTGCTTCAACTGTTAGACAGGGCACATGTAGTTAAAATTTATCTTATAAGTACCTTCTAAGACCATTAATAGGAATGAAGGTGCAAAATATAATGAATTGACTTTCCTTTCCATTTAGCTCCCTGGAGGGTGGAGATCTGATTCAAAACCATTGCCTTAACTGTTATATCTCTTACAAAATGATTCATATTTTAAAATTTTCTGTTGGATTAAGCTTTAGAATTAAAGAACTTTTTAAACGTGCAAGTTTGAACAATGTTACATAATATTATATTGATAAACAGAGAAAACAAACAGAGCCTTCAAGAGTTCATAAAGCTGATGACTCATAGTTATTTGATGCCCAGTTATGAGCATCATAGGTAACTTCGTTGTCATCACTCCAGTGCTTGCCAGTCCTTTTTTTCCTGTTCTTTTCCGCCATTGCAATAGCAGCTACCACAGTAACTAAAACTGTAAAAGTTATCACAAGAACTGTCACTGTCTCAGCAACGCACAAGTGTGTATCTACAGATGCCAAAGGAAGGCTTCTTAGAATATGGGGCTCCATACATGTCACATTGTGGTAATCATCCAATATCAGCCTCCTGACACTGTGCAACTTTGCGAAAACTCTCTGAAGGTCACAGTCACAGAACCATGGGTTGTTGGAGAGCAAGATATGAGTTTCAGGTGTCTGGAGAGATAATAATGTCTGGAATCTAATATGTTCTATTTTATTTTGGACCAAGTTAAGTATTGTGAGGCTGCTTAAAGAAGTAAAGGCTCCTGAAGCAATGGTTTTGATTGCATTGCCCTCCAAGTTCAAAACTTCTAAGTGTTTCAGCATAGAAAAAACTCCATTATGGAGGGTGTGAAGGTGGTTGTTCTGAAGACAAAGTTTTCTCAAATGGGCGAGACTGCGAAAAGTACCAGTTTCAATAGAAGATATATTATTATTTTTCAAATTAAGGTTCTGAAGATTTTCAAAGTGCTGAAAACTTTTGTAATGCAACTCCTGCAGCCTGTTGTAGGCTAAAATGAGTTCTTGGAGTGAAATGAGGCCCACTGAAAAACTATTTCCAAGAAACGAGATCTTGTTTCTACAAATATCAAGTTTCTGGAGTCTCTCCAAGGAGATGAATGCTCTCTCTTCAATCCTGTAGATGTAGTTGCCACTCAGGAGAAGAATTTGCAGCTTCCATAAGTACACCAGGCCTTTGGTTGGTACAGAATGCAAGTTACTATTTGACAGATCCAGGTGTTCTGTCTCAGGGGGGAAAATCAGATTGGAAGTTGTACTAACTCCTGAACAGTTCACAAACATTGTCCCATCTTTGCAAAAACAAAATTTTTGACAAGCATGTTGTGTTTCAGCGTCACTAAGAGGAAAAAGAATAAAAAACCAGATTGTGTAACAGAAATGCATCTTCTGCCTTCTTTTATACGTTCTTTTATTCCTGCTGGGCAACACAAATGAAAACATACTTCAGAAAAAAATTCACAGTGCATGACATATACAGTAGTGCCTTGACTTGCAAACTTAATTGGTTCCGGAACTCCGGTCGTAACTCAAAATGGTCATAAGTCGAAGCACCATTTCCCATAAGGATGTATTGAAATGCAATTAATCTGTTCTGGCCAAAGAAAAAAATGTCACCAAAAATCACTGCAAGATCCATTGGAAACGCGATTAATCCATTCCTATCGAAGGGGGGGGGGAGGAAAAGCAAACAAAACGTGCAAAAAAAGCAAAGCAGAAAGCAAGCAAACTCCGCAAGACCCATTGGAAATGCAAAACAAGCAAAGCAGAAAGCAAGCAAACTCCGCAAGACCCATTGGAAATGGGGGGAAAAACCCAAAAAGCAAACAAACCCCCTAAGACCCATCAGAAATGGGGAAAAACCCCAAAAAGCAAACAACCCCCCAAAACCCAACGGAAATGTGAAAAAAACACACGAAAAAACAAACAAATCCTGAAAGACCCATCACAGCATAGAAACATAATCCCACCACCCAGCCCAAAACCACACTGCAAAACCCACCCAGAACAGTTTTTAAAAAGCAGAAAGCAGCACCTTACCTTACCAGGCAGTCCAAAGCCTCCTTCGATCGCACTCACTCTAACTGTTGGGGCGAAAGTGCTACAAAGAAGCAGCCTCTTTGCCTACCAATGGTTAGCAATTTGAATTCCCCGCCTTTTCCCCTGCCTTTTTCTGTTCATAACTGGAAGCTCCGGCCACAAGTCAAAGCAAAATTTTGTGGCCGGAGCTGGTCGTAACTCAAAATGGTCATATGTCGGGACATTCGTAAGTCGAGGCACCACTGTAATAGAAACATAAAGCAAATACCTTTCAGCAAGAGATAATTGCCACATTCCATTTCCCTGGATCTTGGTACCGTTTTATTGGCCAAATAAGGCAAGTTCATTTCTATAAAGTCTGAATTTAAATATTATGTAGATTAATTTGATTTTTTAAATTTTATTAAAATTATTTATGTACTCAATTTTAGGAGATTAATTGTTGCTGTGTTTTTCTACCAATACATTTGAGCCTTAGTATCACATTTATAGTAACCATTGATCTGACAAAGCTTACATAATACAGTAGTACCTCGGTTTATGAACACCTCCGTTAACATAATTTTTGATTTACAAAAGGAAATCTATTGAACATAATGTCTCGGTTTACATTTTGTTTGTTTGTTTCGGTTTATGAAGAAAATTTCCCCAGGATGTATTGTGTCTGTAGTTAATAGTGCCACTCCCATTCCTATGGCAATCTGCGTTTCGGTTTATAAATTTTTCACTTTACGTAATGTCCCATAGAATGCATTACAGTGGTGCCCCGCAAGACGATGATAATGCGTTCCATTGAAATCGGTGTTTAGCGAAATCATCGTCTTGCAAAAAGAGTTTCCCCATTGGAATGCACTGAAACCCATTTAATGCGTTCCAATGGGGAAAATAGTCGTCGTTGTGTGAAGATCGCCCATAGGGAAGCCATTTTAAATCGCTGTCTTCCGAAGCATCGGTGCCGAAAACAGCCTAGGGAAGCCATTTTGCGGAGCCGCCGATCAGCTGTTGAATTAAACTGAACAATGGCTGGCTGTCACCGCAAGCCACATGTTGCTGATAGCCCCTGGTGGAAGAGAGCTCCTTCGTGCCCACCTGGCCCCAGTTAATGCCCAAGGGACCTCCCCTCTCAACTCCGTCCGGGGGACTCCCGTGCCGTGGTGAAAGGGAGCCCCTGAGTACCCACGCAGCCGGAAAAACAAAGGTGACCTCCCTCTCTCGTCCCCCAGGCAGGGGAACCCTTGCTTGGCGCTGGAAGGGAGCTCCTGAGTGTTCACATGGCTGGCAAAAACAAAGGGAGTTGCTAGATGCGGCCAGTCAAGCAACGAGGGAACCTCCCCCTCCCGAGCCCCAGGCCGGGAAACCCCTGCTCAGTGCTGGAAGGGAGCTCCTGAGTGCGCATGTGGCCAGCAAGAACAAAAGGGACCTCTCCCTCCACGTCCCAGCAGCCCCTGCCCTGACGGTGAAAGGAACATCCTTCTGCGCAGAGATGGGGAAATCCCCAGGGGCTTCCCCCACCCCGCCAAAAGGGCAAAAACTAAGGCTAAAAGCGCCCGGGGAGGGAATTCCTTCCGCTATCAGCCCGGGAAAAACCTTGCTGTCGCTAGCTTCCCAAGTAGCCCAGGTCATCCCTGAAGCCACTCATGACCCCCCTTGCCCCCCCGCTCCCCAGACGCACCTCCGGTAAGCGCCACTTGGGGTGGGAGGGGAGGGAAGCAAAGAGGAGGTGGGAAGCCAGCATGCGCTTCCCGCTTGGGTGACGAGAATTGGCCAAGAAATCCTAGACTTGCTTGCTGTGGACGGATAGGGAATCAAAAGGGGCGGAGGGGAACCAGTGCACGCTGTCTCGCTCGTGTAAGGAGGCAAGGGAAAATCCTGGGCTTGGCTCACTGTGCTGGGAAACCCTGTTCATCGGCAAAGCCGCTCGCGCTGCCCCCCACTCCCTAGCTGCCCCCTTGCTGCCTCCCCTACACCTCCGGTAAGCATCGCTTGGTGTGGAAGGGGAGGGAAGCCAAGAGGAGGAGGGGAACTGGGCGCGCTCTCCTACTCGTATAACGAAATTCCTGCATAGGAAACACTGTTTTGCGAAGCGCAATGGCAGTCACAAAACCTCGTTGTCATACGAACTCATCGTTTTGCGAGGCCGTCGTCTTGCGAAGTACCACTGTAATTTCGTCAGCCGAGGTACTACTGTATTAGAGTCTGTGAAGATTCTCAAGTCATCCAGATGAGGTTATCTGGAAGTTGATTCATGGCAACTAGACATGTTTCTTGTTAGGTTGAAACATTTCACTACTCATCACAAGCAGCTTCTTCAGTCTGAGTGGTCCCCAACCTTTTTAACACCAGGAACAGGTTTTGTTGAAGACCATTCTCCCAAGGACCAGGGGGCCCGCATGCAGGATGTGCATGTGCATGTGAGGGGAGGCGTCTGTGCTTGCATGTGAGGGGGTTGCATGTGCGCATGCATCCAGGCACATGGGCGCATACACGCACGTTCCTTCTGCCCTTTAAGATCTGTCTTGGCGGCCCAGTCCTTCAAAGGCCACGGACTGGGACTGGTCTGCAAACCGGGGGTTGGGGGCCCCTATGATAGAGTGTTTGACTTTAAAAAAAGAGAAGACCAAATTTAAATTTCTGCCTAGTTACAAAACTAACCCGCTATTCTTGGACCAGTCAGTATTTTTTCCATCAAACCTATGTTAAAGGGTTGTTTTTGGAATATAACGGGGAGAGGAAAATCAAGTAAAGCAGTGTCATGCATATACAGTTCTTATTATTAAAAAATAATACATTGTCACAGACATGGATTTTTGGGAGATGGCTGTTGTTTTTCTACCATCATTTTTAATTGATGGCAAACATAAAAACCCTAACAATCCATGAGAACACCACATGCAGCCCCCAGGAGTAACACAATTTCTATTTCCAGGGGGAAATCTATAGGCAATTGAGAACAAACTTGAGAAACAGGGGTGATTTTCTTCAAAAATATAGACTGAATATGTTATTTTAATAAGAAAATATCATTGTTTATAACTTTATATAATATGTCTCACTTTACACGACGGATGGGGACATGCAAGCCGTGATTTGCTCTTGTGTCCGAGTCAAGTTGCACTGGCAACTTGACTCAGACTCGGTGGTTTCTGGGGGGCACTTGTAACCCAACTTGCTACTTGCACCCATTTGTCTGAGTTGCCTTGTTGAGTCCCTATGAGCCTACCCCTTGCCACCCACCCCCACCATCGTCATCAGCCTACCTGCTGCTGCGGCTGCCACCATTCTCAAAGCAAGCAGGTCAAGCTTTTTCCCCAGGAGCCAAAGACCTGCTGCCTCACCCACACCCACACACACATACACACTGGCCAGGTGATAGGCTGGTGCAGACAGGCCTCCTGAAACCGGAGGAATGTTCTAGCATGCAGGGACTCTGAGAGTGATGCTTTAGCCTGCCATACTCCAAAGGCAGGCCCTCCAACCCACCTTTTCCTGTATGTCAGCTGAGTGGTGCATGTGCAGTCCAAGTCCAAAGCCTTGATGCAAGGCTGAAGACTTGGACTTGTGGTTTGGGACTTGTGACTCAAGCCCCAAGACTTGCACTCAGACTTGGGACTTGGTCCCGAAGACTTATCAATGTCCCTGCTTTACACACATACAATAAAGCAAGTGCCAATCTAAGATGGCACCTCCTTACTACCTGTTTACATACCCAGTCACCCTTGAGATGTTGTTTTACTTCTTTGCTATGGGTTTTATCATAGCAATGACTGAGATTCAGAGTAGAGCTTGTATTTTACTATTTGGATGGTACCATCCAGAATCCCTCAGACAGAATAGTTCATTGATCCTGGTGGCTGGTGGATTCTGGGACTTGCAGTACAAAAAGCTAACTCTGCCAAGAGTTGCTTTTTAGTATATACAGAGGCATATCACTTGCCTATGCATATCTACTGAGGCTTTAATGGGCATAATGTATAATTCAAACAGAATGAATAGTTTAAAGAGCAATTAAAAAAATAAAAGTATAATTAAGTTTTTACTGAGGACATTAGAATTTCTTTATCATGACTTGAAGTTTCATTCCAGAAAATTAAATTTCACACCAAACATAAACCCAACATCAACAACAATAAGCAGAAGCTTCTAATAATTGGATGGGATTGAAGATTTTTGAAAGAAAGATGAAGAAATAAACAAAAAAGTTGTATTTTTTTAAAAAAAACACATTTTAGGATAAAGGTGTATCAAGGAACAGGGAGCACAGAAGAAGAGTTCAGGTTTGGGGATCAAGTATTGCTGATTTGTGAAACTCATTGAAAAGATGCTGTAATTTGCAGCCCTACATTCAAGCACATGAAATGGTTAAATATTCCTCAAAAATCTTTCACTCTGACAAAACAAGGTTTTCTTGGTTAGAACATAAAATACTTAAAATACTATTAAAATACTATTACCAATGCAAATGGGAAGAGCTATGTCCTGATGAAACAAACATGATTTTTATTATTTTTTTAAACAGACTGGTTTTTCAGTAACTTATATTCTTTCTATAAAACTGAATACCAAACACATTCTTACCTTTGCTGCCATTTCATGCTCTCCTATCATGCTTTTCTCAGCAGTCTTTCAAATGTGGATAGCAGCTGACGGAAAAATACAGAGGTGAAAAGGTTAATTGTCACTGTGCTTATAAAGACTAGTTGAAATGTATGTGTCTGCAAAAAGCTAGTGTAAGGTGGAACAACCAAGTGTTAAAAAGGAAAGTGTTAATAATTTAGACAATAATTTAGCTGCAAGGAAAGATAATGTTATACCAGCCATCTCCTTCTTTTGGTAAACAGCTGAAAATAGTGTTGAGACCTTAATAAATGTACAGATATGAGTCACATCACAGTCTGATTTCTAAACATTAAATTTGAATTATGGAGAAAGCCAGAGAGTTCCAGAAAATAATCTACTTCTGCATCATTGACTACGCAAAAGTCTCTGACTGTGTGGACCACAGCAAATTATGGCAAGTCCTTAGAGAAATGGGAGTGCCTGCCCACCTTATCCATCTCCTGAGAAATCTGTATGTGGGACAGAAAGCAACAGTTAGAACTGGATATGGAACAACTGATTGGTTCAAACTTGGGAAAGGAGTTCGACAAGGCTGTATATTGTCTCCCCACTTATTTAACTTATATGCAGAATACATCATGCGAAAGGCTGGAGTGGAAGAATACCAAGCCGGAATTTAGATTGCTGGAAGAAATATTAACAACCTCCGATATGCAGATGATACCACTCTGATGGCAGAAAGTGAGGAGGAATTAAAGAACCTCTTAATGAGGGTGAAAGAGGAGAGTGCAAAATACGGTCTGAAGCTCAACCTCAAAAAAACCAAGAGCATGGCCACTGGTCCCATCACCTCCTGGCAAATAGAAGGGGAAGATATGGGGGCAGTGACAGATTTTACTTTCTTGGCCTCCATGATCACTGCAAATGGTGACAGCAGCCCTGAAATTAAAAGACTCCTGCTTCTTGGGAGGAAACTGATGACAAACCCAGACAGCATCTTAAAAAGCAGAGACATGACCTTGCCAACAAAGGTCCACCATAGTCAAAGCTATAGTTTTTCCAGTAGTGATATATGGGAGAGCTGGACCATAAAGAAGGCTGACTGCCGAAGAATTGATGCTTTTGAATTGTGGTGTTGGAGGAGACTCTTGACAGTCCCCTGGAGTGCAAGGAGAACAAACCTATCCATTCTGAAGGAAATCAAGCCTGAGTGCTCACTGGAAGGACAGATCCTGAAGCTGAGGCTCCAATACTTTGGCCATCTCATGAGAAGAGGAGACTCCCTGGAAGAGACCCTGATGTTGGCAAAGAGTGAAGGTAAGAGGAGAAGGGGACGACAGAGGACGAGATGGTTGGACAGTGTCATCAAAGCTACCAACAAAGTCGGACATGACTTAATGACTAAACAACAACAACAAAACTGGAATATATCAGACTATACCCAGTTTGACTTTGATTGACTTTGATTGGCTTAGCTAGGCCACCCAAGCTTTCTGTTCCTCCCTAGTGCTAGTTGGGAGTTTTCTTCTGGAGCAAGAAGTTTGGGCAGAGTTAGGTCTAGCCAAACCTATGAATTTGTAAGGTAGAAGAACCACAATGGAGAATTATGGTATTTGTAGTCCAATAGATTCAAAAATCCCTTTGGTACTTGTAGCGGGCACACTGAAGCCTCTATTGTCTCAGGCCTCCAGGAGTGCTCACTCTTCCTACTCAGTTGCTGCCACCAATAGTATCAAATATTTAAGAAGACAAGTGTTGTTTTAAAACCAAAACGTGTTTATTTGAATAACAAAATAAAATGGGTAAATCACAAGTTGTTAATCAAGGTCTCTCACTCACTGACACACACAGACTTTTTTCTCACTGACTTTTTGGCTCACAGGCCCACAAACACACTAATCTCTAACTCTCTCAAAATTCCTTCCAAATCTCCCTCTCAAAAACCATACACAGCCCTTTATATCCCAGCTCCTCCCCCTTTAGCACCACCTTCCGTCCCCTCATTGGCTGCTGTTCCACTGCCCAGCTGTGACGGACAGGTGAGGGCAGGGCTGAACACTACAGTATTAACCAGTGTGTGTTTTATTTAAATCTCAGGAGTGATTCTGAATAACTCTCAGTTTTGCATGTTCACAACTAGGAAATCAGCCATGTTGTGCCTCTTTGTTCCAGAACCTATGGGCATAACCTGAAACCTGCCTGGCACCTCGAGAAGCTTAATCAAATGATTCTTCCCATTGTTTCTTATCCTTTAAGACTGTAGCTAGTACATCTGCATCCTCTTCTCCATGGGCAACCCCTTTCTCATTCTCCTTGTGAAGAAATAGGAGGAAACTGGGACTTTTAGTCATACAAAGATGCAGTCTGTTAGGTTCTGTGTAAGATGAATTTAAAAACAACAGAATGTTCTCATGAGATTGTTGTGCAGAGTTGCTTTGCCTGGCATGCAGTTAAGGAAGCAAGGCCGAAGGGGCCAGGAGAAGATGAAACAACATACCACTTAATTGGGGAAAGATAAGCCACCTGGGCTTGGGATCTTCTTGTGTGAAATCTGGGCAGTGAACTGTATTACGCCCACTTGGACTTAATTGGTTAATAACCGAAAGGCGTTGGAAAGAGGGAAGTCGGGAGACGTGTAGAAAAATGGTTGTTCATGTATGTGATGATGTTCATGGTTGGTTTGTGAATGTCGTGGAATGAAAGATGTTTTGTGAAGGATTGGGGGAGAAATAGCACAGTTTCTCTAGATGCTAACATGTAGTGAGAGCAAAAATGATTACTTAACTTAGTTCTAGTTGTTTATATTTTACTTGGAAATAGTAAGCTTATTTTAAACATTTTAACAGATGGATATGCCTAATGCTTAAGGCTATTTAATGCAACAACTGTATTCTAATTTTCTTAATAAAAACAAATATAATTCTTCAACAGAGGACTGGTCTCTTGAACAGCAGGGCTGTGGATTTGAGAAGGTCAATAGTTGCTACTGTAAATTGAGAGGTCCTACCTGGCAAGGTTGTTGTGCTGTCAAAGGAAGCACACAGTCAATGGTTTATTGCTTTGAAAGTAAGCAAAGGATTCTTTTAAGGTCAGGCTTGTCCATGGGGCTTGTACTACGCACTTCTGAGGCCTAAAGGACCTACCTCAGGCAATAAAGGTGGTAGTTTTGCACCCACAGTGACTCCCTGACCAAGATCATTATCTCTTTAGGGGGAGGTGATAATTACATTCATCATACCATACATGTGTGTAAAAATCCAGTTCTTCCAGTTTTTTGCGGTAAGTAATCAAACAGCTATTATAATATTTATAATCATCTCTTTCTTTGACTTATTTACATTATACAGTGGTGCCTCGCTTAACGGGCACCCTGTTTAACGATGAATCCGCATAGCGACGAAGATTTTGCAATCGCTTTTGCGATCACATTGCGATGTTCCCTATAGGGAAAAATCGCTTTGTGATGATGGCTTCTCCCCATCATCACAAATGCCCCATTTTTGCACAGCTTCCGATGAGGGGGGGAAGCAATCGTCCCAGAAAAGAGCCGGGAGCCATCTTCCCCGCTCCAGCCCCTCCCCCTCCCCACCTTACAGCTGATCCGCGGTGCTCTTAGAAGCTTCCCCAGCAGGTAAATAGGCAGTGGAAATGCACTGGGGAAGCCTCTGAAAGCGGCGCTTTGCCGGGGTGGGGGTGGGTGGGGGTGGCAGGGACAGGCCACCCCCACGCTCCCCCACGGCAAAGCAGGGCTTTCAGAGGTGCATTTACACTGCTGAAAAAGCCCCAGGAGGCTTCCAAAAGCAGCGCGAGGGGTGCTAGGGGGGGGCGGGGGGTGGTGGGCCTGCCCCTACCACCCCCACCACCCCACTCTGGCAAAGCGTCGCTTTCAGAAGCCTCTTGGGGCTTTTTTGGCAGTGAAAATGCACCTCTGAAAGCCCCGCTTTGCCATGGGGGGCGCGAGGGGAGGTGCGGGGGTGGCGGGGTGTGTGTGGCAGGCCTGTGCCTGCCACCACCCACCCACCCCCACCCACCTGCACCCCAGCAAAGCGCTGCTTTCAGAGGCTTCCCCAGTGCATTTCCACTGCCTATTTACCTGCTGGGGAAGCTTCTAAGAGCACCACCGATCAGCTATAAGGCGAAGAGGGAGAGGGGCTGGAGCGGGGAAGATGGCAAAATGGCCGCCCGCTGTGTTTTGGCCTGTGTTTTCCCCCCGCATAGCGATGTTTCCGGATAGCGACGTTAATCCTGGAACGGATTAACGTCGCTATGCGGGGCACCACTGTAATTATCATTAACAATAATAATGCTGTTCTTGATGATCCTTCAATGTTGATTTCTATCATTTCTCTAATTTCTTTAAAAGCTTCCTTCCAAACCCTTTGTATTACTTTACATTCCAACTAAAAGTGCAGATATGTACCTAATTCTTCATTGCATCTCCAGGACATATTGGAATATTTAGAATCTATTTAATTTAATTTTATTAGTGGTAAATACCATCTCCACAGTGTTTTATAAACATTCTCTTTTAATGTATTTGCGAAGGCTTTCACGGCCGGGATCGAATGGTTGTAGTGGGTTTTTCGGGCTCTTTGGCCGTGTTCTGAAGGTTGTTCTTCCTAACGTTTTGCCAGTCTCTGTGGCCGGCATCTTCAGAGGACAGTGCTGTCCTCTGAAGATGCCGGCCACAGAGACTGGCGAAACGTTAGGAAGAACAACCTTCAGAACACAGCCAAAGAGCCCGAAAAACCCACAACAATCATTCTTTTATTTTAACTGACATGTTTTTAAAAACCCTTTTATTCCATAAATTTTCCCATTCCTCTTCATCTTTTTTTTTTCTAAATCTGCCTCCTATATTATTTCTAACCCTCCGAACTGATCTGCCTCTTCTGTCAATATACTATAAATATTACCAATTCTCCCTTTCCCCTTTTTTCTGTTCACCTCATTCTCCATGTTTATAAGTTCTAAGTTTGTCAACTGCCCCTCCTTTAATTTTTTTCTCCTTCTTTCAACCATTGTCCCAGTTGTATCAAATTTAACCAATTTAAGTTTCCTTCTGCAAAAATACCTCTTAATTGATCCTTGTTTTTGAATTTATCCTTATAATCCTCCATTTATGTATAACAATTTGAACAATTCAAATTGTTCAAATTGTTAATCAACTCCTTTATTCTATATCTTGGAAAATTCTCTAACTCTACCACTGGCATTAAAGAGGATATTCCACGACATAAAACCTGTGTCCATTTATTCCAGATCTCAAGTACATTATTTATAAAAGGATTCTGAACGTTTTTAATGGTTGTTTAACTATTCTTTTTATACTTATATCTCTTGTGGGTCTCCCAATTTGTATAATTCCTGTAATTCGCTATCACTTCATCACTTTGTACTATAATATCCAGGATGATTCTCAATTGATTTGCTAAATAGCAATTACTAAATTACTAATACAAATATTTTTATTTATCCTAGCTTTCGTCCCTCCAATACATAGTCAATTTATTATCCACTGTACCATGGTGCCCCGCATAGCGACGATAATCCGTGCAGCAAAAATCGTCGCTATATGGATTCGTCGCTATGCGAAATTAAAAAAGCCCATAGGAATGCATTAAAACCCTATGGGCAAAAAATTACCTTTATGCGAAAATCCTCCATACGGCCGCCATTTTGCTGCCCGGTAAGCGAGGAATGGGCGTGAAAACACAGCGGGCGGCCATTTTTTAACCCGGTGGCCATTTTGGAACCGCCGATCAGCTGTTGGGAAAACATCGTTATGCAAAAATCGGTAACCAATCATCGCAAAGCAATATTTTCCCATTAGAAACATCGCAATGTGATTGCAAAAACAATCGCAAAAAATCGTCGCTATGCGGATTCGTCATTAAACGAGGTGCCGGTTAAGCGAGGCACCACTGTATTTCTTTTAACTCCTGTTCTGAAAACCTAAGGGGGAGACATCTAAAACAACAACAAAAATGTTGGTAATATCTTCATTTCGCAAAATGCTGTCCTGCCTGTGGCATTCACGCTTGTGCCCCTTTGCTACAGACCGTCCCCTTTAAATATGTTTGTTTGGGAGGGGAAACACGTTTTTCCTCCCAAACAGGCACACTTGCATTTAACTTTACTTACTATATAACACATTTAACATAACAATTACTATACCTTATACTCTAAACATTTCACTACTATTCAGTAATATACTTTACCTTATCATTTACATGTAACCTTTTCAACCATACAGAAATCATAATCATGAAACTTTTACATAAATAATTAAACTGTGAATTATAGTCCATTTCAGTGTATAATAAAAGTCCTGTTATCATTCGCCTGGTCTCCTAGACAGCGCATCTGCCACAATATTGTGAGCTCCTTTTATACTTGTTATAGTAAAGTCAAAGTCTTGCAGCAAAAGATCCCATCTCATCAGTTTGCTGTTAGTTTTCATGGATCTCAGCCACAGCAATGGCAAATGGTCAGTACATAAAGTAAGTTTCCACCCCAGATGTACAGTTTAAGTCTTTGTAAGGACCATACAATAGATAAGCACTCCTTTTCAATCAATGTTTCTCCCTTGGCTGCAGTTTTTTTACTGAGGTACATTACCGGTTGTAGAGTTCCTCCTCTATCAGCTTGGCAAAGCACCACTCCCAGTCTGATGTTAGATGCGTCCGTGAATTCTCGGCTGTAATCAGGTGCAATGAGGACCGGTCCAGTTGTTAATGCCTCCTTCAGCTGGTCAAACAACTGCTGGCACTCAGGGGTCCAACTGATTTTCTCTGGCTCCTTCTTTTGTGTGAGTTATGACAATGGCGCAGCGATCAGACTGAAGTGTGGGATGAACCTCCGATAATAGCCCTCCAGACCTAAGAAAGAATGGACTTGCTTCTTGGAAGTTAGATTTGGCCATTTGGCTATAGCCTCAACCTTAGAGTCCAGGGGTTTGATAACTCCCCCACTCACTAAATGTCCAAGATATTTCAACTCTGAATCTCCAATGTGACATTTACTAGCTTTTACTGTCAAACTGGCTTCCTGGGTTCTTTGAAGCACTAGACTTAAATGCTCCTTGTGCTCAGCCCACCTTTGAGGGAAAATGCCAATATCATCTGTGATGAGATTGGTTTTTGAATTAAACTCTTGTAAGGAATATGGGATTTGTAATTAAGAAATGAGCAAGAGAGGTTCCATCTTGTTCTCTGTATAAAGGATCTGTATAATGCTGACAGGTTGTTTGCTAGTGCGAACAGGGAGAATGTTGTTCTGAGAGCCTGAGAAAGGACTCGGTGTGATTAGATAGATGGGAATTGTTGTGACTCTTTGCTAAACCGCAGTAACCCAAATAACATCTGGTGTGTATGGGAACGAAGTCATGTGGTGCAACAGGACTGTTTGCCTAGTAACTGACTCTGATTGGATGACATCGTGGGAAGGTACGATAAGCCCTTGCCAGTTACTCTTGAAAAAGGAACTTTTTCCCTATGGACATTGTCTTTCATGACCGACTCTTCAGTCATTCGTGACTCTTCAGTCTTACGTGACCAACCCTGAAGTCTATCGTGACCATGGACTGATTCTTATGCTATACTGGATTATCCTTGGACCTATGGGTTATTTTCCTAAGGACTATTTCTTTAAAGACTATTTCCTACGGACTATTTCCTATGAATTATTTCTCTATGGACTTTTACTTTTGGAATACTTCATATGGACTATGCTCTTGGACTTTTCTAAGGACAATGGGACATTTACTGGATTTTTCTTTTTGGTACAGGATTTTTTATTCTATAGGATCACTGAGGACTATAGCCTTTTTCTAACATGTTTGGGCTATTTTGTTTTTCCTGATGAATTACTTTACTGGAACTGTTTTTATTCTTTTTAATGGCTTTTTGTATTTTTGTAAGGTTCTTGGACACTTTTCTATTTTTCATGTTTTCTTTGCCTCACTACAGAGTTGTAAATAACTAACACAATGCTTATTTACTTGCCTTGGCTTAGTTTGGTTTTGATACCTAGTAACATGCTTATTTCTTAATAAAATAATGATTATAAAAGTCAATTGGTTTCCTGAACAGTAACACTTGTCTTAGGGTCATCTGAGAGTGCTGCCTCGGCCTAGCATACTTAAGGAGTCCTGCCTGTGGTGCAAGTTAAGTCTAAGGACTACAAAGCCCACTTGTTTTTCTAACAGTAATATCTGAGAGTACAAGGGTGTTCTTATTAGGGCAGACCTGTAAGAAGGAGGGTTGTAGCATGGCTAGCTGAGATCTAGGACTCACTCAGCCCATTTTAGCGTGTGCAAACTCCTGATTACTCTCTGTCCAGGCATTCACGTGTGCTTTCGAGCGCCATGGTGCTTACATCATCCATATAAGTGACAGTGAAATCGCCCATGCCATGTAAGGTCTGGTCCATTAATTTTTGGAAGGACGCAGGCCATGACCCGGAATTCAAACAACCCTAGAGGACTTTAAAAAGCTGTTTTCTCTTGGTCCTCAGGGTGCATCAGAATTTGCCAAAACCCTTTGGTCAGATCGATGCATGTTATGTAATTGCACCCTCCTCAAGTCATCTAGGCGTGGCATGGGATAGGCGTCCGCCTTGGTGACATGGTTTAGTTTCCAGTAGTCTACACAAAATCTAATGCTACCATCAGGCTTGTCTATAAGTACTATGGGTGCAGCCCAGGGACTCTCAGATGGGGTGATTATCCCTGCCTTTAGCATCTCCTGGACCTCCCGTCGTACTTTCTCAACATAATCCCTGTGATGAGATGGGATTTTGAGTTAAAATCTTTTAAGGCATATGGGTTTTGTAATTAAGAAATGAGCCAGAGAGGTTCCATCTTGTTTCTTTGTATAAAGTATCTTTGCTATGCTGACAAGTTGTTTTCTAGGCGAGCAGAGAGAATGTTATTCTGATAGCCTGAGAAAAAGGACTCGGTGTGATTAGATGGGAATTGTTGTGACTCTTTGATAAACTACAGTAACCCAAATAACATCTGGTGCGTATGGGAAAGAAGTCATGTGGTGCAACAGGACTGTTTGCCTAGTAACGAACTCTGATTGGATGACATCGTGGGAAGGTGCGATAAGCCCTTGCCAGTTACTCTTGAAAAAGGAACTTTTTGCCTATGGACATTGTCTCTCAAGACCGGTCCTTCAGTCATTCAAGACCGACTCTTCATTCATTCGTGACACATGGGACTAACCTTTACTATACTGGACTTATGGGCTTTTTCCTAAGGACTACGCATGGACTATTCTCTATGGACTGTTACCTAGGGAATATCCTTTATGGACTTCTTTTCTTGGGATACTCCATGTGGACTATGCTCTTGTAATTTTGTAAGGACTATGGTACATTTACTGGATTTTTCTTTTCTAAGGACAATGGGACTTTTACTGAATTTTTCTTTTTAGTACAGGATTTTTGTTCTACAGTATCACTGAGGACTATAGCCTTTTTATAACCTACTTGGATTATTTTGTTTTTACTAATGATTTCCTGGACTGGAACTGTTTTTATTCTTTTTAATGGCTTTTTGTGTTTTTGTAAGGTTTTTGAATACTTTTCTATTTTTCATGTTTTCTTTGCCTCACTACATCTTTGTAACTAACCAGCACAATGCTAGTTTATTTGCTTTGGTTTAATTTGGCTTTGATACCTAGTAACATGCTTATTCTTTAATAAAATAAAGATTATAAAACTCAATTGGTTTTCTGAACAGTACACTTGTCATCTGAGAGTGCTGCCTCGGCCTAGCTTACTTAGAGTCCTGTCAGTGGTGCAAGTTAAGTCTAAGGACTACAAAGCCCACTTGACCTTTTCATAATAATATCTGAGAGTACCAGGATGTTCTTATGTGGGCAGACCTGTGAGAAGGAGTGTTGTATCATGGCTAGCTGAGTTTGGACTCACTCAGCCCATTTTAGCATGTGCAAACTCCTGATTGCTCTCTGTCCAGGCTTACACGTGTGTTTTTGGACCCGTGTTTGCTGACAATCCCCAGTGATCCTATATGGGGTAACAGCTATGGGTAACAGCTATCCCCAGTGTTAATTCGGTGGACTACCCCCTTGGCTTTCCCAGGTTTATTCATGAAGACAGTTTGATGTTTCTGCATGATCTCTGTCATGGTTGAGATTATTAAGGTTAAAATGTGAACTGAGGATGGGATATGTGGTTGTAGAAAGTTATAGAACGAATCCATATTGGTTCTGTGTTACCATGATTTTGTACCATGGGAATGTTTTCTTCAAGAAGTGATGGGAAAGTTCCATGTAAACCGCCATGTTATGAGGTGATAAGGAGTAAAGACACAACACCATTGTCTGGATCTAGACCTGAGACGAGGAGATGGAAAACAACACTTGTACTTCTTTTTTTAAATATTTTATTTTTAACAAAGGGTAACAAAAAGGAAAAGGGGATTGAGGTTAAGGGGAAAAGGAGAAACAATGACATACTAACATCCATTCTATACATATTGCCATGTATGCAGATGAAGTTGAGTGGAGCCGGAGCTCGGGACGCTGGGGTCGCTTGTGGACTGCGCGGCAGACCTCGGAGGTGCGGAGGTTCCTGCCTGGCCCTGGGGGGCATGTTTGGTGGAGTTTTCCTTGCGGGGGACCTGGTGGCTGGTGACTGGAGGCTGGTGGGTTCCCTTGACGGGCGGACAGAGAGTTGGGATCAGAACCAGCCAGGACCAGGGAAGCACAGCACTGCTACAAGAGCCAGAGGGAGCCGAGAGATCGGGGGAACGCCGGAGTGTCAGCGTGCCGGCGCCCTGTTGGTGGTTCCCTCTCCAGCCCTTTTTTTCCCCGCTTGCTGTCTTCCAGCTAGCAAGGACGCTTGCTGTTTTCCAGCTAGCAAGAACGCTTGCTGTTTTCCAGCTAGCAAGGACGCTTGCTGTTTTCCAGCTAGCAAGGACACTTGCTGTTTTCCAGCTAGCAAGGACGCTTGCTATTTTCCAGCTAGCAAGGACTCTTCCCTAACCGACCTCCAAGGGTTGAGAATGGTAGGGACTGAGTTTTTTCCAACTTGGGTTTTGATGTCTCTGACCCTGCTTGCCTATAACATCATGAACCCTGAGCTAATAATTGAGAACTGTGAGTCCTACCCCTTAAAGGAAGATTGTAAATCAGCACTGCTGTTAACACCAGTAAGGACAAGGTTACGTGGTGGAGAAAGTCAGGTCTGGGATATATGTGGGGGATAGTTATTGTGGGATTGTGTAATTAGTTTTTTTAATTGTTATTACACTGTACCTGGCCTATGTTTGTTCACCTGATGTATATTATTATTACTTTGTTATATTGTATATAATTATATGTTTTCTTTTTTGTTATTTGATTTGTTTATAATAAGTTATACGCTTTTCTTTTCCTCTTTTTTCTTTCCTCTCTTTCTCCTCCCTCCCTTCCCTTCCTTCTCCCTTCTCCCTTTTTTTTGTCATGGAATGGAAGGCCTGCCCTCCCAGCGAGGGGCCCCAAAACATCTCTGTGATCACGGGTAGGGGAGATATGGCGTTGGCACCATCTCTGCTTGTGTTAGAAGAACGACGGACAGATGCTTAAAGGCTGTTCATTGTTCTGAGACAGTGACCAACCCCCAGTATCGAGGTAGCCAGACCAGTCGGCCCTCCACTCTACACCTGGTGTTGTTGAATGCCAGGTCTGTATTCAACAAGGCCCAGGTGATTCACGACCTTATCCTGGAGGAGGATGCAGACCTGGCATGCATAACTGAAATATGGATTGGCGGAAAGGGGGGTCCCCCCCTAGCATTCATCTGTCCACCCGGTTATGCTGTCCAACACCAGGGTAGACTGGAGGGTCGGGGGAATAGCCATTATCTATAAATCCATCCTGGAGGTTGCTAGGCGCTCCTCGGTGGTAAAGCCGGGTCTTGAGGCTCTCCACGTGTCAATTGGGGCCAGGGATGGTATTGGGATCTTGCTGGGTTACCGTGCTCCCCGCAACCCAGCCATTTCCCAACCGGAGCTGGTGGACTTTGTCTCCACGGCACTGTTGGGTTCCCCAAAGCTATTAGTTTGGGGGGATTTCAACGTGCATGCGGAGTGTCATGTTCCCGGGGGTTACAATAGCCAAAGTCTGATAAACCAGTCCAGGGTCAGAGATATCAAGAATGCAAAGCTAAAGTCCAGAAACCAACTTACAGAATGAAGTCCAATGTCAAAGTCGAGGGCCAAAGTCCAGAGTCCAATACCAACGCAGTCCAGGGTCAAAGTCCAGAGTTCAGAGACAGGAACAAGATGAAAGAAACGTGGATGCAAGCCAAGGTTTTGACTCTTTGCTTCATTGTCCGAGCCCTCTTGAAGTTCCTGCAGACATTGCTTGGCCCAGGAATCTCAAGCTTGGCTGGCTCAAATCTCATCAGCCAGGGAGCGGGTGGTTATGGCTGCAAAGACTGAGGGAGGCAGGATTGGTGAAATTGGGGTTTCTTCAGAAGCCGGAACAACATATTCTGGTTTGCGGGACAAGGCGTCAGCTTTCCGATTCTGGGTATGTGGGACATAAGTAATACGGAAGTCGAACCGGGAGAAGAAGAGACTCCGTCGGATCTGGCGTTGGTTAAGGCGTCGGGCTGTTTGTAAGTGTTCCAGGTTTTGATGATCCGTCAAAACTTGGACTGGGTGATGGGCCCCTTCGAGGGAATGCCTCCAAACCTCGAACGCTGTTTTGATGGCCAAAAGTTCTCGCTCCCAGATGGTGTAGTTACGCTCCGAGGGCGTGAACTGCCGGGAGTAGAACACACAGGGCTGTAGTGGCTGTGAGGGGTCCTCCCACTGGGACAGTATTGCCCCCAGGGCAACACTGGAGGCATCTGTTTCCACGGTAAACGGAAGCCGGGGATCCGGATAGCGTAGGATGGGCTCAGTGGTAAAACGGGTCTTTAAGGTGGTAAAGGCATGATCTGCCTCCGGAGTCCAAAGGAACGGCTCCTTGGGCCGGAGGAGACGGTACAATGGCGTGGTTACATCCGCGTAAGATGGTATAAACTGATGATAATAATTTGCAAAGCCAAGAAACCGTTGCACATCCTTACGATTCCGAGGTTTCTGCCAGTTTAATACCGTCTCGATCTTCTTTGGGTCCATCTGGATTCCTTGGGGAGACACAATGTGACCGAGGAATTCGACTTCTCACAGGTTAAATTCACATTTCTCCAACTTGGCGTAGAGTCGATGTTCCCGTAATCACTGTAAAACCTGGCAAACATGTTCCATATGCCGAGCGGGGTCTCGGGAATAAATCAGAATGTCGTCCAGGTAAACAATTACAAAGCGATCGAGCAAGTCCTGAAAGATGACATTCATGAATCGCTGGAACACCGCTGGAGCGTTAGTTAATCCGAAAGGCATGACTAGATATTCATACTGGCCATAACGTGTTCCAAAAGCCGTCTTCCACTCGTCACCATCACAAATTCGTACCAGATTATAGGCGCCACGAAGATCCAACTTGGTATAGACTTGGGCCCCTTTAAGGCGATCCAGAAGCTCACCGATCAAGGGCAGAGGGTAGCGGTCTCTAACAGTTATCTTATTCAAAGCCCTGTAGTCATTGCAGGGGCGGAGCTCCCCACCCTTTTTAACAAAGATGACAGGGGCAGACAGAGGTGACGTGGATGGCCGGATGAATCCCCGTTTCAGGTTTTTATCCAGAAAGGCCCTCAAGGCTGCGAGCTTGGGTTCCGACATGGGGTAGATCCGTGCCACAAGAAGGGGTGCCCCAGACACCAAATTAATAGCACAGTCAAAGTTTCGGTGCGGAGGCAGTTGGTCAGCCCCCTTTTCCTCAAAGGCATCAGCAAAGTCCTCATATTCCAAGGGTATTGCGGACTTATCTGCTGACCCTGCTGCGGCCAAGGTAGCTGGTGGATCCAGATGCGGACATGGATCCCTGAAACTTAACTCTCCTCGTGTCCAGTCTATTTGGGGATTATGGGTTCTGAGCCAGGAAAGTCCCAAAATAAGTGGAAAACGGGGCATACGGGCGATGTTGAATTGTAGCTGTTCCTGATGTTGTTGAACCTGGAGGATGACCGGTTGGGTTTCTTGGGTCACAGGACCGGAACGGAGGAGACGTCCATCTATGGATTCGACTAGGGTCGGGGTTTCTTTATCTTGTACCGGGATCCGGTGCTGTTTCACAAAAGTGGTGTCGATAAAACAGCGATCCGCCCCAGAGTCAACCATGGCGTGAACGAACAACCAACGTCCATCCAGCAGGCAGAGTTTAACGGGTACAAGGAATGGTCCTGGGATGTTAAGATGTGGTTCAGGGGACCCAGCTAAGTGCCCCACGTCTGAGGGCCCATTCAGACATGAGGCAATTCTTTTAACGGTTTCACAGAGTCGAGGTTACGCCGCTTAACCAGACAGCCCGAAGCAAAGTGTCCTGCTCCCCCACAGTACAGACAAAGATTCTGGGAGCGGCGTCGTGTCTTTTCCTCAGGGCTGAGGCGGGGCCGAGCTGCTCCCAATTGCATAGGTTCAGAGTCCTCTGGTCTGTTATTGGGAGCTGGCAAGGGTGACTGCAGGAGACGGGAACCACCCTGTGCTAAGCGTCGGCTTTCCAAGCGGCCATCAATGCATAAGCATAGAGTGATTAGCTCTTGCAACGTGTTGGGTCGATCTACACATGCCAGCTCATCCAGCTAACCCCTCCATATATTGGTCCATAAGAGCTGGCTCATTCCAGAGTAAGTCTTCAGCCAGGAGTCTGAACTCGGTAGAATACTGAGAAACTGAAGCCTTGATTTTCCCTCCATGTTGGGAAAAGTGTGGTGGTGGAAGCAATCTGTCACGTTCCTGGGGATTACAATAGCCGAAGTCCGATAAACCAGTCCAGGATCAGAGATAACAAAAATGCAAAGCCAAAGTCCAGAAACCAACTTATAGAATGAAGTCCAATGTCAAAGTCCAGGGCCAAAGTCCAGAGTCCAATACCAACGCAGTCCAGGGTCAAAGTCCAGAGTTCAGAGACAGGAACAAGATGCAAGAAACATGGATGCAAGCCAAGGTTTTGACTCTCTGCTTCCACGAAGTTTCTGGCTTCACTGGAAGCTTGTTTTATAATGAAACAGCTCCTTGAGCTGCTGGAAAGCTTTCTATTCTGCTAGTACTCAGGACTAGATGAACGTAGGTCTCTGTGGAAAGCCTTTGAGCGATCCTCTGATCTTCTTGTCATAAGTCTTTCCCGAAGCCTGCCCCAAAGCCTGTCTGCTGTGGAGGGAGAATCTGGAGGCGGTTCAGGTGTTTCTGATCTCTCCATATTCTCTTCAGCCACAGTTAACCCTTCTGGGTCCAGGTCTTCGGAAGCACTCATGACACGGGGGCAGAGACTTCCGGGCCAGCTCTTGAGTTCTTGGAGACCATGGCCTTCTTGAACATGTCCCAACATGTCAACGGCCCCACCCACGTGGGTGGTCATACACTTGATCTGTTTTTTTCCACCAATGGGAGCGAGAGTGGTTCAATGGTGACTGACCTTGAGTCGGTATCCTTGTCATGGTCGGATCACCACCTAATAAAATGCACCCTCAAAATGGCTCTCCCCCTTCGCAGGGAGCAGAGACCTATTGTTATGGTCCGCCCTTGAAGGCTACTGGATCCGGCTGGATTCCAGGAAGCCATGAGAGGTGTTACGGCTGACCTGGCTGGCGCTCCTGTCGAGGCTCTGGTTGATGGCTGGTTCGCCGCCGCGGCTAGGGCTGTAGACATGATCGCTCCTAAAAGCCCTATCCATCGCAGAGACCGCCCGGCGCCATGGTTTAATCAGGATCTCCGGGCGTTGAAGCGGGTCAGGAGACGGCTAGAGCGCAAATGGAGAAAGGACCTGACGGATTATAATTGGATAGCTGTCAAGGTCACTACTAACCTTTACCTGGCTAAGGTAAAGGCTGCCAGTTGAGCATACATCGCTAACCGGATAAGCGAAGCGTCCAACCAGCAGGCGGAACTATTCCGTATAGTACGCGACCTATCTGGAATTGGTCTGAGTGATGGGCCTCCCCCTAGTTTTTCACCGGACCAATTTGCAGCATTTTTTAAATCGAAAGTGGAGGCCATCCGCCAGGACCTCTCTCCTTTTTTGAATACAGTGAGTCGAGCAGAGATGTCCAGTGCTCCGTCTTTCCCGGTGATTTTTGACTCCTTTCAGCCTGTCACGCCTGACTCTGTGGCCAGGGCACTTGATCGCTGTCGTGCCACCACCTCCTCCCTGGACCCTTGCCCGGCCTGGCTAATCAAAGCAGCCAGGCCTTCAACAACGGAATGGGCCACTGTAATAATTAATGGGTCTTTCCTTGAGGGCAGATTTCCATCTGCCCTCAAGGACACGCTCATTAGGCCCATTAGGAAGTAACCTAGTTTGGTGGCGGACGAAATTGGCAACTATAGGCCCGTCGCCAATGTTTCTTTCTTAAGCAAGGTGGTCGAGAGGGTGGTGGCCGATCAGCTCCAGGCACTCTTGGATGAAACAGATGCCCTGGATCCGTTTCAGTCGGGCTTCAGGTTGCGCCACGGTACAGAAACGGCATTGGTCGCCCTGTTGAGGGAGGCTGACAGGGGCAAAGTGTCTCTGCTGGTCCTCCTCAATATCTCAGCGGCCTTTGATACCATTGACCACGGTATCCTCCTGGGGAGGCTCTCTGAGTTGGGAATAGGTGGCCTGGCATTGGTCTGACTCTGTTCCTTCTTGGAGGACCGCCCCCAGAGAGTGCAGCTTGGGGAGAGTGTCTTGGCCCCGTGGAGTCTCAATTGTGGGGTCCCACAGAGGTCGATTATCTCCCCAATGCTGTTCAACATCTACATGAGGCCGCTGGGTGGGGTCATCAGGGGGTGTGGAGCCTTGTATCATCAGTATGCCGATGACACTCAGCTCTACATCTTCACCAACTGCAGGAGATGCCGTTCTGTCCCTTCAGCGCTGCCTGGGGACTGTACTGCAATGGATGCAGGAGAATGGCCTGAGGCTGAACCCGCACAAGACAGAGGTACTGAGGGTGGGCACCCCCACAGCTGGGGACTTGGGAAACTCCCTTTCTTTTGGGGGGAGTGACTCTTCCCACCAGGGATGGGGTCCGCAGCTTGGGGATCCATCTGGACCCGGCGCTTACGATGGAATCTCAGGTGGCGTCGGTGGTCCGTACCGCCTTTTTGCATCTTAGGTGGATAGCCAAGCTGCGGTCCTACTTTGATGTTGGGGCGCTCACTACCATGGTGCATGCGCTCGTAATCTCAAGATTAGGCCACTGTAATGTGCTCTACGTGGGGCTACTTTTGAGGCTGCTGCAGAAACTACAGGTGGTGCAGAATGCGGCAGCCAGATTACTTAGTGGAGTGAAAAAATACCAACATATCTCACTCACTCTGGCCGTGTTGCATTGGCTGCCCATCCGATTCCGCATCGACTTCAAAGTGTTGATGCTTACGTACAAAGCCCTAAACGGTTTAGGGCCTCGATACTTGGCGGAACGCCTACTCCCACCAAGATCTACCCGTGTCACTCATGCGAGCCAGGAGGTGAGGCTGAGGAGCCTAACGCCGAGGGAGGCCTGGAAGGAAAAGACAAGAAATCGGGCCTTCTCGGCGGTGGCTCCTCGCCTCTGGAACAATCTACCTCCTGAGATTCGCGTGGCTGCCTCGCTGGGTATCTTTAAGAATCAATTAAAAACATGGATGTTTCGGCAGGCCTTCCCATCAGATAATTCCTGATGCCCTTTTCTTCCCTTTCCTATTGTCTCTTCTATCTTGTTCTGTTTTTGTTATGTAAAAATTGTTTTATATATATATTTATTGTATTATTTTATGTTGTTAGCTGCCTAGAGTGGTCCTCATCCGACCAGATAGGCGGGATATAAATAAATAAACAAATAAATAATAAATGTCAAAATTCCAAATTGTTCTTTTTACTATTTTCTGCCTTCCAGATTTAAGTTCTCATTTCAATGTATGCTCTTTATACGATGTCTGTTGACTCAATCCATTTATAGAATAAGTCCCATCTTTCAGTTGCCTTTTGTAAAGGACAGTCCTTCATCACTTCTGATAAAATGTCAATTTCCGCTGTTTCCCGTATTTTCTCTATAAAATCTTGTTTTGGTACCGTCGGATTTTTCCAATTTTTGGCATATAGAATTCTGGCTGCAGTGACTATGTATATAACTATATACTCCTTTGTCATATCTATGTTATCAGGTACCATACTCAATAAAAAAAGTTATGGGGTTAATGGCACCTTACAAAGCAATATTTGTTGCAACACAGCATGTACTCTTTTCCAATACTGTTTCGCTACTCTACATGACCACCACATATAATAATAGCTTCCCACATGTGCTTCACATTCCCAACACACATTTGATACATCTGTATACATCTTCGACAATTTTTCTGGAGTCATATGCCACCTGTAAAACATCTTGCATATATTCTCCTTAAAATTCATCGATCTTGTAAGCTTTATATTATTTTGCCATATTTTCAACCATTGATCAATATCAACATTATGCCCTATGTTTTGTGCCCAGTTAATCATACATTCTTTAACCATTTCATCTTGCATTTTGATTTCTAACAGATAGTTATACATTTTCTTAACTATTTTATCTTTTGAACCTAGTAAAAGCTTATCAAACATCGTTTATTCTGAGTAGAAACCTTCTATTTTGTCTTTTATATATCTGAATTCCAGCTGTGCTCTGGACCACCAGTCTATGTAAATATTCTGTGTCTCTAGCTCTTCTTTGGACCTTAATTCACCATCCTTTATTAATAAATCTTGATATCTTAAACGTTTTGCTTTTGTCATGAGATAAGGTTGTGCAAAGCCGCTATAGGTGATACCCATACAGGTGTTTTTTGATAAATTTGTTGTATAATCTTTCTCCACGTTCCCAATAAAACTCTTCTTATCATATGTAAATTAAAATGCTTTTACTCTTTATCCTTTTTATACCATAGATAAGCGTGCCAGCCTAGCTGTAAATCATGTCCTTCGAAGTTGAGTATGTGATGAGATGGTATTTGTAGTTAAAATCTTGTAAGGAACATGGGTTTTGTAACTGAGAAATGTGTAGGAGAGGTTCCATCTTGTTTCTCTGTATAAAGGATCTATGCTATGCTGACAGGTTGTTTGCTAGTGAGAGCAGGGAGAATGCTATTCTGAGAGCATGAGAAAGGACTCTGTGAGATAAGATAGATGGGTATTGTTGTGACTCTTTGAAAACCACAGGAACCCAAATAACATGTTACCCATGGGAGAGAAAGTCATGTGGTACGACAGGACTGTTTGCCTAGCAACAGATTGTGATTGGATGACATCGTGGGAAGGAGCGATAAGACCTTACCAGTTACTCTTGAAAAAGGAACTTTTTGCCTATGGACATTGTCATTCATGACTCATCCTAATGTCTTTCGGGACCCACTCTTCAGTCTTTCGTGACTTACTCGTGGCCTACACACATGGATTATACATGGACTATAGTGGATTACCCTTTGGCCTATGGACTATTTCCTATGGACTATTTCCTATGGAATACCCTTTACGGACTACTTCTTATGGAATACTCCTTATGGACTATTATCTTGGATTTTTCACAGGACAATGGGACATATTCTTATACAGTGGTGCCTCACTTAACGAGTGCACCGTTTAACGAAAAATCCGTATAGCGATCCCTCTTTGGGGATCGCTATACGGATCAGCCCCAATCGCCGCACTCGCTTTGTGACGATTGGGGCTCCGGCGGCCATTTTGGAGCCGCCGAACAGCTGATCGGCGGCTCAAAAATGGCTGCCGCATGACCCGAAATGGACCCTATCAGCATTTTCGCGCCCTCCCCTTGCTTAGGGAGGTCGCGAAAACGCTGCGGGGGGGCATTTCGGGCCATCCGGCGGCCATTTTGGAGCCGCCGATCAGCTGATCGGCGGCTCCAAAATGGCCGCCGGAGCGAAAACATCGCTGGAGGGGGTAAGTTTAGACACTTATTGGAACGCATTAAACTAAGTTTAATGCGTTCCAATAGGTTTCCCTGCCCCGCACAGCGATGTTTTCGTATAGCGAAGGTTAATCCGGATTAACCTCGCTATACGGGGCACCACTGTACTGGATTTTTCTTTTTGTACAGTATTTTTCTTCTACAGGATTATTGAGGACTATGGACTTTTTCTAACATAATTGGACTATTTTGCTTTTCCTAATGGATTACCTTAGTGGAACTGTTTTTATTCTTTTTAATGGCTTTTTGTATTCTTGTAAGGTTTTTGGACATTTGCATATTTTTCATGTTTTCTTTGCCTTACTACAGATTTGTAAATAACCAGCACAATGCCTATTTACTTGCTTTGGTTTAATTTGGCTTTGATACCTAGGAACATGCTTATTCTTTAATAAAATAATGATTATAAAAATCAATTGGTTTCCTAAACAATAAACTTGTCTTAGGGTCATCTGAGAGTGCTGCCTTGGCCTAGCATACTTAAGGAGTCCTGCCTGTGGTGCGAGATAAGTCTAAGGACTACAAAGCCCACATGTTTTTCTAACAGTAATATCTGAGAGTACAAGGGTGTTCTTATTAGGGCAGACTTGTAAGATGGGGAGTTGTTCACGTCTAGCTGGGTTCTAGGACTCACTCAGCACGTGTTAGCGTGTCCAATCTCCAAATTACTCTCTGTCCGAGCATTCACGCGTGCTTTCGAGCGCCGTGTTTGTCACAGAGTACTCTGTCATTTTCCAGAGTTATCCATTATTTTATCCAATCTAAAATACAGGATCTATAATACAGAAACCAATCTGGAAGACCAAAGCCAGCACTCTGTTTGGCATCTTGCATTGCTTTAATTTTAATTCTTGGTTTTTTGCCTTGCCATACAAATCTCAGGATTATCTTATTAAGTTCTTGGAAAAAGGTCTGTTTTAATATGATAGAGATTGTCTGATATAAGAATAAAAATTTTGGCAAGACACTCATTTTAATCGTCGCAATCCTTCCCAACAGCGATAATTATAGTTTATCCCATTTCTCCAAATTGTTCTGTATCTCCTTCATCAATTTCATATAATTATCTTTAAATAGTGTACGCATCTTCTTTGTAATTTGGATCCCTAAATATCGAATTCTCTTTTCCTCTTGGAAGTTCGTCTTCTCTACTAACTTCTGCCGTTCTTGTTCTCTCATAGTTTTAATAAGTATTTTTGTTTTCTTTTGGTTTATTCTCATTCCTGCCATATCACCAAAAGTTTTTCTATGTCGCCATCAGGTCTTCTATTGAATGCACTGGATCTTCCAGTATAATGACTAAGTCATCTGCAAAAGCCTGAAGTTTGTAATTTTGGCCTTTTACTTTCAATCCTTTCAATTCCTTTTTATCTCTGATTTGTTTGGTTAATATTTCTAGAGTCAAAATAAATAATAGTGGAGAGAGTGGACACCCCTGTCTGGTACCTTTCTGTATTTGTATTTCTTACTAAGGTTGGCATTCCACTTTCTTCCAGTAGGTATCACTATAGTCCATTACAAAATCTGTCCTTTCCGCTGTAAATCCAGTCCACGACTCCAGTCTTGCTTTCCAATTGCTCCCTCCAGTCTACAGCCGTAGCCTCCAAAGGGGGGGGGTTTCTCCCCCACCGGGATAGAATATAGTCCCAAAGTCCCCAAAACTGGTACTCAATCTGCTGTTAAAAACTCTGTCAGATTCTTTATAACATCAACACAAGCTCTGTCCGTAAATGCTTGTTTCACCAAGATGTTTTCCAGGGAGAGCTTTATTTTCTTTTCTGTGGCTGCTGACCTTGGCTGGTCTGCGGTCTGCCAGAAGTTTAGTTTCGCTTTGAGATAGTACTACAGCAGAGCCGGTAAGCAAAGATTTGCCGCTACTATACTCCTATCGGCCCTTATCTTTTTACCAGTCCATTTTTAAGTTAAGGGCTTCAATTTTATTTATTATTATCAGTTTTTAACTCTAATTCTCTGTTCTCCTTTTCCTCAGGGATGAATCAGATTACTCACTGCTGGTCACCAAGATGGCGTCCTGTTCCAGTCTGTGCTTCGTGATTCTCTTCAGAGGGAGAAAAAGACGAGCTGCTGCCCCTCATTCCTTCCTCCGATGCTCACTCGCAGCCCAGAAGAGCCTCTCCTGGCCCCTCCTGACCCTTGTTACTAAGTCGGTTTTCAGCTTTTCCCGGGTGCTCTCGCCCCTGGGTGCAAGGTGTCTGCAAAGATGACCATAATTTTGTTAATTGGGACAGTCCTCTTTGAAGAGCCACGTGTCAGCATGCTGTTTTAAGCTTCTGTTGTTGTGACATGCTATCAACGTTGCTCCTTTGCGCTGTCCTCAACAGCCCTGCACAGCTGCTGCAAACTCAACCCTGTGGGTTCTCTGATGGTGTCAATCCATCTCATATTTGGTTTTCCTCTTTTCCTGTTGTCTCCAACTTTTCTACAGAACCTGGAATGGAGAGGGATTAAATGATTGTGGCGTTGTTCTGAGACCAGACATGGTTGTTTTGGGTTTTTCAGGAAGAACAACCTTAAGAACATGGCCAAAGAGCCCGAAAAACCCACAACAACCAATTAAGGGAATAACCTTTCAACTTTTTGGAATTGGCAGTTAGATGCAGGGAATCAATACAAAACCTGTGGTTGCTGTTATTGTTATGTGTCGTCAAATTCCCCCCTACTTAGGGTGACCCTAGGAATGAGCAATCTCCAACATGGCCTGGCCTCAACAGCCCTGCCCATCTATTGCAAATTCAAGCTTGTGGTTTCCTTAGGGAGTAGGTCTATTTTGCATTTACCTTTCCTCTTTCCCTGCTGCCTTCCACGTTTCCAAGTATTATGGTCTTTTTCAATCTATGCCTGCCTTCTCATGATGTGCCCGAAGTAGGACAGCCTCAGGTTTGTTTGATTTTTGCCTCTGGAGATAATTTAGGCTTAATTGGATCTAGAACCCACTTACTCATATTTTTTGGCAGTCCAGGGTATCTGCCATACGATCCGATCAGGCTGAAGGTGTCTGCAAAGATGATCATAATTTTGTTAATTGGGACAGTCCTCTTTGAAGAGCCACGTGTCAGCATGCTGTTTTAAGCTTCTGTTGTTGTGACATGCTATCAACGTTGCTCCTTTGTGCTGTCCTCAACAGCCCTGCACAGCTGCTGCAAACTCAACCCTGTGGGTTCTCTGATGGTGTCAATCCATCTCATATTTGGTTTTCCTCTTTTCCTGTTGCCTCCAACTTTTCTACAGAACCTGGAATGGAGAGGGATTAAATGATTGTGGTGTTGTTCTCAGACCACATCCCAGGGTGGCAGCCCTCTCTTGCTTGTGCTACAGAAAAAGCTTCATTATTATTATTATTACTGTTGCTTTGTGGTAAGAACTTTTTTTCCGGAAGGGGTCAGAGAATTTGAGAGTTATTCTCAAGTTCATCTTCGCTTTACATGTGTGTTATGTGCCATTCAAGATGACCCTAATAGGCCTTTCAAGGCATGTGAGATATTTAAAGATATTTGAGATATCTAAGGAGTGGCTTTACCAGTTCCACACCCTCAGTGAGTTTCCATGCCTGAATGGGAATTCGAATGCAGGACTCTGGAGTCCCAGTCTGTCCCTCTCTTAATCACACTACACTGGGTATCACTGAATATCTCTAAAACCTATAGGCTTTAGAGAAAGGTGCAAAAGCCCTTAGGTGGAAACGGTACAAAAGAGAGCAACTCAAACAATGACTGAACTGGGGCACCTACCTGAGGAGGAAAGGCTACAGTGTGTGGGGCTCTTGAGTCTAGAGGAAAGGCACCTGATGGGGGAAGTGATAGAGAGGTATCAAATTCTGCAGGGGATGGATAAAGTGGATAGAGGGAAGCTCTTTTCCCTCTCAGGCAATACCAGAACCAGGGGACCTCCACTCCAATGGAGTGTTGGGAGAGTGAGGACAGACAAAAGAAAATGTTTATTGACTCAGTGTGTGGTTAGTCTGTGGAACTCCTTGCCACCTGATGGGGTGATGGCATCTGGCCTAGATGCCTTGAAAAGGGGGTTGGACAGATTCCTGGAGGAATAGTCCATCACAGGTGACAAGCCATGATGAGGAGGATGTACAATCTCCAGGCTTAAAAGGAAGGTCCCTCCAAATTCCAGATGCAGGGGTGGGGAATCCGGAGACAGGCATCTAGTTGTCTCTTTGCTCCCAGAGGCATCTGGTGGGCCCACTGAGAGATCCAGGATGCTGGACTGAGATAGCCCCTTGGCCTAATCCAGCAGGGCTCCTCTTAGGTTCTTATGCGGTTTTACTATTTCCCCATGTGTGCAGATATGGGGAGAAAAATGTGTCTCATTTTCTATATTTTAGACACAGACTAGGTTTTAGCAAATTAAAGTTTTGTGCAGCACAACAGCAGTTTAAGGAGACTCTTATGAGGAGCATAATTCTCTTGAATAATTGAAATATAACATCTATGTACAGCAGGGGTGAGCAACGTCTGTTGCCCCTGGGCTCAATTTTTGCTGCACAGGGCTATCTATAAGTTGCAAAGTCCACCTCCTTCTTCTTCCCAAAGTGACTAGAATTCTAATTCTGGTTTTCAAAAAGAGTTATTTTATGTGTGTGTGTGTGCATGATTGCATGTGTGTTTGCGCATGCTCAGTAATGCCAAAGGACCCTGTAGATATTTTGTAAGGTAAATCCTTACACCTGGAAGAGCAGTTGTTCACATTCTTTTCACCAGGAATCTTGTAAAGTTTTAAATTTCTGGTCAAATTCCTTTGTGTGTTGCAGTAGAAGTACAGAGATCCACAGAGCAGATGTGACAGAGTTCGTCACTAGGGTATGACATTTTCTTGATTTTTGAAGGGGGGGGGAATGGAGAGGTCGAGTTCTTTGGAATGGAAATGTGATTAACAGCATTAATGGGTTTGTCAGCAACAACTTCTGCAGGGCGAACATGGCCAACATCTGTTGGTAACTCTGTCCATAAAAGGGACAAACTGTCACGGGAATCTTCCTTCCTCAGCAGGGAGATGGTCTGAACCTCTCTTGATCAGGTGAGTATTTTAAAGATTCAAGGTTCTCCTTCCTCTTCCTTCTCTTCTTCCCACACAACTACCTTCCTTGTTTCCCCAGACCAGGGAACAGAGATTAAACCTGCACTGCATGGGGTTACACTCTCCCTGAAAACTAAGGCTTGTATTTTAGGACTCTTCCCTGAGGACTTGTGTGGGGCTGAAGGAGAAAAGGGACAGAGGAGGACAGAGGAGATGAAAATGGAAGGTGGACATTCGGGAAAGACAGTGGAGGTGGGGAGAGTCTTATGTTTTTGGTGAAACTGCGGCATGAAGAGAAAGCGGGAACTGAGAAGAGGAAACGGCTGCTGAGGGTGAGTCGGGGAGGGGGATTCCGCCAGGGCTATGAGGGAAGCCATCATCACCACTAGCGCTGCCACCAACACCAACACCCCTCAAAGCGACTGGCGATGGGCACGGGGTGGAGGGGAAAGATGGAGGAGGAGGAGACCTCAGAGGAGTCAGTAACTGAAGGACCGATTGAGGTGGTGGGGTTGAGGTGGAGTGGCAACAGACTGAAAGGAGACCATACCTTCCAAGCCAGAAGGAAGCGGAGGGGAGAATAACTCCACAACAGGTGCACAAAGGCAGCCTCCAGGTAACAACAAACAGGGCTATCAGTCATTTCAGGAGCAGGAAAGGGGAGGGAAGCAATTTTTGCTGGTGAGCTGTAGGGCGAAATAGGAGGTAAAGGGAAGGAGAGATGTGTCAGTTCTCTGTCAAACTTGGTCATAAGCACCCACTGTGAGGTGTGTGTTTGTGTGTGTGGTTTTGGCACATGTCCATGGTGAGGGTAACAGCAGCGGTATGCCCAAACAGATACAGTGGTGCCCCGCATAGCGAGGTTAATCCGTTCCGGATTAACCGTCGATATGGTGAAACATCGCTGTACGGAACGGAAAAACCCATTGGAACAAAGTTTAATGCGTTCCAATGGGCCCCAAACTCACCATTCAGCGAAGTTCCTCCATAGTGCAGGCATTTTCGCGACCTCGGTAAGCGAGGTCAGGGTGCGAAAACGCTGCGCGCGGCAATTTTGGGTGTTCCGGCGGCCATTTTGGAACCGCCGATCAGCTGTTCCCCCGACATCGCTATGCGAAAATTGGTAAGTGAAACGCTTACTGATCATCGCAAAGCGATTTTTGCCCATAGGGGCCATCGGTATGCGATCGTGTTTGCGATCGCAAAATCTGCATCGGTATGCGGATTTGTTGTTAAACTGTGCGCTCGTTATGCGAGGCACCACTGTACACTTATCCAGATGTCTTAATCATGTGAGAAGTAGCTGTGATAATAGGCAGTAGGGAGACCACTGTGGAAAAAACTCTCATCAGATCCCATTTATTTATTTATTTATTTATTTATTTATTTATTTATTTATTTATTTATTTTTCATTAGGACATAGAACCTGTTGTTAATTTATTTGAATCCCACCACTGGCCATTTTGTATGCTTTATGCTAAGATGTAGTATAGAGAGAGTATTTGAGGAGGGAGGCTAACCCTTGCCTTCCCTTAAAGAAGCTTTTTAGAAGTTTACTTGATTTTTGCTAGTTGAATTTTGTTAAGATACTAACTGCAATTTCTTATGAAATTTAACTTATGCTTTGCTTATGCAACAAACTGAATATCTCTAAATACTTTATTTTTCTAATAAAAATTATTCTTAAAATCCTTAAGATTGGTCTCTTGAACAGCAAGTCTGCTGAGCCTGCTTCCAGAAGAATAGTTCGGCTACAGAATGCTACAGAGTCCTTTTGTCTGAGCTTTGTTCATCCTGGCAGACTCCAAATCTCATGATTTTTCTCTTTTTTCTTTCTTACTTTAGTACAAGCAAGGATTTTCTTTAGAACAGACTTGTGGTAAGGGGTTTGTGTTACGTCCTGGCTGAGTCACCCGGACTCTGCTCAGCTAATTAGTACACTTACACCTGGATACTCTGTTCGGGAAGCGAGCAATCCTTCAGGGGACCCTGTTTCTGACAATCTCCTCTACCTCTTTTCTCTGTTGGGTGGTAAGGGAGTGGCCCAGATTTAACGGGTTGGATTGGGGTGGCGCGCCATCTCTCATTGAGCTATTCAGCAGTTCAGTTGTTTATTGTTCTGTTGGGCACTTGGAAAGTTGTTTTTAAGGTAATTCGTTATGGATGTTGTTGTAACCCTCCTCCCCCAAAGTAATTTGTGTGAGTAAATGTTGCAAAGAGTGTTAGTTACTCATTATTTTCTGACTACTGTAAAACCCTTAGGACTGTGAAGTGATTGGGATAAAACTTGAAAATTCTCAAAATCTTCTGAAAAGATAATGTGAAAATGTTACATTAAACAAGTTTCGTTTGTAGAAGGTTGCTTTGGTCAACAGATTTTTACATTATTCTAACAATGCTCCTTGAAGTTAAAAAAACAATTTTAAACTGCTACAAAGCAATATACAACCCTAATTTGCTTCTCTATTTCCTTAATACAAAGTCTACTACCTACAGAATTTCTCTCTAACTTTGCTTAGCTTTTTCAAAAAAATTATTTTGAGACCAAAGTGGGTTGCTATCTTGAATTTAGAGTTCAGACAGCAGCAAAATCAATATTCCTTTCCTTTCAAACAAATACTCTATTATTCTACGATTCTCTGATTCTTCTGTTACAACTTGTAGCGAAACAGCTTACCGATCATCGTAAAGCAATTTTTTCCCATTAGAAACATCGCAATGCGATCGCAAAAAATTCGTCGCTATGCGGATTCGTCGTTAAACGGGGCACCACTGTATACAATTTTGGTTTTATCAATATATTTTAAATCATCCAGAACTCCAGGTGATGCAGGAGGTAACAGTGTTATTTCTTTTAAATCATAACTCAAGAACCCTTTGCCCAAACATTCCCAAATGTGGCACAGAGCAAGAGCAGACTTTCTGCTATATCTGTCCCAGATTTGGTGCTGATTCAAGGTTCAGTTTCATAGTCATAATTTTTTGTTTGAGGCACCCATATTTTTGAACTGTCTTATGGAATGCTGAATCCTGCTGTGAGCACATACAGTCTCGAGCTGTATCTAAAATATCTGAAAGAGACAAGGAGGACACAATAGAATCCTGTTACTTAGCGTAGTGCTAGAGTAGGCCCACTGAATTAGTTTCTGTTGAGACAACGCCTCAAAAAATTCCATTTGATTCAGTGGGTCTACTCTAGTTGAAACTTGCAAAGTAGACCCACTGAAATAAATAGAATTTACAGAGGAGCTGACTCACCAAATCCCCACTGATTCAGGGGACCCAACCCAACACAGCTTACCATGTTTAGCAATAGGATTTCAAGGGAGGCTCAGCTCACTAAACTAAACTGTGGTCAAATATAGTAAATAATTTCACCAGAATGGATCAATGCAACAGAAATGCTGAATGAGCATCTTTCTTTACTCTCTTGCGTGTAAAAGGGCATAAAAGATCTTCAAACTAATAAAGCTTCACCCTTTTGAAAGGTAAGCAGTGGCAACCATTAAAAACAGAAATAAACAAAATGTAGAAGTCAAATATATTTTTAATAACAGTCTTTGAAATCCAAGGAGGAGAGGTGACAGATGCATGCTGGCAATTAATAATTAATATTACGGCAATGCCGAACATTAATAATACAGCAATGCATACTTATCTTAAGCTTGTATACTTCCTGATAAAACTAATATGAAAATATTGCAGAAACATTTTGACATGGAATACTCAATTATAAGCAAACTATAATTTTTAAAAAACATTCTATAGAAAATATGATGCAAAATTGTTATAGACACAGAGTGTTTTATTCAACTGAACATCAATGCTGTCAGACTCTACGAAGGCAGGTATATGGCTCACACAAGGCATTCACCAGAGAATAATGTGGTGGCAGATGTTTTCTGTAGTTCAGATCCAGGATGAGTTCTCACTACAATTAAAGGCTTTCTTGCTGTGGAGCCTGTCCTAAATACATACAAATACAAAAGAACTTAGTTACTTTATTAACATTTTACATTTATAAAAGCACAAAGTTTGCATAAGGAATGCAGAGAAGGTTATATGTCAGTAGGGTGTTAAAGGGATTAAGAAAACATGTTTGGGGTTACCCAGTGTTGTGCAATAGATAGAACAACTGACAAAGACCCAGGAGACTCATGTTTGAATCCCTGCTCAGCCATGGAAACTCACTGGGGCAGACTGGAACTGGTAAAATCACCCCATAAGTGTCTCACTTACCTTGAAAGAGTTGGTATAAATTAATTCCAACATGATAGCACATAACAAACATAGGGTCTTAAGACAGCGGTGAATGATCTGATAGCTGCCTGGTAAAAAAGATGTCAGTGGAACTCCTAGTCACTTCCTTTGGCTTATCTTCAGTTCTTTAATCATTAACTCACCTTGTTTATATGTCCAATGTTTTCAGCAGTAATGTTAATGTAATATTGAAGTTCTTTATCTTAATTGTTCTGATTCAGGAAATCTTCAATATAAGTAGGTACTTCTGATTAATCTACAGGATTAAGTCACAAAATACTCAATCTGACTGAAGTTTTCCTGAATCAGTTAGGTTACTTAAAACTGGAAACATTACCGTTTTAGATAAAACAAATGGTAAAAAAAACACTATATAAGTGACAAATAAGTGTAAACTGGGTGTATTATGTATAAAATAGTTATAGATAAGTATGTGGGAGCAACACCACATGTTTTTCAGTAGCAGATGATGACTTTTCTTCTTTTGGTCATTTAAAAAAACCTGTAGTGCCTCAAAAATTGGTGGGGGTGCCTGATACCTCTCATTTAATTAGTTATATGAAGGTCCTGTTTGAATTCAATACACACATTAAAAATCTAATTCATAGTATTTTTAAAACTTGGTGCATGGAACGCTAGCAAGCTTCTTTTCCTATGTAAAAGACCAAGCTAAATCTGGTTTAAGCCAAGCAATTTTATATAATAGTTGTGTACCAATTAACAGCTATGTTCTAATATTTTTTTAAAAATTAATTAAATGTTTAAACTAAACACATCAATAAAATATAACATAAAATTTGCATTCTATCCACACAAATTAGATACAAAATAATAATAATAACACAAAACGTAGTGCTCCCTAATGGGGACCATTCTATCTTACTTAATATTTTATCTTATCCACCTTAAATCCATCATTTAATTGTCTCCATATCTCTTCCAAAAATACATATAACCTTGCTTTGGCTTTTTCCCTTTCCTTTTCTTCAGAGGAGGGCGACAAGATGATCAGGGGGCTGGAAACCAAGACTTGAGAAAAGAAGACTGAGGGGTGATATGATAGCATTTTCCAAATATTTGAAAGGCTGTCATAAAGAAGAGGGGCAAGATCTGCTCTTGATCATCCCGGGGTGCAGGACACGCAACAATGGGCTCAAGTTAAAGGAAGCCAGATTTCGGTTGAATATCAGGAAAAACTTCCTGTTAGAGCAGTATGACAGTGGAACCAGTTACCTTGGGAGTTGGTGAGTGCTTAAGAAAAACTTAAATATGCACCTGGAAGATATGCTTTGATTATATTCCTGCATTGAGCAGGGGGTTGGACTTGATGGCCTCGTAGGCCCCTTCCAACTTAACTTTTCTAAGATTTTATGATTACTCAATACAGCATTTATAAATTAATCCCATATCTTGTTAAATCTATTTGTCTTTAAATCTCCTTTTTTGAACTTAATTTCTGAAGCCAATTAATAGCAATATTCCAAATTTTGTTATAGCATTCATGCAATTGGAAAACCCAATTTTGCTTCCAGGTTTCTGCAATGAGCAGTCATGCAGCTATTAACATTCATCACCATATCTTTTTTACATTACTTATATCATCATTTTCTATTAAAAACAATGTTTTTGTTGACATTTCAAGATTCCAGTATTTCTCTAATCTCTTTACACCACTCCTTTTATACCACTTCACAATTCCACCATAAACACACATATGTTCCCAATTCTTTATCACATCTCCAACATTTCTTAGAATATTTAGCATCTATAATATTTAGTTTTACTGAAGTACCATCTCCATATGGTTTTATACCCATTTATTTTATTCTAATTGGCATATTTTTAAAAACCCTTTTATTCCAGATTTACATCTCTCATATTGTTTTTAACTCTTCTAACTGATCTTCTTCTTCCATCAAACATCTGTACAGTATACCCATTCTTACTTTCTCCTTCCTTTCCCCCTTCACATTCTCCATATTCTTTATAATATTTTTAGTTTTGTGAATTTGCTCTATTTTATCTAGCATGCAGCATCTTCTCTCTTCTTTTTATGTAATCCATGAATTAATTCTATGTGCAGTAATGGATTGGACAATCACCAGTAAACTCAAATTCGAATCCAGATAATGCTGTAGGATACTGTTAGTGGTGTTTCACCTATTTTGAAGGAGGCCTGCCAAAACAACCAATTCATAGGTGCTCTTTGATCTATCATTGATGTGGAGCAATAGCTTAGCTGTAATTAATCATGTCTTGTAACTTCATATTTGCATTACTATGATACATGGGCTGCCTTTTGAGAACAGCCCTGAGATTTCAGTTGGTGCAAAAGAGGGCCATGAGATTGTTAAACAGCAACTAAATTATACAATCATAATATTATCAGTACAATATGATCTGCACTAGCTTTCAGTTTATTTCTGGGTCCAGTTCACCAATCCAATATGAAATTTCAAAGTCCTGAATATCTAGGGACCAGAATACCTGAGGGATTGTTTTCTCCAACATGTACTGGCCCAGACCAATGATAATCTTCAGATGACTTTTTCAAACAAGTGAATCTATTTGAGGCACATAGCTGCTAAAGAATCAGAGAAGTGTAAGCCTAGAAGGGCCCCCAATAATTATTCTGTTAAACCCATGCCAAAACAGGGAGATGTCGCTTTTACTGGTGGCACCTTATCTGTAGAATGGCTTTCTGAGACAGAAGAACTTCACACCTATGTTGTAATCCTTTTGTACCAGATGAAGCTTTTTCTAAATCTGAGGCTTTTCAGTTTTAAAGACATATTCAATGCTTTCAAGATGTTAGATATTACTGTTTCTGGCTTTATTTTGATGCTTTTTAAAAAAAGTTTATTCTGTGTTTTAATGGGTTGGCATTTTTTTAGTCTATATTTTTATTTTTAGGGTTGTATATTGTTCTCGGAACTGCCTACACAGTTTACAGTTATCAAGTGGTACAAATTTAGAATATATATTTGAATTGCATTTTAATTATTTTGCCCTTTTATTTTGCCTTTTTATTGTATTTTAAATGCTATAAGCCGCCCAGAGACCTTCGGGTAGTGTGGGTGGCATATAAGTTAAACAAACAAACAAACAAACAAACAAACAAACAAATAAACAAACATTATTATTATTATTATTATTATTATTATTATTATTATTATTATTATTATTATTATTATTATTATTATTATTATTATTATTATTATTATCATCATCATCATCATCATCATCATCATCATCATCATCATCATCATCATCATCAACGCCTACTCCCACCAAGATCTACCCGTGTCACTTGTGCGAACCAGGAGGTGAGACTGAGGAGCCTAACGCCGAGGGAGGTCCGGAAGGAAAAGACAAGAAAACGGGCCTTCTCAGCGGTGGCTACTCGCCTATGGAACAATTTACCTCCTGAGATTCACGGGTCTCCCTCGCTGGGTATCTTAAGAAACAGTTAAAGCCATGGATGTTTCAGCAGGCCTTTCCATCACATACCTCCTGATTCCCTCTTTCCTCTTCTTCTGTTTTTGTTTTATTTCCTGTGTAATGTAATGTAGTGCTTTTATCATTTAGAATCGTTTATTTGTATTTTTATTGTATTGTTTTTGTTGTTAGCCGCCTAGAGTGGTCCTCACCGACCAGATAGGCGGGGTATAAATTAAATAAATCATCATCATCATCATCATCATCATCATCATTATCGTTGTTGTTGTTGTTGTTACTACATTCCTCTTATTCGAGCTGAATGTTTATGACAAAATCCAGGAAGTACCTAATTAAGCCAAATGACTGGAAGGGGAAATGTACAATCACAGATTTTCATTCCAGATCCATTTACACCAACAAATTGTTACTTTAGCAGTCACCACTCACAATACATAAACAACAGTGGTTGGAACTTATCTAAAAATTGCCATCAGGACCCACAGTTGATATTATTTCAATTAGGTCAAAACCAGGTCAAAACCTTCCTGTTCTGGAAGATTTTTCAATTAAAAATCTTCCGGAACAGGAAGGTTTTGACTTGGCGCTGAAAGGTCATCAATGTCAGTGCCAGATGAATCTCACTCAAGATGGCTTTCCATAGTCTGGGGGCAGCTGCCAAAGAGACCCTTTGTCTACAAGCCATGCCTCTTACCTCCTTGAAGGATGGCTCTTTCAGGAGGACCCCTGGCTAGATTCTAATTGCTGAGTAGGTTTATATGGAAGGAAAAGGTCCTTCAGGTACCCAGGGCCCAAGCTGTTTAAGGCTTTAATTCACACTAATGGGTTTAATCTGCACCTGTGCAGAGGTCTCAGAAATATTCTAGAGCTTTATGCTACGTTTGTTAAGGACCAGCCCCCAGCCCACGAGGCCCGCCTGCCCTTGCAATCACCTCAGTTCCTAAGAACAGCCCGCCACTGCATCAAAAGATACCGAAGTGACAGGCAGAGGGGAGGACCGGCGGCAAGTATGAATTCACAGATGACCACTTGAAGAACCAGAGTTACAGGTAAGTAGCCTCTCGTTCTTCGTCACACTAATGGGTGACTGATAAGCTTACCTTAAAGGTGGAGGGACGTCATGGTAGGATTGATGAAAGGACTGTTCTTCCAAACGAAGCATCTTTTTTGGCCCTCAAATCCAGTTTATAGTGAGAGGCAAACGTGGAAGGCATTGCCCATGGGCAGCTTTGCAAATGTCTGGGAGTGGGACTCCCCGAAGGAAGGCTATGGAAGTAGCTGTCGCTTTAGCAGAATGGGCTTTAATACCCGTAGGCAGTGGCTGCTTAGCAAGCTGGTATGCCAATGTTATGGTAGAAACTATCCCGGGGGAGATAATCTGGGAAGAAACACGAGAGCCCCTGTAAGGGGTGTGTGGTGATATAAATAGTCTTTTTGATTTCCAAAAGGAAGACATCCTGGAGACATAAAAGGCCAAAGCTCTTCTGGTGTCCAACGTGTGTAAGCATTTCTCTAAATCTTTTGAAGGCGAGTGAAAAAAGGTGGATAGGATTATAGGCTGAGAAAGGTGGAAGTGAGAGACGACCTTGGGTAGAAAGGAGATGTCTGGGAATAGAGTAACTTTGTCAGGATGGAACTGAAGAAATGGAGGGTCAGATCTCAGTGCTGCAAGTTTGGAGGCCCTGCGGGTGGACGTGATGGCAACAAGGAAAAGTGTCTTGAGAAAGAGAAGATATTCTGAAGTAGTAGTAAGTGGCTCAAATGGAGGGTGAGAAAGCCAGTGGAGAACAAGAGATAGAGACCATTGTGGGGTAGATGGAGGAACAGCTGGGCACATGTTGGCAACACTCCGTAGAAAGCGTTTGAATGTAGGGTGTTTGAAGATCATGGCAACTTCCGAATCTTGAGGCTGGTATGCAGTTATGGCTGACAAATAAACCTTAAGGGTTGAAAGAGCCAGTTGATTGTGAAACAGATAGGAAAGAAACTGCAGGACTGATTGTAAATCTGTAGGGTTAGTAGGAAGATTATGATCTTGAACAAATTTGAAGAAGTCAGCCCATTTTTGAGAATACAGTGGTGCCTCGCATAACGTTTTTAATTGGTTCCAAAAAAAAAAACCTTATGAGAAAAAAACTTTATGCGAAACACCATTTCCCATAGAGATGCATTGGAAACCGGTTAATCCGTTCCAATAGGCACGGATTGCCGTCCTTAAGCGAAAAAACCCATAGGAAACATCGTTAAACGATACAATGTATCCTCCATTGGAATGTATTGTAGCTGACTCAATAGGTTTCAATGGCTTTGCGAAGTCAATTTTTGCAAAATTAAGTGTGTCATAAAAGGGTCAAAAATGGTTTTAAATGCTTGGATTAGCTTCTGCACCCTCTAAAACGGATGCAAAAGTTAATTTGGCTTTGATCTGACTTTTCGTTAATTAATGGTGATTTTTTTTCCCCCAACTTTTGACAGCTGTCAAAATCTGACAGCTCCATTATTTCCTATGGGGGAAGAAAAAATTCACAAAAAATTAATGAAGACTCAGCAACTGTTCTAAATTCTTGGGTTCGTTAGAGGACCCCCTAAGTTGTGTGCAAACCTGATTTGGCTTTGATCTGAACTTTCGTTAATTTTTTGTAAATTGTTTTCTCCCCCATAGGAAAGCATGGAGCTGTCAGATTTTGACAGGTCCATTGGTTCCTATGGGCCAAAAAACAAAAATTCACAAAAAATTAACGAAACATCAAATCAAAGCCAAATCAGGTTTGCACATGACTTAAGGGGTCCTCTAACGAATCCAAGCATTTAGAACCGTTTTGGACCCTTCTAAGACACTTTTTAAATTGAAAACAAAAAAAAACGTTAAGCGAAGCAGGGGACCTAAAACCAAAAACGTTAAGCGAAGCATGGTCCCAAAAACGCTATGCGAAAATCGCCCATAGGGAAAAACGTTATACGAAGCACAATCTGCCTCTGAAAAAATAAACGTTAAGCGAAAAAAACGTTAAACGAAGCAAACGTTAAGCGAGGCACCACTGTATAGTATGATTATAGAAGGTTTCCAGGCATAAGCAAGGATAGCCTCTATTGGAGAAGGAGTCTCCATGCCATGAGATGGAGGGTCTGTAGATCTGGGTGGTAGGTCCTACCCTGATGTTGTGTGAGGAGGTGTGGGAGAAGGGGTAAATGGATGTGGTCGCTGGCAAGGGAGTGTAACATGGGGAACCACGGTTGTCATGGCCACCATGGAGCAATCAGCATTGCATTTGTCTTCTCATTTCTGATTTTGGTTATTGTCCTTAGAGGAATGGGAGGGAATAGGTATATAAGGTGGGTGGTCCAGTACGCCATGAGAGTGTCTCCCATTGAGTGTTGTCCCATGCCTGCTCTCGAGAAAAATATATCGCATTTGGTGTTCTGAGGAATCGCGAACGTATCGACCTCAGAGCTTTACCTTTAAGCAATCAGTATTGCATTTGTCTTCTCATTTCTGATTTTGGTTACTGTCCTTAGAGGAATGGGAGGGAATAGGTATATAGGTGGAGGAACACTGACTGATCCAGAGACCACTCGTGCATCTGGGTGTGTAGTCGACTTAATTCGTCTGCCACTTGATTTCATGTGTGGTGATATGAATTGCCATAGGGAAGATGTGACGCTCGAGGTACCATTCCCAAAATTGCACCGTAAGATAGAGAAGCAGGAGTGTGTGCCTCCCTGTTGATGTAATAATAGGTTCAAAGGCTCTGAACGCCTTGAAAACAGCGAGAAGTTCAAGATTGTTTATGTGTAGGTCTTGTTCCCTGCGGGACCAGGTGGCATGGATGTGGAGATTGTTGCAACGTGTGCCCCATCTGGTAGCGCTTGCATCTGTGGTGATCTGTAATGCTGATTGGAGAGGAGTAAATGACCATCCCATTAAAAGGTTGCATGGATCGTCCCACCAGGAGAGTTGAGCGGAGAGCTCGGGGGTGACTTTGAGATGTTTGGATGGTGATTCTATGAGAAAGTCGAAGAGGGCGCGATACCGGGATTGGAGGGAACACATTTTTAGTCTGGAATGCATAATGGTCAAGGTTGTGGAGGCCATAAGCCCCAGAAGACGCTGAACAGAATGCGCAGTGATGGGGAAGTGAGGATGGAAGAGAGTGATGAGGGAGTGAAGCTTTACAGCCCTCTCTTGAGGAAGGAACACCCTTGCTTTTGTAGTGTTGAGAATAGCCCCTATGTAAGTGGTGCACTGGGTAGGGGTAAGAATTGACTTTTCCATGTTGATTTTCAGGCTCAGATCCGTAAGAAGAGAAAGAACCGTGTGGATATCTTTCAGAGCTTGAGACTACGAGCCAATCGTCTATGTAGGGAAAGACTGAAATTCCGAGGGTACATAGGTGAGTTGCTACGGGTGCCATGCATTTTGTAAATCAAATCAATTTATTTTCATTGTAAGTATATACATAGTATACCCGTACAACGAAATTCACACAGACACCCAGAGACCAGACCCACATGCACACACATTAAAAATCCCCAAACACTCCCCACCCACTAAAAATCCCCCACTAAGAATACAATTATCTCTACCCCAGGTCAAGTAACACTGTCCAACTATTCACTACTGGTGGTCTTTAAAGCTCATTATTAAGTGCAATTATACCTCTGGGATAAAAACTATTCAGAAAATGTGTGGCCCGACTCTTAATTGTTCTGTATCTTCTGCCAGATGGCAACAGTTCAAAGAAGTTGTAAGCAGGATGGGAAGAGTCTCTCAGGATGTTGTGTGACTTCCTTAGACATACTCTTGGTGCTGTACACAGGCCGAATGGGAGGGCTTTGAATTCGTAGGCATGACCTCCTACTGCGAACATGAGGAATTTATGGTGGTCTTGTCAAATGGTGATGTGGAAATATGCGTTGCTTAAGTCTATTGCAGCAAACCAATCTCCTTGTTGGAGAATGGGTAGGATCTGTTTTAGTGTGACCATACAAAATCTTCTCTGAATCATGTAATAATTGAGGTCTCAAAGGTCGAGAACAGGTCTCAGTCTGCCATCTCTTTTTGGAACTGTGAAATAATGGGAAAAGAAACCTGGGTGGTGTTCTGTGGTGGTAACCGGTGTTATAGCATCCTTTGAGAGGAGGGATTGTATTTCTTGTTGGAGGGCAGGAGATGGACGTGTTGGAACGGTCCTTGATGGAGGTAGGTAAGCAAACTATGGCATGACCGATTATGGTGAGTACCCAAGAATTGGTTGTAATGGAAGACCAGGTTGGAGATGTGCTGCTAAATGGGTAAGTGTTGTTGAAAGATGAGCGGTGCGGATCTGGGGAGCAAGGAAGTCAAATGCCCTGTTTTTGCTTCTTTTCTGGGCGGCGGAAGAATTGTTTAGGGCTCTGACGCTGCACTGCATGTCGAGGTTGAAAAGTTGAAGTTGATTGAGATGTGTAGCTGTTTTTGTCAAAGTAAGATCTGGATTGTTGATGTTATTATTATTATTTATTAGATTTATACCCCGCCTATCTGGTCCGAATTGAGGGTGTTGTCGATAATATGGTTGAATATTGTATGATCGAGCTGTCTTTTTAAATTTCTGTAGGTTTTCCAGGATTTCGTCTGTTTTCTAATCAAACAGGCCTGAACCATCGGAAGGTAAGTCTTCTATCCTCATCCTAACATCATCTGAGATATGGGCAGATCGTAGCCATGCATATCTACGGAGAGCCACTGCTGTTGCTATATGTCTTGAGGAGGTGTCAATAATGTGTCTCGCTGTAATCCTCTCTTGGCATGCAAGAGCCACTGCCTCCTGATGAAAGGCAAGGCTGCGAGTTTTATATTCGCCAGTAGCAGACTGGATTGATGGGAGGGCCTTGTTCCACAGATAACAGTGGTAGGCTCCCACAGCTGCGATGTAATTGGTGGCACACAGAGTGAATGACGCTAGAGAGTAGATGCAACGTCCCACAATGTCCAACTTTCTGCCTTCTTTGTTATTTGGTGTTGCAGTAGAGTGCTTACATGTTTTGTTTCGAGTTGCAACAACGATAAGTGTATCCGGAGGTGGATGTTTAAAGAGAAAAGCAGTGTTGTCCCCATGTGTCTTGTAAAGGTTTTCTACCTTACGAGACATGTGTGGTACGGAGGAAGGCTTGGACCAGGTTTGCTTAGTCAGTTCCAACAGAGAAGGGATGAAGCTCATGCTTAAGGGCAATATTTGTTGTCCATTGATATCATAAACTTTGTCTGAATGGGTTTGAGATGGCTTTTGAACATGAAGTTCCATTGCTTTGGTGATTCTTAAGATTAGCTGTGAATATGGTGAGAAATCATTGGAAGGAGGAGGATTATTGGTGTTGATATCATCATCTGGTCTTGGAAGATTAGGTGGAGATTCCTGGTCCGGTATGGAGTGGGAGTAAGTGGCAGAGAATGAATGAGAAGAGGGTGATGGAGAGGTTGGGCAGAATTGTGGGATAGTAGATGTTGGTTCCTGGAGATAGTGTTGAGAACGAGAGGAGGAATGTTGTGGTGGTACTGTGGTGATCTGAAATTTGGAAGTTTTCTTCTGGGTATGTTTGGTACCAGAAGTTTGAGGTGGAGGACCGGTGTAGGTCATGGTTGCTTGTACAGATGGTTGTTGAGCCATGGTAGATGTTCAAGCCATTTTCAGTATTGTAGGCTGAATATGGGGCATATCAGAGTGCTGTCTCTTCGATCTATGCTTCGGTATCTGGGTGGATGATACCAATCACTCCTCCGATGATGACCGGGATGGATGGGTAGGTCTGGTGGTATTGAGATCAGTACCTTGGTAACAGAGAAGAATCGGAGCAATCCAAATCGTAGTAATATCGTCGTCAGTATGGACGATTAGAGTAGAAATTGAGCTCGGACAGATAGTACTGATATGCTTGATATCTAGAGCTTCTATCGGCAGGGTCATAGTATTCTGGAGACTCATAGAGTCTGACCTGTTGTCTGTATCGTCTTGATCGCTCTCGAGATGTGAAAGACCCGGTAGGGGTGGCGGGTCTCACAGTATCGGCACCAGGATTGTGAGAATGTGATGTATGGTGTTTTTTCCTCGACCTCTTATGGGGAGGAGAACCGTCGGGTGCCTGAGAATGATGGTCGGATTCAGCAACTGAGATGGAATGCCCTGTGGATAAAGCGCTAGAGTGTGGTGAGGTTGGAATGATGGTAACCTCTGCAGTATCAATAGGAGACAGTGGAGACTGAGCTAAGATAGGAGACTCAGGTTGACCGGATGGAGATCATCTGAAGAATCCATCCTCACGGTGGGCTGCTCCTGAAGTGGGAGTTGCTGTGATACCGGCTTACCTGGATGGAGGTCGGTAGCATTTTTGTGCTTTTTTGAATTCGATGGATCCGATATTGAAGGGGACTTCGGTTTTGGGGTCGACTTGGCCGAACTGAGTTGTTTGGACTTTGATTTCAGAGAGGTTTTAGAAGTTGATCTTGTGGATGGAGAAACAGTGGATGGGACCGGTGATTGTCTTTGAGGCTGTGAGGCAGGAGGAGACTCCATTGTTTGAATGGGTTGAAATGATTGTTTTCAAAAGAAAAGATCGGAGTCTGTTGACACAATTTGAGGGCTTGCTTTGTAAAGTTTTTACAGATTTGGCAAGATGAGGTTTGATGGGATTCCCCCAAACAGAAGAAGCAGATGCTATGGCTGTCTGTGAGGGGAATTTTATTTAGGCACGATGTGCACTTTTTGAAGGGGGGAAGGGGAAGGGGGGGGGAAATGGTCCAAATAATCAAAGTATCTCACAATTTCCTGATCTAAGAAGTTAGCAGATTTTGTAGACTGAAATGATTTCTTTATTCTTTTTAGAAGCAAAACGACGAACGCAGCAGCTTGACAGAGGAGAAACCTCATGCGGCGGCGGCAAAAAGGAACTGAGGTGATTGTGAGGGTGGGCAGACCTCGTGGGCTGGGGGGCATAGCATAAAGCTCTAGAATATTCCGGAGACCTCTGCGCAGGTGCAAATTAAACCCATTAGTGTGCATTCACAGAGACCATGATGAAGAATCATACTTTCCTTCTCAAAATGTTTATTTATGAACAAATTTAGTCTTGGGAGGTAGCTATATATATGTGGAGGCTGAAATAAAAATTGGTTGAGAAGAAAATTTGTTTATTCTTCCTTGGACAACATCTCCAACTGATAATATTCAAGTTTGAATTTCTAACTGCCATAGATAAAACTTTACCATTAAAACATAAATCTAAATTGTACAGTGGATATATATTGTACATGTGCAGTGCAATCTTATGCCTATTTATTGTCAGTAAGCCCCACTGAATCCAATTGTGTTTAACCAACTTAGCTAAGGGAGAACAAAAAGTCTTTGACGTGCCACCAACTAGTAAGGAAAAAGAAATGTAGGTGCAACATGAACAGACTCTGTATCCATGTGATCTTTGTACATCTTACCTAGCATAAGAATTCCTAGTCTCTGCTGAATGGTCTCCAAACGGGCAACGTAGTCAGTTAATGACTGCTCAGGATCTTTAGATGAAACTTGAAAAGCAGAGCTAGTGGATCTGTAAGACATTTTCAAGATTGCACTGTCCTTTTAAAAAAATCCAGTATGCAGAATAGTCAGAATGAAATACACAGATATACAGTAAATGTAAAAGAAAAACTGTGATCTTAAAATAAATCCATTGTTGAACATAAAAAATGAAAATAGTGTATGGTACCATATATGAGAAGTAAAGAAATTTTACTTTTAAATTCTGGCTCTTAAAAATATATTATTCTGCATTGATTACAGTAGAACTTGCAAGAAAAAGCTTCAAAGTACAGTTGTGTATAAGACACAAACACCTAAGAACATCTTTTTCCCAGTGCAGGAGACTAAAAATATTCCTTGCAGTAGGCAAGAAAGGAACTAAATGTTTCATAGCAAAAGCACTAATCACTATGCAAAATAAAACACAGTAGCTGCTCAAGCTGCAAGCATTATTTGTAGGCATTTCTGAAAGAACATTAATATTGTATATAAAGCAATAAAAAGAGTGAAGAGTGACCATGATTGCAAGGTATCTGAAATCCAACTCCTAAAAATCATAAAAATCATAACTAGGCATGTTTAGCCTAGAGGATTAAAGGGAGAGATGTTAGCAGATTTCAAATATTTCAACAGCTGTCTGTCATACATGCAGAAGAGGAAGCAGAATTGTTTTCTGTTGCCCCAGAGGGGGGATTATACCGAATAGGCGTGACATGCATAGCGACAGATTTTACCTCAGTATTATGAGAAATTTCCTAATGTAAGAGCAGTTTAGACATAACTGCTGCAAATAATACTGGTTGCCTTTAAGCAGAGGCTAGTCAGTGATCTGGCAAGGATGCTGTTGTTGCACCTTGGATTGAGCAAGAAATTGAGCTAGATGTTCTTTAAATACTTTCTAACTCTATGATTCCAAAACCTGTTCATTTAGTACACATCAAAAACAGTCACCTAGTTAAATAAATTGGTAGGCTGATGTTTTCTTCTTTTATCCACACCGTATAATATTCATCACTGTAGCAAGAATCTGATGCAAATAACAATGAATTGAATATATAAAAGTATCAAGTTGATCAAACTTTTATAACAATGGAATTGTTAGGTTGAACTATGACCAAAGGCAGAAACTTACACAAAAGTAAGAACACCACACAACCAGATATTTTTCAGCAATAGCTTGCAATACTCAATACTGTCCAAAGCCAAAAACACACATGTATAACCAATGCTGTGCCTTTCAAAAATTTCTACCCTATACATCAGGGGTCCCGAACCTTTTTAACCCCGCGGACTGGCTGGGGAAGGTGGGGCAGCCCCCGTGCTCCTGTGTATGTGTGCTCATTCGAAGGAGCGGGAGGGTGATCATGCAAGCAGTCATGCACATGCGTAAATGGCAGCGCAGCACTCGAGTGAACGCTCGTTCGTGCGGAGGGGGGTTGGGAGGTCTGTCTCTGCGGCCTGGTCCAGCTCAGGCCATGGACCGGCACTGGGCCACAGACCGGAGGTTGGGAACCTCTGCTATTCATGGATAGAAAAATTACGGGTGAATTCCCCAAGGGGAAGCAGAGATTTTGTTGCAATTTCTCAGTTGATCCTTAACATCAGCACTGATTGCAACATAACTCCCCAACCCCGCATGGTTTTTTGCACTGAAAGTAACAGCAAAAGTCACTATATGGGCAGCCTTGCCACTGTTATGCTTTCTTCACAATACCCACTGGCATGCATCATTCTGGGGTTGGCAGCGCTGACAGAAGGCAGCAACAACCAACCAACCTGTACTCCCCCTAAAGAAAAAAACAGTGGGTGTGTGTTGCAAGTAATTCTGCAAAGTGGGTTTCTATTCTAGCTCAGGTATTAATAGAAACATCTCAGAACATTTTCTCAGGAAATTTGTTATGAGAAATTATTGAGAGTCTATTGTAGATATATTACAGTGCAGGTCTTTCTTGTAAACCCTGTAGTAGTCATAAGAGAGGACAGTGCTGTAGCCAGTTCAAGGAAGAAGGTGTGCCAAAATTTGCTCTCCAATTTTTCTACAGGTTTTCTTCCCTAATGAAAGAGGTTTCAAAATTTGTCTCACTTTCTGGGCACTTTCTGAATTTCTGTTGGTGCAATTAGTGAGCTAACTGTAATACTGCCACATTTTTGTTTTGATTTCCCTACTACATATCTCTTAATTGCTCTGCAGATTCTTTGCCTCCTCATACTGCTTGATTTGAAAAAAAGAGCATACTGCATTTACCTTATGAGATCTCCTGGGAAAATGTGAGAAGCTGAACGTTGTCCACTGCCATAAAGACAGTGAAAAATAACACACACACACACAGCAATGTTATATCTGAAAAATGATTACACTTTTAACAAAAGCGCACAGCATACTGCATTATCTGATGACACTTAGTAATGCACTATTCTCAATCAGAAGGAGCAATCAGTTAGGAAAAATAACTCTGTGGAAGACACATAAATGAAAGGACGACGCTAACCTGTCATGGAAGAAATGTGATGATTGAGGTGAGCAGTTTGTAAGTCCCATGAAGCCATTTATATTGCAGCATCCAGCTTCTTGACTAGCATCAATTGGTAAAGGCTGTTTTAGAGCTTCTACTCTAGTTCTGAGATCTGAATTGAACAACATGCAATGTTTCATTCATAACTGAATACTTTGTAAGAGACTCAGGATAGCAAACATTTGCAGAACAGAAAAAACACGAACTATGGTAAATTAAGCCAGTATTATTGTAATAATGTACACAGGATTAGAACAGAAAAAGCAGCATAGCCTAAAGCAGAATTTTTAAATACATAAACCATGCCATCAATACTGCAAAAGTAAATAGCCATTTTAATGTTACACTGCCAGCAGTTGAGAAATAAATTATTTCTTCTTTGAAATCCACATTAGTGGCATTCTCCTGTTGTCTTAACAGTGGAACACATACTTTTAGAACTTATACCGAGGATAACTTCACTGTTTACAGCTAGAAATGGGATATTCGTATTCATCTTCTAGGGGAGACAAATGCGAATATCGCCACCACAGGTGACTGGGATAACTGGACCCTCTCCCCAGAACCAGGCTGTCCACTTATCGCTGACCAGGCAGCGGATTGTTGTTTGTGCTGCACCATTCACGGAAGTAGCCTGGCCGGGGCTTCCTCACCTGCTAACCAATCCAGCGAGGAGTCGGGATGATGAGTCTCTCTGCTCAGCTGCTGAATAGTTAGCAATGCAGGGAGGCGAAGAAGCCCTGGCTGAGGGACTTCTGTGACTAGCGTAGCACGAATGATTGTTATGAGTGACAGAGTGTGTGTGGGTTCCAGAAAGACCAGCACCTCAGGCCTAAAAAGAAGATGGAGACTTGCAAGGGGGAAGATGGGACAGTGAGCCTGGTACAAATCTGCAAAGAGTTGCAAGAGATAAAGTTCCTATATCATCAAGAAATTGCATGCGTGGGCGGAAGTTCTGAACTTGGACTTCTTTGTCCAGATAAGAAAGGGGAAGCAGGCTGGCTGCAAACAGGTCTATGGTGAAAGAAGCAAACCGTAGACATGCAGGAAACATTCCTGCATGGAAACAACAGACTGTACCTGCCCAGGAAACTGGGGTCTGCCCATAGGCACAACCCATAAGAAGGATGCTTACAAGAAGGATGACCCAGGAGGAGACTCTGGGCATCGAACAGCGCTGCAACATTGCTCCCATTGCATTTACCAAAGGACTGATCAACCACCAGGGAAGAGTCTGACTGTGTGTGTGAGCATTGTGTGCATGTGAAATGTGAGAGAGGCCTCTTGATACCTTTGTTTTATGTTTTAAATCAGGGGTGTCCAACCTTTCACCTTCCCTGGGCCACATTAGAAGATGAAAATTAGGTTTGGGCCGCATATAAATTTGGTTTGGGCCGCATGGGGGGGCAGCCCTAGCCGTCCTCCACAGCCCCTCTCCAAATGCGCTTACCGGCAGCTGCGATCTCAGACAGCAGAGGCTGCCAGCTTCAACTCCGGCAGCATTATGGGGCCGGGCGGGGGTCCACCTATTGACAGGGAGGGCACAATGCAGTCACACAGCTCCCCTCCCCTCCCGTTCCTTCTTTCCTTCCCTCTCCCCCCCCCCACTGTTGTGACATGCCCCAGCTGCATTCCAGCCGCAAGTGCCGGCAGTGTAACTTGAAACTTTGGAATTTCTTTAAAAATAAAAAATTGCACTGGGCCGCATTATGAGCTGACCTGGGTCGCATGCGGCCCTCGGGCCGCAGGTTGGGCAAGCCTGTTTTAAATGAATGAAAACAATAAATATTACATGAACAGTGTTTGAACTAAAGATCTGGTGTACGGTCTGTCAGTAGTGTGGCTGGGGTCTCTCTCCTCTCCTGGTCCCTCTCCCCAGGATATAAAGAATATTAATCCCTCAGGTAACATGATGATGGCCTGCACACACTGCACTGCAAGCAGTAAGGGGATGGCCCGTTTCTGGGGGGAGGGTCCAATTTAGTTTGTACAGGTTTTGATGCAATGTTTTTTATTTATTTATTTTATGTATTTTAATTTATTTAAGTTAGTTTTACAGATTTTATATTCTTAAATGGTTTTATATGATTCTGTAACCCATCCTGAGATCTTGCAATATAGGGCAAGCTATAAATGGATACCCAGTGTGGTGTAGTGGATAGAGTGATCGACCAGGACTCTGGAAGCTTGGGTTTGAATCCACACTTATCCATGAAGGGTCATTGGGGTGTGGAATTAAGGAGTGGCAAAACTACTCCTTAAATATCTTGCTTATCTTGAAAGCCCTATTAGGGTTGCTATAAGTCAGTTCTGAGTTCACAGCACATAACACTAACAGCTTTAAATCAATCAATCAATCATAATAAACAACTGCAAGTAGACAAGGGTTTTGTTTTCAGAAGTCTTGCTTGGTTTGAATAACCCAAATAAGGTTACTAGCACTGAAATAAGAATATAAATAAGGGATAAACTATTCCCAACAATCTCAAATTTAATTCCCTATAAAATGGAATTTCATATGCAAAGAAATATGGTTATCTGGGCACTTGTACAAGTAGGTCTTGAGCCTGTGCAGAGACTTGCAGATAACATTCTATAGATGAACAGTTTTGCAGCAGTAACCCTGATTTCCTTCCTATATAACATATGCATAGGCACAACCTGTTCATCATTTTCAATTGCAACTCCATTTCAAAACAAAAGCCAAAAGTGTCAACTGGAGTCTAAGGGGAGGCATGAATGCCCAGATCACTACCTAAACCATCACAGTTGCAGGTAAGCAATCTGTTCTTCTTTGTAATAGTCTCTGTTCCTCATACGATTTGTTGATTAAATAAACATATTACTTAGCAGAGGTGGGAAGGAGAAAGACAGCAGGCAAGAGAACAACACAAGAAGTGTCTTTCCTTACCCACTCATCTAGTCTGTACTGTTTGATAAAGGTTGAGGGCTGGGAACAGTTTATAGTCAAGGAAATATCAGGTAAGGGTTAGCCCAACAAAAAAGGCTATAGAGGCTGTCACAGCCTGTGAAAAGTGATTCCTCAGTAGCTTAGGCACAGGAGAATTGTCCAATAACCAGAGGTGGGATTGACCCGGTTCGCACTGGTTCCATAGAGGTGGTTGTTATTTTTTATTTTAGTTCGGAGATCCGGTTGCTGGCCTGAGATGAATGAAGGCGGAGGAGCCAGGTGACCAGCGACGAGCGGGGGAGGGAGGGGGGCTATGTGTTTTTTTTTCAAGTTAAAGATAACTAAGGCTGTTGCTCTGACAATTTGAGGAGACAAATGGCAGGCAGATTGCTTACTCGAAAACAGGAAGACAGCTATCAGTTTTTTAACACTAGTAAAGATTTACCATCAGGCCGGGGTTGAAGAAAGCAGATCAACATATCAAAGGGGAATCGAAACTATCCAGACATTCAGGCTGGGGGCTGGAGGGACTGCGAGGAGGAGGAGGAGGAGGAGGAGGAGGAGGGACTAAAGCATACTAATCAAGGATTTGTGACCAGCATCTTCAAGAGGACTGTGTTGAGATAGGTTTAAGTTTCAAGCTTTCATTTTTGAGATTATTCAAGTAAGTAAGTATAATACATAAAAGGCAAACTATGTTTGAGCATAAAGCTGGCTTTTTATTAAATATTTCCCTGCCTTAGCTGTTTGCCATGCAGTCTTGACTCTGGCAGGCAAAGACTTTTGTGGTAGGCTTTTTTAACATGTAAACTGCTGTGGAGAAATGGAGGGAGGGAAATGAAATGGGATTGCTTTTTAAAATTTTTATCATGTAAAATATATTTTCAAAATTATTTCAACAGGATTCCCTTTAGAACCTTTTAGCATTTATGTATTATTGCATCTTTATGCTGCCTTATAGTGGTTTTATCTATATCAAGGATATATTATGTTATTAATTGGAAATAAGGGGTTGTTTTATCATGTTTTAATGGAATTTTATTACCCTGCTCGACTTTCCTAAACAATAATTGTATGTATCTATTTTATACTGTTCTGGTTTTACTGGTCTTTGACCGTAATTAAGTATACCTACCTATAGTGGGATGTAAAAAAAAATATTTATCATTGTGTCAGGGTTTGTGAGCCACTGGAGACACTCTGCAGGGAGAAAGATTGGTTAAAAATAAAAACAAACAAACAAACAACCCGAGGCTCCAGGGTTTTAGAAAAATTGATACTTCTAATTTTTGAAAGAAATAAATACCTGAACTTTGGAGAAAAAAGGTCAGAAGCCTGTTGGCGATTAATTAGTTATTTAGATTTTCAGGGAGGGAACATGCCACTTTTTCCATTGGTATGCAGAAATCTAATATTTAAGATCTATGGAAAAACTAATGGGGAACCAGGCTCTATCAGATATTATATTTTATTATGATGATAAAAAATTTAAAAGTGGCTAAGGGCATCTATTTGCAAAGGCTTTCACGGCTGGGATCTGATGGTTGTTGTGGGTTTTTCAGGAAGAACAATTTTCAGAACACGGCCAAAGAGCCCGAAAAAAACCCACAACAAACAATTAAGGGAATAACCTTTCAACTTTCTGGAACTGGCAGTTAGATGCATAAAAAACCTGTTGTTGCTGTTATTGTTATGTGTCGTCAAATTCCCCCCTACTTAGGGTGCCCCTAGGAATGAGCAATCTCCAACATGGCTTGGCCTCAACAGCCCTGCCCATCTATTGCAAACTCAAGCTTGTGGTTTCCTTAGGGAGTAGGTCCATCTTGCATTTAGCCTTCCTCTTTCCCTGCTGCCTTCCACATTACCAAGTATTATGGTCTTTTTCTATCTATGCCTGCCTTCTCATGATGTGCCCAAAGTAGGACAGCCTCAGGTTTTGTTTTGTTTTGTTTTTGCCTCTGGAGATAATTTAGGCTTAATTGGATCTAGAACCCAATTACTCATATTTTTTTGGCAGTCCAGGGTATCTGCCATATGATCCGATCAGGCCAAGGGGGTCTGCAAAGATGATTGAATTTTTGTTAATTGGGACAGTCCTCTTTGAAGAGCCACATGTCAGCATGCTCTTTTAAGCTTCTGTTTTTGCAACGTTGCCCCTTTGCACTGTCCTCAACAGCCCTGCACAGCTGGTGCAAACTCAACCTTGTGGGTTCTTTGATGGTGTCAATCCATCTCACATTTGGTTTTCCTCTTTTCCTGTTGCCTCCAACTTTTCTACAGAACCTGGAATGGGGAGGGATTAAATGTTGGTGAATTGGGGAGTGGGCGGGAGATGCTTGTGTGGCAGCCTAGTATTGAGTCAACATGTTTTTACAATTATTTTGTAAGAAAAAGTGACTCATTCGAAAACAAGAGGAAAAGAGCAGAACCTACAAGCTGCAAAAAAGCATACATTTCATAAATAAATAACTGGCCAATGGGTTTCTCTGGCCACTGTTTTGAGGGAGATCGTAATCCTGTCTTTGTGGTTGGTGGAGGATTCTGGGAGTTGTAGTCCCCCCATTAAGGGCATTTATTTGCAAAGCTTTCACAGCTGGGGTCTGATGGTTGTTGTGGGTTTTTTGGGCTCGTTGGCCGTGTTCTGAAGGTTGTTCTTCCTAACGTCTCACCACAGAGACTGGAAGAAATGTTAGGAAGAACAACCTTCAGAACATGGCCAAAGAGCCTGAAAAACCCACAACAACCAATTAAGGGAATAACCTTTCAACTTTTTGGAACTGGCAGTTAAATACATACAAAACCTGTGGTTGCTGTTATTGGTATGTATCGTCAAATTCCCCCCTACTTAGGGTGCCCCTAGAAATGAGCAATCTCCAACATGGCCTGGCCTCAACAGCCCTGCCCATCTATTGCAAACTCAAGCTTATGGTTTCCTTAGGGAGTAGGTCCACCTTGCATTTGGCCTTCCTCTTTCCCTGCTGCCTTCTACCTTTCCCAGTATTATGGTCTTTTTCAATCTATGCCTGCCTTCTCATGATGTGCCCGAAGTAGGACTTTTCCACAGAACCTGGAATGGGGAGGGATTAAATGATTGTGGCATTGTTCAGAGACCAGTTCACATCCCAGGGTGGCAGCCCTCTCTTGCTTGTGCTACAGAAAAAGCTTCATTATTACTATTACTGTTGCTCTGTGGTAAGAACTTTTTTTCCGGAAGGGGTCAGAGAATTTGAGAGTTATTCTCAAGTTCATCTTCGCTTTACATGTGTGTTACGTGCCGTTCAAGATGACCCTAATGGGCCTTTCAAGGCAAGTGAGGTTATCCTTCTTCTTCCTTCCCTTCTTCCCACACAACTACCTTCCTTGTTTCCCCAGAGCAGGGAATAGAGATTAAACCTGCACTGCATGGGGTTACACAGCACTCTCCCTGAAAACTAAGGCTTGTATTTTAGGACTCTTCCCTGAGGACTTGTGTGGGGCTGAAGGAGAAAAGGGGCAGCAGAGGAGGACAGAGGAGATGAAAATGGAAGGTGAAAATTTGGGGAAGACAGGGGGGGGGAGTCTTATGTTGTTGGTGAAACTGCGGCATGAAGGAAAAGTGGAAAATGAGAAGAGGAAGCAGCTGCCAGGGCTCTGAGGGAAGCGATCATCACCACCAGCGCCGCCAGCAACACCAACACCCCCAAAGCGACTGGTGAGGAGAGGTGGTGGGTGCAGGGTCGAGGGGAAAGATGGAGGAGGAGGAGACCTCAGAAGAGTCAGTAACTGAAGGACCGATTGAGGTGGTGGGGTTGAGGTGGAGTGGCAACAGACTGAAAAGGGACCATACCTTCCAAGCCAGAAGGAAGCGGGGGCGGGGGAAGAGAGAATAACTCCACAACAGGTGTGCAAAGGTGGCCTCCAGGTAACAACAAGCAGGGCTATCAGTCATTTCAGGAGCAGGAAAGGGGAGGGAAGCAATTTTTACTGGTGAGCTATAGGGCAAAATAGGAGGTAAAGGGAAGGAGAGATGTGTCAGTTCTCTGTCAAACTTGGTCATAAGCACCCACTGTGAGGTGTGTGTTTGTGTGTGTGTTTTTGGCACATGCCCATGGTGAGGGTAACGGCAGCAGTATGCCCAAACAGATGCACTTATCCAGATGTCTTAATTATGTGAGAAGTAGTTGTGATAATAGGCAGTAGGGAGACCACTGTGGAAGAAATCCTCATCAGATCCCACTGTCCTGGGCATTTACTTACTTATTTACATATTTATTTACATATTTATTTATTTACATATTTACATATTTACATATTTACATACTTACTTACTTACTTACTTACTTACTTACTTATTTATTTATTTATGATTAGGCCATAGAACCTGTTGTTAATTTATTTGAATCCCACCACTGCCAATAACCTAAGGAGATCGTAATGAAAATCTATTTGGCAAATGACTGCAAGGAGAAAGGGGCTTTTAAAAATACCCCTCTAGCAAACAAAGAGTTTGGGCAACTTGCTAAAGGGACCGAAGTGTTGTAGGTAAAGAGAGGTCGCAAGTGGCATAGTTGCATTTGAAAAGAAGGCAGGCAAGACCAGGTTTTCAGAGAGATGAAGGCTGGGCATGGGATCTTATTTCCATGGAAGCTAAAGTATGCTGGATCAGCTGAGAGGACACACAGTTTGCCCACTCAGTCTGAGGTAATGGAGACTTAGAAGGGCTACTTGGAAGATTAACAAGTAAATACCACATGGTGCAGTGGCTTCAAACTGTCCTGTTACTAGTTTAGATCATACAACAGAAGGCAGATGATGGTAGTAATGTTGAGAAAGGAGAAGGACTTCCATGAGCTTGTCATGGTCACCATGAAATAAGCAAGATGCAGTTTACTGTGTTCTTTCAAATATTTGTCTCTAGCAATCACGCATCCGGGCTTTCAACATTCCAAAGCTGACTTTGCATTTTGGCAGTAGCAATGCCTCTCCCATGGCACACATTACTAGGTTTCCTTCAAAGCCCCTCAGTTCCATTATTCACTGATTAAAAACAATAGACATCTAGAAGGGAAGAGAGTAGATTCTGTGAGCATCACAGATGACCACTCAAAGAAACACGGTTACAAGTGAGCAACTTGTTCTTCTTCGTAGTCTCTGTGGACTCATACAAATGGGAGACTAGCAGTCTTACCTTGGAGGAGGGTAGGATGTCATTGAAGGATGGATGATAGTACAGCTCTGCCAAAACCTGAGTCCTGACATGCCCTCACTTGTAGTGAGAAATGCAGGTTGATGGTTGAACCCACATCACTGCTTGGCACACCTCAAGAAGTAGGATCCCGTGAAGGAATGAGGTGAAAGGAGATGTTGCCCTGGTGGAGCGAGCTCAAACAGTATCAGAAACTGGAAGTCTCACTAGCTTGGTTACACAGTGAGATGGCTGAGCTAGTCTCTGAAGCGACGCTGGGAAGCCTTTCTTATTTCTCCCCAATGCTAGTCTTTCTCCCGCAGATACTTAGCATGCCAAGAGGGGCAGGTGGGTAAGGTAGAAAGAGAGTGCCATGCAGATATCTGGAGAATGCAGGGAATACTCAAAATCATTCATTCATTCATTCCCGCCTTTCTCCTTAAAAGGACCCAAGGCAGCCCATTTCATAGGTTGGAACAAAATGAGAAAGTTATACAATACATTGGAACAGAAGAAAAGCTGAGACCACCTTCAGGAAGGTGAAGTCAAGGCAGAGAACCATCCTATCCCTGTGGAAGAGGGGGTAAGGAGGAAATCTCTGAGTGCAAAGAGTTCACTCGGGATTTGAAAGTCTGGTTGTGGAGGTTACAGTGGCTGAATGGAAAAGGTAGTATAGAGCCTACTTGACCCACATTAATACCATAATGAAGTCAAATGATGGTATTGGTGTTGATACTGATGCTGGCAGTGAGGTCATAACTAGCATCTCCATGGAAGGAAGCTCTGCAGTTCTAGGTGAGTACTCAGTTTTGTAAGAATAGCTGTTAAGATCATGGGCTTGGTATCTAGTGGTCACACTGCTGTAGCAGAAGTCCTTAGAGGAGGGGGATCTAAGATGTCCTACCTGTCCCAGTCCTGGCATGGCCAGATTTGGAACCATGGATCCTTCCAGTAATAGGGGAAATTATAATATTCAATGTTGCAGAGGAATCAGCAGTCCCATCCATATGATTGGGAATGGAACTGGCAACTCTGGTACAGGGATTGACATTGAGCAGTTCATGCCAAGGAATTAGAGCGGTACTGGTGGCAGCTATTGCTTTATTGTGAGTTTTGCTGCAGCAAAACTGACGGGCCTCACATACTCTTCTGAAAAGACAAGCTTAGAAACAAGATTCAGTACAAAGGTTTTCCATGAACCAAGTTTCATCTTCCTGTGTGATAATGTTAAAAAATCTGATGGCACAGAATAAACTTTTCAACCAATAGTTAATAACTGCTTTATAAGCTATGGTTATTATTGGGATTGATGCCAATTACAGTATGACTAGAGCAGTAGGGGTTGGAGGGGGACTGCCAACAGTCGCCTGACAAATTTATTTTGGATGACTTCAAATGGATGTAAATTCCCAAGTTCCTAAATTTTAGCTCCATACAGTATCAGAGTGACTAGATATACATGGTCAGCATCAAGGACTAGACTAGCAGCAAGAAGATGGAGATTAGCATTAGATTAACATTAATATATTAGCATGGTGATACCAGTAGCCTTTTTGATGCCAATGGTTGGCAGTGCCAGTCTATCTCAAAATGGGAGTGGTGTTGGGCAGGCAACACTAGGGAAAAATACCAATGAGCCCAAGTACAAGGAGTGCTCTGGTAAGTACTGGTGCAAAGATCAGAAGTGGTCCTGAGACTGGAAGTACTTGATATCTAGGACAGGTACAACTGAGATGTCTGCAAAGTTGAAAATCAAGATGGGTGATGACTTGCAGAAGTCTCCAAAAGAGGTTCAATCTCCTATGAATAGTTATGTATTTCTTCATTTGAGCATGAGACAAAACAAAGAACCTCTCGATGGACCTCTGTTTAGCCTGCTCATGAGTGGGTTGAGTTGGTATAGGACTAAAAGTCAGAACCAAAGAACAATATCAAGGAGCTCCAATGGACAATTCTGAAACAGACAGAAAATGCATCCTGAAGAGAAATGACAAATAGAGGTGGTATTGAGGACATGGAGGTGAAGAAATTGTAGTTGCTCCAGCTACCAGTACTGAATGAATGACATCATCTTGTCAATCTTATTTTTACGCTGACATATCCACTGGGTCATTTGAGAAGCCTAGTAAGAAGAACATACTGTGAAGTCAATGCCTGGGGACACAAATTCCAATTTCAAAGGTGCTTTCAATGTCTTGTGTTGAAAGTCTTGAGATTCAGGTCCACAAGGCTAAGTGTCTTCGTAATGAATAACTGAAAGCTGAATTCATTATGGATGATACAGTTGACAGTTTCAGTTATTTGCGCCACATTCATACTATCTATTTAGAAGTAAAAGCAATGATAATAGTAGAAGAATACTCTATTATTCTCTTTTGTTTATTTATACAAGGAAAAAATAAGAAATTGTTATGAATAGAAAGGATTCTTCAAAAGCAGTTCTTACATGAGCTGTGTCCAGTGCTGGGAGAAATGGACTCTGATGCCAATCCTTTCTTACTTACTTTATGCCATTTTTTCACCAAAAACTTTAACCTAGGAAATAGAGCAACAAATTAACATGCAAAATAATTGAAAAAAATACATGATATAAAAATTGATTTAATAATTGGAACATAAGAAAAGCCATACTGGATCAGATCCAAAGCCTATCTAATCCAATAGTCTGTTCCCATAGTGGCAAACCAGTTGCCCATGAAAACCCACCAGTAGACTTGAGCATAATTGTAGCTGCTGTCTCATGGTTTTCAGCTGCTGTTGTACAGAAACATATGAGTCTATAATTTTAAAAATTCAGCTTGAAATCAGAGTACTCTTGCTGAGACCTCAAGACTATTGAATTCAGTAGATATCAAGAACAGCAGTCAGGGATTAGAATGGGAAAATCCAGCTCTGTTAGAATTTTTCTGGTTTTAGTGACATCATCATAACTGATGTGAAGACAAGATGAAGAGGAAATATATGTAATAATATGATTTCAGGACCTGTAAGAGGCTCATGGGGGGATACATTTGTGTTTTTTGCACTACCCCCAAGTTCTGTCTTGCTTTGGTTGGTTCAGCTGGAGATAATTGTTCTGCACAGGCAGGATAATTATGGTTTTGTGAAAAATTTTTGGAAAACTTTTCTGTTTTTCCCCATAAACTTTTAAGAACGTTCTCAAACCACTGATTCTCTTTTGACTGCTTTTGTATGACATTCCTTTCCTTAGTACCTCCTTAAGTACTAGGTTCACTATGTCTGTCTTCAACTTTATAATATTGTTTTCTATATGAAGATGGTATTTTGGGACACTGTGTATTAATAAACTGGTGATTTTACTTGCTGATACAATAGGTTGCAAAGTTACAAATTCAAACTCAAATCTGTATTAGTCAAACTTGGCAAATTAAACACATCTCACAGTTGTGCTAGAGATGTACATGTAAGAATCATATATGCCATTCTTACTTCTTTTCAAGGAGAGATAATAAATTCTACACATGGGAGCTTTGCATTCATCTCCTGGGGGAGTTGAATATGAAGCCCAGCAGCACAGGTGTCCCAGCGGTCCTTTCCTCGCCCCCTGAACCAGCTCATTCTACTTCCCTGGCTACTAGGCATCTGCATGCCTGGCAGCAGCAACATCGTACTAATTGAAGACATAGTCCTGCTAGGGCAGGGCTTCCCCGTCTCTCCCTCTAGACTGTTCAGCAGCTGAGCAGGGAGTCTCATCTTCCCGCCTCCTTGCTGGAGTGGTTGACTGCAGGGAGAGGTGAAGCAACGCCAGTGGAGCTACATCTGTGATTGGTGCAATATTCAGATTATAAATGAGAGACAAAGTCTCAAGATGCAGAACTTCTACATCCTTTGTCTCTCATTTATAATCTGGACTTTTGTGGATGTATCGGTTCCTTTTGTTTTATTGGTACAATGTTGCCTGGGCAAGCACTGAGGAGCCTAGTAACTGGAGTGAGCTGGTTCTAGGGACAGGGAAGGACACCTGGGACACCTGTGCTGGTGGGCTTTGTATTCATCTCCCAAGCTCCCATGTCTAATAAACATAATACACCTGCCACAGTTTGAATGTTTAAATGTATTGCATCAAAAAGATTTAGAGGAATGTTTATCCCTTAAAAACAACACCTTGTAAAAAGCAATATAGGAAATGATTTGCTATAAACACTCCAAAGCACTAGAAGTTTCTTACCTTGATATTGCAATAATCACTCTGACCGCAGATCTAAACTTGATGAAAAAATAGCCCCGTGATTCAGAAACATTTAAATCAGGAGGGGAAGGATAAATGCCCATACGAGCTATCAGGGACAGAGTTGCTTGCTCACATTCTTGGAATCCTCCCAGGAGCAGCAGAAGGTATTTCTTCTGATAAACTAGAGCTTTCCGAAAGCTCTCTGCTCTCAAATACTTTCTATATAATTTTTGCATCTGAAGAAACAAACAGAACATTTTCCTTATGATTAAGAAGGCAGTTACCCAACTTTCTAGCTGAATTATTTCCTGCAGTCTGTTTGCCTACAGCTTGTTAGTATTTAATGGAAGGGTACAGCATTAAAGACAACCTGTGATCAAAAGACTGGGAAAGATATTGAGATGTCTACCTGTCTCTGGATCCTAAAGGGACATTTCAAAGGTTTATGTTTGGTTAAAGCCATACAGACTTTCTGCTGTGTGTAAAGAAGGCTTACAAGCCATTAGTGATAGGTGTTCTACTTAGGGCTTAGAGATGGTAACTTTTCTTTTTGCCTTTGCCCTGGAAGGTGAAAGACATAAGCTGATGAGGGAAGTCCAAACATCTGGGTTAGGCAAATGGTAGATTACTTTCTGTAAATTAGGGTAACATACAGTTTACTGTCTTTTTTCATATCTGGTTATCTGTATCCTCATTTTTGTAAACTTGAAATGATTCTTGTTAATTGGCAACAATCTGGTTTGTTTCCTATCATTTTTCTTTGTTCTTTATTTCAATAAACTTGAAATAAAACTGGCGAGTCTGGTTTACTACAGGGAGGGTATTAGCTCTATTCATAGAATCATAAAATCATGCTAAAAATACAGAATGTGTTATGAGTGACAGAGTGTGTGTGCTCCAGAAAGACCAGCACCCCAGGCCAGAAAAGAAGATGGAGACTTGCAAGGAAGATGGGATGGTGAGCCTGATACAAATCTGCAAAGAGTTGCAAGAGATAACGTTTCTATGTCAGTAGGAAACCTCAGATAGGGGAGGAAGTTCTAAAAGTGGACTGGTTGGCTTGTTTGTTTAGACAGGAAAAGGGAAGAAGACTGGATGTCACCAGTTGTCCAGACAAGAAAAGGGAAGCAGGCTGACTGGAACTGAAACTGTGGTAAATGGAACAAACTGTACACATGTAAGAAGCATTCCTGCATGGCAAACACAGACTGTACCTGGCCAGGAAATCAGGATCTGCCCCCCTGATTGCCTATGCCCACCCAGGTTCAGCCCATAGGCACAGCTCACAAGGAAGATGCCTATAAGAAGAAAGGAAGAGAAGAGAGACAGAAGGAAGAGACGGTGAGCTTCGAACAGCGCTGCAATGTTGCTCTCATTGCTCTTACTGAGGGACTGATCAACTGTTGAAGAAGAGTTCTGTGTTTGTGAGTATTGACTGAATGAGGAAGAATGAAAGAGGCCTCTTTATACCTTTGTCTTTTGTTGTCTTATGAATGAAAGCAATAAATGTTACATGAATAGTGTTTAACTTAAAAATTGGGTGTATGGTCTTCTTCTCAGTAGTCTGGTCAGGTTTTCTCTCCTCTCCTGGTCCCTCTTCCCAGGATATAAAGGACATTAATCCCACGAATAAGAAACAGACCATAAAATATAATAGTGTTGATGGGGCAGGGCAGTAGGAAAATAGGAAAGTGGGAAAATAGCAAGACCTTAAATGAGATGGATTAACTCAATGCATCAACAGCCACACCTAAACAGAACTTACTGGAAAAGACAATGTTGCTAGGAAGGGCGAGGGGGGGGTAACAGGAAGCAAGAACAACCTAATATGAGATATTGTTAGTTTTCAAATCTGAGCAGAGCGGTTCATGATATTAATCATTTAGTTACTGTAAATCAAAAGCTACTTGATGGCACAAAACAACTTTGGAGATTCTTTTTCTTAATTACAGTGGTGCCTCGCACAGCGAGGTTAATCCATTCCGGATTAACCCTCGCTGTGTGAAACATCGCACTACGGAAAGTAAAAAGCCATTGGAACACATTAAACATGGTTTAATGCGTTCCAATTTGGCCAAATACTCACCGTTGTGCGATGTTCCGGTATAGCCGGCAGCCATTTTCGCGCCCTCCCCTCGCACAACGAGGGCGCGAAAACGCTGCGATCAGCTGTCCGGCGGGTCCAAAATGGCCGCCGGAACAGCCGAAATGGCGGGGCGCAGTGTTTTCGCGCCCTTGGTAAGCAAGGGGAGCGCGCGAAAACGCTGCCGGAAGCCCCAAAATGGTTGCGCGCAGCCATTTCGGGGCTTCCGCAGCGTTTTCGCGCACTCCCCTTGCTTACCAAGGGCGCGAAAACGCTGCACCCCGGCCCCTTTCGGCTGTTCCGGCGGCCATTTTGAAGCCGCGGAACAGCTGATCGGCGGGTCACAAAGCGAAGGTGGCTTCGGGATTTTTGGAAGTGGCTTCGGGATTTTTCGAGCAAGCCAAGCAGAAAATTAGGGAAAGAGATGCCCTTGTAGAACATCTGTACCATGAAAACATACTTTTAAAACGTTTTTTAAGCACAGAACCTGGCTTGATGCAAAGGTTTTTCCAAGCTCAGCAGGGTTCCTTTGGGGATTACTGCAACGAGACACTCCAAACAATTGGGAGCGACCCTGAGATGCAAGATGCTTGTGTGGAAAGAGTTAACGAGGCCCAGTGGAATTCTAATGGGCATTCCAGAGAAGACAGCGATTTATCGCCCGTCCAAACAAAGGATTCACAGGCCCTGGAGCCGCGCGCAGAGAAAGGAATGCAGGAGAAAGTTCGCCGAGAAACTGTTTCCTTGGGGGAAATAGCATCGGACGACCCAAGGGAAAACTGCAGTGCTCCAGAGAATTTCAATGCATTGGGAGTCAACTCAGCACCACCCTCAGCTCTTTTTCAGAGCACAGGACAGGTGAGAAATTCTGAAATAATTCGGGATGAGACTATGGGTTTGCCAGAAGAAAGAGAGCAAGGGATTGCAATTACTGTGACTGAGAGTCCTCACATCAGCTTAGAAGCAACAGTAGTTCATGGGGGAGTAAAATACCAGCAGGATGATGTAATAGAGACTCAGCGCAATTCTTTGCCAGGACTTGTGTCAGCAGATCTTGATGCATGTCAGATCTCAAACAACCCCCCTTCTCTTAGCCCCGAGGGAACAGCGAAATCAGACACTGTTAGGTTGACAGGGACCCCGTGTACTTCATGGCAGTTGGGGAGTAATGAAATTTACCAAGGAGGTGGCCTACTCAGTGTACCGGAACAGTCAGCTGAGAAGGCTGGAGGAGTGAAGGTTTTCTCAGAGTCTTTGCCAAGTGCCTTAGTAGTTGATAGTGGAGCGGTTTTGCAGCATGGACTTTCACATTGTTTCAATAGTACAAGTGACTGTGTAAACTTGCTTAAAGATAGAAAGCTGCATTTGAACCTGTCAGATGGTGAGACTGTTTCTAACACAACCAACGAAGGGGGAAGCGCTAACTTTTTGGGATTACAAAGTACTGATGTTTCTCCAGAGACTGAAATCATATCTGGAAACTTTGGCCCAGTACCACAGACAAACTTCTCAGAAAGATCTTTAGAGAGAAAAGCAGAGGTTTGGGACCATTCTTATTTTCAACAGCCTATTTTCCAAGGAAGTGGTGAGAATGCTGTTACTGTTTCTGAGGCTATGCAGAGTACTCCCGAGGGAACTCTGATGCAACAGCGGCCTCTTGTGACCAAACCTGATAGCACAGCTAATTCAGCAATACAGGTATTCAGGGGTGAAGGCATTGATCAATTTAGCCCAGGACAGATATTGGAGCCTGTGTTAGCTAATCACCAAAACGTCTTCTCGAATTCACCGGGAGAAACTAATGTGGTGAAACATTTTATTACAGTCAATGTTGAGTCGTTGGTAGAAATTGTTGCAAACACTGAATACATTTCTGTGATTGGAATAAAAGGAGGACTTTATCAGATTTTAAATAAAGAGGAACATCGCCCTTATACATCATTTACTTGCCCTCAGGGAATTTACCAACTCAGAAAACTAGCACCTGGAATGGAAAATACCTATGTTACTTTTCAGAAATTGGTTGATGAATTGTTTGGTGATTTATATTACGTGATTGGCTATGTAGACAACCTTGTAATTTACAGCCCTGATCCAATGTTACATGTAAAACATATAGAAACGGTACTTTGCAGATTGAGGAGCGCAGGATTGGAAGTGCAAATGGATCATTGTGTTTGGTTTGAGGGGAAGGTGTTCTATTTAAAATATTTGATTGGGAAAAATTGTCATTTACCCGAGTATTTTAAAGTGAAAGTTATAAATGATTGGCCTGTTCTTACAGAAAGAGAACAGATGTTGGTATTTTTAAGATTAGTTGACCATTTCCAAGAATGCATTAATGGTTACAGAGATTTGGTGTCACCTCTAAAGAAATTAGTAAGGAAAGCAAGATCTGTTGCAATGCAGTGGACACGAGAATGCAACCAGTCTTTTGAGTGTTTAAAAATGTTACTTATAACAGAACCAATCTTGCAATCAGCTAACTTTGCTAAACCCATGCTCATTCAAAGTGCTTTTTCAGAACGTGGTTTAAGCGCGATTTTGCTTCAACCAGATGACACTAATTTTTTACACCCCTTAACTTACGTGGCCAGAAAATTGAAGGAAAAAGAGAGGAAGTATAACTCCCAGGAGGGAAATGCCTATTCAATTTTGTGGGCTCTTCATGTTTTCAGAATATATGGATGTACACGGAAAGTGGTTATTCAAGCAGACAAAAATGCTTTGACATTCTTAGAGAAGCAGAGATATCGAAGCCCAAGATTAATGCAGTGGTATTTCAGATTGCAAAAATATAATTTTGATGTTGAACATCTACCTGGAAAGGAGGCCTTGATTGCCCATTGTTTATCTAGAATATTCAGTGCAGATGCAAGGGGAGAAAATGGCTAGAATTGTTAAAGCTCTGATGTTTAATTTTCTTGGTAATCTGTATGACAATGTTCCTGAGCATACATAGAGTGTTTTATCCATTATTACTTCATATCAGTATATTGGTTTGACAAGTTATTATGATGTTAACCCTGGTTTCACTATTTTACTGTTGGATGACTAGAGTATTATCTGAGCATATGCAGAGTGATGTATTTGATTAATTATACTACATGTTTGTTCTTCTGTTTTTCAGACTAGTAGAAGTGTCTAACGCAAATTTCTCTCATGTATGGTAAATAATGTAATTATGATAGTTCTCATGTATCAATTGTTTTGCTACTTTAGAATCATATTTGAAATGTATTACTTTATGTTCAAGTTAATATCTTTCTCTATTTTGTTAATGCTTAATTATGACATCTCATCTTATTCAGTTATCAAAATTAAAATTTAAATTGTTTGAGAATTTTGTTAATCTTCCGGGGGCTTGTGATGAGATGGGTTTTTGAGTTAAAATCTTTTAAGGCATATGGGTTTTGTAATTAAGAGATGAGCCAGAGAGGTTCCATCTTGTTTCTTTGTATAAAGTATCTGTGCTATGCTGACAAGTTGTTTTCTAGGCGAGCAGAGAGAATGTTATTCTGAAAGCCTGAGAAAGGACTCTGTGTGATTAGATAGATGGGAATTGTTGTGACTCTTTGATAAACCACAGAAAACCCAAATAACATCTGGTGCGTATGGGAAGGAAGTCATGTGATGTAACAGGACTGTTTGCCTAGTAACGAACTCTGATTGGATGACATCGTGGGAAGGTGCATTAAGCCCTTGCCAGTTACTCTTGAAAAAGGAACTTTTTCTCTATGGACTTTGTCTTTCCCAGACCGACCTTTCAGTCATTCGTGACCTACTCTTCAGCCATTTGGGACTCACCCTAATGTCTTTCGAGACGGACTGGTGGCCTACCTACCTGGACTGGTTCCTATGCTTTGCTGGATTACTTTTGGACTTATGGGATTTTTCCTAAGGACTGTGCATGGACTATTTTCTATGGACTGTTCTATGGGATATTCTTTATGAACTCCTTTTCTTGGAATACTCCATATGGACTATCCTCTTGTAATTTTGTAAGGACTATGGTATATTTACTGGATTTTTCTTTTCTAAGGACTATGGGACATATAATGGATTTTTACTTTTGTTTAGGGGTTTTTATTCTATAGTATCACTGAGGACTATAGCCTTTTTATAACCTACTTGGATTATTTTGTTTTTACTAATGATTTCCTAGACTGGAACTGTTTTTATTCTTTTTAATGTCTTTTTGTGTTTTTATAAGGTTTTTGAACTCTTTTATATTTTTCATGTTTTCTTTGCCTCACTACATCTGTGTAACTAAACAGCACAATGCTAGTTTATTTGTTTTGGTTTAATTTGGCTTTGATACCTAGTAACATGCTTTTTCTTTAATAAAATAAAGATTATAAAACTCATTTGGTTTCCTGAACAGTACACTTGCCATAGGGTCATCTGAGAGTGCTGCCTCGGCCTAGCTTACTTAGAGTCCTGTCAGTGGTGCAAGTTAAGTCTAAGGACTACAAAGCCCACCTGACCTTTTCACAATAATATCTGAGAGTACCAGGGTGTTCTTATGTGGGCAGACCTGCGAGAAGGAGTGTTGTATCAAGGCTAGCTGAGATTGGACTCACTCAGCCCATTTTAGCATGTGCAAACTCCTGATTGCTCTCTGTCCAAGCTTACACGTGAGTTTTCGAACCCGTGTTTGCGACAAGCGAACCGCTTACCGACCTTCGCTCTGTGAATTTTCCCCTATGTAGGTGCCGTTTTGCGATCGCATTTGCAATCGCAAACACGGCATCGTTGCGCGGATTCGTCGCTCTACGGAGCGACCGTTGTGTGAGGCACCACTGTACTAGGCAATTGTACGGTGACAAGATGACTGGAATGGTTGAAACTATGACAGGATAGGCACCAAAACTCTGCTAACATTGAGTAAGACCATCCCAAGCCACAAAGCAGAAAAACAACAACAGTAATTTCACAGCTTAGAATCATAAAATCATGAAGTTGGAAGGGGCCCATACGGCCATCGAGTCCAACCCCCTGTTCAGTGCAAGAATACAAATCAAAGGATCTCTACCAGATGGTTGTTTACATTCCTCTTGAATGCCTCCGGTGTTGGAGCGCTTGCCATCTCTTGAAGTAACTGTCAGCAAACACGGGTTCGAAAACACGTGTAAGCCTGGACAGAGAGCAATCAGGAGTTTGCACATGCTAAAATGGGCTGAGTGAGTCCAACTCAGCTAGCCATGCTACAACACTCCCTCTTACAGGTCTGCCCACATAAGAACACCCTTGTACTCTCAGATATTATTATGAAAAGGTCAAGTGGGCTTTGTAGTCCTTAGACTTAACTTGCACCGACAGGACTCTGAGTAAGCTAGGCCGAGGCAGCACTCTCAGATGACCCTATGACAAGTGTACTGTTCAGGAAACCAATTGAGTTTTATAATCTTTATTTTATTAAAGAATAAGCATGTTTTTAAGTATCAAAGCCAAATTAAACCAAAGCAAATAAACTAGCATTGTGCTGCTTAGTTACAAAGATGTAGTGAGGCAAAGAAAACATGAAAAATAGAAAAGTGTTCAAAAACCTTACAAAAACACAAAAAGCCATTAAAAGAATAAAAACAATTCCAGTCCAGGAAATCATTAGTAAAAACAAAATAATCCAAGTAGGTTATAAAAAGGCTATAGTCCTCAGTGATCCTGTAGAACAAGAATCCTGTACTAAAAAGAAAAATTCAGTAAAAGTCCCATTGTCCTTAGAAAAGTCCAAGAGTATAGTCCATATGGAGTATCCCAAGAAAAGAAGTCCATAAAGAATATTCCATAGATAACAGTCCATAGAAAATAGTCCATGCATAGTCCTTAGACTAAATCCATAGGTAATCCAGTATAGTAAAGGTTAGTCCCATGTGTCACGAATGAATAAAGAGTCGGTCTTGAAAGACAATGTCCATAGGGAAAAAGTTCCTTTTTCAAGAGTAACTGGCAAGGGCTTATCGCACCTTCCCACGATGTCATTCAATCAGAGTTCGTTACTAGGCAAACAGTCCTGTCGCATCACATGACTTCTTTCCCATACACAGCAGATGTTATTTGGGTTTTCTGTGGTTTCGCATAAAGTCACAACAATTCCCATCTAATCACCCCGAGTCCTCTTCTCAGGCTGTCAGAATAACATTCTCTCTGCTCGCCTAAAAACAACTTGTCAGCATAGCAAAGATACTTTATACAAAGAAACAAGATGGAACCTCTCTGGCTCATTTCTTAATTACAAAACCCATATGCCTTAAAAGATTTTAACTCAAAATCCCATCTCATCACAGTAACTGGTTCTACTGCTGTAATGCTCTAACAGTTAGGAAGTTTTTTCTGATATTTGACCAAAATCCCGCTCCGTGTAACTTGAACCCATTGTTGTGTGTCCTGCACCCTGGAATAACTGAGAACAATTCCTGCCCCTCCTCTGTATGACAGCCTTAAGAATAAGCCTAATGAGAGCCAAATAGAGAGGAACAAATACCTCATGGGATTTGGAGACTATACTTCTGTTAAAGCAGCAGGGATTAGGGATACCACAGCTCCAAAAATATTATGAATCTCTACAAATAAACCAAATTATTAAATTTATACAAATCCATGAGACTCGCAAGAATCACTATTGGGTGGAAATGGAAGGTGAAACGAAAATGGACATAGTAAATAAGTACGTATATTTATACCACTAAAATTGCTTTCCCCCACAATTCTCAAAATCACATTTACATCATTCCCCGTCTCATCTTAAAGAATTATCAACCAACAATCTAAATGCTCCAAATAGTTTTCCAAACCACGTGTCTCGAGATTTATTTTATTGGCATATTTTAATAAAGGCTTCCAATTTTCAGTGAATTGACTGTGCCTTATTTCTCCTCTATATAGTCTAACTTTATTAGTCATTTATTCCATCAACATTGTATGCTATCTTATTTGTATATGATTGTAATGAAAGATCTTGAGCGTTTTTCCAATTTCTAGATCTTGAGGTGCCTATAAGATTTGTAACTAATTCTTTATTTTCAAGTTTCTCGTTTCCCCCTGTAAATAATGAAAATAACAATAATGTTTCATTCATATCTATTTTTTGATTGGCCAGCGTCTCTATCCATCCAACTACTTCATGCCAGAATGCTTCTATTTTGGGGCAAGAAATCCACATATGTTCCAAAGTTCCTTTTTGTCCCCAGTTCCTCCAACATTTATCCGATATATCTTTATTAATTCTATGTAACTTTGTAGGACTGATGCACTACCTTCAGAACCATTTCTTTCACATTTGCTGATATAGATTTATATGGGTATATATTCCAGATTCCTGTCCAGATTTCCTTGGGTAGATTAATATTTAAATTTATTCCCCACACTGTTTAAGGTCCTCTGCCTTTTCCATATTCTTTTTCAATAATATTTTTATATATTAGTGAGGTTGTGGCATTCACCCTTGTATCACCTGTGTGTTTTGCCCTCACAAAGGCTCACGTTGCATTTTCCTCTCGCTGCCACCAATGGATTACTTCAATCCACAATATAAATGACATTTGTCAGAACACCTGGGTTATGAATACAAACTGAACTTATTTATTGAATTGAAGCAGATTTAATAACAGAATTTCTTCAGATAAACATTGTACACAAGCAAATAATTAACAGTTCTCTCAATACATACTTTGCTCTTGCAATATCATTACCACCTTCTCTACGTATTTTCTTAACCAGCCTTCTCACTCAGTATCTGTTCCCTCTCTCTCTGACTAACCCGCCTTTATATCTATCTGGATCTCATCCCAATCTCTATCTGGATCTCATCCCAGCCTCTATCTGACTCCTTCTTCTCCCGCCAAACCTTCATATACAAGCTGACTCTGCCTCTCCAATCCTCTCATAGGCTCATACAAATCAGCTCATAACTATGAACTGAGTGACGTGGGCGATTGTCACAGAAGTCAGTTCTCTCTTTTTATTTTTATCTCTTTGGATACAATATTTTTTCAAATTCAGTTATTGTTCTTAAAGACACCCAGGTTTTTGTTGTAAGTGAATAGTTTTATTTGGCTACAAATAAAACTTATTTGTTTTATTTGTAGCCAATTGGTTTTAATTTGCTTTGTTTTCTCTTCTATTTGCCTAATAGCGATTGGTTCCCCCGAATCGAATAAGTCAGTAATTCTATATATTCCAATTTGTTTCCACTCCTTAAATTGTGCATATTTCTCTTGAGACTTAAAATCTGGGAGATCCAAAAGGGGACATAAAGGGGATATTGGCAGGGCCAAAGTTTTACTATGTTTTTGCCACATCCTTAATGTTTCGGAAATGAATGGATTCTGTATTTGTTTTTTTCTAATTATTTTAGTGTTCTAAATATTTGTTCGTTTAGTCGTTTAGTCGTGCCCAACTCTTCGTGACCCCATGGACCATTTACTATGTCCATTTTTGTTTCACCTTCCATTTCCACCCAATTGGGATTCTTGTGAGTCTCGTCAATTTGTATACATTTAATAATTTGGTTTATTTGTAGAGCTTCATAATATTTTTGGAGCTGTGGTATCCCTAATCCCACTTTTTGACCTTGTCTATATTTAACACTATTTATGAATCTTACCTTATTTCCCTTTCCTGCAATGAATTTTTCTAGCTTTCCTTGCCATAGTTTTACTTTTTTAATATCTGGCTGTAGTGGAACCGATTATCTTCAGTAACAGATAAAGTCCCATTTATGACCTTGAAGGTACAGCTGTTTATCTCATTTCTCCTTTCTCTTCCACCGCAGCTACATTCTCTCTGTGTGATCTGCTTGGTTTCTCTGTTTGTCTGTAGCCTGTTCTCCTGGAAAGGAAATGTTTAAATCTTCAAAAAGACGCTGCAGTTCCTCTACAGTTGCTGTTGCTCTCAGGTTATTTTCCCTCATAACCGATAGTCTAAACGGATATAGCCATTTGTAGATTATTTTCCTCTCCCGAAGAACTTGTGTATATCTCCTTCATTGTTTACATTTAGATATTGTCTCTGCAGCAAGACCTTGAAAAAGTTCCACTTTTCTCCCTTCATATGTTAACTCCTGTAATTTATTCAAAGTACGGAAAACATTTGTCTTTATTGTAAATGAGACAAATCGCACCATTAGGTCTCTTCTCCAGTTCTTTGATCTTCTCCAGACCCGATGAACGATGTCCAAATCTTTGAGAGTGATTGAAGGTCTGGGAAAAGTCCTTGTATTCATTTTAAGATTATTTGTTTTGAGCCGTCCCCTCCTCTCTCAGATTCCTTAAAATGTCTCAGACAGATATTATAGCGTCTCCCCTGATTTTCCTGCTCTGTGAGTTTATCCGTTAATTGATGCATCTGCCTTTCAAATTCTTAATTTTTTGATTGCAGATTCTGCGCCAACTCAAATGCCGCGTCTGCTGTTTTTTATATTTTGCTAATGTTTGACTTCACCTCCATTAGAGTTTTTTCTAGGCATGCAATTACCCTCTTCATAACACTTTGTAAGTTTTTCCTTAATTGTTTCATTAGCTGCCTCATCTCATCCTTATCTTTATTAGTTTTTTCTTGCCCCCGCCCCTTCGCCTTACCAGTCGCCTTACTCTTGCTCTCAGAACCTGATGAGCTGGATAGCATCTCATCTTCATCTGAGGAGACTTGTGGCTTCAACAGGGACTCCCTTTGATGTCTTCTTTTTTGGCTTTTCCATATCTAGACAGCTTGTAATGTTTTAACTCTCACGCTTAATTGTTTATTTTCTCAGGGCTCTGAGCGGAGCTGATCTTCTATGCAGCCATCTTCATTTGCTTGCCTAGACCACGCCCCCTGAGGTCCACATAGTCAAAGCTATGGTTTTTCCTGTAGTGATGTATGGAATTGAGAGCTGGACCATAAAGAAGGCTGACTGCCTAAGAATTGATGCTTTTGAATTGTGGTGCTGGAGGAGACTCTTGAGAGTCCCCTGGACTGCAAGGAGAACTATCCATGCTGAAGGAAATCAACCCTGAGTGCTCACTGGAAGGGCAGATCCTGAAGCTGAGGCTCCAATACTTTGGCCATCTCATGAGAAGACTCCCTGGAAAAGACCCTGATGTTGGGAAAGTGTGAAGGCAAGAGGAGAAGGAGATGACAGAGGATGAAATGGTTGGACAGTGTTACTGAAGCTACCAACATGAATTTGACCCAACTCCTGGAGACACTGGAAGGCAGGAGGGCCTGGCGTGCTCTGGTCCATGGGGTCACAAAGAGTCGGACACGAGTTAGCGACTAAGCAACAACAACAACAAAAAAATAAAGTATTCTTTGACTGTTTATCAATCTCTAGCTGCAGTCTTGTACCCGCCACCTGCACTTCATATTTGTCTAGACTCTAGAGGGTCATAGTCCTTTGGGCTAAAATAGGAATTGAGCTGCTTTTTCTTTTTCTCCTATTATCATTTTTCTGTCTTCACTGTCCACAAAAGCTCACATTAAAATATAACAATCCTTAAGGAGCCACAATTTTTGTCTCTTATTTTAATTTATTTTTTATATCACCCCCTCTCTTGGGTTTTGCCTGATATGCTGGCACAGACTAACACAGCTACCTCTTCCCAATCTAGAATGAAAGTGTACTGTATTTTTCTGTGTATAAGACACTACCTTTTCCTAAAATGGTTACACTAAACTTGAGGGTCGTCTTATACACGGAAGTAAGCTGAGGAGAAAACCATGTGGTTGTGAAATTGCCCATGTCTCTACGAACAGGCTTCCTCCAATCACAAGGCTTATGTAACTGATGTCAGCTGATGCAAAGGAGAGCATGTAGGCAGTGCATGGATGCGAAAGTTGTCATGAATTTGATTATGAAAATTGTAAAAGTAGAATAGAGATGGATTTTGTTTCATAACAGCAACGAAACAACTAGAAGCTGACTGATGTCCAGGTGTTAATTAGGAAGAAAAAATTGTACAAGGTCAGTTCTTTTTCCAGCAGAAGAAAAAAAAAAAACAAGAAGAAGATGACCCTTATCTTATCAAAACTCCAATGGACAAGGACACAACGGCTTAATTTAAGAAAGACGGACGAAGAGAGAGAAAAAGGACGGAGAAGAGAGATGGGGGAGAGTTTGCTTGCACGACAGCCAGAGACGACACACGGAGAGAGATGCATCTGGCAGAACTTTAATTTGAAGACTGCGTAAGAATGTTAATTTAAGATATAGTTGGACTGTCTATTATTTTCGCTTTAGAGAGGAAATATCTGGTGGTGAAGACTGGGGTATTGGAAATAATTAATGACGTTATTATGCTTTAGTATATTTGTTTGAATGCTATCTTGTTTTAATAAAAGATAAAAAGACAATCTGTCTGTAAGTTGGCTCCTTGTTTAGACCACAGCTACTATGGTAAAATTGGTTACTTTAAAAATATATTATTTGATCTGGCCGTGTTTACGCTACCAAATTAGGGTCCTAAAGTAATAAAAAAGGAAGAGCAGATCTTCCAGATTGTTTCTTTAAAATCGAGACAGACTTGGGTGAAGGAGTGAGAAGTCGCCTAGGGCAAAATTACAGGACCCGATTTTGCTGGCAATAGGGACAGATCATTCAGGATCCCTCTCTGTCTTGTGTAAAGGCAGTTCTAAGGAACGCTTTTACCACAAAAGTGACTGGTAATGTTGGAGCATTCTGAGCTCATAAAGATGCCAGAAAATAAAAAATAAATAAGTGAATGTCTTAATCTGCAAAATTCAAACTGAATGTAATCATTTATGCAAATGAGGCTGAATGATTTACTCAGCTAAGTGTGATGCATAATATCATAGTACTGGTATGCAAATGCTGCCTAAATAGTAAATGAAAATGTGTTCCTTTCTAATGTTTAAAATATTGATTCCTGAATTTTTGGTTAGAAAATTGGGGGTCATCTTATACATGGAAAAATATGGCATTTTCGAGGCGGGGCTTCATCGCGGTGCTGCCAGCAGCTCCAGGGAACAGCTCCTGGGAAAAGCTGGAACTGCCTGGACTGGGGTCTCTCTAGAAATGAGGGGTCGAAGGGGAGACTAGGAGAGGTCTCTCTGAAGCAGTTGGTGAGCAACAGAAGGAGGAAGATTTGGCAGCAACCTGGTATTTCTTCCCTCTGAAAATGTGATACTTTATATTGATTGCCTTATTATTTCGTTGATACAGTGATTTACCATTTCTTCTGTTATTCTAAATAAACACAAGTTTTTATTTTAAAAGTCATTTATTTGCCTGAAGAGTCTCGGATGAAGGAATGGTTGGTGGCAGCCTGAACAAAGTGTGTGTATGTAAGAGTGACGTGACACCTCCTTTGTGATGAGTGACGAGGCTGTCACACTTACCAGCCTGCTTCTTCAAAAACGAAACTGACTCTTAAACAGCAGGCTGGTTCAAGGCCAAAAGAGAGACAGTGAGACAGAAAAAAAAAATTGTTTCTGGAAAAATCCCAGAGTGAAATATCACTGGACAGGATTTAAGAGACTGAAATTTTGTGAATGCTATTTAGCCTGGACCTTTCTCCCTAGACTGTGTGGGACTCTGATAATAGAATCTTATTAGGTTTTTGGAGAAGAAGGAATAAGCTTTTAGAAGCAAGAAAACAGACTGAGAATCATCATCGAGATGACATGGGCGATTGGACTGAGGAGTTAGGAAAACTAGGACTGGAGTTTTTTTATTGAATCTTTGGATTAATGGAAAGAACATTAGATGGATTATAAGGATATCTATTGGAGAGACTGACCCCCTGTGACTGCTGTTTAGTCTGGATTTTCTTTGGCTGGACTGTGTGGGATTCTGATAAAAGAATTTTGTTAGGTTTCTGGAGAAAAAGGGATATTTTTGCCATGGTTGTATTTTAAATTGTTGGGCTAAAAGTTAATTTATATATTACAATATCTCTGTAAGGATGGGAGGAAGAACCTAGGGGAGATTTATGATTGTAGGTTTGGTTTGTTGATAAAATAATGGAAACTTCAGAAAGATATTTGTGGGTTGGCCACTTTGGTGAAGGATATACAGTGGTGCCTCACAAGATGATTGCCTCGCGGGATAAAAACCCGCAAGACGATTGGTTTTTGTGATCGCTATGGTGCCTCGCAAGACAGTTTCTTTTATGACCATGCTTCGCAAGACTTCCCCCCCCCGAGACCGATGCCTCGCAAGACGAATAAATTTCATTCATCTTGCGAGGTTCCCATAGGGAACCTCACAAGATGATTTTTTTTTGCAAGACAGCGATTCTCGCAGAACAAATTACAATCGGCTTGCGAGGCACCACTGTAGTATTATTTATACAGACCCTACTCATTGGAAAGATTGAAATGACCTCCAATAAATTAAAATATCAAATGTTGGGGATGTTGTCTGCCCAATCTCAAAATTTGGGAATAGTGGCACAAAAATCAGACAAAGAATGGCTGGCTATCATGCAAAAGATAATAACAGCAGGATTTTAGCAAGTAAATGAACGTCTTAGCCAGATTGAAGATCAGATGAAAGAGAGGTTATGAGATGTTAAACAATAAATGAAGCTGTACTAACTCCAGAACTGCTTTTATTGAGTGTGATACCAGGTAACATAGATGGGATAAAGAGTTACCCAGTGAGCTATTTAGCTACTACAGTCAGAAAATGTTATGTTAAAATTGGACTGCTGTCCTGGATTCATCCTTCTCTTCCAAAAATTGGAAGAAAGCAGAGTTACAGAAACAAGAGGAGCTTATTGAGAAAATGTGAGAAGTGACAGAAATGGATACTCTTTCAGACGTGCTGAATGACTGTCCAATTCAAAAGGAAATTGAACGATGGGATTTATTATACAAATGGCTTCGGTTCCCTGATAGTGTTGGATTAACTTAGATTTAAACTAAAACATAACTGTAAATTGATAGCTGGAGGGTAATCAAATAGTAAAAAAGCAGAAAGCTGATTTGTTATTGAAATAGGAATAGATTGGATGATTGCATACTTTGTGTTCTCCTATCCCCCTAACCCTTTCCCTTTCCCCCACTTCCTTTTACCTTTTGTATTTCCTACCCTATTCTTAGTTGTTAAAAAATATTAAAAAGAAAAAAACTATGGTATTTTCTCCAGTAAGGAAGAGAAATAGCTTTGGATCATTTGTATAGAATTTGCTTCCTGACTTTTAAAATATTACAAACTTCATAGAATGTGGGATATTTATCCTGAGATTTCATTTCTCCCCCATTTGCTTTTCCTTTGCTTGTGGCATTCCTGTTCTTCCTCTGCTCACTCATGTGCTACTGCTGATATGAGTGAAAAAAAAAATGAAATGTAAATATAAATGTAAATAAGAAACTTTACCTTTAGATTGGAAGATGCCATAACTGATTTGTTTTCCATCACCAAGTTATGTTTGGTGGCTTCGTACTCTGTTGCTTTTATACAGTTCTGCAAATCCGGTTTTTCCCCCTAAACAAGATACATGGGTAGATTTTTTAAAAGCATATAATGTCAGCTACAGTGCTTATAAAGCCCAGTCTCTAATCCTCTGCCTGGCTACACCAAACATGAAGTACAAATCTCAAGGAAAAGTAACTATTCTCATCTATTCTATTAGCTGAAGTCCTCCAGTGGCGTTCTCAAAGAATTGAAAAATACCAAGTGAGTAATATCCAAAGGTGTGAAAAAAGAGAGGTTACCTACTGTAACTCTAGTTCTTCGAGTGGACATCTTTGAATTCACACAATAATCTTGTCCTGCACCTGTGCAAGAGTTCTTGGAATCTTATAGAGCTTTAGCACAAGTTTGCTGGAACCACTCCTTAATGTACATACTCCACCTGTACTAGTGTCTTAGTTCCTGTTGGGTAGTCTGCCACTGTCAAACAAACATAAGACATATGTGACAGAGAGAGGGGAGGATGGGCGGGATGTGTGAATTCACAGATGACCACTCAAAGAACCAGTGTTACAGACAGGTAACTTCTCTTTCTTCTTCATGTTCTCTGTGAATAGGGTCACTAGAAAACTGACTTATTGGAAGGTGGGCTGTGGCAGAAATATTGGTGCCAGAACCACTTGACCAAATGCAGCATCCACCTTGGCGGATAATGAGGGGCAAATGTAGAGGGTCATGCCAATGTGGCAGCCTTACACACATCTGGGAAGCTCACTCTAAGAAAGGTGGTGAATGTCACAATGACTCTGGGAGAGTGTGCTTTCACTGGGCCTGGTAAGGACATATGAGCCAGGTCATAGGCTAGTCAAATCCAGGGGAAAGCAATTTGAGATGAAAAAGAAGATCCTCTCTTGGAGCCATGGATACTGACAAAGAGTCTCTTAGATGTGTGGAAGGATGATGTTCGAGAGACATAAAAGGTGAAGGCTTGAGGGATATTGAGGGACTGCTAAGGAGGGCTCAAGTTTGTTGGAGGGCAACCGAAAGAAGATAGGCAAGATAACAGGTTGGCATACATGGAAACTGGAGACCTCTTCAGGAAGGAATGAAAGGCCTGGGTAGAGAGTGACCTTATCAGGGTGAAAGTGTAGGAAGAGTGGGTTCATTCAAAGTGTGGCATTTTCACTGCCCTGTGAGCCAAGGTGACTGCAAGGAGAAACATGGTTTTGAGTGATAGTAACCTCTCAGAGGCTGTAGCTAAAGGTACAAAGGGGGGGAAGTGTGAGGTGGTGTAGAATGAGCTGTAGGGACCATTGAGGAGATGCTGGTTGGGATGATTGACAGATATTCAATTGTCCTTTGAGAAACTTCTTGAGAGTGGGGTAAAAAAAAAAGACAGCAGCATCTAAGTTTTGTGACTGATGGGCTATAATGGCTGCATGATAGACCTTTAGGTGGATTGAGAGAAGTCCTGCTTGAAGAGGTGGAGAGGGAATGTTAAGACCATGTCCAATGTCACAGGCATGATAGGGAAGTTATTAGTTAGTGCAAACTTGAAGAAGACATTCCATTTATAAGAGTAGAGGAGATTAGTGGATGGTATGCATGCCTATGCCAGGATCTGGGTTACAGAGGGAGAATCCTCCATGCAGTGAGTGGGAGAGTCTGAAGGTCTAGATGAAAGACTTCGCCCTGATTCTGAGTTAGGAGATGTGGCAGTACTGGGAGGTATAGAATGTCTTGTGCTAAAGATCAAAGGGTTGTGAACCATGGATGGCAGGGCCACCAGGGAGCTATCGAGATTTCATCTGACCCATCCTGGAGGAGCTTGACAATGTTCTCTGAAGGCGAAAAATAATCAGTAGACTCAGTGACCAGGTGGTCATAAAGATGAAGCTGTCCAGTGGCCACTTGTGGTTGTGGGTTTGGAGTCTGCTTAGACTGTCCACTAAGACACTGTTTTCTGTAGAGATGTGAACGCTTTTGGGTAGATATGGAGGTTGTAGCAGCACTCCCACAAATGGACAGCAAGGTATAGGACGGACATGAAGAGGGTACTTCCTTGCTTGTTGATAATGTTGGTACCGTGTTTTCCCCAAAATAAGACAGGGTCTTATATTAATTTTTGCTTCAAAAATGCATTAGGGCTTATTTTCAGGGGAGGTTTTATTTTATAGTCATGTCATTTTCTGGTTGCTGCACAATGGTAGAGGGTGGGGTTTCACTTAACTAGGGCTTATTCTTGGGGTAGGGCTTATATTACGAGCATCTTGAAAAATCATACTGGGGACTGTGACTTTTGCAATAGGAAGAGAAGTTATCTGAAGGAGAATATGTGTGAGTATCCACAACATCAGAGTTGGGTGTAGGGAGGTCAGGTGGAGACTTGTGTGGCCATACAGAATCAGAGGCCTCCGTATCAGAGGTGGGGTGAGGCAGAGCCAAAGAGGTGGACAGATCTTCTGGGGAGGAATAGTAATGTAGCTGCTTCAATGTTGGAAGTGGGTAAGATGGAAACATGCCAGTGATTAGATCTGTTGGTACCCTGGATAAGGTCCAGAGGAGGCTGTGTGGGCCACCGCGATGCCTGAGTTGAGATGGTGCCAAGTGGAGCTGGGGTGTCCTCTGTAAGTTGTGATAACTTGTAAGGATGAGGAGCAAACATGGGATACTGTAGAGATGGGCTTTGTAGCTTCGGCATGTATTGGTATGGAACAGTGTGAGCATTTCTCAAACAAGGTTGGTACTGAGGTGGTGACGGTGATACTGAGGAGTCAGAGGGATAGTAGTAGACATAACGATGGTGATGGGACTCTGGATGTTATCGAATATGCAGTGGTTCATCCCAATAAATCCTTGGCTCTGGCTCATAGTAAGTCAAGTGATCAAGGAGAGTGAAACATTTAGGATAATAGTGTCAGACCAAGAGTTGTGCAGGACTGCTGACCATCGCCATGGGTGAGCCACAGAGGACATGATGTCATATAGATACCCATCTAATGTGTGGTGTGCCTTCCTCATCTGCTTACGAGACAGCTGAGGATCAGCCATTTGGAGGCTGATTTAGTGTCATGGCCAGATAGTGAATGTCCCATGGATCTGGGGCTCTTGTGAGCTGACTGCAAAACTTCAGCAACATCAACCAAGGTATTTCCCCATTCACAAATGGCTGAATGGAGGAAACAGTGCTTGGCCAAACAACGGGAGAGGAGCTTCCTCATTCCCTGAGGTATCAAGGTCAAGTCCATGGTCAATGACTGGGAAGGCTTGAGAGAACGTTCCCAGAGGAAGGATCTGAGACTATGTAAATTGCGTTTCAGTGCTGGCTTAGGAAAGTTTTTGCAGGCCTGGCACATGGTGGTCTGATGTGCCTCCTCCAGACAAAAAAGGCACTGAGAGTCCCCTTCTGAGAGAGGGACTTTGTTGGGGCAAGAAGCGCACCTCTTGAAGGGGCCTGAAGAAGTCAAAAAATGGTGAGGGAACAAAAAGGGAAGAGGGGCAGTGGAAGGGTAAAATGTAACAGTCTTTGAATCTCTCTCTTTTTTTTTAGAACTCATGAAAGGAAAGAAATGAAGGACGAGAGAATTACGCTAAAGTTAAGAGAAGCGGTGAACAGAGCTCTGCTCATCAAAAGGTGAGACCTCAGCTGTGTCAAAAAAGAAACTGAGGCACTTGCTAGTATGGGCGGAGTGTATGCATCAAGGGGGTGGTCCCAGCGAATGTGTGCTAAAGCTCTGTGCTTTAGCACAGAGAGCCTCTGTGCAGGCATAGGACAAGACCCTATTGTGTGTATTCATAGACACCATGAAGAAGAATACTACCTTCCCTCCTGCTCAGGTTTCTGGGACTACACTGAAGATTTTCAGTGAGGCTGTGAAACAGGTCCATGTCAGAAGCAGAAAGAGACACATATACAGTGGTGCCTCGCACAACGAGTGCCTCACACAACGATGAATTCACACAACGATGCCTTTTTCTGTTAAATTTGCTGCCTCACACAGCGATGTTTCCTATGGGGGATTTTCACACAACGATCTCCCTTTTCGCTCCTGTAAAAGTGTCTTACAATGTTTGGACACTGTTTTAAATGATTGCAATGGTTAGTCCACCTCCTGAAACCTATGCAAACTGATTTTGGTGTTGTTCTGACACTTCGTTAATTTATGATGATTTTTTGTTTTTTCTCCATAGGAAACCATTGGATGGTCTGTCTAATGGTTTCCAATGGAAAAAACAAAAAAATCATCATAAATTAACGAAGTGTCAGAAGAACACCAAAATCAGTTTGCATAGGTTTCAGGAGGTGGACTAACCATTGCAATCATTTAAAACAGCGTCCAAACATTGTAAGACACTTTTACAGGAGCGAAAAGGGAGATTGGGAAGAACTTTAAAAGGCAAACGGAGATCAAAGAGCCCTTTCCCGATCTCCCTTTTCGCTCCTGTAAAAGTGTCTTACAATGTTTGGACGCTGTTTTAAATGATTGCAATGGTTAGTCCACCTCCTGAAACCTATGCAAACTGATTTTGGTGTTCTTCTGACACTTCGTTAATTTATGATGATTTTTTGTTTTTTCCATTGGAAACCATTAGACAGACCATCCAATGGTTTCCTATGGAGAAAATTCAAAAAATCATCATAAATTAACGAAGTGTCAGAACAACAACAAAATCAGTTTGCATAGGTTTCAGGAGGTGGACTAACCATTGCAATCATTTAAAACAGCGTCCAAACATTGTAAGACACCTTTACAGGAGCGAAAAAGGACTTCGCAAAGGCATTGAAATGTATTGAGTCGGCTTCAATACATTCCAATATAGGAAACATTGTTTCACTCAACGATGTTTCCTATGGGGATTTTCACTGAACGATGGCAATCCGTTCCAATTGGAACGGATTAACCGGTTTTCAATGCATTCCTATGTGAAATGGTGTTTCACAGAACGATGTTTCACACAACGTTGATTTTTTTGGAACCAATTAACATCGTTGTGTGAGGCACCACTGTATAAGAGAGCCATCATACTACTGGCATGTTGACCCTTATCGGTCCAGATTGTTGTCCCGTCTCCTGAAAATGCCTTCTTTGCACCATGATCAGGCTTTTTTAAACAAAGAGGGGAGGGATTATTTACTCTTGTAGATGTTGCTTGAATGCAAATTTCAGTGACTACACAATACATTTGTATAGGTAGGACAGACAGCTCTGCAGTGCCTGGGCCACATGAACCCCACAGGCAAGGGCTTTTGTGGGCCTCCACAAAAAAAATGTTTTGGGCAAAAACGGGAATTGCACCTTGAAAGGCCCTCAGCAGATGAGAGATTTTATTTGTTGATTTGAAATAAAAGATGTAAAAAGTCTCTCTCTTCACCACCACACTGCATTTAAGCTTCTCCACTGATGGCAAGAGAGGGAGCCTTCATGTGGGTTGTCTCTAGACAGGGAAGGCTGAATCTAAGTACATTGAAGAGGATATTACAGTATTTAGGACAGATATTCTGGATGCACTTTCCTTATCCCACTGCACACTGTAGTTATATCTAACCATTAACTGAAGTATGACTAATGTTATTTGAAATTAGATGCACCTTCTTACCACAGGTTTGAAAGATGTTGATAGTTCTGCTTCAAGTTCAAGAATATTCAGCAAAGTGGCAATTGTTTCATCACTTGATGCAGGCCAGTTAATAGTTCTGTTAAAGACAGGGCAGGAAAGAAACAATCTAATAGAGATCATCATCCCAGGAGACAGACCTCTGAAAGCTCAGCCACTTAGCATAAATAGAGCAACAAAAATAATTTTATAGTTTTATAAAAACACTGATTAACCAGTAATGAAAATTTAATATATCCCAGCCAAATTTCAAAACATTATTTTGTACTAATATTTTTACAGTTTCTATCAGAAAACTGAAGATATCAATTTTATATTGAAGATACAGATTATATATTCATCTAAGCAATTCATAAACATGGCTACAAAAATAAGAAGTAGACAAAAGACAATTTTATTCTGCAGAATCTCCAAAACTTTCCTATGCAAGCATAGTCACAGGCTCCATAGTTTACTACCTACTGGGAATTTCCCAAAAAGGAAGCCACTGCTGTGCTTTCTGGGAGTTGTAGTCTCTCTACCCTTACCCTACTCTTATAAAAGGTGCCTTCTATAGAACTATAATGCCAGAAGCACCCTGGCAACTTCCTTTTTTTGGGAAAAGTCCCAAAAGGAAGTAGGCAATGGAGCTTGTGAGGTAAGCCAAGCTTCAGATGAGTGAAATGTAAGTGACTTTAGGTGTCTATAGGTGTGGATATGTACGAATGCATCTGAATTTTAGAACTCTCAGCATTCTCTCCAAGTATTTCTTGGAGCTTGAGTCCAAAAAATTCAAATGGAATATCCCTATTCACAGGTTTGCTTTGCGAATGCTAGGTATTTAGAGCCACTCCCTAATTTACAAACTCCTTAACACTATAACAGAGTGCCAAAATATAGTTATAAGTTTTGTTACATGGCTTCAAGTCAGAACCGAGTTACAGCAACCCTAATAGGGCTATCAAGGCAAGTTAGATATTTCAGGAGTGGTGTTACCAGTTCCAAAACGCCTCCCCCATGAGTTTCCATGGTTGAGTAGGGATTCAAATCCAGGCCTCCTAAGTTCTAATTCGTCACTCATGTCACTATACCACACTGGATATCATCATTAAAAAACCAGAAACTATTATTATGATCTAGCACAGGGATCCCTGGTGCCTGTTCGTGGGCTTCCTTGAATTGGGACGTGGACACGGATCTCCACCCCCCCCCCCCACTGTTCTAATTAAAAATAAAAGTTAGCTACTTAACAAAGCATAACAATGAAACAAGATCAAACTATGGTTTCTCTGCTGCTTTTCTAATCAACTAAGGCTTAAATAAGCAGGGAACACAGTTTCCTGTATTCAGCTGAAATAGGGAAATATTTCAAAGTAGAAATGGAAGCTTGAAGTCTCCTTGTTTAACACTTGACAGGAGAAGGGAGTATCTCAGCAGTGCACACAGAAGTTTCCAGTTTTAATCTTCTGCTTCTCCAGGCAAGGCCAGCAAAGAATACAGTCTGAAAACTTAGATATTACATGCCAATCAGAATAACACAATTCTGAGCTAGGTAGACTACCTGTCAGACTCGACAAAAGATAGCTTCCTATGTAAGCATTACAGCTGAATTGTGCTATAATATTAGAATTCTGGTTATATTTAACACATTTTAATCAAATTTAACTGATATTTCTGCTTTGTATAGAAGGCAATGCTCAAGTACATGAGTTGATAAAATAAAACTAATGAGTCAGAAAAAAATATGACTCAAGTGTGCCTCGCCTTTTTTCTTAAACATTTCCAGTATTAGGAATAAGAATAGTTTTTATTAAGAATATATTTGCATTATACTTACTTGTCTACAGTTTTATATACAAACTCAGAAAGATAAGCAGCTACAGAAATCAATTGCTCTCTGATATTCTGTAATTTCTTTTGTTCTTCATGCAGCTCTATAGTGTCTGTTGCAGAGCATATGTTGGCATACTTATTTGAAGAAGGAGGTTTATGTTGGTTTCTATGATCACTGAAGTATTTTCTCTGCTCCTTCAAGTCTCTGACCATCTGTTGCAGTGCCTTGATTCTTCCAGTGTTGCATTTCCACTGTTGGATTTCAAAGTCACACTATTAAAATGCAAAATACAACAAAATATAATATATCTTACACTAATACACGCAGGGGGAAAAAAGGTCCCAAGATGCTGGAACAACTTCTCAGCTTTCCAACACTATGAAATTTGTGGCTGGCAAAATCCAGCAGATAAAAAAGTGTTCCAAACATACTTTTATATGTTTACTAACCAACAATCTTGAGAAAATAATTCCTCAATTCATTCCGATCTCTGCTCCCTTATACACATTCAAGATATGAAATAAAAGACTGAAAACAACAAAAAATAGGATCCTGATAAAGACAGAAGAACTCTGACTTAGCCTTTATCCAGCCTAGTGACATCAAGAGAAAATTTATCTCTTGAATACAATGATCAGTAGAATGCAATGTCCAGGATGAAACAGGCTAGGAAATCCAAATTAGGTATTCAAATTTTGATACAAAAGTGTTTTTGGGGGTAAATAAGTTTGTTGTGTTGTAAGGTGGAAACAAATCCTTGATTGCACAAATTAACCAGAGATCCTGTGAAATTTATTATGCCATATCTGCAGCAACAAAAAAGATGTTAGAAAATCATGTTCCTACCTGACTTTCTTGAGCATCTTGCATTTCATTTAATTTACTAAATGTATGTTGCTTATGCCTTCCATCTCTTACTGTTTGTTCTGTCCTGTTCTCCTGATGTCTCAGTAATCTGAGGTCCAATTGCAATTGTCCGCATTCCTTTTTCATTTGTGCCTCTTTCTTCCTCTGCATTTCCAAAGCATGTTGAATTTCCTGTTCTTTATTTTGCAGACCCATTGTAACATGCAGCTCTTGATTTTTTTGAGGCTCTTCACTGTACATTTGTATTTCACCCATTTTTTTAGAACCAAGTACCTGTTTCTGTGTCTTCTCAATTGTAGCCAAAAGTTCCCTAGCATGAGACCTTTCTCTATACAACTGGACTTGCAATTCCTGTAATGAATCTTTATGCTTACAAGATGAACATTCATTTATCCTCATGCTCAGTTGTTCTGTTAAAACACGTTCATGATTCAAAGCACTTAAAAGTTCTAAATTACGTTTCTTCTCAAGCTCTATATTCTTCTGCAATTCCAAAAGTTTATTTTGTTCTTGGGACAACAGAGCCTCACAGCGAGAATGCTCAATTTGAAGTTCTTTGCGGAGATTACTGTTTGCTGACTGTTCATGTTCTAAAGCCACAGAAAATTGGTTGTTCTGAATGCATTGTAGTTCCAAGGCAGCTTGCAACTCCTATATAAGAGAAAGAAAACTTACACTTGAGTGTAACATTAATTCCTGCAAATACATTAGCAATAAAATATAGGAGCAGATTTTGATCCTAAAGACTACAGGTTCCTAATTCTAACATTCTGAAACACTGGATTCACTGCAGCATACCTGTAGTAAGGAAAATTGAGGTTATCCTCACCTTGCTACCACTTACAGCTCCCTTCTTGCAAATGACAGCTAAGCTAAGTGAAAAACAGCCATGACAGCTTTCAGTGGGAGAAGGCAAGAAAGCAGGATGTAGAAACTGCAGAGTTCAGCTAAATCATAGAATCATAGAAAAGTGAAGTTGGAAGGGGCCTACAAGGCCATCAACTCCAACTCCCTGCTCAATGCAGGAATACAATCAAAGCATATCTGACATTTATTTATTTATTACATTTATAGCCCGCCCATCTAGTCATGTACTCAGACAATTTATAGCCCACCCATCTACTCTGAGCGGCTAACAACGTATCATATAACAATTTAACAAATTAAAATTATAACAATATATTACTAAATAAACAATGATCCAAGATGGGAGAAAAGCACAAGACAAAAATAATTCAAATGGTGGGTGGAAGGAAGGCTTGCTTAAACAGCCAGGTTTTCAATTGGCACTTAAAGATACCCAGCGAAGGGGCCATGCGCATCTCAGGAGGGAGGCTATTCCAAAGACGAGGAGCCACTGCCGAGAAGGCCCGGTTTCTTGTTTTTTCTTTCTGGGCCTCCCTCTGCGTTAGGATCCTCAGCCTCACCTCCTGGCTAGATCGGGTGATACGGGTAGATCTAGGTGGGATAAGGCATTCCGTTAGGTAACGAGGCCCTAAATCGTTTAGGGCAGGCTTGTCCAACACGCGGCCCAGGTCAGCTCCTAATGCGGCCCAGTGAAGGCCCTGCACCTCCCACAATGCTGTGCTAGAATGCAAAAAAGAGGAGGCGGGCAGAGCAGGCAGAGCAGCAACTCCTGGAGCCAGTCAGCCTGAGCTGGAAATACGCAGCGAGGGGAAGGCGGAGAGGGAGGAGCTGCCCGCCCACCCGTGGAGTGTGTGTGTGTCGGGCACCAAATCCGCCCCGCAGCTCAGCCAACTCAGCGCCTGGGGGGAAAGTGGGTAGCCAAGCCGCTCAATCCCGTTGCTGCCCAGAGTGAGAGAGGAAGTCAGCCCGGCGGTTCGTCAGGTTTTGGGTTTTCCAGCCGAGTGGGGAGAAAGGCTGGCAAAAGGCTGAGTGTAAGAAGAAACTTTGGAGTTTCAACTTGGGAAGCCAGGCCTCTGTCTCTTGCAGCCCCATCCCTCTGTGCTGCTAGCTTTCCAGCCAGGCTGGGAAGAAAGCAGCAGGGAGAGAAAGGGGAGCAGGAGACAGGAGCCTGGTGGAGAGGGCTTTTGAATTTCCCCAGCTCTATTTGTCAAACCAAATATGGATGCATTGGTGGCTGAGAAACAATGTCAAACATCTCACTAACTTCATTTCCAAATAAATTTAATATGTTAAATATGTTTTCTATGGTGTTTTTTTTTTTTTGGATGATCAGGTATCGTTACTTTTATTTTATTTTATGTGCGGCCCAAACCAAATTTTCATCTTCTAATGTGGCCCAGGGAAGGTGAAAGGTTGGACACCCCTGGTTTAGGGCTTTATACGTAAGCATTAAGACTTTGAAATCTATGCGGAACCGAACAGGCAGCCAATGCAAGGCGGCCAGAGTGGGAGTAATATGCTGGTATTTCCTTACCCCACTGAGAAGTCTGGCCGCCGCATTCTGCACCATCTGGAGCAGGGGTCTCAAACTCAATTTACCCAGGGGCCGCTAGAGGCACAGTCTGGGTGAGGCTGGGCCACATCAGATTTTCCGCCAAGCAGAGCAAGAGCCCGAGGAAGCTGCCCAGGAATTTCCTTAGGCTGGCTGGGGCTCTGAGGAAGAGGAGGAGCGTGTGAGCCCTTGTGGCCGGCCATGACCCCCTCCGGTTCCTTCTTCACTACCACCACCAGCAGCAGCAGGACGAAGAAGCAGAGAAGGGAGGGAGCACTGGCGACCGCCTAGCCCGGGACGGGGAGGAGGGCACAACATAATTTTTTTTAAACCCTCACAGAATCGCCTTGCCAAAGGAGAAAAGCCCCCATCGGTACCCATGAAATTAAACAGAACGGGGCGGGGGGGCACCGGTGCGCGCACGCACACACAAACACACACACACACACGGAGATCTGGCAACCTTCCTCTGAGGGCCCCCTCAAAAAAAGGCACATTCAGCAGCAGCAACTACCCCCACCACAACAGAGGAGCAAATTTTGCGAGGCGAGCCCAGGCAGTCTCCAGAGCCAAGGTGGCTGAAGCAGGATGAAGAGGAGGAGGAGGAGGAAGCACCACTGGGTGCTGAGGTGGCTGCTGGCCGGGCTGGTGCTGGGGGTGCCAAGAGAGAGAGCCAGAGAGCCGCTATCCTAGAAGAGGTGGCAGCGACGGCAGCTGCTGTTGGCAGCACTGTTGGAGGCGCTCTTTGAGGACGGGCTGGGAGCGAGCTCTGCTCTCAGGCATCGCTCAGCGGTGGCTTGGGCACTCGGGGAAAAGGGCCGGCAGCGTGCCTCGCTCGCCTGCTCTCCCCCAAGACAGCGCCTCTTGCACCCTCCATCCGGAACTGCAGCCTGCCGGTCAGCCCGCCTGTCTGCCAGCTGGCAGGCTGCAGTTCCGGATGGAGGGTGCAAGAGGCGCTGTCTTGGGGGAGAGCAGGCGAGCGAGGTGAGGCTTTTTTTTACTCTTGACAGCAGAGGACATGTGGGCCCTTCAGGAGGGCAGGCAAGGCAGGGGCCGCAAACTATCATCTGGCGGGCCGCAAATGGCCCCCGGGCCGCATGTTTGAGACCCCCGATCTGGAGTTTCTGTATAGATCTCAAAGGCAGCATTTTGTTTATAAGTAAAGAAGCCTTAGCCACCAGGAGATATGTGTCTTATCACTAACAAGTCCAGCAGGCAAGAGAAAGGAGGAGAAAGTCAACAATAATAATAGACCAGTGCAAGGCTAAAATGGGCTTCACGTTTTTGAATATCATCCCATCATGTTATAGATAATGGCACTCTGTTAGCTCAGGAATCTGTCTACCACTACTGAAAGTCGCTGTTGAGAGCTTTGTTATTTTTTCTGTAATGTTTTCCCTCAAACTGTTTGTTTTGTTTATTATCTAATCTAGCTTATTTTTTTCTAAAAGTATTTTCCCTTTTAATATGGCATTTTTTAAATCCTTCTAATAAAATAAAATCTCCACATGCGGTGTCTTTCTTGGGAATGTGCATGAAGACAGTTGGTCCCAACCAGTTCTGACTTCTTGTTCAGCTACATAGTTCAGTGGTTAAGTATTCTGCCCTGCAGAGCTGGTGTTTGGCTCTGAGGGAAGTGAGTTACTGAGCTTGCTGTCTCCAGGTATGCCACCTGAACAAGCCAGGGGAGGTCATTAGAGGTGGAGAGATAAGCGTTTCTGATGAGCATGAATTAAGTCATCCCTGTCCTGGCCAAGTCATCAAAACAGTTTGCAGCTTCCCTGGAACTCCTGACAGTATCTATCTAACCCACATAAAGTGATAGTTCTCAAAGCTTCCTCTAGCCTGCAGCAGCTAAAACTGGCCCAGGGTAACAGAAAGGTCAATATGCTGGGACTTGTCCTTCTCTATAAAAGGATTTATCTGACAGGAAAAATTCATTTCTAGCTTTTGTCAAGGATAATTTGACACTGAGGTAGAACAAGGCCTATGATAATCAGCAGCCATACTTGAAAGGTGTGCAAAATGCTGAATCATGCAGTCTGGGATGATGCAATGTCCACAATGATTGGCTGTATGTAAATGTGCATGTGTATGACTGTGTGGACCTGTGGAGAAGATGTATGGATCTCTTCCATGAATGTCATGCTGTCATGCAGCCGGTTTGAACTGCTGAACTTCTGTATATATTGTAAATACATTTGGTGAAGGAAGAAGCTGTCTTTGTCTGTGTCATTCAACTGGACTGCCTGGACTGAAACAAAACTCTGCTAACTTACACCAACAAGGGGTTATGTGCCCAGAGATGTCTGTCTTGCACCAGAGAAGCTGGTGAGTGCCAGAGGGTACCATAGAGGCCAGAGGAACCAGTCCAGAAAATCCAGAAAGGTGAGCATCTAGCCATTCAGAACTCAGGAGGGGTAAAGGACGGAGGGCAGAGATAAAAAGGCAGCAAAATGCAGTCAGTTGGGGCAGCAGGAATGGGAGCGTTCCCTCTCACAAAGCTAAATGAACAGAAATATCTGACTTGGTTAGTTAAAGCCAAAATGCTACTGAGAAGGGAGGATTTGTGGGAGATTCCAATCCCCCCGCTGTCCTGAATGAGGAACACAAAGGAAAATGAGAAGGCTTTAGCAACAATAGTTCTGTGCTTAGTGGACAGCCAATTAATACATGTGCGTGGACTGACCTCAGCTAGCCAATGCTGGCAAGCTCGGCACTGTGTCTATGTTCACGACTCTGCTGGCAGCAAGGTTGCTCTGACATGGAAATTATACAGAGCAAGGCTTGACCATGATGGAAGCATGTCAGAACACTTACAGCAGATGAGAAATCTGTTTGTGGAGCTTGAGCAGAGGGGCATACACTTCACAGAGAATCACAAAATGTATATGATCCTGAGCAGTCTTCCAGAAGACTACGATGTGCTAATAACAAGCCTTGAATCCATGCCAGAGAGGGACTTAACCCTGGAGTATCTGACAGGCAAATTGTTGTAGGAAGAGGAAAAAAGGAATGAGAGGTCCCAAGTCAGAATGAGAGATGACGCCCCACAGCAGAGGAGAGCTGCTTCCAGGAGCAAGGAGAACAGATGGGAAAGGCTCTTGCTGTAAGACGCTGCTTGAAATGTAGTTCTGAAAAAACATTTGCAAAGGAACTGCAGAGAAAAAGAAACTAGCCAGAGAAGTAGAGGCAAGAAGCAAGGGAGGATTTATCTTGAACAGGCTTCTGATAAGGACTTCAAGGTCAACATCCGGATTCTTGACAGTGGAGCTGTTTGTCATTTAACTCATAAGTCAGAGCTGTTTTCTTCCCTAGGTGCTTCATAACACAGCTATGTTAGCCTGGCGAATGGAGAGAAATCTTCAGTAATGGGAGAAGAAACAATTTACGTTCCAGGTTTGCAAAGGAAAACTACATGGTGTATTGCATGTGCCCATTTTAGACTGTAATATCATAAGTATCTCATGTTTGGACAAAGAGGGGTTTACAGTTACATTTGCTGATAGTACATGTGTAATTAAGAAAGGGAACAGGGTGTGCCACAGCAAAACTTGAAAATAATTTATATGTACTGAAGGGAAGAACACAAAACAATGTAACACATGCCATAGTCAAAAACACACCACCACATGACCTCATTTGATGCACAGGAGACTGGGTCATGGTAATTTCAAGATGGTGGAGATGATGCAAGGGATGGCAAAAGGTTTGAAAATGAAACCCTGTAAGAATTTTCTGCATTGCAATGTATGCAAAGTTGCAAAATCAAAGGTCCAAAGAATAAGCAAGGAAAGTAACAGGCAAACCCAGAGTCCTTTCCAGTTGGTCCATGGCCTCTAGCACCATCTATGGGAGGAGCTAAATATGTTTTAGTCTTGGTGGATGACCATACACGTTTTTTGTTTTGCTTTCTCATGAAAAATAAGACAGAAGTGTTTATCTATTTCAGGGGATGAGTGAACTTTGTGGAAAGACATTATGGCCAAAAGGTGGGCCAGTTGCAGACAGATAGAGGGTCTGAATTCATGTCTGAAAAGTTCCAGATGTGGCTGACAAAGAAAAAGAAAATCACAGAAAAACCCTATTCTCCATTTCAAAATGGCATCACAGAATGCAGAAATGGAATCCTGCAAACCATGAAAGATGCCCTGTTAGTGGATGCTAACATGAGTAATTTGTACTGGGGAAAGGCATTTCAGACAGCAAACTATATAGTTAATAAACTTTGGTCTTCAGCCATAGAACAGACCCCATATTTCATGTTACATGGCAAAGAACCTTCCGTGCAACATATGAGAGTGTTTGGATGCAGTGCCTGGGTACACATTCCAAAGGAAACAAGGAGAAAAGGGAGGTTTCTGGGGTATGAAAAAGGATCCAAAGCACATAGATTCTTAGATGGAAATAGAAATGTGGTTATTTCCAGATCAGCCAATTTCTGTGAACATGAAAATTGGGACAAGGTTCATGCAAACTCAGAAGTGTTCATACCCATAAACAATGGTGAAAAAAAATCTCAGAAAATAGAGGTTCCAAAGCAAGACGCTGAAGGAAGCTCCAGTCCCAGCAGCTCAGAGGATGATGATGGGGAATGTATTGAGGCAGAGAGTCAGCCTGTTAAAGAAGAACCAGAGGTTCCCAGAAGGTCAGAAAGATCTAACAAAGGAGTACCTCCATCAAGGTTTGGTGTGGGGGAAATAAGTGTTTGGCATGTGTTCCATGAACCTAAGAATTATGAAGAGGTGTTGCTTCTGCCTGAGGCAGAGGAAACGAAATGGCAACAAGCCATGAAAGAAGAGTTACAATCCATGGATGACCAGGGAGTGTTTACAGAGACCACATATGTCAGAGTATTAAAAATTTACAGGCCTGAACAGAACAGAACAGAAGCATAAATGAGCTGCCATGATATCCAGGTGTGTAAAATGCTGATTCACAGTGACTCTGGAGAGGTGGTGCCTGGATGATGCAACATATACTGCCACATCCACTACTGAGGCAAAATTTGCTGCTCTTTCAGAAATTTGTTCAGAGCTAGTGTAGTATAAGCAGTTGCTTATAGATCTAAAAATTAAAGTGGATCAGGCCATGACAGTGTTTGAGGACAACACAACATGTATACAGATGGAAACCACAGAAAAAATGAGAAGTAGAAGCAAACACATTGATATTAAATATCACAATGTTAGAGAGGCAGTAAAAGAAAAACTAATTCAACTGCAGTATTGTGAAACAGAAAAGAATGTAGCTGACATTCTAACAAAACCACTGAATGTGCAAAGACACAGAGAACTAACTGAAGAATTGGAAATACGTTCTGCTCAGGTGTAAAGTATAATTGCTCAGGTGTCAAGGATAATTTCACACTGAGGCAGAACAAGTCCTATGGTAATCAGAAGCCATACTTGCCAGGTGTGCAAAATGCTGAATCATGCAGTCTGGGATGATGCAATGTCCACAATGATTGGCTGTATGTAAGTGTGCATGTGTATGACTGTGTGGACCTGTGGAGAAGATGTACGGATCTCTTCTGTGAATGTCATGCTGCCGGTTTGTACTGCTGAACTTCTGTATATATTGTACATACATTTGGTGAAGGAAGAAGCTGCCTTTGTCTGTGTCATTCAACTGGACTGAAACAAAACTCTGCTAACTTACACCAACAGCTTTTGTGGGGAAAACAGCACAAAAGTTTCTCATGAACAGTACTCCACTCTAGAAAATTACAAGCATGCCACTGCACAGGTGCAAGACACCCTTTTTTGTTTCACAGAAACCACAATTAAGAACAACAAAACATCCAAGAGCACAGGATCTTAGCAAGGTCCCTTCTACACAGATGCCAGGCATGACAGGACTTGAGAAGCTTAGGCAGTCTTCCTATGTCAATCGAACTGGACCCTCCCTATCATCTGGCATGGAGATCACAAACCCAAAAATGACATTGCCTGTTGCAAAAACTATTTTGTTAGCAACCCAGCTTAATTTGCATGTGTTCATTTATTTATGGAAAACTAGGGAATCAAGAAAATAGAGGAGGGCTGTGTGGCAAGGCAGCCAGGTGGTCCGTATGGTGCTCCCAATTGGGGGACTGGGAGGGGTGAGGAAACGGTTGATGGGCTGGAGGGGCATTGTTATCTGAAAACGATCCAACTCAAACTAGGTCTTCTGACTCAGGTGGTTGTGGAGTTGGTGTCAATATGGCCTTGGAGGATTTTGCCTTCAAAGATTTAGCTTTCTTAGGCGGGTGAGAATTTGTAGCAGAGGATTGGTTAGTTGGTTGGTTGCTGACAGCTTTGGGCTTAAGCCTATCAATGCTGAAGTCAAGATCTTGGGAGGTCGTGAACCAGGGGCTGGGGCTGATGTCAATGTAGTTTCTTGTTCGTCAGCATGGGAAGGGCTGGCTGATGGCCACTGCTTTACTGTCTCCAAGACGGCCTTGTCCATGGCTTTAGCCTGGAACACCAGTCTACAGAGTGGATGCGTGATGGCGCCAGGAAAACTGATTGGTTTTCCTGGCTGGAAAGATTCTTCTCAAAGCCGAAGCTTAAGTCTAGAAAGACAACTATGGAGAACCCCATATCTGAATTTTTTGCTGTTGGGACAAGATGATGTTTGGCGGGCCTCTCTTAGACAGAATAGGCACTTGGTGTGGCAGTTGGAGAGGGGGATTTTATTATTGCAATTTGTGCAATGTTTAAATGGGCCTGAAGGAATGGGGAGGGGGAACAACCCTGATCCAAAGGCTGAAGCCAGTGTTGAAAAGAGTAAGGGGAAAAAGGATGATAGGTGAAGTAAAAACAGTAAAAGGGGGGAATAAAAGTCCTTTCTTGTTTCTCTCCAACAGAAATTACTCACAGAAGCTCGGAGAGAAGAACGAATGAGGCTCTCAATGTGGTGATTGAAGAGAAAATGGAGAGCTATACTAATGTTTCTTTTTCTAACTGCAGAAGCTCTAGAAGGTTTTAATGAGGCTCTGCGCATGCACAGATCACCCAGAATGCAATTCACAGAGGCCACTAAGAACTTTAGCAGGTCCAAATGCTCCAGTTGATTATAGGGGGTGTGTCACATAACCCTCCTGTTATAGCAGTTCCACAGGCGACAATCCCTTTACGGGCACAATTCAAAGTGCTGGTTTTAACCTATAAAGCTCTAAATGGCTCAGGTCCAAGCTATTTCAAGGATTAATTCTTCCTATATGAGTCTGCCTGGGTGTTAAGGGAAGGCCATAACCTTGGTTCCACCACCTTCACAGGTGCCTTTGGTGGGGATGCAGGAGATGCTCCCAGACCTGGGAACTCCCTCCCACGGGAAGCTAGGCTGGCCCCTTCTTTGCTGTTCTTCTGCAAGCTGACAAAGACCTTTCCTTTCAGGCAGGTGTTCCCTTAGTGAATGGCTCTCTGAGAGTGTTTTTTAATATAGATTGTTGTGTCCTGTTGCTTTTAAATGTGTTTTCAGTATTTGCATACTCATTGTTGTTAGCTTTAATATCTCTTTTTAAGCAGAAAGGTGGGGTAAAAATAAGTAAATAAGTAAATAAATAAATATTTGTTTAATTCTTTTAAAATATTTGTACACTTACTGTTTTTAGCTTCTTAATGTTTGTATTCTATCTTTAATTATGTAAGTCATTTTGGGTCCTTTTTAAGGAGATGGGCAGAGTAAAAATATTTTAAATAAATAAATAAATAAACAAACAAATAAATAAATAACTATATAAATAGTGAGAGCTATACTTTTCATGAAATATTTTACCTCTATTGCTTTTGACTTCTCATCTTCTCTTCTCTTATGCTGATGTATCTGTTCATCCAACATATTCTGAAGTTCTTTTTCCTTACATTTTTCATTCTCCAAGTCTTGAAGTATAGCTATCATAGCCATTTCCTTATTTTCCAGCACAGAACTACAAAACATTCAGAAGTTGTCTTTCAAAACACAATTGACCTGCCATGAATTATTTTATGACATTCATTCTGCTTTTTCTGCAGGGAAAATGTTTATTTATTTATTTTATTTATTTATCAAAAGATATTTATGTTTTTTCACTATGCACGTATTAAATCTCATCAGGAAAATATGTTGTTTACCTTTTCAGCATATGTTCACTGTGAATTCAGTTTATGTGAACCCACACATTTGTGGTTAGATTTTAAGGTAAAAATCACAGTAAGATTTAGTAATATATACTTTCTGGAAAAGGCAGCCCCTTCAAGGCTTGCTGCCTTGTCGTGGTGAAGGGGCTTGAGTAATTCAGAGAAGCTATGGGCTATGCTGAGCAGGGACACCCAAGACGGACAGGTCATAGTGGAGAGTTCTGACTAAACGTGATCCACCTGGAGCAGGAACTGGCAAGCCACTCCAGTATCTTTGCCAAGAAAACTCCATGGACAGAAAAAAAAGGCTAAAAGATATGATGCTGGAAGATGAGCGCCTCAGGTTGGAAGGCGTCTGAGGAAGAGCGGAGAACAAGGACAAGTAGCTCCAGAGCTAATGACATGGTTGAGCCAAAGCCAAAAGGATGCTCAGCTGCGGACGCGCCCTGGAAGTGTAAGGAAAACCCAATGCTGCAAATACTGCATAGGAACCTGGAATGTAAGATTTATGAACCTTAGTAAGCTGGATGTGGTCAAACAGGAGATGGCAAGAATAAACATTGGCATCCTGGGCGTCAGTGAACTAAAATGGACGGGAATGGGTGAATTCAATTCAGACAATTATCATATCTACTACTGTGGGCAAGAATCCCATAGAAAAAATGGAGTAGACCTCATAGTCAATGAAAGAGTGGGAAAAGCTGTACTGGGATACAATCTGAAAAATTATAGAATTAATTCAATAAGAATCCAAGGCAGACCTTTCAACATCACAGTAATCTAAGTTTATGCACCAACCACCGATGCTGAAGAGGCTGAAATTGACCAATTCTATTCAGACTTACAGCACCTTCTAGAACTGACAACAAAGAAAAAAGAGGTTACTTACCTGTAACCATAGTTCTTTGAGTGGTCCTCTGTGAATTCACACATATGGGTATTGTCTGCGCCTGCTCTGACTCTCTCGGAAGATTCTAGAGCTAAAAGTAACAATTTTATAGTGTGATCCTCCACGAGGTACATGCTCCTCCCACTCACAATCTTCCCCAGTTCCTGAATTTTATCTGCCGGGTATGAAGGAAAGAATTAATTACGTACAGTGGGGTCTTGACTTAAGAACGGCTTGAGTTAAGAACATTTTGACTTAAGAACCGCTCTCATAGGAAAATATTGACTTGACTTAAGTACTTAGATTTGAGTTAAGAACTGAAAAAAACCACATGGGAGGCAGGGAAAGTGCAAAATTTGAACTTTCAGTTAACTGTTGGCCAGTGAAAAAGGTGCCTGTCTGCTTCCTCACTCCTCCCAGCGTTTAGAGAGTGGATTGGGAGGCAGTCTTCGGACTGCCTGGTACTTGTACTGCCTGGACTGTATTTTCCCTGCCTTCCCTGAACCTTTCTTGACCTAAGAAAAAAAGAAACAAAATATCCCCCTCTAGTGGTCGAAGGCGGAATAGCAGCTTCCAATTAGTTTCTATGGACGGAAAAGAGCAGATACGGATCAAATGGTTTTCAATGCATTCCTATGGGAAATGCAGATTTGACTTGAGAACTTTTTGACTTGAGAACCGCCTTCCAATACGGATTAAGTTCGCAAGTCAAGACCCCACTGTAATTAACCCGTGACGGATAGAGGGGAAGGATGGGCGGGTTGTGTGAATTCATAGATGACCACTCAAAGAACTATGGTTACAGGTAAGTAACCTCTTTTTCTTTTTTGTGGCCTCTGTGAATGCACACATATGGGTGACTAGCAAGCTGCACTTACTGATTGGTGGGTCGTCATGGTAAGAAGGATGACAGGACAGCTCTGCCAAATGCAGCATCTTGGTGTGCTCTGACGTCCATCCGGTAGTGTTTGACAAACGTAGACGGTGTGGACCACGTAGCGGCACGACAGATGTCAGGAACCTCGGTGCCACGTTGAAAGGCAGCAGAGGTGGACAGTGCCCTGGTGGAATGAGCTGTCAAATGTTCTGGAGGGGATTTCCCCGACAAGTTGTAAGCAAGGGAGATAGTCTGTACAATCCAGCGTGCTATGGATTGAGAGGAGGTTGGGGCCCCATTGTTTGGGCCTTGAAAGCAAAGAAAAAGTTTATTGGACTTTCTGAAAGTTTTTGTCCTTTCGACATAGAAGGCTAGGGAACGTCTGACATCGAGGTTATGGAGCATATGTTCCAGGGACGAGGAAGGAGATTTGAAGAAGCAAGGTAGTATGATGGGTTGGTTGAGGTAGAAGTCAGAGACCACCTTTGAGAGAAAGGAAATGTCAAAGTAAAGAGTCACTTTATCGGGGTGAAACTGGATAAAGGGAGGATCGACTTGGAGAGCGGCGAGCTCACTATCTTGTTTGGCTGACGTGATTGCAACAAAGAAGGCCGATTTAAGGGTCAGGAATTTGAGGTCGATGGATGCCATGGGCTCGAATGGAGGCCGCATCAAGGCATTAAGAACCAGCTGCAGTGACCACTGGGGGGGTGATACGCTGTTGGGGAGGGCGAATGTTGTTGAGCCCTTTAAGGAACTTCTTGGCAGTTGGGTGAGAAAACAACTTGGAGGAGGAAAAATCTTCCAGTTGATGGGCCATAATGGCTGACAGGTCGACCTTTAGTGTGGACTGGGAAAGGCTGAAACTGAAGAGATGCAGGAGGTAAGTGAGTAGGGTCTTCAAAGAGACAGGTATAACAGGTAAGTCATTGTCATGAGTATATTTTAGAAAGGACTTCCATTTATTTTCATATAGGAGAGTAGTGGAAGGTTTTCGGGTTCGAAGAAGAACCTGCATCACGTCGCGAGTATCCTCCAAACTGCAAGACTGAGAGAAGCGACATCGGGGTGAAGAACGAGGCCGTGGTCGAGCGAGAGGAGATCTGGGCGGAGAGGAAGGCGGAGCATGTCCGACGACATCGAGACCAGGTGAGTGAACCATGGCTGGCGGGGCCAGTATGGGGCTATTAGGATCGCGTTGGTGGACGATTACCCTCTGGATGAGAGGCAGAGGGGGAAATATGTAAAGGAGAACTTTGGACCAGTCCATCAGGAATGCGTCTCCCAGAGAGGTGCTGTCCCGTCCTTCTCTGGAGCAGAATCGGGGACATTTCTTGTTGGCATCGGATGCAAAGAGGTCTATTGAAGGTGTGCCCCATTGTCGGCACAGCTGTTGAAAAATGACATCGTTCAGAGTCCATTCGTGTGTTCTCATTGGTAGCCGACTGAGCCGGTCTGCCAAGGTGTTGTCGTCGGTGGAAATGTGGACGGCAATAGGGAAAACATGGTGGGAATAGCACCACTCCCAGAGGTTGACAGCTAGGTAGAGCAGAGAAGGGGAGTGGGTACCTCCTTGCTTGTTGACATAAAAGAGTGCAGAGGTGTTGTCTGTTGCCAACTGCACTACCTGTCCTTGGATTAGGGGAAGAAAGGCATGGAACGCTTTGATGATTGCCAAGAGTTATAGATGATTTATGTGGACTGGCAGTTCTTGTGTTGAAGGCAGTGGGTGCCCCATCCCATGAGGCTGGCGTTGGTTGTGACCTGAATGGAAGGTCTCGGGGGGGGGGAGAAAGGTCTGCCGATGAGGAGGTTGTCTGGGCAAGTCCACCAGTCGAGCTGGGAGGCTAGTTCTGGTGTCACCGGCAGTAGAGCAAATGGAGGATCTGTGATTGGATTGAATAGGGAAAGAAACCATGCCTGCAGGGACCTCATTTTGAGCCTGGCGTATTGGACGACGGCCGTCGTCGATGCCATGAGACCCAGGAGGTGTTGGGCGTGATGCGCCGAAACGGAGTGATGTGTCTGGAAAAGGCAGACAGCCTTTTGAATTTTTCTGATCCTGTCTGGAGGCAAGAAAGCTCTTGCGCGGAGGGAGTCTACCTCCATGCTTATGAACTTTGCCATTTGTTTCGGGATCAAGTACGACTTTTCGAGGTTGATCTTGAGACTGAGACTTTGAAGCGTATGGAGGGTTGTGTCTCATGCCTTTATGTCGTTGTGATACGATGTTGCCACTATCAACCAGTCGTCGATGTAGGGATAAATGTTTATTCCCTGCAGGCGGAGGAAGGCGGCTACCAGTGCCATGCACTTGGTGAAAGTCCGGGGGGCGGTAGAGAGCCCGAATGGGAGGGCACAGAATTGGAAGGCAGTGCCGTTGAAATGAAACCTGAGGAATTTTTGGTGGTCCGGATGAATGGAGACGTGGAAATAGGCATCCTGCAGGTCGATAATTATGAACCAATCTCCCTGCGAAAGCAAAGGGATAATAGAGTCCAGTGTAAGCATGTGGAATTTACGGGGAGATATGAAACGGTTGAGGTGAGTGAGGTCAAGGATGGGGCGGACGCCTCCATCTTTTTTAGGAACAGTAAAGTATTTTGAGTGGAAACCGTTGAGGGAGTCCATAGTAGGGACCGGTAAAATGGCATGTTTCTGGAGAAGTTTAATAACCTCATCCTGCAGAGCAGAGGAGTAGGGGGTGTACCCAATGAACCCCAAGGGAGGCAAATTGGAGAATTCTATGAGGTAGCCAGACGCTATGATGGATAGAACCCATTTGTCTGACATAATGGCTTGCCAACGATGGAAAAATGGGGCCAGTCTGGTACAGTTCAGTGGACAAAGAGAAATGTCAGGAAAAAGAGGCAGAGGTAGTTGTCAATATTGCTTACCCTTTCGCTGTCCTTTACAAAAGGATTGACATTGACGAGGTAGGCTTTGAGGCAGGTACGATGCCATCAGAGGTTGAGGGGCAGGTAGGGACCTGTCGGTTTGATGGGGGTGATACTGTCTGTAAGGCTGGAACCTTTGATTCTGGTGTTGCTTGGGGTGAAACTGACCTGAGCGGTAGAAGGGCCGTTGATAGGAGGTAGATGGCTGAGCAGAATAAGAGCGCGCAGTCTTGCGCTTCTTATGGAAGTCCTCCATGGTATCGTCAGTTGTAGAATTGAACAGGCCGGCGCCATCAAAGGGCAAGTCCTCGATTCTTGACTTGGAGTCATCAGAGATTTGAGCCAGGCATGGCGTCAAATAGAAATAGAGGTAACTAGAGTTTTAGAAGCGGCCTCAGCGGAGTGTCACGCCGCAATCCTCTGGTACTTAGCCAGAGAAATGGCTTGTGAATGGATGTTGATGAGATCAGATCTCATGGGTTCAGGGGTTGAGTCAATCAGAGGAAGGACTTGGTTCCAAAGATGACGCTGAAAGGTGCCCATAGTTGCCTGGTAGCTAATACTTCTGAGCAAAAAAGCTTGCAGAGTAAACTCGTTTTGCCATTGTGTCAACTTTTCTGCCGTCTTTATTGGCAAGGGTAGGTTTGGACCTGCCATGGGTTCAAGCCTGACTGGACTCGACGATGATAGAGTTAGGCACTGGATGCTTATTGAGGAATTCGGCATCGACACCGTGGGTCCTATAGAGGCCATCGGTGCGGCATAGAGCGGCATCATGGGGGGGGCCATGACATCATGGGCTTCATCTCCATCCGAGGCTAAGTCAAGGGCTTCTCTAGATGATTCCTCAAGGATGGGGGAAGGCAGAGAAGGCTGAGGGGGATCCACACGGGGAAGCCTGTCCTTTCTAAGCCTCTTAGGGGCAGGCTTAGGTTTTTACTTCAAGCTTGGATCATGCGCTCGAGACTTTTGAGAGGAGGGCGACTTGTGCTTACCAGATGATTTTGTTTTCTCAGCAGTGTCCTTAGCTAGTAGCACAGACGTAGAGTCAGAAGTAGACTGGCCCGCTGGAAGTCTATCGGCTGAGAGGGCAGGAGATCTAGCCACCTCTGAAGATGTAGTAGGAGGGTTCATGGCTGTTTGCCAAAGGTAAGACCGAAGTCTTCGGAGCCTCTGTTTAAGTGCAAGCTTGGTTAACTTCTTACAAGCAGGGCACGAATGGGTCGGATGTTCCTTGCCCAGGCAAAAAAGGCACTGGCTATGACCGAAAGAAAGTGTGATTTTATTCGCACAAGTAGTACAACATTTGAAAGGAGACGGTGAGGCCATAAGCAAAGGACTAGTGGGGGAAGGGAAGGGGGAAAGGGAAGGGAATAAAAACCGCGGGAAGCCGATTAGGCAAAGAAAAAAGACGTGGAGCAAACAAAAGCTCAAAGAGCCTAGAAAAAATAGCCAGAAGGCAAATAGCGAAGCGCTCAATCTTTCCTGAGAACCGTTCAGCTCAGCGGAAAAAAGGAACTGGGGAAGATGGTGGGTAGGAGGAGCATGTACCTCATGGAGGATCACACCATAAAATTGTTACTTTTAGCTCTAGAATCTTCCGAGAGAGTCAGCGCAGGCGCAGACAATACTAATATGTGTGCATTCACAGAGGCCACGAAAAAGAATATGTTCTTCTCATTATAGGGGACTAGAATGCTAAAGTAGGGAGTCAAGGAGATAAAAGGAACAACAAGTAAGTTTAGCCTTGGAGTTCAAAACAAAGCAGGGCAAAGTCTAATAGAGTTTTGTCAAGAGAACAAGCTGGTCATCACAATCACTCTTTTCCAACAACACAAGAGGCGACTCTACACATGGACATCACCAGATGGGCAATACCGAAATCAGATTGATTATGTTCTCAGCAGCCAAAGATGGAGAAGCTCTAGACCAGTGGTGTCCAACCTTGGCCCTCCAGATGTTCTTAGACTACAGCTCCCAGAAGCCTTCACCACCACCTCTGCTGGCCAGGATTTCTGGGAATTGAAGTCCAAGAACATCTGGAGGGCCAAGGTTGGACACCATTGCTCTAGACAGTCAGCAAAAACAAGACCTGGAGCTGATTGTGGCTCTGATCATCAGCTCCTTATGGCAAAATCCAAGCTAAAACTGAAGTAGGAAAAACCACTGGTCTACTCAGATATAATCTAAACCAAATCCCTTATGAATACACAGTGGAAGTGAAGATCACATTTAAGGAACTAGATTTGGTGGACAGAGTATCTGAAGAACTATGGATGGAGGCTCGTAACACTGTACAGGAGGCAGCAACAAAAACCATCTCAAAGGAAAGGAAATGCAAGAAAGCAAAGTGGCTGTCCAACGGGGCCTTACAAATAGCAGAGAAGAGAAGTGGAAACAAAATGCAGGGAGATAGGGAAAGTTACAGAAAATTGAATGCTGACTTCCAAAGAATAGCAAGGAAAGACAAGAGGGCCTTCTTAAATGAACAGTGCAAAAATGTAGAGGAAAATAATAGAAAGGGAAAAACCAGAGATCTGTTCAAGAAAACTGGAGATATTAAAGGAAAACTTTGTGCAAAGATATACATGATAAAGGACAAAAATGGTAGGGACCTCACAGAAGCAGAAGACATCAAGAAGAGGTGGCAAGAATACACAGAGGAATTATACCAGAAAGTTCTGGATGTCCTGGACAACCCAGATAGTGTGGTTGCTGATCTTGAGCCAGACATTCTGGAGAGTGAAGTGGGCCTTAGAAAGCATGGCTAACAACAAGACCAGTGGAGGTGATGGCATTCCAGTGGAACTATTTAAAATCTTAAAAGATGATGCTGTTAAGGTGCTACACTCAATATGCCAGCAAGTTTTGAAAACTCAACAGTGGCCAGAGGATTGGAAAAGATCAATCTGCATCCCAATCCCAAAGGGCAGTGTCAAAGAATGCTCCAACTACCATACAACTGCACTCATTTCACACTCTAGAAAGGTTATGCTCAAAATCCTCCAAGGTAGGCTTCACCAGTATGTGGACCGAGAACTCCCAGAAGTACAAGCTGGATTTCGAAGAGGCAGAGGAATAGAGACCAAATTGCTAACATGCGCTGGACTATGGAGAAAGCCAGAGACTCCCAGAAAAAGATCTACTTCTGCTTCATTGACAGTGTGGAGCACAACAAACTATGGCAAGTTCTTAAAGAAATGGGAGTGCCTGACCACCTTATCTATCTCCTGAGAAATCTATATGTGGGACAGGAAGCAACAGTTAGAACTGGATATGGAAAAACTGATCGGGAAAAGAGTTCAACAAGGCTGTATATTGTCTACCCAACTTATTTAACTTATATGCAGAATACATCATGTGAAAGGCTGGAGTGGAGGAATACCAAGCCAGAATTTAGATTGCCAGAAGAAATATCAACAACCTCCGATATGCAGATGATACCACTCTGATGGCAGAAAGTGAGGAGGAATTAAAGAACCTCTTAATGAGGGTGAAAGAGGAGAGTGCAAAAATGGGCTGAAGCTCAACATAAAAAAAAACTAAGATCATGGCCACTGGTCCCATCATCTCCTGGTAAACAGAAGAGGGAAGATCTGGAGGCAAGGACAGATTTTACTTTCTTGGGCTCCATGATCACTGCAGAGGTGACAGCAGCCATCAAATTAAAATACACCTGCTTCTCGGGAGGAAAGCGATGACAGACCTAGACAGCATCTTAAAAAGCAGAGATACCACCTTGCTGACAAAGGTCCGCATAGTCAAAGCTATGGTTTTTCCAGTAGTGATGTATGGAAGTGAGAGCTGGACCATAAAGAAGGCTGACTGCCAAAGAATTGATGCTTTTGAATTGTGGTGCTGGAGGAGACTCTTGAGAGTCCCCTGGACTGCAAGGAGAACGAACCTAACCATTCTGAAGGAAATCAACCCTGAGTGCTCACTGGAAGGACAGATCCTGAAGCTGAGGCTCCAATATTTTGGCCATCTCATGAGAAGAGAAGACTCCCTGGAAAAGACCCTGATGTTGAGAAAGTGTGAAGGCAAGAGGAGAAGGGGACGACAGAGGATGAGATGGCTGGACAGTGTCTGCGAAGCAACCAACATGAATTTGACACAACTCTGGGAGGCAGTGGAAGACAGCAGGGCCTGGTGTGCTCTGGTCCATGGGGTCACGAGGAGTCGGACACGACTTAATGACTAAACAAGAAATGCTTTCTGGGCAACTATTGCAAAGCTGAATACTGTTATAAATGAATCTGAATCCATGACAGAATAGGTGAATTTTGATTCAAAGGCATTCCTAACTTCAACTAAATTCGTACTGTACAGGGCCTTTATGCAAACTGACACCATGAAAAAGCCTCACATGAAAATGTTATCTTTGAAAATGTAGTGATTATTCAACTAAATCTTTCAAATGTACTTACCTGTATTTAACTATTTCTTTTTGGAGTTCTTGTAAGGATTTTTGCAGCTGTTCATTTGCTTGTTTGCTTTCACACAGATCTGATTTCAAGTTAAATATTGCAGCACCTTCCTGTTTGAGTAGATCATGCATTTGAGAGGCCTTCACTTGCTCAATTTTTAGAGAAGCCTGCAAGTCACTTGCAATGGATTTTTCCTGCTGAAGTTTGTATTCTAGTAATTCAACTGAAAACAAGCAAACATTTACCATAAATAAGTTATAAAATGCAATAACTTGTTGCACATTATTGCTCTTTTTGCTTTCTCAATAATCACAATTATGTTCCTTCAGATAAGTGGAAACTTAATATTAAGGCCAGGATTCTGCTGGGTGCAGTAAGGCAAGATCTCCTACTTCTCCGCGGAGCGCCAATACAACAGCACAGATCTCTATTACTGAAACTCAAATTATGTTTGTGCAAGAAGCACTGCATGAGCAATGTAAAAAAGCAGGAACCAGAGTCATTTTTATCCTATAATTATTGACCAATTAAGTGATTTTTTTTAAAAGGCTGAAAATAGAGTTTTATTTTCATCTCAGTTGTCAATGTCTATCCTCACTATCCATTCCTCTTTTCATGCTATTTGCAAACCAGGCTATAAAAAGATATAACCCCTTATTTCACTTACTGTAAAAGTGTGTTTATCCTAACTCAGTTTAGATGTTCAACTGAATGAACAAGATTCTGTGCACCTTTTCTTGTTCTTGTTCCTTTAAAAAGCAGTGGTGGCTAAACTGTAGCCCTCCAGATGGTGCTGGGCTACAACTTCCATTCCTAACCACACTCGCTATTACTTGCCAGATACAATGAAAATTATAATCCAACAACATCTAGAGTGCTATATATCAACCTTCCTGAATGGAATGCTTTTATTACTATAAGAAATAATTGCGTAAGGGAAAATTTATACAAGTACATACAGCAATGATGTATAACAGACGTGCTCTACTAACCACTCCAGTTATGGTACTTGTTTTTCAGTTGCTGTACATAAAGTGCATATGGTTCAGCATGGGACCAAAGCCTTGTTCTCCCCCGTTCTTGATAGAGGTAAAGAGAGATGTCATAATTTTGCTGTGTGATATGAGTGGGCCAGGAAAAAGCATGAATAGAGGCCTAGGGGAACAGCTGTTCATGGGCCAAGAAGTACTTTATAGCACAATTAAAAATAGTTGCCACGTCTGAAGGTATAACATATTTACTGTTAAGTGATCATAAACAAAGAGCCCGAAAAACCCACAACAGCAAAAAATGGGATCTATTATTTTGTTTTTGCCTATTCACATTTTTTGGCACTTCAAGCTGTTTTGGCCAAACCCAACCCAACCCACTTAAAAGCAGGATTTTTTTCTGCAAATATAGTTTAAGGACTTCATTAACTGCATGTACAGTATTCAGCACATCAACACAAAAGAATTTCTGATTACCCTAACAACTATCATTAGGTCTTATTGAGAATGGTTGTACTCCTGTTTTCATAATGAAGATTTTCTGGTTTTAGTCAAACAGAAATGATGAAAAGTAAAGAATGCTTCATAAACTTGTATGATATATTTACCTTGCCTTCGAAGCTGATGTTCTTGTTTATTACCATGATTCTCTGTATTAATCAGCATTTCTTGGAGTTGCTGCAGTTTTTCTTGGCTTTGAAGATACAAAAGTCGCAACTGAGCTTCAAGGTCCTTTATTTTAGTAAGCAAAACCTTCCTGTCTGAAGATAAAAGATGCTCCAGAATGATTTTTTGTTGTTGTTCCTGAAATGAAATCCGGCAAATTTAACACCTTCAAAGAAAAGCTGTAGATTCTCAAAATCAGGTTAATGTGGTTTTTTTAATTAAAAAGTCAGTTTAAATGGGGAAGACTCTCTCGAATAAATGGCAAGAAAAGCATCATTCTGCTTCCCTCATCAAGGAACATAGTTCAGGTCCTGCAACTGATATTGATCCGCCCCCCAAAAGTAGCAAGTCAGGACAATTAACCAAACTGTCTTCTAAATGAAGAATCTGGTTTTCTTAGTGTAAGACTTCAAAGTTCTGGTGCAGGATCTGCCCAGTTCATATATGATCAATGATCTTCATACAATGGAAGTAGAGTGGCAAGTGCACACAACATATATACAATCTTTTTGTTCTTCATTAGATATTTAGAATTTAATCCAAATTAAGAAAGGAGACTGTATCAGGATAAATATTTAAAAATTCCCATACTTGCTGTTCTATTATATGTTGCAGCTTCTCTACCAGCAACCCTTTATCTCCAGAACCAGGACTGTGGCTATGTGACTGCAGGAAGCTTTGGCACATATTTTGCTGCATTTCTAACACACATTGGATCACTTGAAGTAGTTCACCACTCCAGTCAAAAAAGGCAGATACATTTTCCTACAAGAAAACATTTGGTCTCAAAAGTTATAAATGGTTTAAGGTTTGGTTGTTGTTATCACTGCCTTTCTGCTACTGTTTTCATGCTTCCACTCCATTCTGCAGTATTTCATTCATACACAAACACTCCATCTTACATTATATTGATCATCAAACCAATAAAAATGGCAACATACCTCTCTACACAATACATATATACACTAGGAAGAATTTAGATCTGAAACCATAGGATGCATTCTCTAGGAAGGGCACATTTCTCAAACAGTAGCAATGCCATTTCATGATCTAACTTATTACCATGAAAAGGCATCACTGTTCTTTGCCTTCACCCATTCCTCTGGTACAAGACAGGACACAGGACACCAAGCAGCCACAGATACCCTGTTTGCTTCCACATCATCATCATTTGCTAGACATCCTCCATTGTCTTAGAGTTAAGCATTCAAAAATTTTGGAACTGTGATGTTAAGGGACAAGACACTAATAATTATGATATTGTTGCACTAGTTACTTTTCAGATCCAGTTAAAAGTGCTGGTTATGATCTATAAAGCCTTAGACAGGTTTAGTCTGGGCTATGTGAAGGATTATTTTCCCCCCAATACCAGCCCTCTCAGAGTTTAAGAGTTTCAAGGAAAGTCCTTCTTTTGGCCTGCTCACCTTCACAGGCACTGTTACATACAGCTATGACATCACCTGCCCGTCACTGCTGAAACTGTGTGTCATCTACCAATGGCGTGACGGAGGGTGGGACATAAGGGGTGGAGCTGTTGTACATAAGGGGAGTGAATGGTGTGAGGGTTTCAGATAGGGCCAGATAGGGCTTTCAGATAGGGCTTTGAGATTGGGATGGTTAGGGCTTGGAGATACTGAGAGATAAGAACTGTGCTACATTGAGAGAGTCTGTGAGAGTGGGTGTGTGATAGTTATAATATTATAGTGATTGCTTTATTATTTATATTCACGTGATTTACCATTCCTTTTGTTTGTACACAATAAACCTAAATTTTTATTTTGAAATCATACTTTGGCCTGAAGCTTCATTTGAGGGAATGGTTGATGGCAGTGGAAACAAAGAGTGATTGAGTGTGACGTAACGGCCCCTTTGTGAGGTAGAAGGAGGTTGTTACAATAAAATTGGTGGCAGCGGCGGGATACGAGTATTCCAGTAAAGCCTTGGCAAAATCGTGCCCAGAGCAAGGGTCTTCAGCTAGGGTCATCTGAAGTGGAGAGCGTGGGTCACCTTCTAGGGCTTGGCTCAAGGGGAGCAAAGCCTAGTAGAGGGGCGCTGAAGTTTCAGAGTGAAAAACTGAGACAGGGGAGCTCTGTGGAGTCCATTTTGTGTGGGGAGAGTGGCCCAAAGCAAAGGCTGTGGTGTTTGGCCAGCGTGTCCTGAGTTTAGGGAAACTCTGAGGAGACATAGCAAAGGCCAATGGCAGGAAAGCTGAGGGATCTCCGTTTGTACAGCTAAACCTAGGTCAAGGTAGCTGTGTGAATTCAAGATTGGTGCCAGAGGCAGAATAATAAAGTAAACTTTGTTTGGCAAGAGGCCCAGCTTAAGGGGCAGAAGCATAGTTACAGTTGCTAGCTGACAGTGCTGGAGAAGGCTGCAACTTTATAACACAGACCAATAGCACAGGAAAAAAGTGACTTTAAACCAAGGCTTGAAAGTTGATATAAGAGCCTTTGGTGAAATAAAATGCCCTTAACCCAAAGTAGAAACGATGAACTAAGACCATCTGAAATGGCAGCTAGTTCAGATGAAGAGGTTAGTGGGGGAGAGGAAAGATTTTCCTCAGCTCAAGAGGAAAGGTCCTCTAGAGAAGATTTATCAGACCTCAGAAAATTTGAGTTAGCACAAGCTCATGAATACAGAAAGAAACAATTAGAATTAGAGAAGGAGGAAAGAATGAAACAGCTAGAATTAGAAAAAATGGAAGAGGAAAGAATGAGACAGAGAGAACTTGAGGTAGAGAAATAGAGGATGGCTTTTGAAATCAGGAGAATGGAATTAATAAACCAGAACAATAACAATAATAGAAATTCCAACTCTGAAGAAGGGCAGTTGTCAAAAGCAGATCTAAAGAAATTCCCTACTTTCAAACAGGGAGACTGTCCGGAAGCATGTTTAACTCTTTTTGAAAGAGTGTGTGCTGATTTTTCAGTCAGAGAGTCAGACAAAATGATTATTCTGAGATCTCTAATTAGTGGAAGCCTCGCTGAGGTTTACGCCGAGATGCCTATTGAAATGATTAAAGATTATTCTGAATTTAAAAAGTTGGTGTTTGCCAGGTATGGCATCAATGCAGAACATCTGAGGCAAACGTTCAGAACACTAACCAAGAAACCTGATGAGTCTTACTCACAGTTAGGGGCCAATTTGACTGAATATTTAGATAAATGGTTGGCGCAGGAGAAAGTGGAGACAATTCAGCAATTTAAAAATATTATAGGATTGGAACAGTTTTATTCCCTTCTACATGGTGAAATTAAATATTTGGTCAAAGACAAGAAACCTCTAGATTTGAAACAGGCAGGGGAAATTGCAGATTTCATCTCACAAATCAGAAAACCTATGTATTCTGAGGGAAAGAGTATGAGAAAAACATAGGAGGACTACAATAGATATCCCAAGGGACAAGTTAAAAGCCAGCAGAAAGTGGGCGGCCATTTTGTGGGAAAGCCTTCAGAACAGGGCCAAGCCAGAAGCCAGATTTTGGAGGGAAAAGAAAAAGGGGCTGGAAAGGGTCCATGGAGTGATAGAATTTGCTTCATCTGCCATGAAAAAGGCCATATTGTGTCCCAATGTTATAAAGCAAAAGAAAATAAAGAAATTTTACCTCAGAAAATGAATTTAAACAAGACTAAATCTGTTTACTGTATTCAGAAGGGACAGATAACTCCACCAAGGGAGGAGGAGTCTGTTGTCATAGCAACGCCAACAGAGGTCTCTACAACAGATGAGTTTAATGAAGATAATATTCCTGTGGCTGAAATAAGACATTGTCTACTTATAAGAACTGATCCCCAATTATTTGAAGCAGCTGGTGATAATATAGGAATTTTAGAACACAACTATTTAGCATTAAGAGACACGTGCTCTGAGGTTACACTGTGTCACCCTGATATCATATCACAAAATCACATTATACCAAATGAAAGTATGACAATTAAAGGAATAGGGGAAGAAATAGTTGTTTTGCCTGTAGCAGAAGTGTTAGTTCGTTATAAGGGCTGGCAAGGAAATTGGCGCGTTGGAATTTCCTCGCAACTGCCTTCAGCTGTACTTATTGGGACAGACCTCTCTGAGCATGTTAAGAGAGTGTTAGGTCTTACACGGTCACAACAAGACCAAACAGAGGCAGCTGAAAAAGTTACTGACTTTCAGGAGGGAGAAAATGAAAAAATATACAAGTTGAGGCATTTTCACTTGAAATACCCCAAAGCAGTATATTTTCCCAGGAGCAGCAAGCAGATCCCACTTTAAAATGTTGTTTTGAGAAAGTGTCAAGCCTGGAATTATCCCCTGGAAGGTTCCTTATTAAGCAGGGATTACTGTATAGAGAAACACTGATGAACATTTCAAAAGGGGGACATGAAAGTCGAAGCCAGTTGGTAGTGCCTGATAAATATCGCCAAATGATTTTAGAAAGGGGACATTCTGATATATTTGCTGCACATTTAGGGATAAATAAGACCAAGCAGAGAATAACTCAAAACTTCTATTGGCCAGAAATAGGAAAATAAATTAAAAATTTCTGTCAGAGATGTGATGTGTGCCAGAGACAGGGTAATAACCGTAACAGGACTAAGGCTAAGCTGTGTCCATTACCCGTAATCTCTACACCTTTCAAATGCATTGGCGTGGACATTATAGGACTGTTGCCTAAGGTCACAAAAAGGGGAAACAGATTTATTCTCACCATTGTTGACCATGCCACAAGATACCCTGAGGCGATTCCTTTGAATAACATTGAGACCCATACAGTGGCTGATGCACTTTTAAGCTATATGAGTAGAATGGGTTTTGCTTCAGAGATTGTAACTGACTTAGGACCATCGTTTACTTCCAAACTTATGAAGAGACTATGGCAGATTTGTGGTATTAAACATTTAGAAACTTCCCCATATCATCCGCAGAATAATGGGTTAACAGAGAAATTTAATGGAACCCTTATTAGAATGATTAAAGCCTATTTAGCAGAAAACCCTAATAACTGGGACCAGAAATTGCAATTATTGCTATATGCCTACAGATCAGTCCCACAAGAAAGTACCGGGTTCAGTCCTTTTGAACTGCTATTCAGGAGAAAAGTGAAAGGACCACTTGATTTGATTAAGCAAAATTGGGAACAGATTGTAGAAGAAGATCCTCAAAATGTAGTCTCATACATAGACACATTAATGAACAACCTCAAAAGAAATTTAGAGTTGGCTGCTGAAAACCTGCAAGCCCAGAAAATTAAACAAAAAGTTTGGTATGATAAAAAGGCTAGGGAACGATAGTTTAACCCTGGAGATGAGGTGCTGATGTTGAGACCCATCAAGGGGAACAAACTACAATTGAACTGGGCAGGACCTTATAGGATCATTTCCAAAATGAGTGATCTTAATTACATTATTGAAGGAGATGAACACCTAGGCAGGAGGGTAGTTCATGTAAATGCCATCAAGCCATATTATAGAGAGGAAAAGAGAGTGCTTTTTGCAATGAAAGCAGCTAATAAAGAACATGATTTGCCATACTGGGAAGGAAGGGGTGAAATAAAGTTCAACCCAGAGGAGGTGAAGATCAGCCATGCACTCACCCTAGAACAGCAAAGGGAACTAAAGATGTTGGTTACTAACAGGTCTTCTCAAGCAAGCCTGGTTTAGCCAAGGGAGTGATGCATAGAATAGATACTGGAAATGCACCCCCGCAGGCAGTAACCCCATACAGAGTAACCGGACCTTATGTGAACAAGGTGCGCAAGGAGCTAGATGAGATGCTAAAAGAAAATATTATTGTGCCATCGTCTAGCCCTTGGTCAGCTCCAATAGTTTTGGTGGACAAACCGGATGGAAGCATTAGGTTCTGTGTGGATTACAGAAAATTAAATCTAGTAACCAAACCAGATGCTTACCCCATGCCCAGACTTGACAACCTGATTGAAACCATTGGGGGTTGTCGATACATTTCCTGTTTAGACTTGACTAAAGGGTTTTGGCAAGTGCGGATAGACCCTAGAGATCAAGAAAAGACTGCTTTTTGTAGCCCTTTCGGCTTATTTGAGTTTCGTGTCCTCAGTTTTGGCCTTAGGAATTCCCCAGCTACATTCCAAAGGCTGATGGACAAAACTCTGCAAGGGCTCAGTGCATTTACAGTTCCCTACATTGACGATATAGGGATCTTTAGCAACACCTGGCAGGATCACCTGTGTCACCTAGAGTTAGTACTGCAGCGGTTGAAAGCAGTGGGGTTAACAGTAAAAGCCAGTAAATGTCAACTAGGAAGCCCAGAAATGAAGTACTTGGGTCATATGGTAGGGGGAGGTGTAATCAAACCCCTAGAAGCAAAGGTAGAGGCAATACGTAATTGGCCTAGACCCAATACCAAGAAAAAAATTAGATCCTTTCTTGGTTTAGTGGGATACTATAGAAAATTTATCCCCAGGTTCAGTGAAATTGCAGCACCGTTGACTGAGCTGAGGAAAAGGAGTGATGACTGCATCGAATGGTCCAGTGACTGCAAGGAGGCGTTCGGGAAGCTGAAGGAGGCGTTAACCAACCACCCTGTGTTCCGTGCTCCAAACTTTGATAGAGAGTTCATCATATACACCGATGCATCCAACGCCGGGGTAGGAGCCGTCCTGTGCCAGTATGATGACAACGGAGACCAGCATCCTGTGTCCTACCTGAGCAAGAAACTTCAGAAAGGTGAGAAACACCTGTCGACCATAGAGAAAGAATGTTGGGCCATCGTGTACGCAGTCCAGAAGTTGAAGCCTTACATCTGGGGGAGACACTTCATTCTGTGTACAGACCACTCACCTCTGATGTGGTTAAAGACTATGAAGGCCCAAAACAGCAAGCTAATGAGGTGGGCTTTAATTTTACAGGACTATGACTTCGAGGTTAAGGTGGTCAAAGGGACTATGAACTGTGTTGCTGACGCCTTATCCCGAAGACCAGACGACGACAGATGAAAAAAATTAAAACAGTTATTGAAATTAATAACTGTTTTAATAAGTTATGAAAATATGTGTTTATTGGAATATTGTTCTGTATATATATATGCAATTGATTATATAAGTGTAAGTATATTTTGAATAATATAGTTATGAAAGAATGTGCCTAATATATTAATGGTAAGTGTTGAAATGTGGGGAAAATGTAATGTTTGATTTGGTTACCAGTTGTTTTGGGTGAAAAGCACCTTAGCTTTTCCCCACAAAACAACTTTTAAAGGGGGGAGATATTGTTACATACAGCTATGACATCACCTGCTCGTCACTGCTGAAGCTGTGTGTCATCTACCAATGGTGTGACGGAGGGTGGGACATAAGGGGTGGAGCTGTTGTATATAAGGGGAGTGAATGGTGTGAGGGTTTCAGATAGGGCCAGATAGGGCTTTCAGATAGGGCTTTAAGATAGGGCTTTGAGATTGGGACGGTTAGGGCTTGGAGATACTGAGAGATAAGAACTGTGCTACATTGAGAGAGTCTGTGAGAGTGGGTGTGTGATAGTTATAATATTATGGTGATTGCTTTATTATTTATATTCAAGTGATTTACCATTCCTTTTGTTTGTACACAATAAACCTAAGTTTTTATTTTGAAATCATACTTTGGGCTGAAGCTTCATTTGAGGGAATGGTTGGTGGCAGTGGAAACAAAGAGTGATTGAGTGTGACGTAATGGCTGTCATGAATTTGATTATGAAAATAGAATAGAGTTGTATTTCATAGGATTTATTTCAGAGCTGCAACGAAAAAGCTAGAAATCTGCTTGTGTCCAGGTGCTAATTAGATAGAAAAAATGTACAAGGTCAGTTCTTCTCCAGCTAAAGAAAAAAAGTCAAGAAGAGCTTTATCTTATCTAAACTCCGTCGGACAAGGACATAACTTGTTAATTTAAGAAAGATGGGAGAAGAGAGAAAGAGATGGACGGAGACACAGCCCGGACGACTGCCAGAACGCAGCATGAATTTCAGCAGAGAAAAAAAGCTACTAAAAGACTCTTATTTTTCTAATTAACCGTAAGATAAAATCCTATTTAGAAATGTAGTTAGATTGGTTGTTATTTTCGTTTTTATAGAGGAAATGTTTGTTGGTATCGGCTGGGGTAATTTGGAAATGATTATTTGTGTAAAGATTGGCTTATCTAAATGTGTTTCAAATTAATCTCTATCTTTTTAATAAAATATAAAAAGGCTGTTTGTACGTTGGCTTCTTGAATAGACCGTCAAGCTACTCTAGTTAATTGGCTACTTTAAAATTGATTTATTTAATCAGGCCACACGCATGCTACCAATTTAGGGTCCTACATATAAGATAAAGAAGAGTAAATCTTCTAGAATTACTGGAGATTGTTTATAGAAAAATCGGAGCCGACTTGGGAGAAAGGGTGAAAAGTTGCCTAGGGTAAAATTAAAGGACCCAGTTTTACCTGAGTAGGAACTAATCATCCTGGACCCTCTCTGTTCCGTGTAGAAGTAGTTTCTTAGGAAACTGCCTTTGTAACCTTTGTGAGGTAGAAGGAGGTTGTTACAGGCACATTTGGTGGGAACTCAAGGACTTGACAGAGGTCCCTTTCAGTGGCCACATCCAGGCTGTGGAAGTCACACAGATGAATAGGTTGCTTCTCTCCCACCCCCACCCCTTTGCCAGCAGTCAGAGAACTTTCTCTTCAAGTGACCTTCTAGCTATTGAGCAGGCTGAAAAGGAAGGTGTTTTAACAGGGGATGCTGAACTTTTCCTGTTTAAAACTCATTTTAGAAATAGTTTTAAATTTCATAGTCTTTCAATGTTATACACTGTAATTCATTTTTAAAATGAATTATCTGCCATAATCCCCCTCTCCGCCATTTTATAAGCTCAATTGTGAGGAAGGTGGAATGGAAATATTATAAACAAACAAACAAATACACAGCATTTGCATAGTATATATAGCAGTAGTGGTGGTAAACTAAAGTAAAATTATGTCTCTACCTTGTCTTCTTCATGTGGTACTTTGCTGAAGTAATCCTTCAGTGATTGTACTGAATCAAGCAAGATTAGCCTCTCTCTTTGCCATGCCTCTATTGAAAGAGTCTTCTGAATATTTTTCTTATCACCATCAGGAGTTTGAGATTTTTCTGACAAAACCAGTATTTTGTGACTTTCTTCATATACCATATCAAGCACATGCTGAAAGAGAACAAAAGGTTAACTATTAACTATAGATAACTCAGATTCATCATAACATTTCAAATTTGAATTGGTTCTTTTGTCTTGCAGTTTGCAAATAATGAAATAATGGCTTGGATATTAAGGACAGGTTACTTACCTATAACTGTGGTTCTTCAAGTGATATTCTGTGAATTCACATATGTGGGCGTTTATGCACCTGCACAAAGCCCATCAGAATATTCTAGAGCAATTTGAGGAGTTTTATTAACCTGGTTTATGAGAGGTGTGGTAATGATTTTTAAAGGTAAAATGTCTGGTAGATTGGAGATTTAGTGTAAAAGTGAGACAATATAACTGTTATTTGTTCCTTTCACAAACTGATAAAAGAGAAGTATGATGACCAAATGAAAAAAAAGGATGACTCTCCTGGTCAAACCTCAAACATACCTAAACTCATAAATCAAGATCCTTTAAAAATGCAATGCAGGATACGCAAACTAACTAAGAACAGATTTTAGAGCCAGAATTGAAAGTAACAATTAGACACCTTCACACAAGTAGTCAAGAAAGTGGAACAGAAATTAACAAAAGTGGAAGAAATACAAAATATTAAAGAAGAAAAAGATAAGGATCAACAATGTCATTTGACCTTAGAAATGGACAGAGCCTTATATTTTCTTAGAATACAGAATGTGGAACAAGAATCAAAAGATCTACAGAAATTGATATCAGAAGAATTAGCACACAAACAGAGATAACTCAAGAAGAACTGCGCGAATCAATAGAGAGAACAATAGAGAGAATTTAGAGAGTGGGGAATGCTTTCACAAGGAAAAATAAGCTACTGAAGGAAATCCACATAAAATTTTTAAGATCAGTGAAGAGAAAATACTGAAAGTTAACAGAGAAAAGGATCTGACAGTCGGAGGGACTAAGATTAATGTCCTGAAACAGGTGCCTTGGAGCATGCGGGGGCAAAAAGACAAGAATACTCTTTTCTTACTAAAGTATTAATAGACAGGAAAATTCTGTTAACATGGCTAACACCTGAAGGAGTTTTTCTGAACTGGGAGACAAGAAGATATAATCCGAATAACAAAATGAAGGCCAGGAATTCATGAAAGAAATGAAACATAAAGTGAAGCTGGAAGAAGATCTACAGTTTTCCAGTGAGGAATCAGAAGAGGAACAAGAATAAGTAGAATGTAAAAGACAAACACCATCAACAAGAAGAACTAGAGGCAAGGAAGCTAAGGATAAAACTGGTAGTAAAAGCCATGCAGATGTCCAAACAAATTAAATTACTATCAGTGAAAAAGGGATGAATTCACCCCAGAAAAGAAGTAAATTTTTAATAAACTTTTTAAAGCCAAAGTAGAAATTATATCTATTCAAGAGACCCATATTAAGGAAATGGACAAAAAGTTGCTAGAAAATCCAAAATTGCGTAATGTCTTTGTAGCCTCCACTCAACAAAAGAAGAAAGGGGTAGCAATGTACATAAAAAAGGAGCTAGAACCGAAATTAGTATGTGCATCAACAAATGGAAGAATATTAATAGTGGAAGTTTCTAAAGAGGGAGAAGAAATATTGCTGGTGAACATTTATGTGCCAAATGAAACGCAATTTTTAAAAATCAACAATTGAAGAACCTGCTGATACAAAGGCCAGAAAAGAAAATGTGTATTTTGGGGGATTTTAACACAATAATTGATAAACAAAAATACACTTCAATGACAGATGGAAATGGGAAGAAAAGGGCAAGAAATATGATCCCCAAGGTGTTTTTGGAAATGGCAGAAAAACTAAATTGATGTATGGAGAACCAGGTACCCTCAGATAAGAAATTATACATTTTATTCAAACAGACACAATTCATGGCCAAGCATAGGTAGCTGTTGGATCTCAGCAGAAGTGACACATCAAGTAGAAGAAACTGAATACAGTGGTGCCCTGCATAGTGACGATAATCCATTCCGGAAAAATCATCGCTATCCGGATTCGTCGCTATGCGAAATAAAAAAAAGCCCATAGGAATGCATTAAAACCCGTTTAATGCGTTCCTATGGGAAAAACTCACCGTTATGCGAACATCCTCCATACAGCCACCATTTTCGCTGCCCGGTAAGTGAGGAATGGGCGCGAAAACACAGCGGGTGGCCATTTTTTTCCGGCGGCCATTTTGGAACCACCGATCAGCTGTTTTTAAAACATCGCTATACAATAATCGGTAAGCGAAACAGCTTACCGATCATCGCAAAGCGATTTTTTACCATTGGAAACATCGCAATGCAATCGCTTTTGCAATCACAAAAACCAAATCGCTATGCGGATTCGTCGTTAAACTGAGCACTCGTTAAGTGAGGCACCACTGTACATAAGCATATCACAACCCAATAATGATGACTCTAGGACAAGTGGTAAGAAGAGGAGGTTGGAAACTAAACAGCCACTTATTGAGAGATGAGGCCTTTTTGATTAAAATTAAAAAAGAATTAGAAGTTTTCTTTCAGATTAATAAACCCCACTCGCACTCATCTTTATTTTCAGGGCACCTGGGAATGAAAAAGATTTTGCAAAGGGTTGCCCAACCTTTTTATTGACCAAACGTGGTGAAGTCAGTGAGGGATTTTGTTTCTTCTTGTGACACATGCCATAAGACTGACAAGACCAAGGCACGTGTCCAACCGACCCCTATAGTAGGTGAAGTTTTTAATTGTCTTCAAATGGATGTTTTGGGACCTTTTTGCCATCAAAATCACAGAAACATCTCGTTATAACTTTTGTCTCTATTACCAGCAAGTGGACCGAAGCCTAAGCTCTCTCCTCTATATCCACAAATGCGATTGCTAAAGTATTTTTGGAACTACATTGGTACCTCGCTTAGCGATTGCTCCGTTTTACGACGAAATCGCTTAGCGATGACTTTTTCGGAGCGTTTTTGCACTCCGTTTAGCGATGGTCCCTATGGGTGATTTTCGCTTAGTGATGTTGGGACCATGCTTCGCATAGCGATTAAATTTTGGGTCCCCGTTTCGCTTTGCGATGGTTTTAACGGCCCAGGGGTCGTGCTTCGCTTGAATGGCGTTTTAACGGTAGCTGTTTCGCAATGCAACTGCCTCCAAGGTGTTTTTCCCTGTTGCTGTTTTCTTTCAAATTTAAACAGTCAATACCCAGGATGCCTTGTGCCTTGTGCAGGGAAGGTTTAAAAACCTTAAACCTTCTCTGGCTCTCTCTCTTGGCACCCCCAGCACCAGCCCGGCCAGCGGCCACCTCAGCACCCAGTGGTGCTTCCTCCTCCTCTTCCTCTTCATCCTGCTTCAGCCACCTTGGCTCTGGAGACTGCCTGGGCTCGCCTCGCAAAACTTGCTCCTCTGTTGTGGTGGGGGTAGTTGCTGCTGCTGAATGCGCCTTTTTTTGAGGGGGCCCTCAGAGGAAGGTTGCCAGATCTCCGTGTGTGTGTGTGTTTGTGTGTGCGTGCGCGCACCGGTGGCCCCCCCGCCCCATTCTGTTTAATTTCATGGGTACCGATGGGGGCTTTTCTCCTTTGGCAAGGCGATTCTGTGAGGGTTTAAAAAAAATTATGTTGTGCCCTCCTCCCCGTCCCGGCCTCGGCGGTCGCCAGTGCTCCCTCCCTTCTCTGCTTCTTCGTCCTGCTGCTGCTGCTGCTGCTGGTGGTGGTAGTGAAGAAGGAACCGGAGGGGGTCATGGCCGGCCACAAGGGCTCACACGCTCCTCCTCTTCCTCAGAGCCCCAGCCAGCCTAAGGAAATTCCTGGGCAGCTTCCTCGGGCTCTTGCTCTGCTTGGCGGAAAATCTGATGCGGCCCAGCCTCACCCAGACTGTGCCTCTAGCGGCCCCTGGGTAAATTGAGTTTGAGACCCCTGATCAAGATAATGTTCCTGCCGCCTATCACCACCCCGGTACTCCAGCCGATGGATCAGCAGGTCATTGCCAACTTTAAGAAGAGCTACACGAAGGAGCTTTTCCAGCAGTGCTTCAAGGTGACTGAGGACACCAACCTCACCCTCCGTGAATTTTGGAAGGAGCACTTTGACACTGTTGGCTGCCTCAAGATGATTGACACGGCCTGGGATGGCATCAGCCAGAGGAACTTGAACTCTGCGTGTCGCACGCTCTGGCCAGACTGTGTGGCTACTGGTGTTTCTGCGCCTGCACCAGAGTCCACAGTGATGCAGGACATTGTGGCCTTGGGGAGGAACACGGGCCTTGAGGTCACAGAGAACATTTCTGAACTGGTGGAGGGCCACAACCAGGAACTGTCCACCCAGGAGCTGGTCGAAATGCAGGCCGAGGCTATGGAGGAGCAGAAAGAAGAGCCAGAGGAGGAACAGCTGTCCACCAGGGACCTGAAAATGCTCTTGCACCAGTGGCAGAACGTGCAGACTTTAATACAGTGGCACCACCCGGACAAGGCTCTGGCACATAACCTTGTGCACACTTTTGATGAGAGGCTCGTGACCCCTTTCAGAAGGATGCTCAAAAGGTGGCAGAAGCAGCTAACTATGGAGAGGTTCCTCACGAAGAGGCCAAGACAGGAAGAGGAACCTGCTCCTTCCACCAGTGGTGCCCAGTTGCCTTCTTCCTCCCCCTCGTCCTTCTAGAAGACTGCTGCTTGCTGTGATGTGGGGACAGTTCTGTGTGCCTCCTGGTTCCTGAATTGAACACTGGTCCTGGTGGTTTAGAGACTTCAGCCTCACATGTTCAGTTTTTAAATGTTAAATGTAAATGTTTCTGTACTGTTGGTTTCTCTATGTTTATGCAGTTCCTGAAACATTTCTGTATGTTTCTGTAGGTTTATGCACTTTATGAAGAGTTTCTGTATGTTGATGCACTTTCTAAAGAGTTTTGTACGATCCAATGTTCCTGCCTCATGTTTGCTGTTTTCAAAATGTTTTTCTATGTTATTTATAAAGTTAAAGTTTATAAACTTAAAGTTCCTGCCTCGTGTCTGCTGTTTTTTAAATGTTTTTTTGTTATTTATGAAGTTAAAGTTTACTGTTTAAAATGTTTGAAATCATAAAGTGCACTTAATAAACCCTTTGTTAACCAAATTTGATATTGTTCTGACTCTTTTTAAATTTGTTGTTATATTCCCCCCCCCCATTGAGATGCACTGAATAGGTTTCAATGCATTTCAATTGGGGAACCGCGTTTCGCTTAGCGATGAAATCACTTAGCAGCGATTTTTCGGAATGAATTAACATCGCTAAGCGAGGCACCACTTTATGTGCAAGGATTGGAATTCCATCTGTGTTGATTTGTGACAGGGCTGGTGCATTTAGAAGTGAATTGATGAGGAGGGTTTGTGAACTGTCTGGTACTGCCTTAAACTTCAGTGTTACTTACCATCCTCAGTCTCATGGGTTGGTAGAGCACACACAACAGATATTGCTGAAAATTATTAAAGCTTATGTCCAGGACTTTGGGAAGGACTGGGAAGATGCCCTCCCCTATATATTATGTGTGATGATATGTGTTTTTATGTGTAAGCCTGTCTCAATAGAATCCATTTTAATTTAGGATTTCTGTGTAGTTCCTGAGATGAGCCACCGTGGCTATCTCTTATCTAGTTACTAAGGAGAAACATTCCTGGTAGCCAAAGCATTTCTGTAGCTCTCGTGGGAATATGGGGCGTGACCTGTCCAGAAGTTTCTTGCCCTTGGGAACTCTGGGAAGAAGAAGCGATGGAGAGAAAAAGTGGAGTGTGTTCCATCATGGATTACAAGTAATTTTCCTCTGCCATGGACTGAGAGGAAACACCTGGATTGCATCTACATCAGCTTGTGAACCCAGGACACGTGAGATGGACTATGTTACCCTTTATATTAGTTAGCATAGTTTCATTTCTTTATTTTTCTAGCTGGAGTGGGGGAGGAAGTATCTGTGCCTTGTATTGAAAATGTACCAACTAAACATTTTGGTTTCTTTACTTTAACAACTTTTATTAATAAAACAGTAATGATTGATTTCTATCTAGAAGCATTGTTTCTTGTTCAGACTAGCTGAGGAATATTAATTGGCCTTATATGTTCGCTACCAAAGATCTCTAGAGCCCAGATTAATCTGAGTACATCTCATGGTTATGTCTGTGTTGGCTATTTAGCTTACTAAAGGAGTGTGGCTTTTGGAGAAGAAGGATTAGGCAAGACCCGGCTGAGATCCCCTGGGCTCTACTCAGCAGTACTGTGGTTTGTCTGTCTTTCGTATCCATCCCATTCTCCGGAACCCCCCCCCGAAAGTCTCCTTGGAGATATGGGCGGTGTTACAGAAGTGCCCTGCACGAAGGATTAGGTAGGATCAGTCCTAGTGAGGTGGTGTATGGGAAAAATTTGCATGGACCTTTGGACTTACTGAGGGCTGACTGGGAAGGCATTATCCAATCCAGTTCAGTACCTCTTGTGTACAATTTGCAGATAAGACTGAAAGCTATTCAAGAAACAGCTAAAGAAAATATACAGCAGGTACAGGAAACACAATTTTTATCACAACATTAAATCTAGCCACAGAGAGTTCCAGGTGAGAGACTCTGTTCTTGTCTTGAACCCTCTCAAACCCTATAAATTGGACTTTTCACGGCAAGGCCCTGGGAAGGTTTTGCCAACATGTTGGAACTTGTTCAAATGCCTGGTTCTGGGGAAAAACTTACCATCTATCATGTTAACAGCCTGAAACCATATCAGGATAGAACATCTGTCATATTGAGATGTCAAGTGGCTTGTGTTAGGCCAGAGGAAGAGCTTATAGACATTCTGTCTGGGAGCTGGCAGGATAACTTTGTTCATTCAGGTTTTCTCAAATTCTGGAATATTATCAAAGTGTGTTTTCTGACAAACTGGTACTACTGATTCAGTCACTCATGCCATAGATACTGGTGGCAATCCACCTGGGCATTCAAGTCCTTACAGAGCTATAGGATCTCATGCTGTGCAAATTGAGACGGAGATTCAGGAGATGATAGACTTGGGAGTTATTGAACCTAGCAATGCGCCATGGGCTGCCCTTATCGTCATTGTACCAAAGAAAAATGCTGTGGGAGAAATCTTGGATGAGGCCAGATTTTGTGTGGACTACAGGAAGCTGAATAGCACAACGGTTTCTGACCTTTACCTAGGATGGATGATCTGATAGAAAGGCTAGCCAATGCTCGGATCTTTCCCCTGGATATTGGCAATTAAAGCTAGAGGAATGAGCGATGGATGAAACCACGTTCATAAGCCTTGTGGGGACTTTCCTTTCTGGAAGCTCCCGTTCAGATTGAAGAATGCAGCCCCAACTTTCCAGAGGATGATGGACAAATTGCTAGATGGTTTATCTTTTGCTTCAGCCTATTTGGATGATCTTGCTATATTTAATCCTGATTTTGCTTCTCATATGTCTCACCTTGAAACTGTGTTGTGTAGATTGCAAAATGCTGGTCTTACTGTAAAAGCAAGCGTCAATGGGTAAAGGCTCAAGTTCTCTATTTAGGCCATCAGATTGGTCAAGGTGAGAGTCAACCCATTCAGGCTAAGGTCAAGGTGAGATTCAACCCATTTGAGGCTAAGGACCTAATCTCTTTAGGAAGATTTGGTCGTCACAGAGGGGAAATCCTGGATTCATGGAAAGAGGCACATATTTCTCTAATGCATAAAGCGTTGACAGAGAAAAAACAAATCAAGAATTACAAACCAATCTCCCTCTTGAATGTTGATTATGAGATATATATGACCATTTGGGCAACAAGACTAAAGAAGGTACTTACAGAAATGATACACAAAGACCAAACAGGCTTCATCTCCAAAAGGAAACTGTCATCAAACATAAGGTCAATAATAAACATTTTGGAATACAGTGGTGCCCCGCATAGCGAGGTTAATCCGTTCCAGATTAACCGTCGCTATGGCAAAACATCGTTATACGGAAAGGAAAAACCCATTGGAACGCATTAAACTTCATTTAATGCGTTCCAATGGGGCCCAAACTCACAGTTCAGCGAAGTTTCCCCATAGCGCCATTTTCGTGCCCTTGGTAAGCAAGGGCAGGGCGCAAAAATGCTGCGCGCGGCTATTTTGGGTGTCTGGTGGCCATTTTGGAACCGCCGATCAGCTGTTTAAAAAATCGCTATGCGAAAATCGGTAAGCAAAACGCTTACCGATCGTCGCAAAGCGATTTTTGCCCATAGGGACCATCGGTATGCCATCGCATTAGCGATTGCAAAATCTGCATCAGTATGCGGATTCGTCGTTAAACGGTGCACTCATTATGCGAGGCACCACTGTATTATGAAACACATCCAGAAAAAGAAATGATGTTGATCTTTGTAGATGCAGAAAAGGCATTTGATAATGTTAACTGGGAGTTTATGTTGCTACAATTAAAGAAGATGGGAACAGAAGGAACACACACACACACACACACACACACACACACACACACACACTAAATAAAAGGCCAAAATTAAAATCAATGGTCAAGTAACTGAAAATATCCAAAATTGAACAAGGCACAAGGCAGGGTCGTCCACTCTCTCTGTTATTATTTATTCTAACATTAGAGGTTCTAAACAGACAAATAAGAGGGAATGCTGGAATTAAGGGCCTTAGAATCAGGGAAGAAGAATTTAAGCTGCAAGTATATCCCAATGATTTAGCAATAATATTAGAAAATCCCCTGGACAGTTTGGAAGAATTAGTGAAAACTATAGAAGAATTTGGAGCTATAACAGGTCTTAAAATAAACTCTTAAAAAACCAAAATTCCTGACTAAAAATATAAATAAAGAAGTTGAAAAACTGATAATGAAAACTACGAGGAGGTACAAAAAGTAAAATAGCTAATTATTATTACAGAAAAACCCCAAGTAATTTGATGAAAGAAAATTATTTTACAATATAGAAGGAAATGCAGAGATACTTGGAAGATTGGAATAAGCTACAAATCTCAATGATGGGAAGAATCTCAATAATAAAGATGATGATATTACCAAAATTGCTATTTCTATTTAAAAACTTACCAACTTTACTAAATTATAAATACTTCAAGGACCTGGATAGCCTGACTTCAAAATCTGTATGGAAGGCCAAGAAACCAAGAATCAAACTTAGAATATTGCAAGACTTAAAAGAAAGAGGTGGTTCAGGATTACCGAATTGGCTACTATATTATAAGGCATGTGCAATGGTCTGGATAATAGAATGGATAACATTAGAAAATCAAAGATTATTTAAATTGGAGGGTCATGATCTAAAAATGTCCTGTCATGCATATGTGTGGTATGGGAAATGCAAAGAACAATCACATTTTGCAGAACATATTCAGAGGAAGGCACTGTGCTTAGTATGACAAAAATTTCAAATACAAACTTATAAGAAAATTCCAATATGAGTAGCACCAATAGAAACATTTACATTGAAAGTATTGAATCAGAAGGGAGTGTTACTCACGTATAAAGATTTATTAACTAAAGATCAGAATATGAAAGATAAACAAGATCTAGAGAAATTGGGCCTAGCTACAGATTGATGGGCAATGTTGAAATTAGAATCGAGATACAAAAAGGACAAAATTATGGGCTGTTTTGAGGGGAAAGTCCAGGTGGATGAATTTGGATTTACACTAATGACAAAATAAACAAAAAATGTATACATACTTATTAGAATATGATTTAGAGGATGAGAGGGCGAAGGAGGTGATGGTAAAATGAGCACAAAACTTTGGGTATAATATCAATATTGATGAATGGACAAAAAGTGGAAAGAGAATCATAAAATGATTAAGCCAGTGAATCTTGCAGAAAATATCCTTAAAATGTTTCACAGATGGCATTTTACTCCTGTAAGATTGGCAAAAATGTCAGAAGGGATCAGCAATGTTTGTTGGAAATGTAAAAAATAAATAAATCCAGAGACACGGTGGTCATGCGAAAAAGCAACGAAAAAAAAAAGGATACATGTGGCGGGACGCTTCTTCCCAAGGCTGCTAAGCTGTTGGCTGATTTTATAGTAGTAGAGAAAACTCTCCTGGATGATGTCATAGCTGCTTCTGAGAGGAGGAGCTACTACTCATTCTTATTCTTTCTCATAGTGATGGAGAGCTAACTTCAAAGATTTTATTTGGCCAGTACTAATGGCATTATGTAACCACTGTCCTATCTGAACTCTGTCAACTATCTGCATACTGTCAACTATCTGTGAGCTTGTAAGGTTAATAAAAGAGAGTCCTCCTGGGGCGTGGTAGTCTTCTTCTACTAGTTGCCCATCAGGAGCACTGCTGACAGACATCCTTGTGAGTGTGGCTGGCTTCTTTAACTTCTCTCTCTAGGACTATTTGCTATCTTAATTATCTGGTGATCACCTAGCCTATCAGCCTTCTCATTTCGTGACCCTACAGATCCAGGTTTGGGAAATGGCAAAAGAGCATGTTCAACAAAAATTAAGTTTTAAAACTGAAATCTTATTATTGAATATAATGCTAGAAATTATTGATAAGAAAATAAAATATAGTCTACTGTATATATTCACAGCAGCTAGGTTACTCTGGGCCCAAAAATGGAAGAATGCAGAAACACCAATGTTGGATGAGTTATTAAAGAAGCTATTGGACATTGCAGAACTAGACATGCTTTCAGAGACACTACAGTCAAACCACTCTGATAGAAAAATATTGCTTCAACTTGCGCACGGAGCTTCGACATAAGAACAGAAACAGGCAGGGGAAAAAGGCCAGCAATTCAACTTTCCAAATATAGGTGGCACCAAGGCTGCTTCTTTGTGCTGCAGCTCTGTTGGCCATTATAGGGTGTGTGAGAGAGAGTTGAGAGAGCTCCTGCTTTCCGAGTGAGTCTGTGTGTGTGTCTGCAGGGAGGTAAGCTGCTGTTTTCTCCTTTTAAAAAACTTCTGGGTGGGTTTTGGTTGCGCGGGTATGTTTCTGTGCTGTTTTGTTGGTGGCTTTTTTTTCCTTAATGTCTCAGCAAGAGAGCTGACTTTACTGTTTGTTTTTGGAAGTTTCCCCCCTTCTTAAAGCCTCAGCAAGGGAGGTCATTTCATTGTTTGGTGTTGGAAGTTTTCCCCTTCTTAAAGCCTCAACAAGGGAGGTCATTTTATTGTTTGTTGTTGGAGGTTTTTCCCCTTCTTCAAGTCTCAGTGCCTTCCGTTTCTTCGGCCGGAATGGATTAATTTGTTTTCAATGCATTCCTATGGGAAATGGTGCTTTGACCTACGAACATTTCGACCTACAAACGCCCTTCCGGAATGGATTAAGTTCGTAGGTCGAGGTTTTACTGTACAGGATCAACCAAGAGATTTTGTAAAGCAAAGTTGGAAGCTGATATATAATTGGGCCCAGTAAAAGACAGGAATTTAGGGGGAAATTAGTTTATAGCGAACCAGTGCTCACTGGAATCCTTTGATGAAACTCAGATGATGATGAAATCTCTGATCCACAGGGGAAGGATGGATGTTTGGTTGTAATGTTTTTTGTTTATTATTGTTAGATCTTTAGTGTTTTTAAGTTTGTACAGTGGTGCCTTGACTTACGAATGTTCCTACTTAGGACCATTTCAAGTTACGACCACAAATTTGCTTCTACTTGCAACTGGAACTTCCACTTACGAACAGAAAAGGGAAGGGAAAAGGTGGAAAATTCAAATTTCTAACTGTAGGTGGCGACGAGGCTGCTTCTTTTAGCTTTTTCGTCCCAGCAGTTAGAGAGTGTACGTCTTCACGCGTGTGTGTTTACAGGGAGGGAAGGTGCTGTTTTCTGCTTTTTAAAAACTGTTCTGGTTGTTTTTGCAGCGTGGCTTTGAGCTGGGGGGGTTATGTTTCTGTGCTCTGATGGGTCTTGCAGTATTACCGGCCAAATCCGGGTTCTAAAATTCTCTGGCAAGGAATCCAGTTCTTCATTGGATAATTAATGGCAATTATGCTAATCTATTGGTTAAATGTGAGAAATATGTTATGCCCCATCTTTCCTTGACCTAAGTCTATGATGCACCAGGGATGTGCCTGTGATGATTTGTGTTTTTATGTGTATTAGAATGGGATATGTAGTCCTAAGATTGTCCCAATAGCATCCATCTTGATTTAATGTCTGTGTCTGTGGTAGGAAAATTTTACATGCTGTTTCAGAGAATCTTCGTTCTCTGGTTATCTAGTTACTAAGGAGAGCCAAAGAGTTACATTCCTGGTAGTCATAATAATTCTGCCACAAGACATGATAACAACTCAAGCTCCCATGAGAAAGTTAGGCGGGACAACAAGACCCAGGAGGGGGTGTTCCTTATGAGGAATTCTGGGAAGAAGAAGAAAGTTGGTGGAAGGAAAAAGATGGAGTTGGACTGAGAAAGGACAGACATGTGCTTTTTCCCAAAATGGATTATAACTTTTGGATTATAACTGGAATCTAACTTTTCCTGGTGGATCATGGACTATGGAATCACAGGAACATAAGAATGACTACGCTTATGAATTATCCTAGTTTAGAATGCATTTCTTGTTTTATTTTTATAGCTGGAGTGGTGGGGGTGATCTGTCAGACTTGATATGGAAATGTTACTGACTGAAATGCTTTACTATAATCTGAATTCTGTTTAGAACTATCTTTCTGAATAAAAGCAATACTGTAATGTTTAAGATTGCATGCATTGGTCTCTTGTACAAACTAGCCTAACTAATTGGCCACGAATATTTTGCTACCATATATAGAGCCCAGATTAGCCTGAGCGTAAACTCATGGACTGTCTGTGTTTGTTGCTTTTTCTTAACCAAGGGGATGGACTTGAGGAAGGAAAATTGGTTCAGGGCCTGCTGAGATGTAGGGCTCGTCTTAGCTCATAAGGACTGACTAATTTTCTGGAATCGCTCTGGCATCCCCTAAATCTCCTTGGAGATGGGGGATTGCTTACAGTGCCTAAAAGTCTGGGGCACAGAGTATCTACAGTGCTGCCTCGCATAGCGATCGCTCCGTTTAGCGATGAAATTGCTTTGTAATGCATTTCTTGCGATCGCAAAAGCGATCGCTTTGCGATGTTTCCTATGGGGTTTTTTTGCTTTGCGATGATCGGTCCCGTTTCGGTAACCGATCATCGCAAAGCGATGATTTTCACACAACTGATCAGCGGTCTCAAAATGGCTGCCCGCTGTTTTCTGGGACGGATTCCTCGCTTAAGAGGCACCGAAAATGACCGCGCTATGGAGGATCTTCGCTGAACTGTGAGTTCTAAGCCCATAGGAATGCATTAATCGCGTTTTAATGTGTTTCTATGGGCTTTTTAATATCGCATTGTGATGTTTTTGTTCTGCAGTGATTTTTGCGGAACGAATTAACGTTGCAATGCGAGGCACCACTGTATTTCCCTTTATCTATTGCAATGTCTATGTATTGTCTGGGCCTAGTTTCTCTGAGGCCTGTGTTCTTCTCTGCTAAGATTTATCTCTGAACGTTTCAGGGTCGAAGTCTCCTGAGGCCTGGTTTTCCTCCGAATGTACTTCCAGTTATTAATTTATTGATCAATCTTAAAATATAGTTTCAGCTTTCCTAGGTATCAGCAGTGTGGATTTAAAATGTGAAAAGTAGACGGTACTATTAAATTAAAATTAAATATGAAAATTAGACTATACTTTTAAAATGTAAAATTTATTTATTTATTTTTGCATCTGTGGCTCCTAGAGTTTGTGCACTGTGACCTCTCTTTTGTTTTAAAATGTGTGTGTTTAAAATATGACTCCAAAGTCTTTTTGTTTTAAAATCATGGTATAAAATGGGATTTAGACTCAAGTCTCCCCGCCCCAATTGTCTTCTCTGTGTGTGTGTGCTCTCTTTTTGTGCTGAGGGGGTCTGTTTGCTGGAACAAGGTGTTGGTGGGTGGGTTTAAAATGTGTTTGGTTTTAAATGGTGTTTGGTTTTAAAATGTATTTTGTTTCAAAGGTGCTTGGTTTGGTTCAAAATGTGTTTTGCTTAAAAGCAGCCCCTTATCTCCAAGAAGATTTATGGGGGTGTCGGAGACTGGGATGAGTACGAAATCCAGACAAACCTCTGACTGCTGAGCAGAGCCACTTAGATCTCAGCCAGGTCCTGTCTAAACCTCTTCCTCAAAAGCCAATCTCCTTTATTAAGAAAGCAACACACACAGACAAATCCATGAGCTATACTCAGAATAATCTGGCTCTGAAAGTTTGGTAGCAAACACACGTGGCCAATTAGACATACAGCCAGTCTGTGCAAGAACTAATACATGCAGATTTAATCATTACTGCTTTATTGAAAAGAATTGCTTTAGAAAAGATTTCAGTTGATAGTAAAATAGTTTAGTAGGTACATTTTCATATCAAGACAAACAGAACACTCCACTCCCCCACTCCAGCTGGAAAAATAAAGAAATAGAATTATGCTAACTAACAAAAAGCATAAGTAGTCCATCTCACGTGTCTTGGGTCTTCATAGGTTGATGCTAGATGAAAACCAGTTGACTTCCATCAGTCCATGGTAGGAAAAATAGTCCATTATGGGAAAAACACGTGTCTGCCCTTTCTCAGACAAACTCCATCTTTTTCCAACTCCTTACTAACTTCCTTCTTCTTCCCAGAATCCTCATAAGGAACACCCCCTCCTGGGTCTTGTTGTTCCGCCTAACTTTCTCATGGAGCTTCAGTTGTTATCATACTTTGTGGCAGAATTATTTTGACTACGAAAGTCTCTGCTCTCTGCTCACCTTAGCAACGAGATAACCAGAGAGCGAAGCTTCTCTGAAACAGCATGTAAAACTTTCCTACTACAGAACAGACTTTAAATCAAAATGGATGCTATTGGGACAATCTTAGGACTACATATCCCAATCTAATACACATAAAAACACAAATCATCACAGGTGCTTGGTTTGGTTTTAAATGTGTTTTGTTTAAAAGGTGTTTTAGACTCCAAACACTCCCCCCCTTGTCTTCTCTCCTCTCTTTTTGTGCTTAACAGCACAAACCTTTGTCTGAGGGGTCTATGTGCCCCAGTGATTACCTTCTTTCTTTCCTCTTTTCCCCATTGTTCCTTCCCTCCCTCCCTCCTTTCCTGGCCTTTTTAAAACCTAAGTCATCTTAGGTTAAAAGAAAAAATTCTCCCCCTAGTGGTATAGGACAGATGAACCGCTTTTGCATTTGTTCCTATAGGAACGAATGCTTTGACTTGCAACCAGCGCCTCTATATACAACCAAAAAACAGCCAGAACGCATTAAACAAGTTTCAACGCATTTCAATAGGAAATGCTAATTTGACTTACAACCATTTAGATTTACGACCATCTTCTGGAACAGATTATGGTCGTAAGTCGAGTCACCACTGTATGTTTAGATATGTATGAATAAAAAGCTGGGGGGAAGAATATTCTAGAACTCAAAACAAAAAGACCATTAGGTCAGTCTTCCTCTACTGCACGTTTGTGCACCTAGCAGTTATCTCTCAGTTCACTGAATCTGCCACTATCAATGCGTGAACAGTAGCATGGCAAACTGAGGGGAGGATGGGTGGGTTGTGTGAATTTACAAATGACCACTTGAAGAACCAGAGTTACAAGTAAGGAATCTGTCTTTTTCCATTCTGGTATCTGTGAATCACACATGTGGGTGACTGGCAAGCTCATTTACTGACCGGTAGGATATCACACCAATGCAGATGAAATGACTGCTCTTCCAAGCGCAGCATGAAGTTTTGACCTGATATCCAACTTATGGTGTTTGATGAATATTGAGGGTTGGAGACATGTTGCATATGCCTTTTAATTAGATTCCTTTGAGGAAGGCTGTAGAGACTGCAACAGCTCTGATAGAATATCCTTTCAGAGGTCAGGTACTGCCTCTTTGCTAGTTGGCAAGACAGCTTGTGTTGATACAATTGATAGTTGCTGGAGGGAACTGTGAAATAACAGTAGTTGTTAGGAAGCATTTTGGAGGGGCAGGCTGTATGGCATCCTTCTTCAGTAGTGTAGCTATTTCTTAGAACTAGAGATGAATTAGAATTCTATTTATTAGAACTACAGATGGTGCTGTAGGACTGACAGGCCTACAGCAGGAGAGATATTCTATGGCATAGCCATGTTTGATTATGGTTAACACCATTTGTTGCTGGTGACAGTATGCCAGATGGTGAGATATTGTGCTAGAAATGTAGGGTTTCCTTTATAATGGTTTCTTGTATTAAAGGAGTCAATGGCCTGTGGATCTCAGCGTGGAAACAAAGATGCTTTTGGCAGTTGTTTGGAAGATGTTTGCTGTTTGCATTATGGCTTTGTGAATGCTGTCTGTAAGAGTGAGAAGGTGATGAATATGGAGGTCTTTGATGATTTGAGGAGAAATTTGCTGATGAATATGACTAGGGTCGCTACCAGTATTGTTTGTAGGAAGGGTAATGCCCATTCTCTTGGCATTATTCCTCTTTTTGTGCAGGTTCTATATTATATCATCTATTCTGACTCTTGAATCCCCAGAGAGACTAGCTAAATGTAACCAGGCAAAGTCTCTCAGGGCCACTGCCACCATGCTCTTGACAGTGCAGTCAACTGCATGCCATGGAGAGAGGATTATGGCAAGAAACACAACTTCTTGCTGGAAAGTGACTGTTAAGACTCTCTTTTCACCTGGTAGGTTGTTCATCAGTGGGTGGTAATTGGCAATCAGCTAGAGCCCCAGTTGAATACATCCACCTTTCATTCTACAACCACCTTTGTTATGACACCCTCTGGTTTTCATTTGAGAGGCCACCATGATTACAGGGTTGGACTGGGGATTTTTGTCTTCTTTTCATGGAAGCCTCTGTAGTAGGTTGTGATGATGATTTATTCCACAACTACTTAGTCAAGCAGGGATGGCAGCATAATTGTATGAACCAGGGTAGTCACATCCGTGCCAATCTGGTCATAGAGTGGGTTGGACCTAGGTGTAGGTGGTCTCTGAACCTCTAACTTTAATAACTTCAGCATTCTTAACAGCAGGTCTGAATAGGTGTGAATGTCCTGTAATGGGGAGGGAAGAATCTCTAACATGGGAGATTTGGGAGTTGTGACTAAGATGGATGGGGAGTACTCTAGTGGCTCAGTGTCTGAAATTGAATAATTGAAATGAGAGTTCTGAGTAACAGCCATCTGTTCATGTCCAACAAAAGGTTTGGGTACTTTTGAGAATCTCCAGGAGGTGGGGCTTTGTTGCGGCGCTGCCAGTAACTCCAGAGAAGAGCTCTCTGGAAAAAACTGGAACCGCCCGGTCCGGGATCCCCCATTTGAAATGGGGATCGAAGGAGAATCTAGGAGAAGTTTCTCTGAAGCAGATGGTGAGCGGCAGAAGGAGAAGAATGGGAGGCAGACCCGGACTTCTTCCCGCTGAAGAAATCACCGTGCACGGATCGGAGCGGGAGCCATCTTTGGCACTGAGCCGCGAGGAACCCTTTACCGGGGGAGAGGAGAGCAACTAATATAAGCTTACAATATATAACAACAAGGTAAGCCGAAGCCTCTAATTTATGAAACAGCCTCATTAAGCTGAAAATAAGAATGAAAATATTTGGCTGAAAGAAGAAAAGTAGTGGCGAGCTTATCTTATCAGCCTGACTCAAAAGCGAAACTAAAGCTTCTCCAAGTGAACTCTTAAAACAGCAGGCTGATTTCAAAGCCGAGAGAGTGAGACGGAAAAATAAATCTTATGTTTCTGGAAAAGAATCCCAGATAGTAGCACCAGCTAACTGGATTTAAGAGACTTGAGTGTGGTGAATGCAGTTTGGCTGGGACACGTTTCTCTTTGCCTTTCCCTGGACTTTGTGAACTGTAAAAAAATAGAATTTGGTGGTTTTCGGGAGAAGAAAGGAGCTGACGTGGTCGACTGGATTAAGGAGTATCAAGGGGTTAATGAAGATCACAAGACGGGCTTCAAAGACAACTACTGGACAGTTTGAGACTTGGTGATTGTTGTTCTGTTTGTCGGATTGCGGACTGCGTGTGAGTCTGATAATAGCAGCTTGCTGAACTCAGGAGAAGAAGAAAAAAAATTGTGCCACAGTTCTATTTGACTCTGTATTTGCTGGGTTAAAAGCTAATCTTATATTATAATATTTGGATAAAGATTGGAGGGAGATCTAAGGTTTATGATGAGGGGTTTGGATTGTTGATAAAATGGTGGAAACTGTGGAAGGATATATAAGGGGTGATTATTGTAGTTAAGGGTATAGTACTATTTATACAAACCCCAAAGCTGGAGATGGACTCCAGAAATGCAAGAGAACAAATGGAGACTGGGTCTGTTCAATCCCAA